>NC_081303.1:10645000-11270000 GCF_030435805.1 Mustela lutreola | reverse complement strand
TCTTCCTTTTACATTCATCTCTGTTTAGAACATTGTGGGAATTAATTTTTCTAAGTTTCTTCTCACTGTAAATGTAATGAGAACCCAGAAAGTTTATGAGATTTGACCTTTTAGAAAGATAAACAGAAACATTATACTTCTAGTTTCTGGTTTTGCATGTGAGAAGCTTGGGAGTTGTCACTTTAGCCTAACAAATAAAAAACTGAAAAGACTGAAAAACCACTAGCTCTTCTTGGATCTGTAAGGAAAGGGAGGACCCAGGGTAACCTACTGTCTCCCAGATTGAAGACAGGCACGGGAGTAAAGGGAGTCATGGCTCAGCACAGCAGACTCATGAGCAGAAAGCAATACGGTAGTGGGAAAACCTGATCTGAAATTGATGGAGGCTCAATGTGGACAAAGGTGAGTTAAAAACTCCAGGGGAGGGCACCTGGGTGGCTCAGTGGGTTAAGCCACTGCCTTCGGCTCAGGTCATGATCTCAGGGTCCTGGGATCGAGCCCCGCGTTGTGCTCTCTGCTCAGCAGGGAGCCTGCTTCCTTCTCTCTCTCTCTGCCTGCCTCTCTGCCTGCTTGTGATCTCTCTCTGTCAAATGAATAAATAAAATCTTTAAAAAAAAAAAAAAAAAAAAAAAAAAAAAAAAAACTCCAGGGGACCCTTGTCACAGAGGGACCTCCCCATTTTTCTGAATTTTTCCTCCAGTAGCTTGACCAGGTTCTCATAGTAAATATTTGGGAAAAATCCTCTTGTGCTTTTGGAAGGGGGAAGGAAAAAGGAACCATTTTGAAATATGCCAAAGCAAGTCTGTTGTTGTTCTTTTTTTAAAGATTTATTTATTTATTTTTAGAGAGAGTGAGAGAGAGAGCGCACAAGTGGGAGGGGCAGGGAGTAGGAGTGGGCAGGGAGTGGCCAGATGAGTGCTTAGCCAGAAGCAGGGCACATCCCACAAGCTTGATATCATGACCTAAGCAGAAAGCAAGAGTCCGGTGCTCAACAGACTGTGCCACCCAGGCAACCCTCAGAGCATTCTAGACTTCTTGACAAGGCCTGCCCTCAGGAGAATCTAGTTAACCATATTATATCCGACTGAGGTGTAATTGGAGACTCACTGCCTTGGAGGAAGGGAAACATCCAACTCCAGGAAACTTGCTATCTTCTTGCACTTAAGGGGGCAGACAAAAACCCTGAGAAACACTTGTGAAATGCACAGTGCTGAGGCATTATGCTTACTAAAATACTGAGGCATAATCATAAAAATATAGAACACTTCTCCTCTTCCCAAACTTAATAATACCACATTACTAAAGACCAATTTATAGCTGTTAAGTTGCCTGGTACATCATGTCCAGCCATCAAGAAAAAAATCACCACACATTATCAAAAGGGAAAAAACACAATGTGAAGAGAAAGAGAAATCATTAGAACGATACAGCATGGATGTTGGAAAAATCAGATTCAGAATTTAATGATTAATGTGATATATGGTTGGTAAACGATTAATATGCTAAAGTAGACAGCATATAAAAATTGATGTACAATGTAATTAGAAAGATGGAAATCATAACAATGAACCAAAAAGAAATGCTAGAGATCAAAAACACTAACAGAAATGCAGAATATCTTTAATGGGAGTATTAGACAGAATATGGGTAAGGAAGGAATCTCTCAGCTGAAGGATATCTCATAAGAAATTTCAAATACTGAAAAGGAAAGAGAAGAAAGACTGGGGGGAAAAAAAAGACAAACCAGACTATAATAGTCAAATATTATAGGACAACTACAGAAGGTATAATATACATGTATTAGGAATGCCAGAAAAGAAAGAGAAAAAGGAGCAGAAAAAATACTTGAACCAGTAAGGACTAAGTAAGGACTAAGTAAGGACTATTTCCCTAAAGTAATATCAGACACCAAATCATAGATCAAGAAGCTCAGAGAATGTTAAGCAGGATAAATCCCCAAAACTATGCCTGTGTATATCATTTTTAAACCTACAGTAAACCAAAGGTAAAGAGAAAATCTTGAAAGAAACAAGAGGACCAAACACATCACCTATCAAGGAACCAAGATGGGAATTTGCATCTCACTTCTTAGAGATCATGTAAGCAAGATATGAGTGAAGTGAAATATTTAAAGTGTTGAGAGAAAAAATTCTCCGCCTATCTTGAATTCTGTACCTGGTGAAATTGTCCTTCAAAAATGAAGGAGAAATGAAGACTTTCTCAAACAAACAACAACTGTAAGAATTTGTTGCCAGTAAATCCACCTTGTAGGAATCGTTAAAAGAAGTTTTTTTTTTTTTTTTTTTAAAAACATTACTTATTTGAGAGAGAGAGAGAGCGATCACAAGCAGATGGGGTAGAGGGAGAGGGTGAGAGAATCTCAAACAGAGTCCGCATGGAGCATGGAGCCTTATGTGCGGCCCAGTGTATGACCTGAGGTCACAACCTGAGCAGAAACCATGTGAATCCAGGCACCCCAGAAATTCTTCTGAGAGTAGAAAAACAATATAGGCCAGACACTTGTATCTACATAAAGAAAGGAAGAATATTGAAGGAAGAATAAGTGAAGGTAAAATAAAAACTTAATTTCATCTTCTAATTGACCTAACAGATAACAGATCATTCAAGATGATAATAACAGTGTACTATGTATGCTTATATATGTATGTATATATTTATACACACACACTTACTTATATATAAGTGAAATAAGTGACAGAAATGATAAAAGGGAGAAGTAGGAAGAATTAGGATTGTTTTGTTTTTATAGAGTACTCACTCACACCAGCCACAAAATGGTATAGTGTTATTTGAAAGTTGGTTTGGATTAGTTGTAATGTTACAGATTTTTGTTATGGAATACAGGGGCAATCAGTATAAAAAGTAGAAAACAGAAGTATAACTTGTATGCTCAGAAAGATAGGACATGGAACCATATAAAATGCTCAGTTGAGACCACAAAGGGCAGAAGGTGGCATAGGAATACCCTGAACTCAAGTCCTCACATGGACACACTTAAGCTGCACCTTCATATAGAGCCGGTTCCTTCTGAAGAAGAATTGTTGGCTGATTGAACAGCTTCTGCCCGATAAAGGATAGAGGGACCACATAAAGAATGGCAGCAGAGATGGATACGTGGTAATGATGGGAACCCCACCCCTAATGCTATGAACTTGAGTGGGAAGGAATAGTATACTGAGGGACCCATGTACAAATTTCCCTACCTTGGGACACAGGAATTAAGCTGTATCTTAATAGAGGAAATAGACTAGAAGTTAAGGAAACCCATCTACTGATGCTAGAGCATCTGTGAAATGGTGAGAGACCTGTTGGAAATCTTTCTGGGGATAGAGATATTGTCTGAATGCCATTGTTTACATTTCTCTCCACTTTGATAGTGCAGATGGAGTAGGGTCTGGACACTCTAGCTCTCCTGCTGCCCCAGTGATTACCAGAATCCTAGTCCATAGCAACACCAGCTTTTCCCCCAAGGAGTGGCCCCCACCTACACACACATGAGCTTAAGTGTCTCACCAAGGTGGCCCCGACCTAGTGAACACGAGGACACTTTCTGGGCTGTCCTCACTGCACTTCTGGCCATGGTCTCAATAGAGTGGCCCATGAGTGGATTGTCCTGAGACCCCCAGACTGTACTCCCTACAGCTTCAGTCAGCTAGCCAAAGCTGCCAGGTGCATCCAGTCTACACAGAAAATGTTCTTCTCAAGGCCACTCCTTCAAGATTGGGAGAAGAGCTGTTTCACCTGATTCATAGAAAGAAACATAGAAATTTTTTTTTTTTAAAATGAGAAAACAGCAAATATGCTCCAAAGGGAAGCACAAGATAAATTTTTGGGAGAAAAAAGAAAAAAATGAAACAAAGAAGAGGTAAAAATGCAGTTGTTAAAAGAGTTCAAAGTAGGGGTGCCTAGGTGGCTTAGTTGATAAGTGTCTGCCTTCAGCTCAGGTCATGATCCCAGGGACCTGGGATCGAGCCCCATAGGGAAGCCTGCTTCTCCCTCTCCCACTGTGTCTCTCTTTGTCAAATAAATAAAATCTTTCAAAAATAAAAAAGAGTTCAAAGTAATGCTCATAAAGATTTTCACAGGAGTTGAAAGAAGAGTGAATGAACTCAGAAATTTAATGAAGAAATTTAATGAAGAGATAGAAAATACAAAAAAGAAGACTTGAAGGACAGAATGACTGAAATGAAAAATATACCAGAGGGAGTCAGCAACAGATTAGAGGATGCACAAGAATGGATAAGTGATCTGGAAGAAGGGTACTGAAAAGCACCTAAGCTGAAAGAAAAACAAACAAACAAACAACTAAAAAGAATTTAAGAAAATGATAGGTTATGGGACTTCTGGGACAACATTAAGTGCACTAACATTTGCATTATAGGGTCCCCAGGAGCAGAAGAGATAAAGGGGCAGAAAACTTACTTGAAGAAATAGTAGATGAAAAAAAAAAAAAGAAATAGTAGATGAAAATTTCCCTAACCTGGGGAAGGAAACAGATATGTAGGTACAGGAAGCGTAATAAGACCCAAACAAGGTGAGTCCAAGAAGGTCTAAACCAAGACATATGATTAGACATATAATAATTTTAATGTCTAAAATTAAAGCTAAGGACAGAATTTTAAAATTAGCAAGAGAAAAATAAACTAGTTACATACAAAGGAAACCCCATAATGCTATCAGCTTATTTTTCATCAGAAATTTGAAGGCCAGAAGGGAATGGCATGATATATTCAAACTTCTGAAAGGAAAAAAGCTACAACCAAGAATTGTCTACCTGGCAAGCTTATCACTCAGAGATGAGGAGTTAAAAAGATTTTCCTAGACAAAAGTTAGATGAGTTCATCACCACTAAATAAGTAATATTGAAGGGGTTCTTTCAGTGGAAAAGGCCACAGCTAGAATCAAGAAAATCATGAAAGGAAAAAATTTCATGGGTAAAAGCAAACATATAGTAAAGGTAGTAGATTAATTATGAAGTTAGTACAAAGATAAAAGACAAAAAGAGTAAAAATCAGTTATATCTAAAATATTAGTTAAGAAGTAAACAAAATAAAAAGATGTAAAATAAGACGTGGAGGAGGGGACTGGAACTATTGTCTTTAGAATATATTTGAACTTAACTGACGATCAGCGTAATACAGATGCTGTATACTTAGGATGCTAAATATGAATTTTCTGGTAAGCACAAATCAGAAACCTGAAATAGATACACTTTCACATAAAGAGAAAAGAATTTAAGCATAGCACTAAAGAATGTTATCAAATTATAAGGGAAGAGAGTAAGAAGAATGGAAGAGAGAAGAACTACAAAAACAACAAAACAAGTAACAAAATGGATATAAATATATACCATCAATAATTACTTTATGATTTCGAACATTTTATTTATTTATTTTAGAGAGAAAGAGAGCAAGCATGAATGAGGGGGTGGCTCAGAGAGAGAAACCCAAGCAGACTCCATGCTCAGCATGGATCCTGATGTAGGGCTTGATCTCACAACCCTGACATCATGACCTGAGGAGAAACCAAGGGTTGCATGTTTAACTGGCTGTGCCACCCAGGTGTCCAGACAAAATAAACTTTAAAACAAAAACTGTGACACATGACCAAGAGAGGCATTATATAATGATAAAGGAATCCATAAAATAAGAAGATAAAACAATTATAAATATCTATACACCCATCACAGGAGCACCTAAATATATAAAGCAAGTATGAACAGATGTAAAGGGAAAGACTGACAGTAATACAATAATAGAAGACTTTAATACACCACTTATATCAGTGAACACATCATCCAGACAGAAAATCAATGAAGAAACAGTCGCTTTGAAAGACACATAAGACTAGATTGATTCACAAAACATATGGAACATTTCATCCCAAACCAGCAGAATTCACCTTTTTTCAAGTGCGCATGGAACATTTGCCAAGATTGATCACATTTTAAGCTATAAAATCAGTCTCAGTAAATTCAAGAGGATTGAAATCATATCAAAGAGTTTTGCAACCACAACAGTATGAAACTAGAAATCAATTTTTAAAAATTGGAAAAAACACAAACATGGTGGCTCAGCAACATGCTACCAGTGAACCAATGAAGAAATCAATGAGAAAATAAATACCTGGAGATAAATGAAAATGGAAACACAACAGATCCAAATCTTTGAGACACAGCAATTACTATTTCACAGAGGAAAATTTATAATGCTGCAGTGATATAAGAAATAAAAATTTCAAACAATCTAACTTTACACCTAAAGGAACTAAAAAAAAGAAGAACAAAGAGAGGCCAGATTTCATAGAAGGAAGGAAATAATAAAGAGTGGAAAGAAATGAAATTGAAACTAAAAAATTAATAATAGAAAAGATTAGTGAAACTAGGAGCTGGTTCATTGAAAAGATGAAGAATATTGATAAAACTTTAGCTAGACTCATTCATGACATAAGAGAAAGGACTTAAATAAATAAAATAAAAAATGAAAGAGAATTAACAAGCAACACCACAGAAATACAAAGGATTATGAAATTACTATGAAAAAGTTTCTGCACAGCAAAGGAAACAGTGAACAAAACTAAAAGACAACCTATTGAATGGGATAAGATATTTGCAAATGACATATCTGATAAAGGATTAATATTCAAAATATGTAAGGGACTCCCACAACTCAACTATAAAAAAACCAAATAATCCAATTAAAAAATGGGCAGAAAAAAAAAAATGGGCAGAGCGAATGAAGCAGCATTTCTCTAAGGAAGACATACAGGTGACCAACAGACAGATGAAGAGATGCTCAGCATCACTAATTTTCAGGGAAATGCAAATCAAAACCACAATGAGATATCACTTCACATGTTAGATTGGCTAAAATCAAAATAACAAGAAATAAGTGTTTGTGAGGTTGCAAGGAACCCTTGTGCAACATTAGTTGGAATGTAGACTATTGTATTCACTGTTAATGACAGTATGGAGGTGCCTCAAAAAATTAAAAATAGAATTATCATATGATCCAGTAATTCTACTCCTGAATATTTACTCAAAGAAGGTGAAAATAAATGTTGTTGTTGTTTTTTAAGATTTTATTTATTAATTTGTCAGAAAGAGATCACAAGTAGGCAGAGAGGCAGGCAGAGAGGGGGGGAAGCAGGCTCCCTGCCGAGCAGAGAGCCTGATGCAGGCTCGATCCCAGGACTCTGAGATCATGACCTGAGCTGAAGGCAGAGGCTTTAAACCACTGAGCCACCCAGGCGCCCCCCACTTTTAAAAAATTATTTATTTATTTATTTATTTATTTATTATTAAATAAATGTGTTTAAAACATTATTTACAATAGCCAAACTATGGAAGCAGCCCAAGTGTCCACTGATAGATGAATGGATAAATATAACAGAGCATTACTTAGCCATGAGAAAGAATGAAATCTTGCCATTTATAACAACATGGATGAATCTAGTAAAATAAATCCGTAAGAGGAAGACAAATAACTATCATTTCACTCATATTTGTAATTTGAGAAACAAAGAAAAAGCCCAGACAAACCAAAAACTGGACTTAAAAAAAAAATTATTTGAGAGAGAGCACAAATGATCACCGTGAGGGCCAGAGGGAGAAACAGACTCCCCTCTGAGCATGGAGCCTGATGCACACGTCCATCCCAGGATCCTTATATCACAGCCGGAGTCAGATGCTTAACCAACTGAGCCACTCAGGCATCCCTAAAAAGTATACTCTTAAACATAGAGAACAAATTGCTGGTTAGTAGAGGGAAAGTGGGTGGAGAAATGGGAGAAATAGTTGAAGGTGGAAATTAAGAGTATACTTAAAATTTTTTTTTAAAGATTTTATTTATTCATTTGACAGAGAGAGATCACAAGTAGGCAGCGAGGCAGGCAGAGAGAGAGAGGAGGAAGTAGGCTCCCTGCTGAGCAGAGAGCCCGATGCGGGACTCGATCCCAGGACCCTGAGATCATGACCCGAGCCGAAGGCAGTGGCTCAACCCACTGAGCCACCCAGGCACCCCAAGAGTATACTTAAATTGTGATGAGCACCAAGTAATGTGTAGAATTGAAACTATTATAATATTTTATGTTAATTATACTGAACTTTGTAAGTGAATAAGTAAATAGGTTATATTAAGTTAAAATAAGTAAATGGATACCACACTGATACTAATTAAGAAAAGAGAAGTAGTTGTATTAATATTAGACAGAGTAGACTTTATTTTTAAAGGTTTTATTCATTTATTTGATGGAGAGAGAGGAGAGAGCACAAGCAAGGGGAGTGGCAGAGGGAGAGGGAAAAGCAGACCCTGAGATCATTGACCTGAGCTTAAAGTAGATGCTTAACCAAAGGAGCCACTCAGGTGCCCCCACCTGAAGAAATTTAAAAATGGTATTTCTACAGTATATTCAGAGCAGTTTAGAATTAATCTCAAAATCAGGGAAAATTATTGGAAAATTGTAAAATATGTGGAGATTAAGCAACACCCTTCTAAATGACACGTAAGTCAAAGAATAAACCTTTAAGACATTAAAAAATATTTTAAATTAAACAAAAATTTGTCAGGACTTTTGGGATATAGCAAGAGCACTGATTACAGGGAAATTTATAATGTTGAACACATATTAAATATGAATATATGTATTAAATATTAATACTGACATATAGCATTGAATACATATGTTAAAAGAGAAAGACATAAAAACAGTTATATGTTTTGATTTTGGGAAAGGAAGAAGTACAAATTAATTGCAGAGTAAGCAGAGAAAAAAACAGTCAGAGTTATAACGGAAACCAGTGAAATTCAAAACCAGAAATTACAATCCCAGGACCCCAGGATCATGACCTGAGCTGAAGACAAACATTTAACCAACTGATCCACCCAGGCATCCCAGTCCATGTGATTTATACAGCTGTCATCTTTGTATATTTATATAGGTATCATCTCATTTAAGACGGGAGATCATTTGCTGTGATGAGCACCATATGTTGTAAGAGATGAAACACTAAATTCTACACCTAAAACCAGTATTGGTGTGTGTTAACTAGATGGAATTTAAATAAAAACTTGGACAGAAAAAAAAACCCAGAAATCAATAGAGAAAATCATTGAAACCAGAAACTGTTTCTTCAAAAAGATCAATAAAATCCATAAACCCAACCGTGCTGACTCAGAAAAAAAATGAACAAAGATACAAATTACTAATAACATAAATGAAAGAGGGGACATTACTGTGGGAGAGGGGACATTACTGTGGATCCCATGAACATGAAAAGGATAATAAAGGAATACTATGAACATCTCTAAGCCCATTAATTTTATAACCTAAATGAAATGGACCAATTTCTTGAAAGACAGGAGCTGCCAAAACACAGAGGAAGAAGTGCACATGAATGGGCTTGTATCTATTAACAAAATTGAATCAATAATTAATATTGTCCAAAACAGAAACAACCAGGCCCAGATTATTTTTCTGGTGAATTCTGTTGTGTATTTAAGGAAGAAATTAAACTTTTTTTTTTTTTTTTTAAACAGCCTCTACTAAGAGCAGAGGTAATACTTCTTAACTCATTCCATAAGATAAGCATTACTCTCACAACTAAAAACAGTCAAAGACATTGTAAGAGAAGAAAATTATAGACCAGTATCTGTCATGAATATAGATGTAAAAATTTTCAAGAAAATATTGAGAAACCATGTTCATAAATGTACATAAAGAATTATACAGCAGAGGAGTGCCTGGGTGGCTCAGTGGGTTAAGCCTCTGCCTTCGGGCTCAGGTCATGATCCCAGAGTCCTGGGATCAAGCCCCACATCAGGTGTCTGCTCAGCAGGGAACCTGCTTCCTCCTCTCTCTCTGCCTGCCTCTCTGCCTACTTGTGATCTCTATCAAATAAATAAATAAAATAAAAGAATTACAAGCATAGATAGCTTAGTGAGATATGACCCAGTAAGCAGTGTTGGTTCAGCATTCAAAAATCAATTAGGGTCGCCTGGGTGGTTCAGTCATTAACCTTCTGTCTCTTGATTTCAGCTCAGGTCATGACCTCATGGTCATGAGATCACACCTTGCATGGGACTCCTTGCTGGTCATGACGTCTGTCTGAGATTCTCTCTCACCCTTTTCCTCTGTCCCTCCCCATACTCTTGCTCTCTTTTCCTTTCCGTAAATAAAATCTTAAAAAAATCAATTAGAGGGCTAAAAAAGGGAAAATTACATTTGCACTTCCTTATCAATAAATGCAGAAAAGTTACATGACAAAATCCAACATTCATTCATGTTAAAAGCTATCAGTAAACTAGGAGTTTCCTCAGCTAGAAAAAGTATATCTACAAAAAGCTGTAGCTAACATACTCACTTCTCAGTTGTGGATAACTGGGGGTTTTGCAGTACATCTAAGACAAATCAAGGATGTCACCCTTTCCTTGCTCCTTTTCCACATTGTTCTGGGAATACATAGCTATTGCAATAAGACAAGATAGGAAATAAAAAGTATAAACCTTTAGAAGGGAAAAGTAAAGATCTTTGTTCACAGATGACATGATCAGCTCTGTAGGACATCTGAAAGAATTGACCAAAATCTCTTGGAACTAATAGGCAACTACGTTGCAGGATACAAAGTTGATGTACACAACTTAGTTACTTTTCTACATATCAGGAATTATTTTTTAAAAAGAATTTATGTATTGAGAGAGAGAGAAAGCATGAGAGGGGAGTGATCAAAGAGAAGCCGATTCTCCATCGAGCAGGGAGTCTGATGTGGGACTCGATCGGGGACCTCAGGATCATGTCTTGAGCCAAAGGCAGTTGCTTAACCAACTGAGCCACTCAGGCACCCTGCATATCAGCAATTATTAAGTGGAATTTGTGAGCATTTCTTTCTGTTTTGTTTGTTTGTTTGTTTGTTTTTGAGTTGTCTTTATGCCCATTGTGGAGCCCAATATGGGGCTTGAACTCAAGATCCTGAGATCAAGAGTCAGACACTCAAGTGACTGAGCCACCCAGGGCCCCAGTAAGTGGAATTCAGAAATTAAAATCCCAATACTATTTTTATTAGCATGCTTCCATAAAATTGTTAGGTATAAATCTAACAAAATGTGTGTATCTATTTGAAGAAAACTACAAAACTTTGTTGAGTGAAATGAAAAATGAATAATATAAGTGGGAAGAAATTCCATGTTCTAAGGATAAGAAGAGTCAATATTGTGGAGATGTCACTTCTTCCCAGGTTGATCTATTAATTCAATTCAGTAGCAGTCAGAACCCCAGTAAGTTATTTTGTGGATATCAATAAACTGATTCTAAGGTTTAGAGATACAAAAGACCCAGGATGCCTTATTGGGGAATTGCACAGGTGGAGGACTGACACCATCTAACTTCAAGACTCAATATAATATAGCAATTAAGTCAGTGTATTATTGGCAAAATAATAGATGAATGGATCACTGTGATAGAGTTGGGAGCTCTGAAATAGATTCGCATGAATAGTCAGCTGCTCTTTTACAGAGGGACAAAGGCAATATAGTGGAGCATAGATAGTCTTCTCAACAAATTGTGCTGCAACAATTGGACTTCCCAGAGCAAAAAGGGAATGTTCTAAACACAGTCCTTATAGCTTCTAAAATAGTTAACTGAAAATGGACAATAGATGTATGTGTAAAACAAGACTGTTGGACTCCTCTTAGATAGCTGGGGAGTAAACCTACAATACCAGTGGCATGATTAAATGAAACACATACTTGATAAGCTGGACCTCATCAAAATTTTAAAAATCTGTTTTGCATAAAATGTGAAGGGAATGAGAAGATGAAACTGGCTGGGAGAAAATATTTGCAAAATATACATATTATAGTAAGGCACTGTTCTGTATAATATTCAAAGAACTCTTAAATTTAACAATACAAAAACAACCCAATTAAGAAAAAGATAAAGATCTTAACAGACATCTCATCAAAGAAGATAATTCAGATGTCAAATAAGCATATGACAAGATACTCTGATATCATATACAAATTAAAATGACAATGGAATATACTATGTATGCAGTAGAATGGCCAAGATCCAGAATATTGACAGCATTAAATTCTGGTAGGATGTGGAATTAACATAAATTCCCATTCATTGCTGGTGGGAATGCAAAATGGAACAGCCAGTTTGGAAGACAGTTTGGCAGTTTCTTACAAAACTAATTATAGTTTTACCATATTATCCAGCAGCCATGCTCCTTTATATTTACTCAAAGGAGTTAGATACTTCTATTCATGGAAAAATCTGCTATGGATGTTCAAAGCATCTGTTTCATAATTTTCAAAACTTGGAAGAAACCGAGATATCCATGGGTCACCTAGGTGGCACAGTTGGTTAAGCGCCTGAGTCTTGGTTTTGGCTCAAGCCCTGATCTCAGAGTCTGCCTGAGATTCTCTTTTCTGCCCCTCCTGCTTGTGTGCTCTCTCCCTTTCTATATCTCTCTCTCTCTCAAATGAGGAAGTATTTTCAAAAAAGAAGAAGAAACCAAGAAAAAGAAGAAGAAACCACCTTCAGAAGGTGAACGGAGAAATAAATTCTGGTACCTCTGGAGAGTAGAATATTACTTAGCGCTGAAAAGAAATGAGCTATCAAGCAATGAAAAGTCATGGAGGTACCTTACATGCTTATCACTAAGTGCAAGAAGACAACCTGAAAGGCTAGCTAGTATGATTCCAACTAGATCACATTCTGAAAAAGACTCAGCTTGGAGACAGAAGAAAAGATTAGTAGACACCATGAGTTGGGTTATGGGGAGGGATGAATCGGCAGAGCAGAGGATTTCTAGTGCTGTGAAAATACTGTGTATCATACTAGAATGATGGATACGTATCATTATACATTTTTAGACCTATAGTTTATACAGCACCGGGAGTGAACTCTAATGTAAACTGTGGACTTTGGAGGATTTTGATGTAGTATTGTAGGTTCATCAGTTGTGACTGATAGAGCACTGTGGGGAGGCATGCTGATAATGGGGAAGGCTACGAATGTGGTGTGGCTGCAGGGATATATGGGCACTTTCCTTGTATTCCTCTCAGTTTTGCTGTGAACCTAAATCTGCTCTCAAAACAGTTACAGAAAATAATTTAAGAATCAATACAATACATGCATCCTGGGGGGCAAAAATCTGAAAGATAATTATCCCTTAGGATATTTTTCCTGAGTGTTTCTATATTATAATATTGCTCCAAAATAGATACGTTATTTTCTAGTGTATCTAGATGAAAATATTTTATATGAGATGCGTGTATAGTGAAAGCAAGCCATACATTTTCCATCTTCAGTCTTTTTTTTTTTTAAGATTTTATTTATTTATTTGACAGATCACAAGTAGGCAGAGAGACAGGCAGAGAGAGAGAAGGGAGCAGGCTCCCCACTGAGCAGAGAGCCCAATGTGGGACTCCATCCCAGGACCTTGGGATCATGACCTGAGCTGAAGGCAGAGGCTTTAACCCACTGAGCCACCCAGGCGCCCCTCAATCTTTCTTTTTGACTTCACCCTCTTTATCAGGTCTTCTATGAAACAGCTGCCGGCAACCCAAGTGTTTCCTCTCAGACACTAATCACACCCATTGTTCCAGATGACTTACTTTTATTTAATGTCTTCATCTTCTCCATAACCATAGATATTTTTCCGTATCTCTCACTTTCCTCTTTGTATATTGTAGATACCAAGAGTAGAATAAAAGCTGACATGCTTGTAATGTGCATGACAGGGTAAAACAAACAAAGGTGCTGGTATTTACTGTGGCTAAGACGACGAGCAGGGTTTTGGTGGTAGTTTGGTAGTTTTTTCTGTAAGTTCTGTTAGATAAAGCAAGCAGATGGGGAAGAAAAGAGGGGAATGAGAGGCTTATGGGTGTGGACCAGCCGCTGGTGTTTATGTCCAGTGGTCCTTCTTTGATTGAACTGGATCCTGATCTTTCACAAACCCTTCCACTTGAATGATTTGTCGTTGAGGAGACAAAATGAATGGTGATGGTGCTTTGACATATGAAGATAACAATATTATGCCTCAAGGTTTGTTAAGTCTTTCCTCCATGACTTGTGATACATGTTTGCAAGATACTCAGTGATAAATGAGGGTTGGTTGTGGGTTAGTAATTGGTGTGTGCGTGTGTACAATGCTGTATGGTCTGTCTTATAAATATGATCATTAGACGGAGTTAGGTGAATCATTCATCTGCTTACTAAATACTGAGCAGGTGATTTGTGCTTTACCTTGTGTTAGCTGCTGCTGGAGTAAAGACAGGGTTGCGGATGAGGTAAAGAGCACATGAGTACGCCACTAGATGTAACGCAGTGAAGTAGCCACCCAGCGAGTGGAGGACTCCGTCACATCTTTATTCAGTTTATCCTGTAAGTTTCAGCATTTGGGGATGTCAGAACTCATGGCAGCTATGTCTTTGGCAAGGCTGATGTACTTTGGAAAAATCCTTATAAAATGCATCTTAAAAGGCTTTTCTATTTTTACTTGCCACTTTCCTTTCAGAATTGCTCTGTTGAGGGGAAGATATGACCTTAAAAATGAATTTGAAGTTTTTCAGAGTAGTAACTTATTAAGGAAATGGTAATTGTTTTGCTTGCTGTCTGTGGTCTTGGGGCCACAAGTGCACCGCGTTCATAACTTTCTAATTCCCTTTTACTTTTATCTTTGCTTGTCTCGCCTCTCATCATGAATCTTTCTCTTATACCCAATAGCATCTTTGTAGTCAATCTCTCCTTTTAGTCTGTTTTTTTTTTTTTTTAAAGATTTTATTTATTTATTTGAACAAAAGAGATACAGCAAGAGAGGGAACACAAGCAGGGGAAGTGGGAGAGGGAGAAGCAGGCTTCCCGCTGAGCAGGGAGCCTGACATGGGGCTTGATCCCAGGACCCTGGGATCGTGACCTGAGCTGAAGGGAGACCCTTAATGACTGAGCCACCCAGATGCCCCATAGTCTGGGTATTTTTAATGCCTTCTGTTCTGGGATTATAGTATCACCTTTAGTAGTCATCATTTTTTTATATTGCATGCTTCATTAAAACCTTAGACGTTTTGAACTTGGAGCTTCATGTTGGTGAAATAAATTAGACTTTCCTTTATCACTGTTTTTTCAAACAGACTTATATAAAATGACAGCTACCAATTTTTAAATTAATTAGGTTCATTACAATTCAACACTTTTCTTTGACTGTTGTGAGGTAATATTGTATGCATATATATGTGTGTGTTTATGTGTATATGTGCTGCCGAAGCGAGCACTGTGTGAGTTTATGTGTATATTGTCCTAGTTTTCCAAATCAGGGGTCAGTCATCTTGATACTCTGACCATCTTCTAAAAAGCAGCATCCTGACAGCTTTCATTTCATGTGATTTGTTAGATTTTGCTGCCTACCATTTCAGGGATAATATATTTTTAAACCAAAGAGGCTTCATATCCCGAATAATTGCCTCTAATTCAGTTTTAAGGTAAGGCTATTTTTTGTAGGTGAGACCAGTACTTTTTTACCTTTAATGAAATACAAATTGCCTCGAGGTCTTAGTGAGACACAGATTCTGAATTCAGTTGGTTGGGTGTGTAGTCGACCTCCCAGATGAAGCTATGTTGCTTGTGAAGTCCGCGGTACCTTCAGTCATTTTGGGAGGGGGACATTCTCAGGAGGGCTCCTTTCAGTGATTGTTGGAATCTCCTCTCTCATTCAGATCCTTTCCCTGGTGGTAGATCATGCCATGAAGACAGAGGCTGCTTCGCTGATGGCTTTGGTATTTTTCCTGCCTGTAAGGCTCTTTTGCCTTCCCTCTGCTGGCTTCCAGGGAAAGGAGAGGGAGGAGGGACTCCTCACTTGGGGAGACGTTGGACCCATTTTCTGAGTTGCTTATTTAACTCTCCTGTGGTCTATGAATGCTAGGAACTTTATTTGTTTTATGATCTAAGTAGAGGCAAATTTTAGTTTTAGCTTGGAGATACAGTTTAGGCATGAGAAGTGGAAATAAAATTTCTAACAATCTAATAATGTTAAGTGTAACAGAAACAGTGCTATTTAAAAGAATACTTCAGTAAATTTTTTGGAAAAGTGAATATATGCATTTCTTTTTTTTTAAAATGACATTTACTCTCTAATTTTCATTTTTGGTAGATGATGTTTCTCAGTGTTAGCTTTTAAAAAAAATGATTATTCTATGGGGTGTCTAGATGGCATAGTAGGTTAAGTATCTGACTCTTGATTTCGGCTCAGGTCTGTTATGCCCCGCCCCCCCACCAAAATGGGTCTTGATTAAAGGAGGGAGACTGATATAAAGTGAAGGTCGAGCAAAGCTTTATTTCGCGCCAAGCATCAAGAATCAAACCCTGACAGGGCTGCACCTCTTACAGAGAGGGGCCACATTTCTCTGTTTCACAGACTAGCTTATTTATTTATTTATTTATTTATCTATTTAAATTTATTTTCAGCATAACAGTATTCATTGTTTTTGCACCAAACCCAGTGCTCCATGTCCTCTCCAATACCCACCACCTGGTACCCCAACCTCCCACCCCCGCCCCTTCAAAACCCTCAGATTGTTTTTCAGAGTCCATAGTCTCTCAATTATCATATGGTTTCACTTATTTGTGGAGCATAACAAATAGCATGGAGGACAAGGGGAGATGGAAAGGAGAAGGGAGTTGAGGGAAATTGGAAGGGGAGGTAAACCATGAGAGACTATGGACTCTAAACCACAGACTAGCTTTGAAGGGCAAAGGCCATGAGGCTGGGCCTGGCCACGCACAGGTAGCCAATGAGATTGTAACACACACAGGAAACTCCACAGTGATGCTATGTGACCAATTGAATTACAGTTTACCCTATGGTAGACATTTGAACTAGCTTGTCACACCTTGGTTAGAATTGGCGCCCAAAAGGCTCCCAAAGGGAGGGGCCCATACTCCTTGGTAGGAGCCCTGTTGGCCTGACTCCTGAGCTCAGAGTCTGCTTAAGACTATCTCCTGGGGCGCCTGGGTGGCTCAGAGGGTTTGCTCTGCCTTCTTGTGATCTGTCAAATAAATAAGTAAAATCTTAAAAAAAAAAAAAAAGACTATCTCTGCCCCAATGCCTCGCTCTCTCTCTTACATAAATAATTTTTTTAGAAAAGGAAATTATCTGTGTGTATATATTTTCACTTATGAACTTCTTTTATAAAATTGGAAATCAGCTGTATGAATAAACAGATGGGGAAAGCATGGTGTACACCTTTTTTTCCCCTAACACATTCAATCTGTGTGTAGTATGTGTGATTACCAGGTTAGAGTTTTGAGTTTTCTCTTTTTTTTTTCTTAAAGATTTTATTTATTTATCAGAGAGAAGGGGGCGGAGAGAGAGAGCACAGGCAGACATAATAGCAGGCAGAGGGAGAAGCAGGCTCCCCGCTGAGCAAGGAGCCCGATGTGGGACTCGATCCCAGGACACTGGGATCATGACCTGAGCCGAAGGCAGCTGTTTAACCAACTGAGCCACCCAGGCGTCCCTTGAGTTTGCTCTTAAACTAAGGATTTCTAACGTAAAATTTTGAAAACTGTTGTATTTGTTGGGATAGTTATCTGAATGAAGGTAGAGACCATGTTACTTTTATTTTATTTTATTTTATTTTTAAAGATTTTTATTTATTTATTTGAGAGAGAGACAGAGAGAACATGAGCGATGAGAAGGTCAGAGGGAGAAGCAGACTCCCCATGATGCTGGGAGCCCGATGCGGGACTCGATCCTAGGACTCCAGGATCATGACCTGAGCCAAAGGCAGTCGTCCAACCAACTGAGCCACCCAGGCGCCCCAGAGTCCATGTTACTTTTAATTTTGAGATACAAGGTGTAAGAACCACAGAGAGCTATCCTTAGAGCAGTCTATCTAACAGTTGTCTCTTGACAACTGTTAGATAAACTCTCTTAGGAGAGAACCAATTTTGAAAAATTTGCTGTGGTTTTTTTTTTTTTTTTTACAGCTCTCAAGCATTACTGGTCTTGGAGGTTTAGTTGAAAGTACTTTTTATATGTAAATTCAGTTACTCATTTCATAAACATTTATTCACTGTGTAGGATGTGCAAGGCACTGTCGGAGATACTCATGGCTGATGCATCCCACTTTCCAGGAAGCCTTTAGTGCATGTGCCAGGCAGTCTGGGTTCACTGGTCTTCCTTAACGTATGAGAAAATCTTTAAGTCTTCTATTTAACTTTTGATTGCAATTTGTGTATGGTGCTCTGCACAAAAGCACTGACAGACTTGGGCTCTCTCTTCCACTTTCTGTCACCAGCCTGTGTCTTTAATCTCTTCAGTGCTCTCCTGGGTTAATTTTATCGTCTGTATCTGTTAATGTTGTTAAAACAATTTAAATGAATTATTCAATATATCTTCATTTGTATTAAGCATATCCTGGGTTCACTGACTCTTCCAAGGCTTTCATCCTTGATGAAATGAAGAAATGTATTGATTCAGATTTCATTTAAACCATTTATTTACTTATTTATTTATTTAAGATTTTATTTATTTATTTGACAGACAGAGATCACAAGTAGGCAGAGAGGCAGGCAGAGAGAGAGGGGAAGGGAAGCAGGCTCCCTGCTGAGCAGAGAGCCCGATGCGGGGCTCGATCCCAGGACCCTGAGACCGTGACCTGAGCCGAAGGCAGAGGCTTAACCCATTGAGCCACCCAGGTGCCCTAAACCTTTTATTTTAATAGAGAGCCTTTCTTGGGACTCCCTAAATTAGTCTTTTTTCTGAGTATTCCTGTTTATGTCAGATAAAATCTGTTCAGTTCCTTAGTAGTCATGTAGGGAGATGGTAAGAGAAATGTCTCAGGAAGTGTGAAGGGTGGTACAGGCTTTACCTACATTTCTAGAAGGGTCTGTGAGCCCTGAGGCATCAGAGATTGGAATCTCTCCTTGTGAGACCTAGCCATTGTGGGCAAGTCCCACTGCTCTCTTTGTAATGGAAGCAAAGGGCTCTATTCACCTTAGAAGTAGAGTTTTCTTTGCCCAACATTCTTTGTTCTTCTCAGACATTAGAATAGAACTGAAGTAATCGGAGGGATATAGCCATCTCTTGGTTATCTTTTTGCGAGGCAACGGCTTTATTGAGATATAAATCATATGCTATGTGGTTTATATGTTTAAAGTAAGCAGTTCAGTGATTTTTACTATATTCACGGAGTTGTGAAACTATTACTGCTGTAACTTTTTTTTTTTTTTTAAGATTTTATTTTTTTTATTTGACAGAGACACAGCAAGAGAGGCAACACAAGCTGGGGTGTGGGAGAAGGGAGAAGCAGGCTTCCCGCTGATCAGGGAGCTTGATGCGGGGCTCCATCCCAGCACCCTGGGATCATGACCTGAGCCGAAGGTAGACGCCCAACAACTGAGCCATCCAGGTGCTCCCACAGTTAACCCCCACCCCCGCAATTAATTCTTATACATTTCCATCACCATGAGAAAAATTCTGAACCCATTAGAGGCACTTCTCGTTTATCTCAGTTAAACTTGTTTCCACTCCAGCCCTGGGCAACTAGTCTACTTTCTTTCTCTATGGATATGTCCGTTCTGGATGTTTCATGTCAGCAGAGTTAAATAATGTGTGATTTCTTTTGCAACCGGCTTCTTTCATTTAGCATAACGTTTTCACCGTTCATCCATGTTGTAGCATGTGTCAATGCTTCATTTTTTATGACTGAATAATAAATAGTTCAGTGCTCGCATATGCTACCTTTTATTTACCCGTTTATCAGTTGGTGGACATTGGAGTCTTTTCACTTCTTTGGTATGAACATTCATGCACGCATTTTTTTTACCTTTTTAATAATTTTAATTATAATTTTAATTAATATTTTAATGAGTGATTAGTAATTAGTGATTTAATTAGTGATTAGTGATTTCTTTACATTCAGGCTCACTCTTTCTTTCTTTGTCATTATTCCTGGTTTAATTCTTGGTGAGGTGAATATCCATCCAACACCTGGCCTCTTTACCCCAATTTAGCTGCCTCTTCTTATGGCCATACCATACCCTATGACCGGTGATCACCAATACCTATTACTTCTGCTGCCTCAGTTTATGACTCTCCATCTGCTACTGTCTTACAGGTATCTAGCACAAGAGCTGATGCCACATAATAGATGCTTAGGAAGCATTATTGCTGTTTCTGCTAGTCTGCTTCTGTTGTAGCATCTACTGTCCTTGAAGGCAAGAACTGTCTCTTTTGTTCTATATTTATCCAGAACTATGACAGTCCATGGTATAAAAAGTCTGGTGATTTTCTGGGTGCAGTGAAATGAAGAACAGCAACAACAGGAAGAATGTAGCATCCAAAAGAACTTTGTATTAGAAAAAAGAGAATTAACATTTACATTTTAAAAGAACACATAATTTTTAAAAAACATTTGAGTAATGACATTTCAAAAATATTTTTTCTCATTTTCTCATATAGATGTTATAATTTATTGCCATTGGTATTCTTTTAGTTTTGTCAAGGTTGATCAGTTAAAAATTTGGCTTCTGAAGATTATTGTAAATGAGCTATCACAAGGAAATTACTTTTTAGTAAAATGGCTTAGTTTACCTACAAAGAGTTAATTATCCTTACTCTCTTGTGCTGAATACTTTTTCCTACCAGCCTAATGTTGGGAGGGGGAACTTGATGCAGTATGGTTTGCTTAGCCTTTCCCGTGATCTGTGTAGAAAAATAAAAACATTCAGTGCAGCCTTATTATATCTCATTCTTTTTTTCTTTTGAAATAAGAGAAACATTTATAGAAATTTTGTAGTATTTGGATGCAGGTGTTAACTTTCTGGAACATTTAAAACTTATGTTGACCAACAGTTTTCCCAAAAACACAAAGGTTTTTTTTTCCGCCAGGAAAGACAAGTTTCAGTGTTAAATTGTATTTGTGTTTGGTTGCTTCTAATAAGCTAAGAAGTAGTTACCATTTAATTATATACATGAATATTTCAGTAAATAACTTGTACTGTTTCTGTACTTTGATCCCCAAATTTAAAGTTAGCTATATGAAGAACTTGAAAACAACTGGGAAAAAAAGGTTTATAAAATTCTGAATTTCTAGAATAGTTAAACTTTTAAAAACATTTCTACTCAACACTGAAGTATTTCCAAATGATAGCTAGGAACTTCTTTTGAGAGTTTACTATTAAAAAAATCTCTTAAAGGAATAATAATAATGTGATGATAAGAAGACTAATACTTAATTAGCACTTTCTATGAACCAAGCAGAATGTTAATAGTTTTACTTGTGTTACTTAATTCTCATTACAGCCAAGTGATGTTGGTACTATTAATATTCTCACTCTCATTTGGTGGTTTAGAGAGATTAAATTGCTCAGTGTCACACAACCACTAGGTGATAAACTAGGATTCAATTCCAGGCCATAGAATTCCAGTGTTAATGATTTACTGTATTATATTTTCTTATAGTGCCTAGTTGAGAAATATATACAGGCATAGTCTGAGAAATTAGTTTACAAAGTATGCATCCAGCAAAAGATAAAACTTAATAATTTATTAAAAAATAAATTGAGTTTAATCTCTTAAAAAGACAGCCTAGTAGAAAATGGGCAGATAATATGAACAGGTAATTCATAGAAGAGAAACCTTAAATGGTGAATGAACTTGAATAGGCTGCCCAGACTCTTGACGGCTTATCAGGAGCATGCCTAATAAAAACACAGTGAGATGGGGGGCCTCTGGGTGGTGCTGTGGGTTCAGCCTCCGACAACTCCTGGTTTCAGCTCTGATTTCAGAATGGTGAGATGGAACCTCCTGCCTGGCTCTGTGCTCAAGCATGGGGTCTGCTGCTTTCAACTTCTGACTCCGTTCTTTCTTTCTCTCTCAAATAAATAACTAAATCTGTACTAAGAAAAAAAACCACAGTGAGATGTAATATTCCACGTCATTCAGACTGGCAGAAAGTAAAATGACTGACATTTTGAAGGGTTTACAGGACATAGAATTAAGCGCACTCTTAAACTGCTTAGGAGTGTAAAATTCCTGCAACTACTTTGGAGACCCATTTGTCAAAATGCAAAACCTTCACGATGTGCCTTTGTACAACTTGAGCCATTCCTCTTCTAGGAAAATGTACTCTAAAGCCGTGGAAGTCAGAGTGGGCTCCCCAAGGTTCTTTCAGGGGATCTAGAAGATGAATGCTATTTTTATAATAATATTATGTCATTATTTGCATTTTTAAGTCTTATTCCATCACTAGGGTATGCAGTGGAATTTTCTAGAAGTAATATGTCATGTGATTATTCAACAGAAACAGAAGTGAGAATCTAGCTGTCTTCTGTTAAGCCAGGCATTAAAGAGATTTTTAAAAATGCAAAATAGTACTACTCTCCTCACTAAATTTTGTTTCAGAAAATCTTTTTTATAGAAATACATTATTTATGTCAACATATAATGGATTATTAAATGCATTAGTAAATATTTAAAAAATTTATTGGTTTTACTCTCTAATTCAGTTAATACTTATAGCTATACAAATACAAATATTTATAACTATAACCTGCATAAATAGAACTTCTTTATGGTCTTTTAGTTTTTTAAATCCCAAATGAGGGGAAAAAAATCCCAAATGAGATCAAAGAGTTTTGAAAATCATTGCATAATACAAGTTTCATTGTAGTATTGTTTATAATTGTACATTTCTAACTTCCATTTTGGTACATTGTCATAGTTTCTCCTGTTTTTCTATGTAGGCCTTCTCAATGTTCCAAATTCTAGTATTTATCTTACCTTTCTATACTTACTCCAAGCAAAATTTCTATTCCAAAAATCTCACCTAAGTGTTTGGAGAAAAGCAATGTCATTATCTGATAAATGGAATCTGTGAGGTTGGTACTTGGGGCCATGGGAGAACCTGGTATTGGCCATACCACTTGCTCCCTTTAGGAGGACCACAGATACTTAAAAATCTCCAGCACTGACCCATTAATTCTCATTGCGTGGTTGTCAGCTAATGGTCACGCTATACAAGTCTTTATGAGTTTATTATTAATTACAATGCGTTAGCAGGTATAACATTTAATCCTGTGTGTTTTACGGACTCTGAAGATTTTTTAAAATTTGAGATTAAGTCAGCACAGTCCACTTTCTTCTTTTATTTATTTGTTTTATTTATTTGAGAGTGTGCAAATATGCCAGCTGGGGGATCGGCACAGGTAGAGGGAGGGAATCCTTACACAGACTCCCTGTTGAGTGAGGAGCCCATCGTGCAGCTGAATCTCTAGACCATGAGATCATAACCTGAGCCGAGATCAAGGATACTGAACCGACTGGGCCACCCCGGTGCCCCATCTACTTTCTTTATAAACTTAAAGTTTCATTTTGTTCTCCAAAGACAGAATGAGTTATTTGAGATTTCATTACACTTATTTCCTAGACTACTTGAGGAAATTTGTAGTTAAAAGTTAAAGCAATATACTTAATTATAAAATATAAGGGCAAATTTTTAAAGCAGGCAGAAGGAGAAGATGCTTCAGGGCCTCTGAAATGAATAGATTAGTATAATTAGATAGTGAATTTGGCTTTTGGTTTTCTCACTGTTAACGCTAAAGTAGATTCATGGTCTTGTTAAGTTTCATTTAAAATTATTTACTTATTTGAGAAAGAGTGAAAGTGAGAGGGATCACAGACAGGACCCTGAGATCCTAACCTGAGCCAAAGGCAGATGTTTAACTGACTGAAACCACCTAGGCACTCCTAAGTTTCATTTTTTAATTAGAGGAAGATACAGAGAATTTCTCCTTTGTGACAAACTATTTCCTGGTATTGAAATTAAGTTGACCATTTTTTACCAGTTTAAACATTTAGATCATAGAATATTACCATTTTTTGCCAGTTTGAACATTTAGATCATAGAATATTGTTGAAAATTTTGATCCAATATTCTTATACATCTTTGCAATTCTACCCATGGCATTTTGATTTTTGTGTATATGCTGGGCAATATTTATACTAGCAAGGCTTGTGTACTTAAAGGATTTCTGATTTTACTCTTTGGATGAAATCAGATCTTTTTCTAAATTTCTCAAATTTTCATTATTTTGGATTTCTGGAAGACTTGTGGAAATTGAATACATCTCTTAGACTTACCAGAGTTATGTTACTACACCGAGCCTCAAGAGGTTTCCTATGTAGGATCATGGGTGTTGTTACTAGAACAGATTCCTTTTCAGCATTGCAGTTTGGTCATAAATTTCTTCTGTACTCATGTGCTTTGCCTAAAAAACAGCTGTAAGTCACCAGTTTTTAAACATAAAGAGGGCCCGGCACACATAATACTGAATTTTGTAGAGAAACATTATGAAATGAGGAAAGCTTAAGTCTGTACTCTTGTAGAGATGTTAATTTTCTCTTTAACTTGTGGTGGTCATTGCCTTGCGTCAAGGAAACAAAATGCGAGGAGTCATAACTGACTTTTAATTTTGGTGAAGATGTAACAGTCCTCTCTGATTGTCATTTCCTCAAATGAAACTTTCCTAAAATGTCTTTAACTTCTTGAATCAGAGCACTCAAGTTGATCATTCTGATCCCATTAAAAATAATGGTAATAGAAATTTTAGTGAGTGGAGACTAAACTGTGAAACACTTATGATGCAGGTCAAAATTTGGAATCAGAGCCAAGTAAAAAGTGGTACTAGTATAGTGTCTGTGGGCATGCACAGAGAATACCAGATTTGTCCCACCTGTGGGTTTTGCTTCTTTAGCAATCATAGGAGAGGTGTATAAGAAACTCTTTGTGGAAAGGGCATAGAGATAGACAAAATTAACTCGAGCACTCTGAAAATATTTCTCTCAGCACCTCAGTTTTAACTCTGTGCTGCATGGTTTACTTGGCACAGTGGGAGCAGGCACTTTGGGCAGATGATCTCAGGTAGTCACAGTTTTATGAGTTGTTTCTTATTCCCATTTTATAGAGAGGAAGTTGAGGGTAAGGGAAATTGCAAGGTTACAGGGCTGGTAGGGAGTGGGCTTAGTCCATTAGTCCATTAGTCCCTTGGGGCTACTCTAACAAAATGTCAGACAAGGTAGCTTTTAAGCCCCAGAAGTTTATTTCTCAGAGTTCGGAAGTTGGGAAGTCCAAGCTCAAGGTGCCACATGGTCCAGTTCTGGTAAAGGCTTTCTTCCTGCTTCATAGCAGGGACCTTCTCTCTTGGTGGAAGGGGTGAGGGAGCTCTTTGGGCTTGCTTTTTAAGAACAATAATTCTAGGGCCCCGGTGGCTCAGTCAGTCAATCATCTGTCTTTGGCTTGGGTCATTCTCTCAGGATCCTGGGATTGAGTTCCATGTTGGGCTCCTTGCTCCGTGGGGAGTCTGCTTCTCCTTCTCCCTCTGTTCTTTCCACCTGCATGTTCTCTCTTGGTCTCTCAAATAAGTAAAATCTTAAAAAAAAGAAAAGAACACTAATTCCATTTATGAAGACTACCCTGATAACCTAAGTACCTCCCAAAGGTCGTACCTCCTTATCCTGTCACCTTGGAGGGTTAAGATTTCAACTCCTGTATGTTGGTGATGACACATTCAGACCATAGCACTTATAGTGCCCATTTTGAGCTCTGGATTGCTCAAACATTCTCCTTTTAGGTAATGGGGACTTCCTTTTTCTATAAGAACAGCCCTGTTGTTCTCTCTTAGTCGCTCTGTATCAGAATATGACTTTTCCTTCATCTCAACTCAGGTCCTATAGTCAGTGCTGCTTCTCAAAACTTGGTTTTATCTTGTGGCTTGTTTTGCAAGTGGTATGTGTTGATCTGTCCTTGTTAATTTTAAGTTCTTGGAGCATGACTGTTGTGCCCTCTCTGCATTTATCAACACAGGACTTTGCAGGGTGCTGTCCACAGGGTGGCCTGTCACTGAACACTTGTTGAATTAACAGTTGAAGTTTCTGTACATCAGGTAACACTGTCGCCCCCAAGTACAATAAGTAGCTTTAATTTAGGAGCCAGAAAAGAGTGGGAAGGGAAATACCCAAGTCAGATGGTCTCTCTTGACTAATTTGGCTCAGATACTTTGCTGTGCTTTTTCTATAAGTGCTAATATGGGTTCTGATTGTTCGTGTTTTGCCCAGGAAGGTATAGTGCCTGTGGATCATAGATTCATTTTTTTCCCCTGAAATATTAACCATATTTTGAATGTTAGAAATTTGAAATAAAGGGATAAGTGATGTAGAAACATGAATCCAAACAAATTCTGCCTTCCTGTATTAGGAGTCTGTGTTATTTTGACTGCATCTGCTATTTTGTATTAAAAATTATTTGAAGGGCACCTGGGTAGCTCAGTAGGTTAAGCATCTGCATTTGCCTCAGATCATGATCCCAGGGTCCTCGAATCAAGCCCATTGTGGAGCCAGTGTAGGCTTCCTGTTCAGCAGGGAGTCTGCTTCTCCCTGTCCCTCTGTCTCTCCTCCTGCTTGTGCTCTTTCTCACTCACTCTCTCTCAAATCAATCAATCAATCTTTTAAAAAACCTATTTGATAGTTAATGGATTTTGGATCTGGTCCTCTTTAATTTTAAAAGAAGCCTTTGGGCCCTATACCAACAAAATTACCATCTGGAAACAAAAATGGAAGTTTTTTTTTTCTGTATTATTATGAATATTTATGCCAGAGGAGCTCTGTATGTTTAGCACTTTGCAGTGTATTTTCTTTGGTCAGAGTAAAAGTAATTGTACTATGCTTGGATAGAATGGCTTGACTTTATTTGGGATAAGCTCCTTTTTATGGTGGAGAATTTCATTTGCTTTAGAAATTTCCATGGGGAAACAGCCAAATCCTCAGGTACCTGACATTAACATTTTTAATGAGTCAGGATTCTGAGCTTGTAATGATATGTACAAACATAAAAATTCTCATATTTGTTTATTTATTTTTTAAAAGGATTTTATTTATTTATTTGACAAACAGAGATCACAAGTAGTCAGAGAGGCAGGCAGAAAGAGAGGAGGAAACAGGCTTCCCGCGGAGCAGAGAACCTGATGCGGGGCTTGATCCTAGGACCCTGAGATCATGACCTGAGCCGAAGGCAGAGGCCTCAACCCACTGAGCCACGCAGGTGCCCCCCCCTTTTAACATAAAAATTCCTTTTTTTTTTTTTTAAAGATTTTATTTATTTATTTATTTATTTATTTGACAGAGAGAAATCACAAGTAGGCAGAGAAGCAGGCGGGGTGGGGGGAGGGGAGCAGGCTCCCTGCTGAGCTGAGAGCCTGATGCGATGCTTGATCCCAGGACCGTGAGATCATGACCCAAGCTGAAAGCAGAGGCTTTAACCCACTGAGCCACCCAGGCTCCCCTAAACATAAAAATTCTTTAAAGAAATATTATTTCTGTGGTATCTTTGTTTTAAAACACATTTAGGCTTCATTCACTTAGTTATTTTGGTTTTTGCCTTTTCAAAAAGGGAGCTCTTTATTTTTAAGACAGTCCGTATTCCTCATATTCCATGGAGAATCTAATATCTTAATTGTGTGAAGGAATATTTTCATAGAAATTGTTATCAGAGAATCTTTCTTAAGCCTTGTATTGGGGTACTCACTCCATCAGACTTCCCATGGTCAACCCTCTTTCTTTAGCAAGTGTAATTGATGCAGGCTCTACCTAATGAGCTCTGTTCTTTTTCTTAGCTCACATTTCTTCTCAAAGGTCACAATGATCAGTCACAAGCTAAATTTCGGTCCTTGAAAAAGCACAGAGGTGTCCAAAAGATTTCTGGGCACATATCTTCAGTTCAGAAGAAGAGGTGCAAAAACATACAGTAGGCTCTGGTTTGCTTCTGATTGTACAGGGCTGTGCTCTGTCTGGATGAGTTTCTTTGGAGGGCAGGAGGGTTGCCAAGTTTTCTTGTGGTTCCTGAGCCTTTGCCTGAGCCAGACTGGCCAATATTGAGTACAGGTGGCAGATGAAAGAGAGATTCTCTGCAATGCACACTGGGAGACTTCCAGGGGATCAAGACATATTGCCTGTGTACTAAGCGTACGATTTATGAATGTGTTGTGATACGTTGTTTCCTCTACACAAAGTTTAAAATGGATTTGGCAGGTGCCAGCCCTAGCTAGGAATTTGAGTCACTAGAATTTGTTTTCTGTATCCTTTCCAGGAAAATTCTTTTTCTTTGCCTGGCATCTGTCCATATTAATTTAGGGCAGAGTTTTAATCTGGGATACTTTCCCCTGCTGATAACCAAGGACAGAGAGATAGTCCCTTAAATACTACCCCAAATATTGTGATTTGAAGGAGCCAGTCTTTTTCTCTTTAATTTTTTTTTTTAAGAGACAGTGGTTTCTGTTATATTCATATATAACTTTTTAATTTGTATACTGGACAAACAAGTAATTTTGCTCTGTTTTCATTTCCTTTCCACATTTCTGTTGCCTTTGCTGTTGGCGAAACTCATTATGGCCCAGCCTTTACTTGGAAGAGAGAACTTAACTTGTTTTGCGTGAACCACACTATCTGGAACTACTGAGCAACTTAAGAATTTTTTGTGATTTGACACTGTTCTATACCATATCACAGTTTGCATGAATAAGTGATAGTGGATTCCTTTTTGCTGTTTTGGTAGGTAGAGCTAAAGATAACACTGATTTAGGTATAAAGTAATTTTAATACCTTCTTTTGGGGGGATAGAATATAATTTATCTCTTAAACGGAGAGGGTGAAAGAGGTTAAAAAAAACTAATCATTTCCTCTTACTGATACACTGCTAACCTACTTCTTCTATTGCTTTTTTTTCCTTTTTTTTTCAGATTTTATTTATTTATTTGAGAGAGGAAAGCATGAGTGGTGGGAACAGACAGATTGCTTTTTGTTCACAAAGTCCATTTGGACTTGGAGCTAATCATTTCGCAAGCAGGATGTTTCTGCAATCTGTGAAAATTCTGTATTCATTACTTCTCTGTGCCTCGGAGACCACTGTAATTTGCCTTAGACTGTGCACAACTTTTGTCATCTTCAAATATAGTTTATATTTGTTGGGTGTACAAGAGAAGCAAAACCAAATCATTTTGAGTATTGGAAGGAAACTCATTTAACTCATTCTCCTTTGCAGTGCTGGAATTTGCTTCATGGCATGCTCTGCTCCGAACCTTATCCCTGAGAGAGAAGCAGTATCTTTACCAAGGCTCAGTGGGTTTCTAATCGAACACATAACTTTTTTCTTGGATTCAGTTGACATTTTTTTTTGAAACTTGAGAACTTAAATTTGTTTAGTTCTTTGATATGTAAAAGTAACTCAGAACATTTAAATAACTCACGTTAAGGAGTTCCTTCACACATCAAAACAATGATTAAATTATTTAGGTACTTAGACTAATTTTGGTATTTACTGTGCTGACATTCTGTGTTAAAATTCATTAAAGCTTTTGGTAGCTATGGGAGGGAGAGGATACAGTTTGATGTGCTAACTTGTTCACTGACCTTCTGAGGTATCTTGCTTCTGCTCATTAATTTTTAAAATTGAGAAGAAACACTTCATACGTCTGGGGCTTTTAATTTGCAAAAGAAATTGCCTCTGAATAACTAAAATCAGAAAGAGGGAGATGAGGGAAAATCTGAGGAACCAGGTCTGAGGAAGATGGCATTCTGGGGGACCCCAGTGATTCCTCCTCAGGAACGTTCCTGTCCAAAGCATCCTCTCCCCTTTTGGCTACCTGTTCTTAGGTGGGCTGGACACACTGGGTATCTTTTGGCACACTGGGGCTTCTTTTGTTTTCAGGGTTATTGGGAACCCAGCTGCACCCCACCCCCAATATATTGATTTAAGTCTTAGATCTGGTAGTGGTTTCCCCTGCACGTTCTTAGTTTGGGTTTTTGGGGGGGTGTTTCTGAGGATAGAGAATGATACTCATGTTTGCTATCTTACTTGCACTGTCATTTTTTTTATGGGGAGAGTTAAGGAGATTCGAAAATTGTACCACTGCTGCCATTTCGTCAGAATTCTCTTCGTTTCTTTTTCAGTCTCCTGAATCTTGAGTTCCATTGCATTTTGTTATTTATTTTGTAATTTATTCCATTTTGTTATTAATCTTCCTTCTATGTAATCTTTTAAGATGTTTGTTCATGTTGTCTGTTCTCTCTGTGTTCTGTTTCGTTTTGTGGATTTGGATAATTTCCTTTCCTTCCTTTTCTGCAGTTTTTACATTAAAATTCCTTTTTTGCATGTTTAGCTCATTGATTTTCAGGTTTTCTTCTTCTTTTAAAAAGATTTATTTATTTATTTGAGAGAGGAAGGGGTGGGGGAGGAATAGAAGGAGAGGGAAAGAGATCGCGCTGAGCATGGAGGCCCCACACAGGGCTTGATCCCATGACCCTGAGATCATGACTCAAACTGAAATCAGGAGTTGGACACTTAACCAGTTGAGCCACCCAGATGCCCCTCAGTTTTGCCTCTGTAAGGATGATGTTTGCTTTATCTCATAAGTTTTGATTTTTTTTTTCATTATTTAATCTCATATTTTTGGGACACCTGGATGGCTCAGTTAGTAGAAGGTAAGACTCTTGATCTTAGGACTGTGAGTTTGTTCTCCATGTCGTGTGTGGAGCGTATTTAACAAAAAATACATATTTTCTAATTTTATGATCATTCTTATTTGATCCTTAAATTCCATAAAAACATGCTTTTATATTTTCATGCATATATTTCTCTGGGTTTCTTTTTGTTACTCATTTCTAACTTAATTCCTATATGATTGGAAAAAATGAACTATATGGTGTTGATTCTTTGGGATTTTGAAGATTTACTCTGTGGTCTACTTTCTGGGCAGTTTTTTTTTTTTTTTTTTTTTAAGATTTTATTTATCTATTGACACAGAGAGAGAGAGATCACAAGTAGGCAGAGAAGTAGGCAAAGAGAGAGAGAGGGGGAAGCAGGCTACCCTGCTGAGCCGAGAGCCTGATGTGGGGCTCGATCCTCGGACCCTGAGATCATGACCTGAGCCGAAGGCAGAGGCTTAGCCCACTGAGCCACCCAGGCACCCTCTGGGCACTTTCTGGAAATGATCAGTGGGTGCTTAAAAGAAGTATCTGAGTATACTTCATGTATCAGGTATAAGGTTGTGTGTACTGCATGAGATCAAGTAAGTTACTGAGCTCCTTCTTTATCTGCTTGGTCTGTGAATTCCTGAAAAAACTTTATATCTCTCTATAGGTATAACCAGTACTGTTGGTACTTACTGTACTTCAGGCACTATTTTAAGGGCCTTACATATATTAGCTTACTGTGTTGGTCATTCTTCCTTCAAATCTGTTACTTGTTCTTTATATATTTTGAGACAGGATATATTTGCCACTAGGTACCTACCCCTGGGTATTGGAGTCTCTTATCATTGAGGATTGACCTTATTCATCTCTAACAAAATCTTTAACTATAAAATCCTTTTTTTATCTGAAATTGATGTGGTTACACAGGCTTTTTCTCTTAATATTTGCCTGGCATACTGTTTTTATCCTCCTCTGTATGTCCTTTTGTTTGAAGTGTGTAAAATAAACATAGACAGCTTATGGATGGATTTTTTTTTAATGGTTTATTTATTTTGGGGGGAGAGAGAGAGCATGAGTGGGAGGGACAGATGGAGAGAGAGAATCAGAAGCAGACTCTGTGCTGAGTGCAGTCTGACCTAGCCCTGGATCGCACGACTCTGAGATCACAACCTGAGCCCAAACCAAGAGTCGTTTGTTTAACCAGCTTCACGGCCTAGGTGTCCCGTGGTGGATTTTGTTTGTATCCAGTTTTATCCAAGAGCAGTAATATGGTGTGATGGTCAAAGCAAGAACTTGAATGCCAGATTGCTTGATTTGGATTGTCGCCTGGGGTGTTGATACGTGACAGCTACAATTCTATACTTCGGGTTGGGAGGCATTTTGGCTTTACTTAGATTTTAACTACGCCCACCCCGCCCCTCGCCCCCGTTTTATGTTCTGTGTCTGACTCTCCCTGTCCCAGAAGTGAAGTACCTGGTATGTTTAGGTTCCAGTTATCTTTGGGATTCTCTTCTTTCCCTTTCAGAATCCTTGCCACCTTCTTTGCACTTCTCTTTACTTTTTATCTCTTGAAAATGAATTGAAGTATCCTTAAAGTCATCATAATAAGACTGTTTACTTTTAGGACTGTTTGAAAGTAAGTGTAAATCATAGATGTAAAAATCTGTGACGAGTACCCCACCCATTAGACGTGCTTAGAACAATTTGTTCTTGTTTTCTCATTAATATTAACATTACACTTTGACTTTTAGGGCTCTTGGGTACCCTCTGTTTATCCACAGGGCTTCCTGCCTTTTGTTTGTCACTATTAATTTTATCATCACATTTATTCTTTTTATTTTGTAATTCAACTTGTTCTTCATTTTTCCTTTTTTATTATACAGGTGATTTAAGGGGATGTAACTTTTGAGCATCTCAATTCAGCATGTGTAAAGTAGTAACTGGATTTAATGAAATTTTAAGATCATTTTCCAGAAGGAGTACACTCATAATTAAACTATATGGTAAGACTTAGATAGTTTTTCCATCCGAAGAATATAGAATACTTCAACTAGTTGATGGGACTGGATTCTGTATTTCATATGGAGAGTTTAAAGTCTCTCTGTACTAAAGTTTTTGGTCTCAATGGGACCAAAAAAGGTCCTATTGATTTTTTTTTTTTTTTTTAATATAATTTTTTATTTTTTATAAACATATATTTTTATCCCCAGGGGTACAGGTCTGTGAATCACCAGGTTTACACACTTCACAGCACTCACCAAAACACATACCCTCCCCAATGTCCTATTGATTTTAATTTATTTTTTTTATTTGAACGAACATTAATGGTCGTGATGATACAGAACAGTGTGAATGTGCTTAATGCCATTTGTTAAAAAACAAAATTCAACTGAGTAAAGTGTAAAGATCTTACTAGCTTTGTTCAGTGGTCATGATTTGGGCATTGTCTGATGTAGCAGACAGAAAGTGGCCCTGAGATGCTGTACAAAATGAAAGACGTGTATAGGCAGAAGAGAGTTGGAACAGGAAAATTATACTAGGTGAAAGAGTGCGTCACTTTCCTTAGGGGAAAGCTGGGGTCTACCAAGAAGATTACCTAACTAGTAATACCTGATTGACTGGTTGTAAGATTTCATTTTTGGGGGCGCCAACATTGTAGTTAAGTTTAGGGGCTTAGAAAAAGCGACTCCACTGTGGGCCTTGAGTTCTCTTTTTTAACACACTGAAGTATATACTTAAAAATATTTAAAGTGGTAAATATTATGTTATATATATTCACCACAATTTAAAAAAAGACCGTCAGCGGTTATGTCCGTGTCTCACATTGAAGAGGAAAGAAGATGTTCATCAACATGAAAATCTAGTCTTTCGGGAGCATGCGGATGGTGTGAGGACAGCGTATTGGCATCAGCATGCTGATTTATGTTTCTTTCTTCAAATATGGTTCTCACTCATTTCCTAATGTGAATTTTTTTTTTTTTTTTTTTTTTTTTTTAACAGGAAGGAAAAACTGATGCGATGTTCTCAATGCCGAGTTGCAAAATACTGTAGTGCTAAGTGTCAGGTAAGAATGTTCAGCTACAGGGTTCCTGGGTGGCTCATTTGGCTCAAGTCATGATCTCAGGGTCTTGAGGTCGATCCCTGTGTTGGGCTCCCAGCTCAGTGCGGAGCCTGCTTGTCCCCATCTTTCTGTTCCTCACTCCATGCTCTCTCTCTGAAATAAATAAATAAAATGTTCATCTCTCTAGAATTGAAACCTTCAAGTTCTCTGCTCTTCTTTTGTGTTCCATTATGCCCATTGGCCTATTTCTGCTTCTCTACAATCTTTGATTTATTTTAACTTATTTTCCTTTAATTTAAAAATTATTGATGTATATGGTAAAATATCATTTCTATGATATCTATCTATATATATAAATATGTAATATCCATGTATCAGGAAGAAAATTGTTAACTCATCTCTTTTTGTCCTCTTGACCTCAGTTCCATTGTCCAGAGATATCTAGTTTCTTGTGTCTTTGCAGAATTTTTTCCTTCTAACACATTCACATATTTATACTCTTTGTTTAGAAAAAAGAGATGGGTTATTCTTATATACCTAAATTCTCCTTTTCATTTTAGAGCCTTCTAGAGGAACTTCTGATGTCATCCTACTGATTCTTTTACATGAATGCACCACAGTTGTTACTTCTTCGTTAATGAATCCTTAACCTTTTTTCAGTATTTGGTATTGTCAGTAATGGACCAAGCATCTTTTGGTGCACATTTCTGCACACCTTCACAAATTAATTGTAGGATAAATTCTCCCCAGCTTTACTGATGAGTAAAAGGATACGTGATTTTGAATTTTTAAAGATAGTACCAAATTGCCTTCCAAGAGTAATTTACGACAACTGACAGAGTCTGTGAGAGTACCGTTGTTAATGTCTTTGAAATTCTTTAAGGGGTGTATAATTAAAATTCAACATCACCTTTTCTTCTAACCTTATGATTAATCATTTCATAAGAAGTGTAATTATGCTGTAATGAATTGCATTATAATAAAAAGTGCTAATTGGAGGTTTTGTGTCTGTGTCACTTGCTCTCAACCTTCCACACCCATCCTTTTTGTTTCTCATTTTGGGGTGTGTGTGTCTGTGTGTGTGTCTATGCGGACACCTTTTTCCTTTTTTTCACATCTAGGCCGTGCTCTCTGAGGGAGTTTTGCTCTCTCACTTTCTCTTTTGAAAATAATTTCTTATAGAAGTCAGAAACCTAAACATACAAATTAATCAGAGGACCCAAGTTCTAATGACTATTAATAAGCCATTAGCTTGTTAAATTATTCCAAAGAAAGCATGAAAACTCTTTGGGCCTCAGTTTCCTAATCTGTACTACTGAGAAGAGCTAATATTTATGAGATATCTACTGTGTATCAAGTACTATTTTATTCTGTTTACTCTTACTTGAATCTTGGGAGTTTACTACGATTGCGCCCATTTTACCAATCAGGGGACTGAGCTACAGAATTGGAAGTAAAGTGCCAAATATCCTATACCGAATAGGCCCTGGAATTTGGATCCAGAGTTCTAATTTCACTTCTAAGCCCAAATTTTATTTTTATTCTAACATTCTGATTAGTTGTAGCTTTCTGTTTCCTATTGTATTCATATTTTTCATGGATTTTGTTTTGTTTTTAATAAGGGTGCAACCCTATCCCAAGGAACACAAAACAAAAAATACTAAAATAGAAGGTTCCAAGTAACACTTTCCTAATAAAAATAGGGAATGTGAAAAAATTGGATTATTTTTGCCTCATTTTATAAAGCAAAAGTTCTGTCACAGAACGATACCAGATTTATGTTAGATCATTAGTAATAAGGAAAAGCAAATTATGAAAACAAAGCCATGCTTTTTCCTACAAGATAAATTCTTGGTAGACTATTTTATGGTGATGTTATCTATCTTATTCATGTGAAACTGAAATTTGTTACAAGGAGCTTCAAATTAAGAAGAATATATCTAGAGCCAACAAATTCCATATATCTTCTGGATGACCTTCTTTCCAGTTTCTATGAGCTAAACATTTACTTTTATTTTCCCCTTTTTTTATGAATGTTTTTTTCCTCCAATGCTGCTTTCTCCTCCTTTGTAGTATACTCAAGGAAAAAAAAACCCATTATCTGATTAGAATGTGTTGAGGGAGTTTGGTGGGTTTGGGTATGTCATTTTGATTCATTGTGGTGCTTGTACTTTGACCACATATATTAGCTGTTTACTGTAGCATCAATAATAATGTCATCATCAGATATACTGTAGAAAGTAATGGGAAAATAGCTCCTAAGATGAAAGATACCACATATAAGCCAACTAGTGCATGCTTGTGTGTGTGACAGGGATGAGGGTGTGTAGAGGTGGATGGGAGTCAAAGATTGGCTAGAACATATGCATTTAAACTGCTCTGTTTAGCTCACCCTTCAGGTACAGAATTAAACATTGTAATTATTGTGGATTCCTACAAAGCAGCACAAAATTAAACTGACAAAGCGAACTATGAACAGTAATGAACAGGAGGCAAATGCCCTCGGAATGGAAATTGACATAGAGGATGTGAATTTGTAGCACAAAATCTATAATAGGTTTGCCCTGGAGGGACATAACTTTGGTTCATTAGCTTGGCATTTGATGTGTGGGGCCGTGGCATCAGTGAGTTGTGTGAGAGGGTATTGAGGTGTTAGGAGGTATGATGTCCCTCACTCCCATAAGGCTGGTTTCAGTGTTACTGGTTTTCACATTTACTTTTTAAACAGAAATTAAAGTAAGAGGAGTGAATGTTTCCTCCAGTTTCCTTCCCCATTCCTATTGCTGTTTTCCAGAGGTAATCTCTGTGTTTGTTTTGTGAGTTCATCTACCCTTATTACCTAGTGTTCACATACATGTATGTATTGACTGTTATGTTCAGTACTGTTTCTTATACTGGAAAATATTTTGTCATCAGTGGGTTTGTAATTCCTCTGTGATACTTTATTATGATGTGTCATATAATGCGATAGAGGGCTTATATATGGAAACCAGTCTGATTTCTATATAACCGAAACATCGTATGTGATTTTGTTTTTGTTTTTTTTATTTTTTTTTTTTATTTTTTAAAGATTTTATTTATTTATTTGACAGAGAGAAATCACAAGTAGATGGAGAGGCAGGCAGAGAGAGAGGGAGGGAAGCAGGCCCTCCGCTGAGCAGAGAGCCCGACGCGGGACTCGATCCCAGGACTCTGAGATCATGACCTGAGCCGAAGGCAGCGGCTTAACCCACTGAGCCACCCAGGCGCCCCTCGTATGTGATTTTGAAATGAAAGAGGAGGGGTGGGCTAAGTTTTCTTTTAAAGAACCATGCTCAGGGGTGCCTGGGTAGCTCGGTTGTTTTACCATTTGCCTTTAGCTCAGGTCATGATCCCAGCGTCCTGGGATCAAGTTCCACTTTGGGCTCCCAGCTCCGCAGGGAGTTTGCTTCTCCTTCTGCCCCTCCTCATGCTCATGCCTGTGTGCATCTATGCTCTGTCTCTGTGAAATAAATAAAATCTTTAAAAAAAAAAAGCTCAAAATTTGCAGTGTTACTAACAAGTAAACCAATTTCAAGCAAATTCACTAATATTGTTTTATGTCTTCTCGGTTTACCTTGATTCATAATACCTATATTTCTAATTGAATTAATTGCTGATCAAAATAAGCAGCTGGGTACTATACCAAATTACAATTTATATACTTTTAAAAAGTATTAAAAAAAAAAGTACTTTTGGGGCATGTGGGTGGCTCACTTGGTTGAGCATCTGCCTTCGGCTCAAGTCATGATCTCAGGGTCCTGGGATCGAGCCCTGCATAGGGCCCTCCGCTCAGGAGGGGGCCTGCTTCCCCTTCTCTCTCTTCCTGCCTCTCTGCCTACTTGTGGTCTCTGTCAAGTAAATAAATAAAATCTTAAAAAAAATTTTTTTTTAAGATTTTATTTATTTACTTGACAGAGAAAGATCACAAGTAGGCAGAGCGGCAGGCAGAGAGAGAGAGGGAAGCAGGCTCCCTGCTGAGCAGAGAGCCTGATGCGGGACTCGATCCCAGGACCCTGAGATCATGACCTGAGCCGAAGGCAGCGGCTTAACCCACTGAGCCACTCAGGTGCCCCTTTAAAATTTTTTTTAAAAAGTACTTTATTAGCAGGGAGAGGCTCTATTTTATCTTAATGATTACAGACCTCTTTAGAAATGTGAATCTTACTTGGGTTGAAATTCTTTGATGATGTTTAGGTTTTGGGGTTCTACAAATGTCTAGGGCCCTAAGCTTGTCTTTGCTCACTTTGCATTCACCTGCTGAGTGGTCCCATCTGCTCCCATGACTTCATTTGGCATCTGTGCATTAATCATTCTTGAAACTCCATCTCTAGTCTTCTCCTTTGTCTGAAAGACCAGACCCATACCTTATGGGGAACCTCTACTCTGGTGGTGTACCTCAAATGCCTTATAGCAGGACCTCAGTGCATAATCTCTGCCCAAAACAGCATTTGTTTTCGATTTTCAACCGCAGTGAATAATTCGCCAGCCACCCAGTAGTCTGAGTCGCCAGGCTGGAATTATCTTCAGTTTAGATCCTTTCTTGGCTCCATGCCTAGTTAATCAACATGTCCTGCTGATTCTACTACTTATGATCCAAATTGGTTCCCTTCTGTCTTAGTTTCTCCACCAGCACTCGTGTGGACGGTCCTCTGACCTCTCTCCTACATTGACTGTGGTCTGCGCTGTCCTGCCACGTCCTTTTCTCCTTCCTAGCTGGGAGCCAGAGCGCGAGCATTCTAGAGTGTGAGCGTGACCTGTCACACCCCAGCAGAAAACTCTGGCCCTCTTCCTCAGAATGAAATTCAAGCTGTGGATTTTGCTACAGTTTTACATCTGAGCCTTTGGCTACGTGAGTCTTTGGGCTTGGACCCAGATCTGCCCCAATACCTATTGAACTCCTTCTACTTATCCTTTATAACCCAGATTAAATATCGCTCCCTCCTTTCCTAAACTACTGAGACTATTTTGTGTCCCTCCTTTTTCACACAGAAATTATCTTAATGATTGGTTTAATTGGCTATTTCTGCGGTTAGATGACCAGGCTCATTCAGGGGGTACGTTATTATTTCCTGATGCAGATGTAACATTATTGGTTACGGGAACGAATGAGTACATTGGTCAGTGATACTCTTTGTTTGGAATTATTTTTTGAAACACTACATTATCTTTAATCTTGTCTGTTTTATTTTTTTAGTTGAAATATAATTGGTTAGTTTTAGGTATGTAACATAATGATGTGATATATGTATATATTGTGAAATGATCATTACGGTAAGTTTGGTTAATATCCATTGCTACAGTGGTGTTCCTAAAGCTTCTATTACGGATGCAGGAGAGACAGATAATGACAAATGCCCACAATTATGTGAGTGAGTGTGCTTTAGACGAGCAGGAGCTCATGTTTGAAGGACTACAGAAGGACTTCCTGTAGACATGACATTTGACCTGGGATCTAATTGCCAAATGTAGCCACCCATGGAAAGCTCCGGAACAGATTTTTTGCATAGAAGGAACATCAGATGTAAAGAACTGAAGCAGGAACAAACTTGTCATGTTAGAGGAATAAAAAGGAGTTTGATAATGGTGGCAGTCATTACCGTACATGTGTCCAGACCTGTAGAATGGACCCCACTGTTCACCAGGGACTTTGGGTGATAATGATGTGTCACTGTAGGTTCATCGTTGTAATATATGTACCATCTGGTGGGGATATTGATAATAATACAGGTGGCTGTGCATGTGGGGTCGTCAGTATGTGGGCATCCTCTGTACCATCCTCTCACATTTAAAACTCCTCCAAAAAAATTAACTTTAAAAAAAAAATAAATACAGGAAAAAAATAGGAGTTGGAGGTGAGCCTAGTTAGTGAAGATCAGAAGGTCTTCTGGTCCATCCATCTACTGATTCACTTAGCAAACATTAGGGTTAACACTAGAACTTTTCTAGGCCCTGGTGGAAAATTATTGGTTAGTTTGCTTATCACAGACATACTCCCTGCTTCTTTGCTGTTTCCAAGAATTGGCTAAGGAGTTGTATCCATAACTTATATAAAATGTTTCCAACTCAGAAGTAAGACATTACAGTAAAATGGGTTTGATTTGAATGGCCCTTTCAGTGAGATAAACATTAAAAGTGCTGCACATCATTAGTCATCAGAAAAATGAAATTAAAACCACACTGATGTACCTTTATATACCCACCCACTAGACAGGCTGAAACGCAAAATACTGACTATACCAAGTGTAGTCCAGGGTGTGGAGAAACTGGAACCTCAGGCTCTGCTGGTAAGATAGTAAAGTGGTACATGTGCTTTGGAAAAGTTGGGTAGGTTCTAAAATGTTCAATGTACACTTAACCACATAAACCAGCAAGTTCTACTCCTAGGTAGAACATACACACACAAACACACACAATTACTCAGCCATGAAAAAGAACAAACCACTGAAAAATGCAGCAATATGAGTGAATCTCAGAAACATCATGAAGGAATAGAGCCATATTAGAAGAGGCAGTGCTGTTTGCTGTTCTAGAATACGCACAAGTAGTGTCTAATGATGGAGACCACATCACTGCTTACCTGGGTCGGAGGGCTTGGATGTAAAGCAAACAAAGGAACTTTGTTTGGGGGGGAGATAATGATAGTCTATAACTTAGTTTTGGTGTTTTTACAAGGATGTGTGTATGTATTTGTCAAAATTCATCAATCTGTACTCTTAACACTAGCACATTTTATTGTAATATAAATTATATCTCAAGAAATTGTTTCAAAATTATTGATCACTGCAGGGGTGCCCTGGGCAGTGCAGTTGGTTAAATGTCCTGACTCTTGTTTTTGGTTCAGATCATGATGATCTCAGGGTCCTGGGATTGAACCCCACATCGGGCTGCATGACATTCTCTTTCCTTCTTCCTCTGCCCCTCCCCCAGCTCTGCCCTTTCTCTCTCTCTTTCCTTCCCACAAATAAATAAATCTTTAGAAAAGTTATTGCTTACTGCAGACTCTTTAGGTGTGCATGGATTTCCTTTCCTTCTCTATATAATAAAGGAGTCACAGCCTCTCATCCCCTCAAAGAATGAGACTGCTGTTGGGGAAGCCATCCTAGGAGGGTGAGAGGGGTCATGAAGACTGAAGAGAAGGCTGAAGCAAATCTCTGCATCAGAAATAGTAGCATCAAATTTAGCCAGATTCTCCATGTTGACACTCCTCTGCTTACTCAAAGTCATTCTAAAAGCAAGGAGGTGTTTTCAGACTGTCTGACATGCAGACTTTTGGTTAAGTCTCCCTGTAATGCTACTTCTCAATCCCATTCTGTGCTGGATATATACTCTTTGATGCTAGGTCCTTGCTGGATTTCTGCTTGGTAGGCTGGCTGCCGTCTTGGAAAAGACTTCGTGGTTAACTGCCCTTTGACGTGGCCTCCACTGCCCTGTTTGTGCAGCCTGTCTTACGCCCAGTTTCTGACTTATGGACATAACCTTGAACTCCTCATTCATTGATGGCCCTTCTTATACACTTCGGGAGTTAAAAACTTGATAATTATTTGTACCAGGGAGCTAAAATCGCCCTGTTTTGCTAGAACTCGGTGTTGACTTTCTGATTAATCCAGCATGGGAGTTTCTTTCAAAGAAGATTGGATATCTATAGGAGTAAGTGAGTTACTTAGTCTTTCTGGCTAAAATGTATCAATTAGGTCATTCCATCTTCATGTGACCTATCATTAGATCAGAGGTTGCCAAACTCTTGTGTAATGGTCTAGATAATAACTATTTTAGGCATTGTGGGCTATATTTTTGTCATAACTACTCAACTCAACTACTACTCAACTTGTCCGAAGGAGTGTAAATTGTAAGCGTGGCTATGTTTCCATAAAGCTTTATAAAAGCAGATGGCAGAATGGATTTGACCTGAATCATGCATTAGACGATCACTGACTTGTTTTAGGGCACTAATATTATTATTTATTATATGGTTGCTCAATGAACAAGGAGACTGTAACTTCATTTTTTAAAGAAATAACGCTTTTTTTCTTGTTTCTTCTGTCAACTTGATGCCCCATGTTAATTTTCCTGCCTCACTCCATCTTTGTATTTGGCTCTGTCTGTCTAATTTGATTAAGGCTAGTGGGAAGGCACTCTTGTTCTTATTTGATACAGCATTCAGTAAGCTTTGAAAGTGGTAAGTCTAATGTCTATTACTAGGTCTCTTGTGTGCTCTGAGGAGATTTTATGCAGGATTTTAATCAATACCTGACAGTTATCTGAGACACCAGCTTAGCCTTCCAGTTTTCTTATTCCAGATTCCAGCTTTTTAAACCTTCATGTTATCTGCCAGCCTGCAGTTCAACACTGGACTACTTGTGAGGCGTGAACAGGGAGATGCTGTTGATTTGCTCTTAAATGGTTTGTGAGGGACTGGATAACTGTTGGGTCTCCTTTCTTTCGTTCAAGTTTCATGGCAACTCAACTATCCCAAGTTATGCTCATAGAAAATCTCTGTCCACATTATTTGTAAGTGGAATGAATCATGACTACGTGGTAAAAAGAACATGAACACCTGTGCATGCAAGATGTACCTCATTGGTAGCACACTCATTTATTTATTTATTATTATTTTTATTTAAAATAATACTTTATTTATTCATTTGACAGAGAGAGACACAGCAAGAGAGCGAACACAAGCAGGAGGTATGGGAGAGGGAGAAGCAGGCTTCCCGCTGACAGGGAGCCCGAAGCAGGCCTTGATCCCAGGACCCTGGGATCATGACCTGAGCCAAAGGCAGATACTTAACAACTGAGCCACCCAGGTGCCCCACTTATTTATTCTTCTAAAAGATTTATTATTTATTTAGAGAGAGTGAGAGTGCCAAGCAGGAGGAGGGTCAGAGGAAGAGAGAGAGAGTCTCAAGCCAACTCCAAGCTGAATGTGGATCCCTTCTTGGGCCTCAATGTCAGGATCCTGAGATCATGACCTGAGCTGGAATTAAGAGTTGGACACCTAGCTGACTGAGCTACCCAGGTGCCCTGGTCGTACACTTATTTTTAAAACCGGATATGAACGAAGCTAACCTGGTAAAACAGTTTACTGAGTAAATCTTTGCATTACAGAAGATTTCACTGAAGCACTTATTAACATTTAAACCATTCTTTGAGTTAAAAGCAGGTTTTCCAAAATATTAAAAGTATTTATTGAATGGTAATTCTTCTTTCTCTTTCACGTAAAAATACTTCTTCCTAAATCACAGTTGTTAGACATAAGGTAATTATATTGCTATTATTTGTAAATATAATAACATGATATTTATAGAAAATTCAAACAGATTGGGAAAGCATAAGGAGAAAGGCAAAATAGCTTTTTCTTTTAGGAAAAACTGAAAAAATTATTACCAATTGTTCAGTTTTGTAAATGAATATATGAGGAGCATTCTTACACTTTTACTGTACAGCAGTTACATTTGTGAGGATTAAGTGCATTATAAATATTATTTCTATGCCAACAGTGTGCACATTAAGAATTTTGATGTTCATGGGGTGCCTGGGTGGCTCAGTCATTAAGTGTCTGCCTTCAGCTCTCGTCATTATTTCCAGGTCCTGGGATCGAGCCCCACAATGGGCTCCCTGCTCAGAGGGAAGCCTGCTTCACCCTCTCCCACTCCCTCTGCTTGTGTTCCCTCTCTGCCTCCTGCTTGTATTCCCTCTCTCACATCTCTCTCTGTCAAATAAATAAATAAAATTTAAAAAAAAAAAAGAATTTTGATGTTCATTACCAAACATCTTTCAGAAGGCTTAGGTGGCACCTGAGTGGCTCAGTTAGTTGAGTGCTTTCGGCTTAGGTCATGGTCCCAGGGTCGTGAGACTGAGCCCCGTGTTAGGCTCCACACTGGGCTACAGCCTGCTTGGTATTCTCTCTCTCCCTCCTCCTTCCCCTACTCACACATCTCTTTTTCTCTGAAAGGAAAAAAAAGAGAAACTTAGAGTTCTACTAATAGTTTAATAAGTATAGAATGGTATTTTTTTGTTCCTTCTATTTAGTATTACAGTGGCCTCCTTTTTAATCTAGTCTAGATCAGTGGTTATTCAGTCTTAGCTTCATGTGGAATCCTTGGTGGTGATTAAAAAGAATTTGGACACCTGGGCCTGTCTTGTCACTGCTGTCCGAATCTGTTCAGTCGTCCCAGGCTGTAAATTTAAGTATATTTTTTTATGTGTACATGTGCTGCGTATGCCTGTGCACCTTTGTTCTAGATCTGCAGTTTTCTTCTTTCCCAGACCTAACTCTCTCCTTTTTTTTTAAGTTCTTATTTATTTTAGAGAGAGGTAGAAAGAGCTTGTGAGTGGGGGAGGGGCGATGGGAGAGGGAGAGAGGATCTCAAACAGACTCTGTGCTGAGTGCAGAGCCCAATGCCAGGCTCGATCCCAGGACCCTGAGATCATGACCTGAGTGAGAATCAAGATCAGATGCTCAGCCGCCTGACCCACCCAGATGCCTCTCTACCTTTTTATATAATAATTACATTTTCATCCTCGCTACTCTTCTTGAAAAATGAAATACCATAGTTAAGACAATCTAACTAGTTATATATTTTTAAAAGTCAGCATCAGTGTAATGTTATAACTTGAATGTAAAGGAGAAAAAAATGAAAATACCTTAAAATAATATGTATTTTATTTATATATTTTATTTTTTCAAATTTTTATTTAAATTCTAGTTAGTTAACATACAGTATAGTATTGGTTTCAGGAGTAGAATTTAGCGATTCATCCCTTCCAAATAACATCCAGTGCTGAACACAACAAAAATAATACATATTTTGTATATAGATGCTCAGGCAAGAGTAGACTAGAAGACATAATTAAGAAGTCAGGTATTTTAATCTACACAGAGTCACCTTGGAAAAGGAAGTACAAAATGTAGGATCAGAAAATAACGTTGTTATTGGTAGGTACCTCAAGTACCATAGCTGATGTTGCCTTCAGTGATATGATTTTATAAAATATTAGATAACCTTAGCTGAAGTTCTTAAAATGCATTCATCCCGTGATTTACCTAGAAAATCCAGTGCTATCAAGGCTGTGTAAAAACAAGCTCTTTGTTTTTATATGTGAAAGGAGGCTTAGTTCCAGGCTCGGATAATTCGGAAGTAAATTTGTCCCTTCTATAGAATGTTTGATTGGACATTTAAAAGTCGTCTTGGGTTGAACAATTGATTCTTTTTTAAAAATTAATTTATTTTTTACTTCTTAGAGTATGCAAGCAGTGGGAGGGGCAGAAGGAGAGGGAGAGAGAATCCTTAAGGAGATTTCCTGCTAAGTGCAGATGCTGATGTGGGGCTTTGATCCCACCACCCTGAGACCATGACCTGAGCTGAAATGAAGAGCTGGACACTTAATTGACTGAGCCACCCAGGCACCCAGATGGATTGATTCTTCATTGTATGGAACTATGCCACACAGATGTCCACCATCTCTGGTTCCTGGCCACTCAGGGCCCATGTCTTTCTCCAGGCATCCTAACAAATAAGGATGCCCCCTATACATTTCCCCAACAACCCTCAAGATTAGGGTTAACCCCATTGGGAGCTACTGGTTTACTTAATCAGTTTTTGTTACTGACACGTGGAATCATTATAGATGTCTTCATTTATTTTTTTCCGTCCAAAAGTCTTTTTCCCATTGTCTTTGTGTCTTAATGCAGTATTTTAATTTCATTTGTTTTTCATGCTATTTTGTTTTTACTGTGAATCATTGATAATGTTCAACTTTCAGAACAGAAAACATTACAGCCAATGTTGTGGACAAAATCTTAATTACATCCTGCATTGCAGTAAGGGAAGAAAATAGGAAAATGTAAATTTGGGAGGTTGTCTTTGAAAAACTGGCAGATATGTTATGTGCTGTTGAGGTCCAGATCAAAGTTAAAGTTTGTACAGTTTAGATAATGCCTAATGCTCTTGTAGATCGTGAGGTTTTGCTGCAGTGTCAAATGTAGTTATTTAAGAGATTGCTTTGTAAGCCTTTTCTTTGGTGTGCCTCTGTTAGTGAGCTGTATGGTAAGATGCAATGGTGATGCTGAGCATCACCCTAATAATTACTGTTTGAAAAACATGGTTTTTAATATCATAGTACGATATGAAGTAGGCTGTACCTTGACACTGTGCTATAAACCAGTTTTAAGTGGCATGATTACTTTCTATATTTATGTAGGTGTGACTTGGTTTTTAGATGAAAAGAATGAATATCTTTTTCCTGAAGCAAATGGGAAGATAAGTACGTTCTCTGGTGTTTTCCTGCAGTGATTTAGGAATAGCTTTAAGAAACATACTATCTAGTTTGTAATTACAGTTGAGAAATAGGAGCGCAATATTAATTATGCTGAAGACCTAAAATTGTTTCGACAGGAACTCTCCAAAATTTAGATGTTTAATTCTCAGGAAGGTCATCTAACAGATCAATAGATTCATTACCTGGGAGTACATTTTGTGGTTACTTCACCCTGGGAAGCCACCAGGAGACGGAGATGCTCAGAACATAACAAAGAAGTTGTGGAATCTCTTGTACTTACAAGTATTGAATCAAATCTGCTCTTAAGATCTTTTGGTCCAGATGGTCTCAGCCTTCGTCTGCTAGGTGCAGTCCTAGCAGATGCTCATGTTTTGAACAGGATCAGAGTGCTTTCTCAGAGACCTCTTCATACTTGTGGTTCATTTCTGCCTACATAGCCGGTCAAATGAGGGCATCTGTCAGCCTTCTCAACTTTTAATACCAAGTGAAAACTCTTCTACCAAAGTTGTGGTTCACCCATCAATCAGAAATAAAAAATATTAGCGATAGTTTTCTATCAGTGGGAATGATCATGAATTTGTTTGCTAAACCCACTCTCATTGAAAGATCAGATGAAGGAAAGAAAATATATAGCTATATGGGAGTCCATGTCTACCAACCTAACTTCCCAAAGGATGGCAATAACAATCACAGAAAACTGTTCACTAAGTTATACAAGTTTCTCTCATGCAGAGCTTTTTAGCAAACTGAATTATCTCCAATCTCTAAGCAGGGTGGATATTATGTAGCAGTTTTCAAACTTAATTGACAATGGAACCATATTTTTCTTTCTTTTTTTTTTTTCATTTCATTTTATTTCTTTTCAGTCTTCCAAAATTCATTGTTATGCACCACACCCAGTGCTCCATGTGTCCTCCACAATACCCACCACCGGGGTCACCCAACACTCCACCACCCTCCCCTCCAAAACCCCGTTTGTTTCTCAGAGTCCACAGTTTCTCATGGTTCATCTCCCCCTCCAACTTTCCCCCAACCCACTTCTTCTCTCCATCTCCCAGTGTCCTCCATGTTATTCCTTATGCTCCACAAGTAAGTAAAACCATATGATAATTGACCCTCTCTGCTTGACTTATTTCACTCAGCATAGTCTCTTCCAGTACAGTCCCTGTTGATATGGTATTTTTCTAAGGGATCTTACCCATATTGGTAAGTTGCTAATTGCTTCTCCAAGACCAGCCCTCTAAACAATAGAAAATTTTCTTTCACTGACTTATAGTTTAATATTACTTCTTCTAGTGAGTATGGATATTAGAAGTAGTTATGTGTTGACCATTATAATTGTCCAGTATGTTAATTAGCATTCTTGGAATAAATTCCTCCTGTGATTTAATACTTGGTAAAGCTGTGTTTTTCTTTTCTATCAGTTGAGAATTATATAAGCCATTATGTTTTACTTTTTGCCTTGCCTGTAAGGCAAGTCAGGTAAATGTAGTGCGAAGACATGGCAATTATTTCGATCTTATGGGTAGAATACTAAGAACTTTTATTCTCTTTTATGTTTATGTAGCTTGGTGGTGACATTCTACCCTGCCTTACTTTACTCATCTTTAATGTAAGGATACGGTACACCATTTGGATTATTGTGAAAATAAAATGTTTCAATTGTTTAGCCATGTGTCTGACATACTGTAGAATGCTAAGTAAATGCTAGAGGACAATTTTTTTAAAAAAATAACTCGAATGTTTTTTCGTTTCTAATTTTACAACCTTATTTCATTTACATCTTTATTTTGAAACAACTGAGTCTTGTTTAGAAGTGAGTGAAGCTTAAAAAACTAAAAAAACCTACATAAAATACTAAAAAAACAAAAAGATTAGAAACATCACATCAAGAGCATTGCTGTAGTGGATAAGAAGAAATGAAGCGAGGCAGTCATGGGTCACGTTGATAAAAGAAGTGATGCACCCCTTACAAACAGTGTCTTCAAGATTTGAGTTTGTAGGAAATAGTGGACAAGCCACACCTTCACCCAGGAACTCAACACGGGCAGTTTCTGAGCAAAATGCTGGCTTGAAACTCACAGTTTGTTTGTTTGTTTGTTTGTTTCTTTCTTTTTCTTTCTTTCTTTCTTTTTTGGAAACTCACAGTTTCAAAGTAGTTATAGCACTTTTGAATTTTTACAAAACTTATCTATTTGAGAGAGAGAGTGCACTCAAGCTCACGAGTTGGGGGAGGGCAGAGGGACAAGTTGACTCCCCGCTTAGCTTGTAGCCCCAAGTGAGGCTCCATTCCAGGACTCCGAGATCACGACCCTAGCTGAAGTCAGACACTTAACCAACTGAGCCACTCAGGCGGCCCCAGGTTTGAAATTTCTGGTTGTACTGCATGTTTGCTCTAAAGGTGGGAGAGAGAGAGTTCCTCCTGGAGGGATTTCATAGGGCCTGGAGTTGGGAGGCGTTTTCACAGTTTCTGAAGCCAGGATGCACATGAGCGTGAGGCATTTCCATGATGCAACTTGTAGCGCTCAGTCGGAATGGAACGTGTCCGACATGTGGTCGAGCTGTCTCCCACTCACCAGGGTTAAGTCTTAGATACTGTGGGGTGTATTTCCCTATAGAAGTCATTCCATGTGGAGGAGCCTTAGCATTTCTGACTCCAGGATTCAGGAAGACAGTGTCTTCCCCATTGTCCTCTCTCCTCAGGTTTGGAGACTGACTCAGTGGTCTTTTCAGCCACACTAGCACATGGGTAGGATGGTGGGTTAAGTGACCTTATAATTTATCATCCAAAGCGTACTTTTCAAAATGAAAAGGGGCACTATTAGTGACTAGGCCAGGACAACATAAATAAACATCAGCAGTCCTGGGCAAATGACATTTGGTCACTGTAGTTAAGAACCTTTCTGTGTGGTCTTCAAAAACAAAAGGTTTCATACTTATTGTTATGTTAGCCCCTGATAGTTCTACTCCCTAAAGCAGCACAGAAGTTCAGAAGGCCATCTGCCCTGTTTTGATTTTCCTGAACCATGTGTTTATTTTCTAGTTTGGTGTGATATTTTCTTTTTGTATTCAAAATCACTGTCTCTTATTGAATCCTATTAATCAGCTAAAAGATAAAAGACTATCCGATAAATTATTAAGTAAGCCATAATGATTCTTCCTTGGACTCCACAGCCAGGTAATAGCTAGGCAGTAAATTAAAGGTGGAGAGAAGCGTTGAAGTCCACGCCTGGTAATTACATGCTTGGCAAAGACTGGATTCTGCATCATTGATAGTATTAGAATATTGCTTTCATTTTCTATTTTGTAGTTATAGTTAAGCTGTTGACATTAAATTCATGTTGATCACTCTCTACACAAAACCGGTGTAAATGAAAGTTACAACATATACCCTCTCCACTCTTGTCTTAACAGAAAAAAGCTTGGCCGGACCACAAGCGGGAATGCAAATGCCTTAAAAACTGCAAACCCAGGTATCCCCCGGATTCTGTTCGACTGCTTGGCAGAGTTGTTTTCAAACTTGTGAGTATAAAACTCATGGAATATGCTTGGGTTTTAATTAAGTAGAGCACTTGGAGTTGTGTGTATTATGTATATTTTGAATAAGATTGTATTATTTAGAGAGAGAGAGTTGAATGGGGGGAGGGTCAGAGGGAGACAGACTCTCAAGCAGACTCCCTGCTGAGCTCAAAGCCAGAGGCAGGACTCGATCTCAGGACCCTGAGAGCCCGCCTGAGCAGAAGTCTAGAGGAGGACGCTTAACCAACTGAGCCACCTAGTGCCCCATATTATTATTTAAGGCCGACTTTAGACCCCTGTGAAGGTAGAAGGCAGGTTATTCCAGGGAGTAGCTTAGGACAAAAACTTGCCATTTCCCTGTTAACCACAGCATTAGTGTGGCTGGACAGCACAGTGCCCTCTTTGATGGCCCTGTGTGTGTGTAATCCCCTAGAAACATAAGGTCATATATTGAAGGCATGAGTTAATCAGAAATGTCTGTTACATTGTCTTCATTACTTTTCGACTATGAACTATTGCATAGGGCAGGTGTATAACTTTTCACTTGCTTCTTTTTTTTTTTAATTTTTTAAAAATTTATTTATTTAACAGATAGAAATCACAAGTAGGCAGAGACAGGCAGGCAGAGAGAGAGGGGGAGGCAGGCTCCCTGCTGAGCAGAGAGCCCGATGCGGGACTCGATCCCAGGACCCTGAGATCATGACCTGAGCTGAAGGCAGAGGCTTTAACCCACTGAGCCACCCAAGCGCCCCCTTTTCACTTGCTTCTTAAAGTGAGGTTTTAATTAGATGATAATTAATCTTACATGGAAGAGTGCTTATCTTTTTTTTTTTTAAATAGCCAAGTTTCACTGAAATTGTTTTCAGTCCTTTCCCTCTCCTCTGCCTAAACAACCACTAGATTCTGTGAAATAAGCCTCTGGCAATACCCTCCAGACTTATTTTTGCCAGGCTTTCACATGAATATCTCTTTCTCAAATTATTTCAGAATAAAGCTCTCTTCCGTCCTGTTGTTTATTGACTTTTTTGGGGTACGGGAAGGCTATAAGATTTTATAGAGAGTTTTTAATCATGGAAAAATACGTTTTTACAACTAAAACTAACACAATGTTTTTTGTCAGTTATACTTCAATTTTTAAAAAATGGATGTGGAATACCAAATGAGCATTGTCTTTGGTCTGAATATATAACTTCTATTATATATTTAGTTACTATTTGCAAATACATATATTGTGTTGAACTAATATATACAAATTTATTTCGTAGCATAATACATTCAGATCAAGTTTGTTATTATGCATTTCTTTAATTGCTAGATATTAGAAGTATGATCACTATATTTGGGGCTGAACTTTTTTTTTTTTTTTTTACTTTATTAATATCAGAAAGAGAACCAGGACCTACTGGATCAGAATCTAATAGAAAGCACTGATAATAATAGATTTGTTCTATTGAGCATTTAGGATTTCCAGGCCCCATGCTAATTGCTTTGCAGGATAGACCTCATTTCATCCCCACCACAACCCAGGGAATCTGTGATTCTCCTATGTTTTAGATAAGGACATTGTTGACTTTCGACTCAAGGTAGTTTGGTGAAAGTTGCAGTTTGTAATAAACTCTTACTTTTATTCATCCATCTCTGCTTTTCTGTAATTAGTAGTAAAATCCTTACAGTGACACAAGTCTGTAAGTAGAGCTGGGGAAAAAGAAATAAAAGTATGAGAATTTTTTGTAAAAGAATTTTCCATTTGGAAATTAAAATGATAACTTGATTTCTAAGTCATAACTTAGATTTTATTTTAAAATTGTTACTGACTGAATAATTCAACTCTCAGAAAGTGATGAAGAGGAGGAATATATACAACGTCTTTTTAAAGAGTTTTATTTAAGTATCTAAAGAGATTCAAATATATGCATTGATATATTGGAACACTTGAAATTGTTTTTGGTGTTTTCCGCCCTTGCTTTATAGATGGAAGAAACACCGTCTGAATCGGAGAAACTTTACTCATTTTATGATCTGGAGTCAAGTAAGTGATTGTCCATCAGCACCAAAAAAATCCTATCATTTTTTTTGCTGACCTTGTGCATTGCTTTCATTTTAACATTGTTCTGTCTCCTTATTATGTGAGGCAAATCTAATAAACCTTTTCATGTCTTTATATATGCTTGATACATTAGCTTATTTTACTCCAGGGTAGTTTTGACCTTTTAGGAGTTTATAAAGTACTAGAACCTGATCTTTGTTTCTTTTTGATGCCAGGGAACAGTGATGTGAACAAGGGGCTTCCCGGGTTACTGGTCCTTTAGATAATGAGCAAAGTAGATGGTGTAGGGGATTTGGGCTGTTTGATAGCATTGCACGTTCTTCTTTTCCATTCCTGTGGTGGCGGCCGTGATATTTGGGAACACTAACAGACCCTTCAGTCTGAGTGTTCAGTCAATGTAGGACTTATGTTCCTTTCATACTGGCACAGATCCCCTTCAGAGAGGTTGTCCACGACTTCAACTGCAAAGTAGCCAAAGCTCATAGAGTAAACTTTGCTATACAGTTTAATATTTCTGGGTGGAGACAAATACAAAGATGATCTAATATAGATTTATGGTTATGGGATTCTAAGTGCCAATGATAATAAATTATTATTTAAGAAATTAGTGGGTTAATTGTTCTGTTGAACAAGTAATTTAAAGAGAATATGTAGAGCTGACATGAGCCCCAGAATTATGTTATAGTTCAACTTGATGTATCTTTTCAGTTTTAATAGAGAACTAATTAGTCATTTTTTCATGTTATATTACTGCTAAGTAATTAATATCTCTCGCTGGGAGTCTTACTGTTAATGGGAGCCCTGCTCAGTAGTGGTGCCACCCTTGCTGTCTACACTCTTAGCCTAACACCTTTTGTGGTATAAATTAAATTGAGTTTTGAATGGGGTGGTTTTTTGACGACTGTGCTCTGGGATCTACTCCTTCTGTTTGGGTTTTAGCAGCACCACATCTTGTTTATTCAATGTGGGAATAACTTGAAGACGAGATTTCTTGGTTGGCCCCTGTTTTCTTCTTGATGTACTTTTTATTTTTTTATTTTTTATTTATTTATTTTTTTAAAGATTTTATTTATTTATCAGAGAGAGGGAAAGAGAGCGAGCACAGGCAGACAGAATGGCAGGCAGAGGCAGAGGGCGAAGCAGGCTCCCCGCCGAGCAAGGAGCCCGATGTGGGACTCGATCCCAGGACGCTGGGATCATGACCTGAGCCGAAGGCAGCTGCTTAACCAACTGAGCCACCCAGGCGTCCCTTGATGTACTTTTTAAATGACACATTTCATCGGTTAGACTCTGGCTGTAAAGTTTTGACTTTTTTTTTCCTTTTATTTTTGTTTTTTCCTTTGAGATATACTGTTTATCAGTTGGTCATACCTGGTTGAAAATTGTTTCATGGGAAGAGGTGCTTAAATTCACTGAGTTGATGTGGTTGTGGTGGGTTGAGAGTGTGTCCAGGGGGATATAGAGGACCTGTAACACACATCTTGCCTGATTTTAGTTGTAGTGTTTTTCATCTGTATATGTATTCATTCTGTTTTAAAAGAATTTGATCTTACATAGTAGATGGAATTTGGCACAATTTGATAATGTAGGTATTGTAATTTGTAGTTGTGAAAAAATAAAAAGGAACGTATTTGCTCTCTGTCAGAATGGAATCCAGGAAGGATAAATCTGGTTTAACAGCTAACATCGAACACCTGAAAATTGTCTATTAAAAATTCACTATGTGATTGTGCTATTTATTCTCTCTTTTAAAAAGATATTAACAAACTGACTGAAGATAAGAAAGAGGGCCTTAGGCAACTCGTAATGACATTTCAACATTTCATGAGAGAAGAAATCCAGGACGCTTCTCAGCTGCCACCTTCCTTTGACATTTTCGAAGCTTTTGCAAAAGTAAGTGTTAAGTGTTTGATTTCCTTGTTAATGCCGTAAATCAACCCTTTACTTCTTATTTTGTTGTTGATCCATGAAAATTTAGGACCCTTCATACCTTAAATCACTCTTCTACATTAACAGCGAGGGAAAGAGAGAATGTACTGCTTATGTTGAAAGGAGTATTACTACTTCTTCTGTTTTATCGATTCTCTTACTCATGGCCCGCTTATGTTCATTGTCGGTACGCAAAGCACCCTTTCATACTCTCACGAGGGTGCTTGCTTTTCTCCAGAGGAAACAGCCTGTTCTCTTGTTTCTTACGAATGGATTGTTAAGGTTCCCATTTCAATGTTCTTTCAGTGATGGATCTTGGTTTTTGAAGTGAAAAATATATTGGAATCCATTTCTTGATTATGTGATCACGAACTAATATGAAAATATAACCGTTTCTGATTTAAAAATTATTGAAAATCCATCTAAATGTTCCAGGTCCGTAAAATCCTATGTCAGGTATAGAAAATAGGTTTAATTTAGTATTTTTGTGTGGGGTCTCTTGGTAGTCGTCACGTGACATGTTCTGTCTGTAAATCATTCCGATGGCTTGTTTGGGACCGGGGAGAAAGCACGCACCAGCTGATTCTTGCTCTCTGTGCGGGGATAAGGACAAAGGGGCAGATGCGTCCCCACTGCCGGGTGTCTGCTGTCCTGGCTTTCCCATAGTGTGTATTTTGGTTCCCTTCGATATTGATCACATTTTAATGATAAGTAAAATTTAACATTCGACGGTGATTTTTACCAGTGCTATTACATTTCATAAGTGCACATCTACTAACATATCATTCCATGAATATTTTTGAAGTATGTTTTGTGATCTACCTGTTTTCTAAGAATTCAAAGGTGATTTGTGTGATTGCTCGACATGTATTCTTGATTTGTAGTTTTATACTTCAGGGTATGTTTTTATGATTTTCTGGCAGTATCACCTTAACATTACATTCTGGTTGTCTCCAGTTTAAAACTGATTTCAAAATACAGTGTTTACTTATAATACATAAGAGAAGTGTCTCTTTTGTTTATTTCACATCCTTCTGAAAATCATAGTCTTTAGGAGTACTGTGTGTACAATACACACTGGTGCTTTTGTTGTTAGACACTCTACAGAGTAATGCCTCCTGTAAGATAAAAATATGCCTTGTGTTGACTGTATCTTCATTCGTGGTGTTAAGTCTGTGGCTTTTCTGTGACCGTTATTTTTGTTGTTAGCAACTGTTCAAGTGGTAATTACTGGTGTTACTACTATTTATGGAGAATATTTAAAAATACTTTATTGTTCAATATAACATGTGAATTACTTTTTCATTTCTCATATTTCTTTTTAAAATTTTTCATTTCATGTCTCTTACAGTGAAATTCTTTCCATGCTGTATAGGGGAAAGTTCTGTCATTATAAATACGTAGACGCAGTTTTAATCATACGCTCTCCCTTCTCCACACTTAGTTGTATTTGTTATTGTCACAAAACAAAGACATATTTGAGATTTTGGGGGGAAGTGGGCTCAGATTTGTGATTTCTGCCTTACAATGTAGATTGAAGTAACATTACCCTATGGCTCCTGTACTTCCTTGCAGAAGTTTTACTAAGATTTTATACATTGTTAGTTTTCTGCTTATACATATGTCCTTAAAAGGGATCACTTTCCTCCTCCTCTTTTCCTCCCCTCCTTCTTCTTCTTTGTCGTCATTTTTGTTGTTGTTGTTGTTAATAGAATAGTCTAGAGGCGCCTGGGTGGTTCATTCAGTTGTGTCTGCCACCGGCTCAGGTCATGATCTCAGGGTCCTAGGATCGAGCCCTGCATCGGGCTCCCTTCTTATTGGGGACTCTGCTTCTCCCTCTCCCTCTGCCACTTTCTCTCTCTGTGTCTCTCTCAAACAAATAAACAGATAAATAAAATATCAAAAAGTCGACTAGTCTAATATTGAAGTTAATCGGTGTCATGCCAGCCTCAGGGATGGCTGCTGCCATGGCAAGTGTACGCGGTGCCGGCCATGACGGACGCATTGGAAGTGGCTGGAGACCGTTAGAGGATCTTATACCAACATACGCCTCTCTCCCTGTCTTCATGGCTTAGAATTAACCAAAGAGGAGGGGACCCCACAGTGTGTCCAGCCGTACAGAGTGTGTGGCATAGTTTCAGGCTGCCCTGCCGTTCTCAGCCACATGCACTGGCTTCCAGTTTATGCTGAAGAGAGCTGGCTTTGCCTTGTCCCAATAAAGAAAATCCGGTTTTCTATTTTGCTTTTGGTCCCCTTCTTTTGTAGTCATTCTGGTTCTGCGCAGGTTTTAGACCTTCTAAGCTTATATCTTAGCTCATCTCATTGTCACTTAAGGCAGAAGGAGTTCTGAGAACTTTTTTATATTTGTTTATATCCTAATTTTTTTGAGTTGAAAGTAGAGAGATTAGTACGATGAATCTACATGTCTCTGTCACCTGGTTTCAATAATTTTTGAATTTGTTTTTTATTTGATATTTTTAATACTTAGATTTCAAACACATGTTCTTTATTTAAAATTGAGATTTCCAAACATTCCTTACAATTAATCCTTTATTATGAAGCCTCTTGGCTACCTGAGGAGTTAGTGAATTCACTTATTCAATTAAGCAGACTTTTTTTTTTTTAAGATTTTATTTATTTATTTGACAGAGATCACAAGTAGGCAGAGAGGCAGGCAGAGAAAGGAAGGGAAGCAGGCTCCCCGCTGAGCAGAGAGCCCGATGCGGGGCTCGATTCCAGGACCCTGGGATCATGACCTAAGCTGAAGGCAGAGGCTTAACCCACTGAGCCACCCAGGCGCCCCAAGCAGACCTTTTATATATATATTTTTTGTAGGCCTACCATGTGCAAAGCATCCTTGATACAGGTTATAGAAATGTGTGGCTGATTATAAATCAGAAAATTTTCCACTAAGGCAAAAACCTCAGCAAATCAAAAGTCTTACTTGGGAATATGCATATATTTGTTAAACTTGCCCTTGCCTTGAATCAAAAGGGCTCAGTGGAGAATGAGAAGGTTTTTAACCTGAGCTCCTGATTAATTCCTGCTAGGCTTTTGTCTTTTTTCTTTTTCTGCTTCATCTTTTTTTTTTTTTTTTAATGTTAACATGCAGCATGGTATTAGTTTTAGTTGTACAATTTAGTGATTCAACACTTCTATACTTCATTTGGCGCTCATCATGACACTCATCAGAACACTGTGTGTTCTCTGAAGCTGAGAGTCTTTTCTTGATTTCCCTCTTTTTTTCTCTCTCTCTTTGTATTTTTTAAAAAGATTTTATTTATTTGACAGAGAATGAGAGAGAGATCACAAGTGGGCAGAGAGGCAGGCAGAGAGAGCGGGGGAAGCAGGCTCCCCACTGAGTGGAGCACCCGACGTGGGGCTCGATCCCAGGACCCTGAGATCATGACCTGAGCTGAAGGCAGCGGCTTAACCCACTGAGCCACCCAGGCGCCCTTGTATGTTGATTGTTATGCATAATAGTTATTAATGCCTAAATTTAATGTCAGTAGACCTGGATTTGAGTTTATTTCCTATGCAAAGAATAGATAATTTATTTATTTATTTATTTTTTAAGAGATTATTGCACAGAGTTTGAGAAAAAAGAACTTAATTATTTTTTTCTGGACTTAGAACTTCCTTTTCTAAAAATGCATTTGGTGGGACGCCTGGGTAGCTCAGTTGGTTAAGCAGCTGCCTTCAGTTCAGGTCGTGATCCCAGCATCCTGGGATCGAGTCCCACATTGGGCTTCTTGCTCAGCAGGGAGCCTGCTTCTCCCTTTGCCTCTGCCTGCCACTCTGTCTGCCTGTGCTCACTCTCTCTGACAAATAAATAAAATCTTTAAAAAAAATGCATTTGGTAAACCGATGAGAGATGTGGTAAGATCAGTGTAATAAAATAGAAAATGAACTAATTGCATAAAATGTTTCAAAAACAGACATTAAATTGGAAGTTGCCTTCCTGACTACAAAATGTGTCTTTGTGTTTCTAGAGCTTTCTGAAAAGTACTTTTGAACTCTGTAATATTGTACAACTGCCACAGAATTTATTGATTGGAAATTCCACATCTGTTTGAGAAGATATTCTCTCTGTTTTCCTTTCAAACAAAATAATTATTCTGGTAGCATGTTATTTTATTCTTTAGGGCACATATGCGACCTTCAGAGCCTGCCTTTCTAAACTCTAAATTTTAATGTTATTAATTGCAGCTGTTTTTTCAGTATACACGGTGGTTGTACAGACTTGAAAATAAGTTTAGTTAAGAAGGTTTTTTTTTTTTTTTGTAAGCTGCTATTTAAAATTTATATTCATTTTGCTCCTGATCAAATTGTTTATTACTGGGATAGAATTCTTTTTTATTGGAGGAGCAGTGGAAAATGTGTTCACCCAAGAATCTTGCTAATTCATGATAGGAAAAGAAATAGTAATTTAATACTTTTGATTGAGATATGTTAGAAATAATACATAAGAAAATAGTAATGATAGTATTATATTTGAGACTGCATGCTTGGTTTGGCTGCTGTGTGATGTGAGTGTTACAAATCTGTGTGATATTCTGCCATAACCTCATAATTTCAGTAAAGCGTGTAAAATCAGCCAGAAGGAAAAATTACTAAATAACCCTTTTTTGGGGTCCTTTTTAATTCACTGAAGAGCATTGTGCCTGAGTAGAAGGTGGGAACAAACTTGTTCTTGATATATTCAGTTTTTAATTTAAAATTTTCAGTTTGTTAGCCTTCTTATTTCTAGATGTGCAGGGTGCTTTTATTACCTCACTGTTGCTGGTAGGCTAATTTGTGGGAAGAATATTACTTCTTTTGGTTTGAAAAATCAAGAGTGTGTATGTTTGCTTCTCGAGGGTTTCAAGTTCATGCAGGATCATGTTTTAGAGTCTTTTTGTTGATCAGCTCAGTTGGGTTTCCCCACTGTAAAGAAAGCAATCTTTTGAATTAATAAAGTGATGAATTATCTAATTACAAAGTTGATGGGAAATGGCACTATGATAACTTCGACTGCATTACTAAATGATCCCAGTGACTGATCAGATGTTGCCTGGGTTCCATTAAGGAAAAATATGCCATTAAATATTTACTACTAAAAGCAAGTAGACGAATCAGGATTGCTAACCTCTGATCACTGGGGTGCTTGTATCTTGCTAACCTCTGATCACTGGGGTGCTTGTATCTGTTTGCTTGGAGGTAGCTGCTAGATAGGACATCCCTCGTTTCTGCTCAGCACAGCTGTTAGAAGACTTCGTTGTGGGAATGTCGCCTCTCGTCTGGTTTTAAGGAAAGCAGGCAAACAGCCAAGATGCTTAACTGTGCGCAGATCCCAGCATTGTAATTATAAAATGCTGACGCACTTATGATTTATATGGTTTTCTCTTTATTACAATAAATTGAATCTCTGCGTTGGTTCAAGAGACCATTATTCTCAAAAACATTCTTCCAAATAAAGTGACATTTGTAGGACACTTGGGCTTTCAAAACAAAACAAGTCATTGTGTTTTTAATGTGTGTTTCATGTTCTTCGTTTTTAGCCATTCAGTTAATATTTATCTTCATTTAAGTGTAAATAACCTATGATGAGTTGGTGTATGTTTATTATAAAGACCAGATGCTAGCTAACTTCTGAAGTTGGGAAGGATAATTAGTAAATTCTTAATCAGCATTTTTATTCATACCTGTGTTGGTCAAGGTTAATTGCTTATGAAAGGCTAATGCTGTAATTAAAACTATTGATGGATAAACGTGTTTGCCAAGCCTTGTTGCCTTCTCTATTTGAGTGTACAACTTGCCGTTAATTCAGAATGAGGCTATATTTTTTAAATGACAATATGTCACTGTGAAATGGCAGAGGTTGTTTCCTTGCTGTGGCCTTCCCTTCAGTGGCAAGAACTGGAGTGCTGTGTCTGCCTACCCGAGTATGACTTTTTATTTTTTTTTTTAATTTATTTTGTTCATTTTTTTTTTTTTTTAAGATTTTACCTATTTATTTGACAGATGGAGAAAGAGAGAGAGAACGCACAAGCAGAGGGGAGTGGCAGGGGAGAGGGAGAAGCAGGCTCTCCCCTGGACAGGGATCCCTGATACAAGGCTCAATTCCAGAACCCTGAGATCATGACTTGAGCCAAAGGCAGACGCTTACCTGACCGAGTCATTCAGGCCTCCCCCTCCCTGCTGCAAGTGTGGCTTTCTTAGAGCCAGGAATTAAATTTTATTTTTAGTTGCTGCCTACCTTCATGGTATGCAGTAGGTATTTAATTGATGACTGAATAAAGGACTGCATGAAAACTGTCCATTTTTTTAAATGAAGCATATTTAAATAAATATCTCTAAAAAATAATATATTGCTACAAACATGTAAGACTAGGTGAAAAGAAGACTGCTGTTAGGTCAGAATCAGAGAGGCTGCCATTATCCTCAGTTCTTCAGGAAAGGATGAATCATCATGTTAGTTATTGCAGAGTTCAGCATACCATTCCTATAAAAGTCCGGATGGTCAATATGGTGTCATAGGCCACGAGGCTAAAGTGAAGTTTTACTGTATCGTGGCAGTTTGTAGTGTGTGCTGAGACCGCAACTTCTTAACTCTGTTGTTGGTGGCTGAGAGCCTGCCTGGGCCACATGTAAGTGAATGGGGGTGCCGTGTTCTAATAAAACTTTGTTTTTGGCCACTGAACATTGATTTTCATATACTTTAACTTATGCCTCCCCATTTTTTTTTTCCCCCTAAACATTTAAAAATGTAGTTAGGGATGCCTGGATGGCTTAGTGGGTTAAAGCCTCTGCCTTCGGCTCAGGTCATGATACCAGGGTCCTGGGATCGAGTCCCGCATCGGGCTCTCTGCTCAGCAGGGAGCCTGCTTCCTCCTCTCTCTCTTCCTGCCTCTCTGCCTACTTGTGATCTCTGTCAAATAAATAAATAAATATCTTAAAAAAAATAATTAAAAAAAATAAAAATGTAGTCAAACACTCTAAGCTTGTAGGCTGTGCAGAAACAGGTAGAAGGCCAGACTTGGGCCATGGACCATTGTTTGCCAACTCTTGAATTATTCTTTGTAAGCCAGAAGAATTTTTGCATTCAGAAGGAAACAGAATATATGCGACGAGAAAATTCTCTGAGAATTAAAAAATAAATAAATAAAAGAAAGAGAGGGGCAGCTGGGTGCTCAGTTGGTTAAGCGGCTGCCTTCAGCTCAGGTCATGATCCCAGGGTCCTGGGATCAAGTCCCACATCCAGCTCCTTGCTTAGCAGGGAGCCTGCTTCTCCCTCTGCCTCTGCCTGCCACTCTGCCTGCTTGTGCTTTCTCTCTCTCTCTCTCTCTCTCTCTCTGACAAACAAATAAATAAATAAATAATATTTTTAAAAATTTTAGTTACTTATTAGAGAGAGAGTGAGTGGGCGAGAGAGCACAAGTGGGGGGAGCAACGGCAGAGGGAGATGCAGACTCCCCACTGAGCAGGGAGCTCCGTCCCAAGACCCTGGGATTATGACCTGAGCCGAAGGCAAACCCTTAACCGACGGAGACCCCCAGATGTCCCCGAAATAAATAAATAGTTAAAAAGAGAATGTAAGACCCTGGTCTCTGTCTTATATCAGCACATCAAGAGACTGTGAAGAGATCTATCATGAGTTGCCTGGTGCTGCACTACCCTGATTTCATTTCTTTCTTCCTTTCTTTTTTCAGTTAACTTTTTTTTTTAACTCTACAGAGTAGTTTAACAACTACAATCACATATAGCTCTTATAAACAGCCCTCTGAGTCATTCAATATCATTTTTATTCCTTTTGTAGATGAGGAATGCTTAAGGTCACATTGTTTTAAAAACAAAAAAAGCCAGAGCTTTAACCTGGCTCTCTTAATTTCAGATTTGCCCCTTATTTCACATACTGCATTCTGGGTTATGTGAGTTCTGTGTTAGAGCTCTAATCACGAACTATTATAATAACGCCTTAGGAGCGAAATCCAGTGTGAGCAAAATGAGAATATTTGATAAGATTTCTACCACCAGTACTAAAGTGGTGCTATAGGCAAAGCTCTGAGTTATTTAATTAGGATTCCTGCTATTTTCATACAGGTGATACATCCTGTCTTACACACCTCTCTCCCTCATATATTTAAATCTGAGGAAGTGCCGGCAGGGTGTGTGGGAGGAGGGCGGGTTTTTCATAGCAAGTGTTTCCGAACTGATGCTGCCACAACTCTAGGTGACAATGAACGTGATTGGAACGGAATTTGCATGGAGTTAAGCTACTTTGTGAAATCTAGATTCCATAACCTTGAAGTACTGAATATTAAAACATTAATTATTCAAGAGCAGTTAGCCTGGATCTGTCTCATTTTTAAGCCATTATTAGAGGTGGGTTTTTTTTTTTTTTTTATGATTCTATAAATATTTGCATTTACAGATTAGAATATTTTATAATGTACTAGAATATATGCGCAATATAGAAGAAAATCCTCTTCGACCTTCTTGGGTACTTCTTTTTCTTTGAGGAGTATTTATGTGACCTTAAAACTTATATCTGATATTAATGGGATAGGCAAGTAATTTACAAATACCACTTTTGGACAAATACTTGTCAAATAAAAGAAAAGCGTCGGAACTGTGTTTGACTGGGCTTGGCACTTGTGGGCCCTATTTCAAGTTTCAATTAATAATTTGGGTTTGGGTGGCCTGGGTGGCATAGTCGATCAAACGTCCCAGTCTTGGTTTCGGTGAGGCAGTGATCTCAGGGCTGGGAAACTGAGCCCCATCCCCGGCTCCGGGCTCAGTGTGGGGTCCGCTTGAGACTCTCCTTTCCGTCTGCCCATCTTGCTAGCACTTATTCCTCTCTCTAAACATCAGGAAATCTTTAAAGAAAAAAATAATTTGTTTTTAGTTTCGATGTTTATAGGAAAATTTTTGTAAGGCACTCACTGTGCAGACCTGTTTACCTGGGATCAGCTGAATTAGGATCAGGATGAAAAATACCTTCACGGCACTTTCTTACCCTCTTCGGCTTTCCCTCTTCAGCTGGCAGCAGTTTATTGAAATGGCAGAGCCACGTCATCATTTGAGGAGCCCATGCAACTTGCTGGCTGGTGTCCTGGGGCCTTATTCATGCTTCACAACAACATTTTAGGTTTAGAGCAGAAGTTGATAAGGAATGTTATTTTGGTGCCTCAGAAGTTTTTTGTAATAGTTGGGGACTTTGGGTTTTCTTGTGTTCCATTTGTTCAAGATTCTGAGAACAGTATCAGCGAAAACCTCTAATGTGGAGATCTAAAGGTGTGATATTGTCTAATGTTTAGAAATATTTTACTTGGCCTCTGGCATGACCTTCCTCTGATTCTCCTACATTTCTTACCATTTTGTTTAAAAACTTATTTGCTTATTCTCTTTTTACTCACTGAATGGCAGTACTCCACGGCCCCTGCTCAACGTGGCTGCCTATGTGCTGAAAATCCCCCAAGCCTCAGTTCCAGCCTTGCTATTTCTTCTGGTGTCCAGTCTTATATTTTCTCCTTATTAATAAAAATATTCCCTTCCATGATCTGTTTTAACTTCAGATTGATCATGAACGATACTTAAACTCTATCTTGTCCTCAATAAGACAGCTGCTTATCTTTACTTTTTCTTATCTTTACTTTTTCTGTCTTTTCTCTTGGTGTGGTGGTCTCCTAAGTCATCCATGCCCAAAACCTCAGCGGGCCCTCTGGTTCTTCCCTCTTTCCTTCCTTCAGATGCCCTGCTGCTTTTGCAAGATCTCTTATCTGTGTTCTTTTCTTTTTATATTTGTTGCCACTGACCCACGTCAGGCCCTTTCTATCTTACCTAAGTGGCTCTAACTAATCTCTTTGCCTCTTAATCTCTCAGTCATCAGTGATGATTGCTATAAAGATAACTTTTTTGAACTGAAAATATTTCCTTTATATTGTGAGATTTGGATATTTGTCACTTAAAATATGTGTGTGTGTGTGTATTTTTTGGAAAGCAGATCTGATCATTTGAATCCTCTTCTTAATCCTCTGCATTTGAGAACTCTGCAAACCTCATCCCACAGTAGTCCCAGAGCTGGCTACCGGTAACTTGAGAGGTGTAACCATTTTCCTAGCACCTTGCAGAGTGACCAGGAATTTGCATGGATTCTCTCAATGTACCTTTTACTCCTTTATGTTGTTGCATTGTCAATATGTTTCTTTAAACTGCTAGATCTTAACAGTAGCATGTTGCTGTGATAGTAACAAATGAAGGTAGGCGGGACAAGTACATTCTCTGGATAGGGAATTATTTTTGACAGGCCAGGGTATGTTTTAGCCGATGTGTAAAGCTGCCCGTGTGTATGAGAACTCACAAGGAGAGGCCATGAGAGCCAGTGACAAGTCAGCAAGGCCCGGTTATGGCCTGTGTGTGTGTGTACGTGTACACATGTGTAAGCAAGCGGATGGAGGTCATTGTGTTCCTTTGGCTTCTGAGGTAGTGAGTATCTACTTGTAAGTTGTTCTAATTTGATAAAGAAGCTTTAGCTTCAAGTAACGATCATCAGCAGTAGTAGAGTGGGCTTCTGCTTTGTCAACACTGCTGGATTTGATATTAGATAATTACAGGGAGATGATCAGATTTTGGAAACCCATTTCTGGAAGATATCCATGTGTGTTGCTAATGGTTGGCAGTCAGGCTTCTAGCTTTTCTTTAGAGCACTCATGCTATAATGATAACTTTTTTGAGCTGAAAATATTTCCTCTGTATTGTGAGATTTGGTTGATCTTTGTGACATCTTACCTCTTCAAAGTCAACCAAGAGAATCTTGCAAAATCTTTTGCATTTTATGGAAGAAAGATTTTAGTTTTAAAGATAATTACCTTTTAGATTATTGGAGTAGCAGAGTATTTTCCACATGGCAAGGAATGTTTAGACTTGGATGATTTTTTTTTTTCCAGATTTTTATTTATTTGAGTGAGTGAGCACGTATGTAGTAGGAGGGGGTGGAAGAGCAGAGGAAGATGGAGAAGCAGACTCCCCACCGAGGGGGGAAGCCAGAATGGGTCTAGATCCTGGGACTCTGAGATTATGAGCCAAAGGCAGCTGCTTTGCACCAACTCAGCCACCCAGGTGCCCCTTATTTTGGCACCAAAAAGTCCTTTTGAAAACACCTTCATGTTTTCTTTCTTTTTTCTTTTTTAATTTTATTAAAAAAAATTTTTTTTAAGATTATTTGACGGAGAGAGATACAGCGAGAGAGGGGACACAAGCCAGGGGAGTGGGAGGGAGAGAAGGACAGGAAGCCAGATGTGGGGCTGGATCCCAGAAAAGGCAGACACCTAATGATTGAGTCACCCAGGCGCCCGCCTTCATGTTTTTAGTTATAGAATAATGTAGCGTCTCTGTGAGTGTGATCACCCACATGTTTCAGAGAAGTCATCAGCGTTAGTTGAGGTGGATTCAGGGTACTCGGAAGCTTTGCCATTTGTCATTTCCCCAATAGTCAAGATCCCTAATTTTGACCTCTGCATGTAGAGTTTCAGCCCCCTTCTTTCTGGCACTTTTTATTACTATTTTTTTGATTCTTCAAGATTCATGTCAAATTTCCCCTTTTCTGATAAGTCTTTCTCAACTCTCTGAGATACGTCTCGTTGTAGCCGGAATGGGAAGGAACAAGCATAAAATATAAGTGGATAAAAAAAATCAAGAGCAGGCACTTGTTGTAATTCGGTCCCTCTAGCCAGGTGCTGGTGAGTTGGCCAGCTTATCACAGAAGGGAAGAGCCAGAGGCTTCATTCAACCCCTCAGAAGCCATCGGCTGCCAAGGACGAATGGCAGCATTTCACATCCAGACGTTTTGGAGTCCTTCCTCCCAGTCTGTTCATGGCTTTCGTCTTTTTAGGTAGTTTTGTCTCCTACCATTCTGGTCCTTTTTGGAGAATCAAAAAGGTTTTTGAAAAAGGTCTGAAAAAGCTGCCAAGTGATAAATTGTAATTGTGTTTATAGCCAAATGATAAACATATGATTAAATGGTATATTGTGTGGTGTATTTTTTCCTGAAAATCTTGCTTGTAAATTTAATTTCTATAAATAAGATATTAAGTGATATGAAGTAGGAAAATTGGGGATTCACGGAGTTCTATTGTGATTCTTTTGTGAAGGAAGGTTTATTTTGGTAAGCTCTTTGCTCTGTTTTTAAAAACCTGGATTCCTGCATGTCATGTCTAGAGTTCCTAAAGCAGAGTACATTTACGATTAGTTAAATCTGCTTTTTTTTTTTTTCTCCCCCTTCTGCAGGGACCATTTGTTTCTTTGATAGACAACAAATTCTTGGGGCTTGTTTGCACTTATATTTCTAGAATGAGGTAGGCTTTGCCTTGCTAAATTGTAATTCATGGGAAGAGTGCTATGGATTTGGCTCTGAAAGCCTTTGGCTGTGAAGCTAGTCAGCAAGTGGCTTTCCCTTTTCCAAAACCTGATTAATGTTCCTGAGAGCATTTCTCTGTGAAATACCTCCTCCATAGTCCAGCTTGGTCTTTTCTGAGTGAGATTTCAAAGCCCAATAACTTCAGGTTTTGATTGACCACAGTGTACACGGAACATGAGAGGTAGCTGCCTCCGGAGACCCTCCGCTGGCTGAGGGAGGGAATAAGAGTGGTATGCACCCTTCCTGCCACATTTCTCTAGGCTGCCACTTGCATCAGTTCCACTGTATTTGATACATTGGAGCTTTTCTGTTTCCTTTCATGTTAAACTGGCCAGTTCACTATCCTGGCACTTGCCTGGAGGAATATAACAATCCAAGCACCTGTTCTTAGTTTTTATCTGCATATATTTTCCATTCATGTCATAATGTGACATCCATCGATCCAGCTACCTGCCTTTCTTTCTTTCTTTCATTTTATTTATTTGAGAGAGAGAAAGAGCAGGGGGAGGGTCAGAGGGCGAGGGAAAGGCAGACTTACCCCCAAGCAGAGAGCCTGACATGGGGCTCAACCCTGGGACCCTGGGATCATGACCTGAGCTGAAGGCAGATGCTTTACTGACTGAGCCACCCAGGCGTCCTGACATGTTTTGATAAATGCATTGTTTTGCTGGAATTTGGGCCTACTGTGGAGAGCTTGTGAGAAGAGTGTGGGCCAACATACTTGCTCACACTATATATTGGCCTACGCTCTTGGTAACACTAAATATTTTAAACAACTCAAAAATAGAAACAACTCTGATGTTCTGTTAATTATATTAATATAGAATAAATGCTTTAAAAACTCTTAAGTGTAATTAAGCTTTTAAAATTTTATGCAAATACGTAATTTTGCATTTTTCTAGGTGAATAGTAGTTAGGGGGCTTATTTTGACGTTGTGTTAGAATGTTGACATTACAGTACTTTCCGTCTTTATATTTAAGTGACAGCAGAATCCTAAGTATGAGAAAATGTGATTAATTCTCACACATTGAAGTCATTTAATCGTCCTTTGAATAACAGCTTCTTTTTATTCAGTACATTGAACATAAAATTCTAGAATGTCTTTGTGATATCATAAATTTTAAATGTAAACCATTCTTCCTTTCACGTGTCATATGGTATTGTTGTTTTGAGTTTGTTGGTTTGATGGGCGGTTTTGTGATACTGCTATTCTAGTTGGCTAGGTGGGCATTCTTCCGGGACCGAACTCTTTCGCAGCCTGTGTGTCACTGTGATATTAATATTGGCAATAAGAAGCGGGGAAAAATTGGTTTGACTTGTCACTTTAAGCTCCCTTTATTTCTAGAACATATTGAAAATGTAGAGGAATAGGATCAATACAAAGTATTAGGCTTCTTACTTGGATATTTTAGGTGAGAAAGAATCAATTTCAGTTCATCAAATTTATGTTGAGTCTATCCACAATACTCTTTGGAAAAAGGACAGGTAAGACTTCGTTTCTGTCCCATCTGGTGGGAGACATAAAAGCAACATGTGTAAATAAATATAATTATATTGAAAGTTTTTTGAAACCAAGACTGTCATCCTTCTCCTCTTGTCTTCCTTTATGCCAAGCTCAGTACATTGTAGATTCTTAGAATATTCTACAGCAGACTGTGATAACGGATGATAGTCTTGAGATGGAGGTTTTTTTTTGTTTTTTTTTTTTTTATTTTATTTTATTTTATTTTATTTTATTTTTTTTTAAAGATTTTATTTATTTATTTGACAGAGAGAAATTACAAGTAAGCAGAGAGGCAGGCAGAGAGAGGAGGAAGCAGGCTCCCTGCTGAGCAGAGAGCCCGATGCGGGACTCGATCCCAGGACCCTGAGATCATGACCTGAGCCGAAGGCAGCGGCTTAACCCACTGAGCCACCCAGGCGCCCGAGATGGAGGTTTATGTGCAGAGATCATTTGATTTGGGCCTTCAGTGATAGGTATTGTTGGTGGAAGAACCAGTGCTGACTTCCTAGAATTTAGGGAGGCCTTTGGGACCCCAGGACTAGAAATGAGACTGTTCTAACTTTGGATGCCAAAGGAGGAAGCAATCCAAGAGTTTTGCTGTTGTTCTATGCTTAACGAATGTGACCATTTTTGGTTAGGAGCAGTTGATTGAAGATTTTTCTTGAAACTTATACCTGATGCTACTCCAGTGAGTCTCAAGGCTCCCTTCTCTGCGTGAGCCCTCCTCATGCCACCTGCTTTCCTGATCCTGATGGAATCACCTCACTCAGGATTGCAGCTTTTTCAAGTGGGAAATTTGACTGAAGGCTTTTGTTAGTGGTGTTTTTTTCTTCTTATTTGCTTTCTGTTTTGGAAAATAAATGGAGAAAGATCATTTAAAAAGACATGAATAAAAAGAGTAGCCTTAGATGTTTCAGGAACCCTGATGGTCTCAGGCTTTTTGGGATCCATGAAAAAAGAGAATTTCAAAAAGGAGATGGTCAACCTGTGGAAGTTAAGAGATGTTAAGAAGGGAATAAATTCAGTGTGAATTTAGCAAAGAGATATTTACTGGTGCTATATTTTATATTTCATGTGGACCAAAAGTGTGAAGACTTTCATTGTTTTTTACTTCAGAGTAGAAGGTGAGTGATTTATTAGGCTTTTAGTATTTTTACCAAAATGGTAAGTTGTTTCTCAGAATGTATTGCTTCTAATGAAAAGCTGAGCAATTCTTTTTTACTCTTAGGATAGCCTTCCCTCCCCCATATTGGAACTGAAAATTACTTCTGTCTGAATTGATATGTTAGGTTATTGGCCTGAAAATCAGCAAGACGTTTTGAAGTGTTTCACGAGGAGCTGTAGAGTCACGGTGTTTTAGAATTTTGCAAGCTTAACAGCTTTTTTGTGTTTTGTAATGAAAGTATCCAGGATGGGAAGAAGGAAAGTCAGAATGGTCTTACCTTAAGCAAAATCATTTGCCTCATTTCATTTTTTGTAAAACATAGTTTAACAATGTTAACCTGGAAAGTGGGGCACAAATTTTATTCGGAGATTTGTTATATCTTAGTAAGTTGGAAGCGTAGGTTTGTTTTTCTGTATGTTGTGTGATCTCTTAAGTACTAAGGCACTAAATAAAGTTATTATCCATTGAAAAGCCATAGCTGTTAGTGTCTCCACCATGCCGTGGAAATTCTTACCAGGAAATGAGGTAGATGATGGAAACCAAATTGTGCTGCCTTGAACAGGGGAGGTGCTTGAATGGCCAGAAAGGTTCACCTTGGGTCCCGAGAGTATCATTTTAATTCATAAACATTAAAATAACGTAATGTTTCTGTCTCTGTTTTAGTATTTAAAAAAATATTTTAAAGGAATATAATGGCATACCCAAAGTAGAAGTTTGGCAGATACAGCCTGCAGAATGTTTTTAACTCAACTCGGAAATGTGTGTTACCCTTCCGTTTTGATCTGTGATGAAAGCAGATGCCACAGAGAGGGTTTCCCAAGTCACTGGTGGGATTACCCCATTCACCTGTCAAGCCTCTCTCTTCACATTGTGAAGGGAGCGAGGACTGGAATAACTTGATTGAATGCCGCTGCCAAGTATCAGGAGCATATTCAAGAGGAGATTGGGCAGTTAAATATTATACTCATTTATTAAGACAAGATAATAGTTGAAAAATCAGAGGACAAGCTAACTATGTGTACTTTTCACAGAAAGGGGCTTTGAGTTCTTTTATATTCGATTCTCTAATTTAAAATTCTGTGGTAATTAAGAGAAGTCAAACATCAGTGGGAATTTTCCTTCTAAATATGACTGAGGGAGCTTAGCTGTTAATTTCAAATTATCTTTTTCAGATGGTTTTATTTTCTTTATCATCCATCCCTCTTTAATATTCATTCCCTAACATCTTTATGAGGAAGTTGCCCTTATCTGCATATTATAAAATGGAAGCAATCTGACTTGACCATTAAAAATTTTCTCTAATGTAATGAAGCCGTGAAATTACTATGACCCATAATATTTTATGTGAAAAGGACGATTCGTGTTACATTGAAGATAACAAGGAAGCTCTTATGTGGAGGCATGTGCTGAAATCAGGTTTTCTAGAATTCTATTAAATTGTTGCTTAACTTTAACATTTTTCTTCAGTCAATTCTGTATCTTCTCATGAAATTTTAGAATTAAATGTGAAACAAAATCTTCAGTCAATGCTTCACTAAATGAAGTCTGTGCCCCTGAAAAACATGAGCTCTGAACTCCTTTGGATTCTGCAATTATTTTGAGAGATTTAGAGCATTGTCTCATAGAAGCTGAAGGCAGCCTCAGGAGAAGTGAAGTAATTGCAGGCAGTAGATTACAGTTTTATAAAAATCACACATTCCTTACTCCAAATAATTGTGCCAACATGTACCCCTATCTTCTGTGTCTGTGTTAGGGATTCAAGACGGAGCAGAGGTCCTGCGGGTTCTGGGCAGGACTTCTCCAAGTGATGGAGTCCCGGAATACAGTGATTTTCTGTGAAGATGAAAGTCTCCTATCTCATTGGTAGTTTTTAAAGAAACCAAGCCTCACCCCACAGAAATTGGTATCAGGGCTATTCATCTATTACTTCAGATATATATTAATTAGTTCGAAGCTTCTGGCTCATGAGCAAGGGAGATAATGACAGTAGATTAAGTTCAAGCTTACTGTTGGAGATGTCTCGGTGATCGTTCTGTAAAGAGGCATTTTCAAGGTAGAGATGACTGTGACTGTCGTGGTGAATGCTGGGGATGAAGAGAATATTCCGATTCCAGTTTCATGGGGCTCTCAGGCTTTGAGCTGTGATTTACTTGGTTTTGAGGATGGGGATAAAAAAATCTTTATGTAGCTTTTTTCTCACTGTTTTTTCCACGCTTAAATATTCAGTGGAATCTGTTTTTATATTTTCAGTTGTTTTCTCTTGATGGTCATTTTTTCTTATTCAGAGAAATATGTGTTTCCATGGCATGTTTGTATATTCTGGTGGAATTGTTTCAAATTCATTACTCTTCTGTACATTTGAACTGGGGCTTTTTTTAGTGAAATATATTTCTAACTGTGGTTACCTCCATAGAAATTTCTCAAATTTATTGTATTTTATTGCCTACTTTCTTCAGATTTTTTTTTTTATTTTATTTTTTAAAGATTTTATTTATTTATTCGACAGAGAGAGATCACAAGTAGGCAGAGAGGAAGGCAGAGAGAGAGGAGGAAGCAGGCTCCCTGCTGAGCAGAGAGCCCGATGCGGGACTCGATCCCAGGACCCTGAGATCATGACCTGAGCCGAAGGCAGCGGCTTAACCCACTGAGCCACCCAGGCGCCCAAAGAGAGCTCCAGATTTTTAACTATAGTATTTCTTTGGTACATGTCCTCTATAGGAATTCATTCAAATATATTTAAAATTATGGCTTGTTTTCTTACTTACTAGTATCATATAAAGTACAGTATCATTATTTAATAGTATGTATGTGATATGGGATTTTATTTACTAGTGAAATTATTATGTTTTATTCTGTGCTAAGTAATTGTTGATCCAGTAAACTTGAAAAAATAACTTTATGGGGTGGCTGTGTGGCTCAGTTGGTTAAGCATCTGCCTTCAGCTCAGATCATGATCCCAAAGTTCTGGGATCAAGCCCCACTTCATTGTCAGGCTCTCTGCTCAGGAGGGAGCCTGCTTCTTACTCTCCCTCTGCTGCTCCCCCCTGCGTGCGCTCTCTCTCTCTGTGTCAAATAAATAAATAAAATCTTAAACAAAAGAAAATAACTTTATGATGTAGTTTATTTTTAGGTTAGTAGACTGTCATTGCATATCCTTATTTCCAACTGGATTCTGGTCTGTAGTATATGAGCATAATAATTAGTTTTCCTCCTAGAAAATTATTTCAAAAATCACTCTCAATAAAATGCATTATAAAATATACTGTTACAAATTATCTTGCCTGGTTCCTTGCATCATTGGGAGGTATATTAAAATTCTCCAGAGAAACAGAACCAATAGAGTATATATACAGTTAGATACATAAAAGAGACTTATTTAAGAATTGGTACTTGCTGGGGCACCTGGGTGGTTCAGTTGGTTAAGCATCTGCCTTCAGCTGAAGTCATGATCTTGGGGTCCTGGGATCAAGCCCCATGTCGGGCTGTCTGCTCAGCTGGGAGCCTGCTGCTTCCTCTCCCCCTGGTTGCTGCTCCCCCTGCTTGTGCTCTCTCTGTCAAATGAACAACAACAACAACAAAAAAAAAACTTAAAAAAAAGAAAAGAAAAAGAATTGGCACATGCAATTATAGAGGGTGAGAATTCCCACATCTGCCATCTGCACGCCAGATAACCTGGAAAGCCAGTGGTGTAATTCAGGCTGAGTGTGAAGGCCTTAGGAACAGGGTACCTGATGGTATAAGTCCAAGCCCAAAGGCATGAAGATGGGAGACTTAACAGTGCAAGTCCTGGTGAGTCTGGAGGTCTGAGAACCAGGAGTTCAGATGTCAAAGGCAGGAGAAGGTGGCTATCTCAGCTCAAGCAATGAGAGCAATTTCACCCTTCTTCTGCCTTTTTATCCTATTCAAGCCCTCAGTGACCTGGATGATTAGTGAAGGCAATCTTCTTTATCTGGTCTCCTGACAGAAATGCCCATCTTTTCTGGAGATTCCTTCACAGACATACCCAGTGCTAATGTTCTACTAATCCAGTCAGGTTCACTGATAAAATCAACCATTCCAGGATGCATCATATACCTTTTCATCTTGTGTGCCAACAGATACGATATGGGCCAATTTTTGTAATCAGAATCTTATTTTAAATATATCAGCAGGTACAGTTTAGTGTGCTCTTATAAAAACAATAGCTAATATTCATTGAGGTCTTTGTGTCAGCTGTGTTCTAAGTGCTTTTATAAGTGTATTCATTTTCCATTGCTGGATAACAAATTGCTACAGACTTAGGAGCTCAAAACAGCACCCATTCATTATATGGAAGTGAGTACACCAGGGGGCAGGAATCTTGGGAGCTTTCTTAGACTTCTGCCAGTCATAATGAGTATCGACTCATTTATTCTTCAGAATGCTACAAAGTAGACACTTTATTAGTGGTATTTTACAGAGGTGGAAAATAGGAGAGCCTGGATAGCACCTTGGGCACTTGCCTTGAGAGCATGGATTCTTTCATTATTTTCGTCTACTCAACTGCTATTTCTTTGCTAGGAGCTCAGGTTCATAAATGTTCAGTCCGTCATTCCTTCTGTGCATCTGTAATTCTCTCTTCCATTCTTTTGTCATAGGAGCTTTCCTTAGGATATACATATACTTGTGTTCTTAGAAAACCTTTACATGGGTCAGATCCTCTTATATAGATTTGAGTTTAATTTCTTGCCCTTTGGAATAGATTCCCAAGTCAGGAACCAACTGCTGGATCCTGTCCCTAGATTTCTGTATTTAGACCGTATATCACTGTCAGTTCATTTTTTCATATTAACTTTTGCCAACACCTTTGAAGTCTGGATTGAGATTTTTGCTGAAAAACTGGGAGATGTGGCTGGACTGAGTCAGTTCCCAAATGGCAACAGTTTGCTGGGCTGGGTAGCAGCCACTCCTTTTAGTGAGGTGTGAGAAGTCCCATTTGTTATCTCCACTTCAGTCAGCTAACCCCAACACATTCTCTCAGACTTCATCTAAACTTAAACTTGAGCTATAGATTTTTTTTAAAAAGTCATTATAACTGAAGTGGTCTTCTGTGTCTTTTCTCTATCTTACTGCTTATATAGTCCTCTCCACCTGGGATCTTCCCTCCCTATTGAAAACCTGCCACTTTCTTCATCGATGGGTTCATCTTTAAGTGAAAGCTCTTAGCGTCTCACATGACAGAAAATCCAGTCCAATATTGAATAAAGCAAAAAAGGAGATTTGTTAGGTATGAACTGAAAAAGTTCTCCTTTTAGCAATGCTAAACGCAGGGGCTCCAGTGATGTCATTAGGATTAGTCGCCCCCCATTGCTAGCTCTCTTTCCATGAGTGGCTTCCATTCTCAAACAGGCTCTCCCATGTGCGGTGGCGACACGGTGGTCAGAAGCTCTGTTTTCATCCCCTCAGCATCAAATCCAGGATGAAAAATGATTTGTCTTTTTGGTTGCTTAAGCAAGATTCCAAAGATTAGCCTAGCCGTGATTGTATTAATAAGCGTGGCTTGGGTCAGATATGCATTTTATTAACCAATTCCTATGCACAGTGGGTTGGGGTATTTCAGTTTGCTCAGCCTGGGTCACATGCCCACCCCTGGAGTTAGCTCCAAGGGAGCAGGGAGACAGATAATGGAGAAAAGATGTTTGCTGGAGGAATATGGGAATGAGAGCCAGGTGACGGAAACAGCACGCACCTTCTTCTTCCTTGCGTACCCTATTGTGGGTGCTCTGTCCCTCTGATAAACTTCTCTATCCTGATTGTCAGCGGCACATGTAATATTCTGCTTGGTATTGTAGTCCTTTACTGATTCACTTGTTTGTCAGACATTCATTTAGTGCCACTGACACTGCAAGCACGGTGCAAGCGGATGGGAATACAAAGATAAAAAAGGCGCGTCAGTTGCCTTTGGGAATTCACAACACAGTATGTTCAGAATGCGCCCCAACAGGATCGTAAAGCATAGGAGAGTCAGAAATATTGTGTTTCCTTATAGCACGTAACATAATATTTTCTACAAAATAGGTTCCTGATAGATAGTAAAAAATTTGTGCGTGCAGCTTATTAAAACATAGTTTCATTACTTCACACTTGCTAGACAAATGAATCTCGGTTTCTGACTTTCTTGTTTACACTCACACCAGAAAACCCCTCCTGCTCTAGCTGGATTGCTCCTCACCCAGCAGGAAGTCCGCAGTCTCTTTGTCAGGCTCCCATGGAGGTTGGTAATTCTGTGTCACAGTTAACTTGTTGGTTTATTTTGGATCCTGTAGTAGAATTGGGTATTCTTGAGGGCAAAGAATTGCTTAATACATGCTTGTTGACTGGAATCTGTTGAGTGCTGGAAATGTATGCACTTTGATCATGGGAAACAGTTTCTGGTTTCTTATCCCCCCCCCATCTCTTTATACTCTTTTTGTTCGAAGGATTTTTTCTTTTTAAGATTTTATTTATTTATTTGACAGAGAGAGAGGTATCACAAATTGGCAGAGCAGCAAGCAGAGAGGGGGAAGCAGGCTCCTTGCGGAGCAGAGAGCCTGATATGGAACTCGAGTCCAAGACCCTGAGATCATGCCCTGAGCTGAAGGCAGAGGCTTAACCCACTGAGTCACCCAGGTGCCCCTGTTCAAAGGATTTTGTCTGGATTTTCCCTCAAGTGCTTATTTATGTTTATAGGAAGATTTAAGTTTTGGTCTTCATTCGGTTTTCTCTGTGTGCGTTTTGTAACTGGTATTATTTTAATACTTGTCACAAAATCAGCATTGGATTGCGAAGCAGAGAGGACTTGTATCTTTGCAAAGCTAAAACTAACCAAAGAACGGTTAGCATTATTATAGAAAGAGAATGAGCTCCACTGACAGGCTGGGTGTTTTCTGTGATCCAGTCTGAAGTTAATATCCCTTGTTTCTATTTGCAATAAAACTCAGGCTTTGATTTCCTGAAGTCTTTGTAATTGCTAATGAAAAAAAACAAGCTCGGTGTGCTTTGAGAAGGATGAGAGCCAACACTGAGTAAGGCCATATGCCAGGTACTGTGCCTTGTGTATATTATATTTTAAGTCTTCACAACAATTTTATGGGGAAAGTACTGTTACTACTGTATTGCAGGATATAAAGAGTCCTGGAAAGGTGAAGGAACCTCCCCAGGGTCATATAGCTTGTCAGGGCACCTGGGTAGCTCAGTCAGATAAGCTCCCGACTCTTGATTTTGGCTTAGGCATGATCTCGGGGTTGTGAGTTCGAGCCCTGTGTCTGGCTCCATGCTCAGTGGGGAGTCAGTTTAAGATTCTCTCCCTCTGCACTCCCCCCCCCCCACCCCGCTTACTCACACATACTCAAGGAAAAAAAAAAAACCACAGTAAAAAACCCGAATTCATACCTTGTACCCATCCTCCAAGTTAATGACATCTTAATTTTGGTAATGCATTAAACATTTGCTGGTGTAATGTCATCATTTACATTCCCAAAAAGGCAATTTTGTGTATTTTTTTTTACCTTCTGTATTAACAACAGGAGACTGTATATCGATAGCCAACACCTTTCGTATCTCTAGGTATCTTTAATCCTTTGACACAAAGAGAAGCCATTGTCTATAACATATGCGAACCTAATACATTTCATCACTTACTTTATTTTTTATTTTTTTTTTAAAGATTTTATTGTTCATTTGCAGAGAGAGATCCCAAGTAGGCAGAGAGGTAGGCAGAGAAAGAGGAGAGAGCCCGATGTGGGATTTGATCCTAGGACCTTAAGATCATGACCTGAGCTGAAGACAGAGGCTTAACCCACTGAGCCACCCAGGCACCCTTTATCACTTATTTTAAACATTTATTCAGGTGTTTTAAGAATTTTGTGTACATTATAAAATATTGAAATAATAAATAAAAATACAGATAAAAATTCAGGTTCCCCAGAAACCCAACTTCATAGAAATCACCACTGTTAATAGTTAGGTCTACATCTGTATGTTTACTTAATATATATGTTCCTGCAGACACACCACATATAATTTTATTTAATGGTTGTGTACTATTCCCTTGTAGGAACATTAGAATTTAATTAACCAGTACCCTATTAGGTTATTTCCATTTATTTGTTTTCATTGTAGAGAAAATTATTTTAAGTGGTTGTTTGTACAAGATAAATTAATAGAAATGATATTGCTGGGGCACATTCTACATTTTTATATTTGTTGCCAAATTGTGTGCTCCAGGATATATTTTATTATTTTACATTCTACCAATACTGTATAAATGTACCTTTATTTACAACCTTCCTAGCACGAGATATTATTATTCTTTTTAATCCTTGCCAATTTTGTAAGTGGTGCAAATATAATCAGTTTGTAATTTTAATTTTTTTAGTTATAAAGTTCTCATGGCTCATAAGCCATGAATTTGCATGATAAAGCCTTGAGACTTTGACTCTTTGTCCTTGTAAAATGTTTGAGGCTATGTTTCTAACCAGACCTAGATGTTTTCTCTGACTTTTCAAAGTAGAGATGTTTCTTCCTTCGTTATATGGTGGAGTATAAGACACAGGGAATCTTGTGTACTTGTGATGGTCTAGCCATTGCTACCTAATGACAGCCTTATTTTTAAAGCCATAAAGTTAAAAGGTTTTAATCTGATGGAGGTATAGCTTTTATTTTTAGAGAACTTCCAATTTGTCTCTTAATTTTTTATGAAGGAATACTCAGAACCAAATGTGGAGGCTCCTGTAGGATGTCTGAAATTATATTGCAAACACAGGAGAACCTCCTATACTGTTCACAGGTTTCTTTTTTTATATTCAGATATTTTATTTTATTTTATTTTATTTAAAGATTTTATTTATTTGACAGAGAGAGAGAGATCACAAGTAGGCAGAGAGGCAGTCAGAGAGAGAGGGGGAAGCAGGCTCCCCGCTGAGTGGAGAGCCCGATGCGGGGCTCGATCCCAGGACCCTGAGATCATGACCTGAGCCAAAGGCAGAGGCTTTAACCCACTGAGCCACCCAGGCGCCCCTATATTTTAAATTTAAAGCAGTCCATTAGGTATTAGTTGAGTTTGTAAGCTTAACTGTACTTTTTGTTACAGAAAAAGATTGTTATTGAATATTTGCATTTTTTCAATTTACTGTCTTAGTAGTGCTTCATACTACTATGCAGTTATATTTTATTACCCACCTGCTGTAGTAGCTGCTAATTATTATTTTTTATCCCAGTAAGTGCTTTCTTGCTTTTCATGAGTACATCTCTTTTTAGAAGTTCCTTCCTATTTTGCTTGGCTTTTGATAAAACTGTCTCTGAACAGGTTTAAACAGACAAAGGAAAAAGCCAATGTCATTTGTTGTTTTTCCAGAAGAGGGTGTAGCAAGAGAGGAAAAGAACAAGTATATTGTCCCATCCCTCTTCATATTAAGCATCTCTTAAAAATTAAAGATGAGGGCATATTCATCATACTGAAAAACACTCCTGCAATCATAATTCATAAATAACATTTGCAATTAAATCCAAGATGTCCTGTTTAACAGGAAGCTAACAGTAAAGCTGTCTATCTCTAAAATATGGAGAGCATTGCCCTGTGAGACAAGGATGAATGGACAGAACAGATATTCAGGACTGAAATGGAAGTCTTGAAAGGAAAAATCTTTTAATTTAATTAAAAAGCACTACTGATTCCAGACAGATTCATAGCATCCTCTGATCAATGCAATGGATCTATGGCATGTACACATCAGAACAAACATAGATGAACTTTTGACATTTGATGCACGAGAAACTACTCTCATTTTTGCCAAGAAATTTATTTATGCTGCCAGGGGAGGGTGGGGAAAGAACGGGTGGCTACTTCCCATTATATTACTCATTAATTTCAAGTTTTTGTCTTTATTTTTTTTTTAAAGATTTTATTTATTTATTTATTTGACAGAGAGAGAGAGGGAGAGACAGAGATCACAAGTAGCAGAGAGGCAGAGAGAGGGATGGGGAAGCAGGCTCCCTGCTGAGCAGAGAGCCCGATGTGGGGCTCGATCCGAGGACCCTGAGATCATGACCAGAGCCGAAGGCAGACACTTAACTGACTGAGCCACCCAGGCGCCCCAAGTTTTTGTCTTTAAAAACAAATGCTGTGGCTGTTTCTTTCTCACTAGAACGGTTATTGTGTAATCCAGAATCACTAGCCGTTATTTTTTATTATTTTTCAAGGATTCCTGAATTTGGTGTTAAGAGCTTAGGGTCATCACGTTGGTGCACTTTGTTGCTCATCCAGCCTTGGGAGGCTAGTTTCTGCCTCCATTGCTGTCCTGATGTAAGTGGTTCCATCCTAAATGTGGTTCCAGTATTCTTGTCTGTTCTGTGTTCTGGTGGAGCTCTCTAAGGCATGTTCCTTCCACATGGTGTTCCCTTCCCTTCCTGAAACTCTTCTCCCCAGATTTTCAATACCTGCTTGTCTCCTTGCTTGTTCATACTCTACTGATCTGTCAAAATCACTCTCCCCCAAGGATTAGCCTTGTTTCTCTACACATTGTTTTCCTAGGGGGTATCCTCTTTTATAGATTCACTTACGATTTTTCAACAATGAGGGACTCTTTGTCTATTTCAGTACCCCCTCTTGAAATCCCAGCCTCTTTTTCCAGCTGCTTGCCACTTATCCCCATCTCCCTATCCTCTCTGCTTAAAGCATGGATGATTATCTCCACTTCCCCTCAAGTCTGTATGCACTCACTTGTTTCCTTTACCCTTTGATGTTCTTCTCCTCCACCTGAGTTCCTCATCGTAGAGTCTTTTGATCTGAACATTTCCAACATCCCCATGATCTTTGAGAAAAATAGGCAAAAACATGTTGCCTATGGTAGCTATAGATATTGTTATTTATGTTGTTAATTTGCCTGAATTTAATACAATTTAAAATATTTGATTTTATGAAGTTTGCCGTAATCTTAACCGTAATTGAAAAAAATGGATATATTGGAGAACCTGGGTGGATCAGTGAGTTAAGCATCCAGCTCTTGATCTCAGCTTAGGTCTTGATCTCAGGGTTATGAGTTCAAGCCCCACATTGGGCTCCATGATGGGTGTGGAGCCTACTTAAGAAAAAAACAAAACCCAAAACTAAAACCAAACAAAAACAAATATATATATCGTCCGCTAATCCTTTTCAGGGCCCTTGGGGAACAACAGTTCTATAATTTTATATTGAAAGAGAAGGAAAATGTGACCTGTTACGTGGGAAATTTGATTACACATAGTTTTCAAGACTGTATTTCAGAAAATAAACTATGTTTATATGTAAATTTATTTTATTTTTATCTATATTCACTTGTAAAATTTATTGTAGCATATGACAGAAATAGAGGATTATATATAATATAAATATACATTATTAAAATAAACTTATTTATATATAAATCCGCATTTACTGTGTGAGTTAAGAGCTGGCCAGTGAAGAAAAAATTTCTCCTATTATGAATGTTGATATTTTTTTACAAAGCCAATTTATTGTTGAAGTAAGGGAGCCCAGTTTTTTTGTTTTTTTTTTTCAGATTGTCTTTGAGGACATTGAGCGTGTATATTGCTGTTCTGTAAAATCCTTGATTGTGGGGGAAAATGTTACCATTTCTAGGATAGTTGTAGAAACCAGGACTGGAAAAGCTTACGAGAAGGGAAAATCTGTGTGATTTTCTAGTTGTCACGGAGGCTGTGCTAATCGCATAGAAATTGTCCCTATCTGTACCAGGAGCCTGTGTGTTCAGACTTCAGAATCATCTAATTAATAATAGTAACTTTCTTCTTTTTTTGTTTAGAATCAATTTGTTTTGAACATGTCCCCTGCTGTTTTCTAGAGAAAAGTAGAAGGAGGTGTAGAGTTCAAAATCCAGCCCCTCACACATACACGCACACGTACGCACCAAACAAAACAGTAAAATGACATCTTTGAGCTTTCACTAGAAATTTAGTCTTTGTAATTCATACTTCCTTTGAGAATTGATTTTGTCCTCTTGTTGATGAATTCTGACTTTCTTGTTCCATGGCTGTCATCTTGGTTGTTTAACGATTTATTTTTCTTGCTCAGAGAATTGAGTTTTCGAGATCATATGGCTATACCTTGTATTGGTGTCAAGGTCAAAATCTTTTAATTTTATTGATGGAAACAGTATTGTAACCTGAGGGTCTCCTGCTGTATATTTTAATCCTGTCATATATTTTAAACCTTGCCTAAAAACGGTCATATCTTGGCTTTTGGTCCAGCAGATACTTTTATTGAATTCTTTGGCCATGTCTAGTTTACTTTTCCTTGAGAGAAATGTAACAGAATACCACCAGCATCAAGATCGCAAATAGATTGTTACCATGGCAACTGGACAGTTTTTAATATTAGAATTTTCTTGTTAAAGCAGAACTTATGACATTGGGGACCTTTCCCTGACTGAAAACTTTATGCTGCCTCTTCTGGTTGGCATTACCCTGTGTCCAGGAAGAAAACTATTGTTCTTTAGTAAGAAAACAGGCAATTTAAGCACTTTGTTTACTCTGAATTTCTCAGCTCCTGTTAGGAAGACCAAAGATTTCTCCACTCTACTCCTCTTTGATGTGATATCTTTTACAGGTGAAATATACAAGACTCACTAACTGAAGGGAATCACAGTCTTGTATCTGACAGCAAAGAATTTTGCTACTACTAACCGCGTGAGTGGTCTTGGGAAGATAGCTTAGGTTCCCTGGGGCTGTTTCTAAAAATTGTAAGTGGAGGTATTATTCTCTGCCTTATTTGTCTAATGAGCTTATTTTAGTAAAGTAATACATAAAATATTTATTACTTTTTTTTGTTCACGGTATATAAGGAGTAACTAATATGTGTGCTCCATATTGGGTTTATGAATGACTTTATTTAACCCCAACAATAACCCTGTGAAATAGATCTGTTATTCTCAATTTCTATACGGAAATGTTTGTAGGCAGAGAGCCTACTTGGTTTGCACAGATCACACAACTTATGAAGTGTCTCGGTGGTCTTGGCAGCAGAGTGGTCCGTCTCTATCCCAGTGCTTTCCCACTAATTCTTGTGCCCGCCATGTTAGCTGGCACACAGTAGGCACTGGATATGTGTTGAATAAATGAATACTGAAGTGAATACTTCCAGGAAGGGCTAGTTTGCCCTTGGTCGGGCTGCCCATTTGTAGATCAGCTAGATCTAGAACAGGTGAGAAAGTAGACGTTACTCATTGTGCATCAGTGTAGCTCGTAGTTGTTTCTGTAATTTGGTTCGTAGTCAGCCATCCATCAGGCTTTCATCAGAGCTTATTGAGCCGGTGCTGTGGGCCGGGGATGCTAGCGTGCAGGGATGAGTCATACCGTCTCTGCAGCTGCTGGCCTGGTTGGCTGTGTAGTCAGGCTCTTTACATGGTGCCTGAACGTGTCCAAATATATGTAATGTTTTATTAAACATTTACTACATCATCAAATAACTTTGTCATTAGGGCCTAGGAGAGTTGAGGCTGGGAGGCCACTGCAGGAGGCAAATCCAGGCCTGCCCCTTGTGGCTCAGGGCTGTGGCAGTGGCCGTGGTGGGCAGAAGCAGGGGAACAGGGGTGAGATCACGTGAAGGGGGTGGAGTTGCCAGTGCTTGGAGGCTGCCTGCGTCGGTGGCAGGAGGAAGGGAGGGAAAGAGGATGCCCATGTCCCCAGCCTGGGAAAGCCAGGCGGTGTGGTAGTGCCTTTCTGAAAGACAGCAGATCCAGCAGGAGGAGCTGACAGCGGGGAGAACGGAGGGAGGGCCGGTGTAGACAACGAGTTCTGTTTTGAACAAGTCAAGTATGAAATGCTTGTGGGGCACCCAGGGGACGTTATCAGAAGAGAGTTCCTGTGGAACTGAGTCTCCAGAGAGATTTGGGGAAGAAAGCTAGTAAAGGTGATTGAGAGGGAGGGAAATCAGAGGAACTCCTGGAGAACAGGATTTTGTAGAAACCAAGGAGAGAAAACGTTTCAAGAAGGAAGTCAGCAGTTTCCTACTGCAGAGAGGTCAATTAAGATGAGGACTGACATGTTAATGGATTTCAATAATAAAACATTCTGTATAGAGCTTTGCTAGAGTGCCTTAGGGAAGAGTGATGGGTGTTGGATCTATTTTTATTTATTTATTTATTTATTTATTTTTAAAAATATTTTATTTATTTATTTGACAGAAAGAGAGACCATAAGTAGGCAGAGAGGAAGGCAGAGAGAGGGGGAAGCAGGCTCCCTGCTGAGCAGAGAGCTTGATCCCAGGACCCTGGGATCATGACCTGAGCCGAAGGCAGAGGCTTTAACCCACTGAGCCACCCAGGTGCCCATTTATTTTTATTTTTTTAAGGATTTATTTATTTAATTTGAAACAGAAAGCGAGAGAGCAAACACGAATGGGGAAGGGACAGAGTGTGATTGATCCCAGGACCTCAAGATCTTGAACTGAGCTGAAGGCCCAGAAGTTAGAGGGTTAGCCACCCAGAGGCTCCTGAGTGCTGGATCTTTTAAGGAAGTTTGTCTGTGAATAAGAAAGGAAGGGAAGAGTAGGTGGTTGGTTGGTTATTGTAAAGAGACATAAGCTAGGGAGCCAGTAGTGATGCACATTTAAAGACAAGTTCGGGAGTGAGATTTCTGAGAAGGTGAGAACAAAGGAATTAACTTTGAGCCCTGGGGTCCTGGGGCATACAGTTTCCCTTGAGACTCTTGTGGGTTTTCACATGGTGCCAACTGCACAGTCTTCTACCTTGGACTCGCCAGTAGAAGGGCCTTATCGAGGAAACAGAATGAGTGTGTATGCCAATGTGTGCGTCACACTACATTGAGGTCATTGTCCCCTGAGTCTTTAGCTCGCCTGATAACAGCTTCAGAGAAATCACAGCTTAATAAGGATACTGATTATACTTACATTAACACATCACCTTCTAGGAGCTCCAGGTGCTCTAGGGCGAGTCTATAGGGACCCAGAGATAAGGCAGAAGAAGTGAACCTTTTATCACACAAATTGCACGTTGTGCATCTCTCAGACGTGGCCCCAGTGCTTGGCCCTCATGGACAAGATTGTCCACTACGTTGTGGACCCATACTTTTCTTGAGGCAGTGATTCAAGATACTTTTCATGATCCCTTCTTTTTAAAAAAAATTTTTTTATTTATTCATTTGATAGAGAGTGACATGGTAAGAGAGGGAACACATGTAGGGGAGTGGAAGAGGGAGAAGCAGGCCTCCAGCTGAGTAGGGACCCCTTGTGGGGCTCGATCCCAGGACCCTGGGATCATGACCGGAGTTGAAGGCAGACGCTTAACCGGCTGAGCCACCCAGGTGCCCCTCACAGGATCCCTTCTTGATGAGGACCAGCAGACAGGTCTCTGGTTTCCCACCACGTGCAGAATGATGTCCTCTGTGGTCTGGTGTGTCTGCGGGGCTCCTGCGGCACAGGTGTCCCTGCAGTGAGAGGGATAGGCGTTCACCCACGGAGTGTGGGAGCTTGTGGTGGTTGTTCTTTGTGGTCCTTGATGTTGTCTGAGGATTTTCTCGGCTCATGCTTCAGTTAGTAGCTGTAACACTTACAGTCAGTGAAAATGATTTTCTCGAAAATAGTTAGCTATTGCCTTTTTAACTCGTTTCTTTAAAAGATTTATTTATTTGAAAGAGAGATGGAGATCATGGGCAGGAGGTGCCAAGGGAGAGAGAATGGCAAGTGGACTCTGGGCTGGTACGGAGCCCGGTTCGGGGCTCGATCTCACAACTCTTGAGATCCTGACCTGAGCCAAAACCAATGCTCAACAGACCGCACCACCCAGACGCCCCTTACACTTTATAAACAGGCAGGTACTGCCTACCTGATCTACCCCTGCCATTTGCTCAGCAGTTTATGGCGCTTTCTGTGACAGACTTTTCTTTCAGCCTGGCCTGTTTAGCCCTGTGTGCTCTCATGTCCTGGGTTGATCACACCTGCTCATGGTACTTGGAGGAGAACGTGGAGTGTGCCAGGCTTTTCTCGTGCCACCTGGTTCACTGCAGTGCATACTTACAAAAATTGTATTGTGCTGTGCTGGAGTGACTTGGAATGTTGGAACAGATTTTGGGGTAGTTTCTTTGCTCAGGTAGTGATCATACCTGCCTTAATATGTGAGACTTATAATAAGTTTAAGATAAAGATGTCTGGGGGGTGGCGCCTGGGTGGCTCAGTGGGTTAAGGCCTCTGCTTTTGGCTCAGGTCATGATCCTGGGGTCCTGGGATCAAGCCCCTCATCTGGCTCTCTGCTTAGCGGGAGCCTGCTTCCCCCTCTCTCTCTACCTGCTCTCTGCCTACTTGTGATCTCTCTCTGTCAAAGAAATAAACAAAATCTTAAGAAAAAAAAGATACAGATGTCTGAATTGGTTTGGGGAGGTAGTAATGACTCCTTTACCACCTAACTATATGAAAATCAAAGTCATTTTTTCCCAAGACCAATATTTCCCTCTTTCTATTATAATTAGTTTTCTCATTCTGCAAGTTAACTATGATAATAAATACTGAATACTTGGCATGTTTTCTCAAGTATGAAAATAAAAGCTTATACTTAATGTGTAAATTATAGCTGAACATAGGTCCAGACATATGGTTATTAGTGTTGCTTAAATCACTGGGACTTCTTGTCAGCGTTGTTGCAAATGTTCTCAGAGGGCCTTCAAATTGCTTCCTTTTCTGTCCCCTGTAAATAAAATAAGTACAGTTTTAAATGCACGAATTTCACATTTATGTGGCCTTTTACTTGGAGGTCCACATATAATCAGCAATGACTAGTAGTGAGAAGTCCAGATGCACTGGGCTTGCTTCGATGCCTCATGGTCTCTAAACATTTGGTCTAGTGTTTCTGGCTAAGAGCCAGCAGCAAATTATACTTTCTATGCAACTATTAGCTCACTCTCTCCCTTCTCAGACCCTGATCGGCAAAATGTACTCATAAGACATTGAATTTGAATTGCAAATTTGTGTGTGAATATTATTTTACAAGTAGTCAGGAAAGAAACCAAAGGGGAACATTTCCCTAATTTGTTAGCAAGCTGTACACATAATTTGTAACCGATGCTCATCCTGACCATACAGTCATCAATATTCTGTAGGATCTAGAAATGCCAATATTCTCAAATCTTTCTTTTGTTTTTGTTGAGATCATTTTATTAAACTATGTATTTTCTTTTTTTCTTAAATTAAAAGCCCGTTTAAGTGTACTATCACAAGATGACATATAGTCTTTATTTCATAGTATATAGCATTGCCTGGTTTCAAAGAAATATATAACCTCAGAAATTTGTGTATTAATCATTACTTTACTTTTAACTGCTTTGTAGTAAGCTGCTGGTAGAATAGTTGAGATGAAGCCAAGAGGCAGCATAGTTTCTTTTCTTTTCTTTTTTTTTTTTTTCCCCACTTCATTTTGTGAGGCACCTGTGCTTGTACTTCTGTTTTGCGGTTCATAATATTGTGTATTGATATCAGGAGAACAAACCAAACATTTGAGAGAAGAGCAGTGGGAAGAAAGATCACCAGGTGGGGATGGTCTTGGCAGTACGTTATGTGTCTGAGACTCTCACCCTCTAAATTAAAGTCAAAGCCAAGCCCTGAAGCTGTTTCTAGGCCCCGTTTTAAGGATGGACAAGTTACTGTTTTTACAGGTACACTTCATGGGGAAAGAAACTTCCTGGAGAGGAATCATATCCACAGAGTTGATAATTTCAGAAACGAATCACATATTCTCCTTTTTAAAAAACTGTTTTAAAAAGATTTTATTTATTTATCTGACAGAGGGAGAAATCACAATTAGGCAGAGAGGCAGGCAGAGAGAGAGGGCAGGCTCCCTGCTGAACAAATAGCCCTATGTAGGCCTTGATCCCAGGACCCTGAGATCATGACCTGAGCTAAGGCAGAGGCTTAACCCACTGAGCCACCCAGGCACCCCACATGTTCTCCTTCTTAATAGGTTTGGCTCCCTCCCTTGGCTAGTTTCCTCCCTGTTCACATGCTAATACAGAAAACTTTATTGGATTGCTTTTTCTCCTGTAGCCAGAATCGGTCACTTAAGTTTTTTTTTTTTAAAGATTTTATTTATTTGTCAGAGAGAGGGAAAGAGAGCGAGCACAGGCAGACAGAGCGGCAGGCAGAGGCAGAGGGAGAAGCAGGCTCCCTGCCAAGCAAGGAGCCCGATGTGGGACTCGATCCCAGGACGCTGGGATCATGACCTGAGCTGAAGGCAGCTGCTTAACCAACTGAGCCACCCAGGCGTCCCCGGTCACTTAAGTTTTGAATATCATCCCAACATCCCTTAAAGTATGGAGGAGCACACTCAGTCACCAGGAGGATGGCTTCTTTCAGAGCCTTGTATTTAATCTTGCTCAGTTATGGTGGTTTTCTCCCAGTAGGTCCACACACAGATTGTCTTAAATATACGAGTGATTCTCAGGGTGCCTGGGTGGCTCAGCTGGTGAAGCATCTGACTTTGGCTCAGGTCATGATCCCAGGGTCCTGAGATTGAGCCCTCCATCGCTTTGCCGGGAGACTGCTTCTCCCTCTCCCTTTGCTTCTCCCCCTGATCATCCTTACTCTTTCTCTAATAAATAAATAAAATCTTTAAAAATATATACAAGTGATTCTCACCATCTGCATTGTTCATTTGGGAATTCTTTTGAGCAGAGTGGCTCCTAATATTTGTAATACTTGCACTGTCTCCTACTGAAGGAGCCTTTCATGTGTAATTACTTATCTGGGTGGCCACCACTACCCTATTGGTGAGTTCATAGCCACTGCCGGGGGCAGGTAAAATCCCCCTTTGCCATTAGCATCCATGAAAAATGACATGTTTACTGAGCATTTACTATGTACTGTGTGCTGTGCTAAACACTTCATTTGAATTATCTTGTAAAATATCTGTTTGTGATCACTATCAGTGGGTGACAAACATAAAATTACTCAATCTACAGAGAAAATATACTGTTATTAAGTATAATTTTCAAAATAATAAAACCCGACTTTCATGCAGACTGTAATGTGTCATTGATTTATTAACTTACTAAAAAGGTAGCCGGTGAAGATGAATGATGGTTCCAAGAGTGTTCTGATATTTAAAAAACAATGTTGGACTAACGTTGTTAGGTTGGAGAGAAAAGCTGGTAATGTTCTGCAGGCAGTGAAACCCCAACTTATAGGGCTTTCCTGTCTGTGGGCCAGAGCCTACAAATTCACCCGTGGTTCCAACTGTCTGCGCTCTAATGGGATAGTAAATAACGAAGTCAATCCAGGGACATTGCTCTAGAGGATGAAACCTTGGGCAAGCCTATAATATGGTACCTGGTACCATACCAAAAGGGTATATGGCTCTATTATTTCATGGTTTGGATAGTTTTGATAACAATAGCTTCTTTAAATTGAAGTATAGTTGACAGACGGTGCTACAGCAGTTAAGGTGTACATTGTGATTCAACAACTGTACACATTGCGTTCTGCTCACGAGTGGGGTGTAGCTGCCATCCATACAACACTGTTGTAATACTGTTGGTGCCCTTCCCCATGCTCTGCCTTCTGTCCCTGTGACTTATTCATCCCATAACTGGATGCCTGGACCACCTCCGGATCCCCTTTACCCCCCCCAGATCCCTCCACTCGGTCAGTTTGTTCTTTGTAACAGTGGCTTCGTCATCATCTGTAGCTGAGTTCCTTTTCCTCCCAAGTCTCCAGCTCAGTAGGAACAGGGATGGGGGGAGGGGAGGAGCGGGCAGGACTTAGACCAACTTGCTAATTCATGCTGCCTCTGTTCCCTTTGGTTGGAACTGTTTCTCTTGTGTCACTCAGCTTACTTCAGGTAGATGCTCAACCTTTTGGATTTTTTCCTTCATTTGCTCTCATAACGGGACCAGGTCTGTCCTCTCGTCCTTACTCATTTCTGCCCCAGGTAGTTTAGCTAGTTTGGTCTCTGAACTGGCCTTGCCTCTGTTCTTATCACTCCACCCGTGCCTCAGTCTTCTAACTTCCACCATCCTGGCCATGGCTCCGCATGACCCCCTGGGTACAGAGAAGCTCTGGATCCCTGGCATGCTGTATGCGCGTGGCTCTGGGGGGCCAGGAGGCCACTGCTGGGTGTTGCTTCCTCTTTGGTGTTGGTCACAGTTTTGAACCATGGGAGACTTCTCTTAGAGCTGTGATCCTAAATCTCAGCTGCACATTAGAATCACCTCATGTGCTTTAAAAAAATACCCAATGCCCAAGGACCTCATCCCAGACCAGTCAAAATGTCTGTGGTGGGGTCAGGTGGTAGAATGTTCCAACAGATTCCCAGGTTTCTAATGTTTGGGTAGGCGCAGGGAAGTGGGTCATCACCAGCACTGAGGTTCCTGTGCCACTCTAAACCCTACTTGTTAAAATGGATGTTTAAGGGATTTAGAAAACACATTTTCTTCCAACAAGACTTGGCTTTTAAGAGTGTGGTCTTGCTTTTGACTTTAAGCAATGATTTCCAGGTGTTGAAATGTAATATCCAGTCTTTCTCTTTGTAGTTCTTTTTCAACAAACTTAAATATCCCTTAAGCAAATGGATGCCTTTGACAGACAGAGGCAGTGTCTGGTATAAGGAAACACAAAAAAGCAGAGCAATTAATATATTTCAAGAATAATATTCCCATGACTTAGGGGCGCTTGGGTGGCTCAGTGGGTTAAGCCTCTGCCTTTGGCTCAGGTCATGATCTCAGGTCCCTGGGATCAAGCCCTGCATCAGGCTCGCTGCTCAGTGGGGAGCCTGCTTCCCCTTCCCCCCACCGCCTGCCTCTCTGCCTACTTGTGATCTCTTTCTCTCTCAAATAAATAAATAAAATCTTTAAAAAACAAACATTCCCATAACTTAGTGTTTTCTCTTTCTTCGAGGTGTGATAAATAAGGCAGAAAGGCTTAGTATAACTTGCCCAAGGTCACTTAGGAAATGTTGCAACTGAATTTGAGCCAATTTATTTCAGTCTGGCCCTGTTTGTATATGGAGGTCAGTTCTTCTGGTATCTTGACTAAGAGATAGAGTGTCAAATGTATTTTTAGAAAATATAAACTATTAAATAGTGATTAGAGTAAATGGGCTTTTACTATAGAAGCTTTTAAACTTGTAATGAAACTGAGAAATGAAATTGTTAGCTCATCTGACCTAATCATTTTTCAAAATACCAGTTATATGAGAAAATGTATCTTAAGTTCAGAACAGTTTTGGATGTCAAATATCAGACTTTTGGAGATTGTCTTTATTAGTATTTTCTAACCAGTTAATAATGATGAAGTTCTAAAATGGCTGTTGCTTTTTAAAATGTGGATTTTATTATCTTATGTCTTGGGGGTCACATACTTTCCAAAGATAGAGCACTCCAATTTTATAATGAAAGTCAATGGGAGAAAATTTTTCCATTTGAATGTGGAATTCAGAAAGTGTGATTATCAACCATTTGCAAGGCAACAAATATACTCATTAGTTAGCAAATACTGTGTATCTGGTATGTGCTAGGCACTAGTGCTAGGTGCTGATTATAGAAAGATGAACAAAAACAGTGTCTTTTATTCACAACTGTATTGATAAACTATTAGATACTACATACACATTTCTAAAATAAAGAATTTTGGGGGCACCTGGGTGGCTCAGTGGGTTAAGCCTCTGCCTTTGGCTCAGGTCGTGATCCCAGGGTCCTGGGATTGAGCCCCACATGGGGCTCTCTGCTCAGCAGGGAGCCTGCTTCCCACCCCTGCTCCCCACCTGCCTCTCTGCCTACTTGTGATCTCTCTCTGTCAAATAAATAAATAAAATCTTAAATAAAATAAAATAAAATAAAATAAAATAAAAAAATAAATAATTTTTTCCACCATTCAGGGAATTCATAGAAAACAAACACTAATTTTCTCAGAAAGTGAGTACTGAACTTCTCTCAGTCTTGTGTTATCTTTAGAAGTTCACATTGAGTGAAAACTTGGGGGAATGATTTATATAGCAAATTTCACATAAATTTCCACTTCCCAAGCCTGTGGAGAGTATTTGCTGGTAAGAGGCACTAATGGGAGCAGGGGTTTGTCATTGTCGCGTTACAGACAAGTACTGGCAGGTGCCAGAAGGCAGAATTTTATTAATACCCTTCATGAAGCTTTTTTTTGGGGGGGGGGGTAAAGGCTTTGCTTTAGATTGAGAAACCTTGGAGGATGGAAATTGTGCTCACGTTTCATGCTGGGGGAGGATCCACCTTGCAGACCAGGTGATCCGGGAAGGTCAGTGTGTAAGTGCTTCGGTGCTGAACTCTGAGCCTGCCGCTTTCTTTGTTCTGCCTCTGTGACCGGCAGCAGATGCTGGGTGCGGGTTGACTGCGGCACTGGCCTGTTGGGAGAGCCTAATGGATCAGGCAAAGGAGCGCTGATAGACCGCAGCTGACAGCCTTGTACCTGCTAGCAGCCTGCTCTCCAGCACGCTTGACATGGGCTCTGAGGAAGAGGTTCAGGCTGTAGGCGACAAGGGACGCACCTCTGCAGCAATGTTTCACATGGATGAAATATTCGTAGTCTTTTTTTTTTCTTCCCAGACTGGTTCATAATGTTTAGTTTTTTTTTTTTTTTTAAAGAATTTATTTATTTATTTGACAGACAGAGATTACAAGTAGACAGAGAGGCAGACAGAGAGAGGAAGGGAAGCAGACTCCCCGCTGTGCAGAGAGCCCGACATGGGGCTCGATCCCAGGACCCTGGGATCATGACCCGAGCCGAAGGCAGAGGCTTAACCCACTGAGCCACCCAGGTGCCCCAATAATGTTTAGTTTTTGTGCTGGCTGGTTTGCTGTTTTACTTAAATATTGATGTTTAAAATTTAAACACAGATGTAAACACTTCCTTTTGTTATATTTTAATTAATTATTGGAGACAGGGCTGTTAAGAATGGTATATCTGAAAGTTGTGTGTAGGTCACCGTTGTCATCGGGTGTGAAATCTGGAATGTGCTGTGGTCTTTGTTCATGTCTGGGTAGTGTGACGAGTGGGAGATAGAAATTCTGAAGATAGAGCAAGTAGGGATCCTTGTGAAGGCTCAGAGTTCTGTGCACAAGCAATCTTGTATTTTGATGTATTGGGTATGGCAATGACATTTTTTTCTGGTCCACAGAAGCAAGTGTCATTAAGGGACCAGTGGACCAGAATGTTAAAAATTTGGCTCATACTGGCTAATTTGAGACCCCTGGTTACCAAAATAAGGCATATACAAGGATACAAATATATATGAATAGGAGTGTCATTTATATGTGAGCAAAGGAAGCTTTCCTCTGGTGCTTATTATCCGCAGGAAAGGAAAAAGGAAGGAGAGAAGGCAAGATGGATTCCCTGGGCACATTGAAAGTTCAATCCAGCTAGAGTGAGGATACCGAGGACCTTTTTGTTCAGGTTGAGAGTTGAGGCCAGGACTTTAGGAGGGAAGTCCCATGGGGCTAACATTGATTGAACACTGGTGGTAGCTGAGGTCTTTGCTTGTGACCACTGGGTTTTGCACTGAATTTTATTTAGGAGGGCTGGTGCCTTGGCTGAGATTACTGCTGTAGTCTGAACCCAGAGCCTAGAAGCTTGATCATTATTTTATTTTCTATGGGGCTATGTTTCTTCAGTAAACTTGAGATTTTTAGGGCAAATGTTGTTAAGCAGAAGAACCCGATTACCTGATTAAGTGTCTGCTTTCAGCTCAGGTCATGATCCCAGGGACTAGGATTGAGCCCCGAGTTCTGCTCCCTGCTCAGCTGGAAGCCTGCTTTTCCCTCACCCACTCCCACTGCCTGTGTTCCCTCTCTCGTCTCTCTATCTCTGTAAAATAAATAAATAAAATCTTCAAAAAAAGAAAAAAAAAAAGAACCTGATTTTCCCTGGCTCATCATGCTCTCCTATGTCAGGGAAGGTGCAGGAAGAGGAGGTTAAGCTCCAGTCTCTTTTAAAGAATGAGTTGGAACAGTGGTTTGTTGGAGGATAGGAAGACATAGAAAGTATTGATAGTCCTGAGACTCTGAGGTTGCTCCTTCTTGTCTGGGGAGAGAGGTCAGATCTTCAGTTTTACCTGACTTAAGAACTCCAACAAACTAGATTCATTTACAGTATTTTCTAGGCAATGTGTGTGGACTGTTTAGTTATTTTAGTCATGAATACATTTTAACCACTTTTTTCCCTATAACATATGTTGAAGCAGAAGTCTCATCTGCTGGAAGCAATATTAAAAGTGCTTACATAACAATAATGTTGATGCAAAAGATCATCTGTAACCAAACAAAGAAGTTTAACTACTGTACTTCATTTATCTTCATCTGTCTGGAGCGCAAGAAAAGAGATATTGAAAAATATGGGAAAGTGAGGAAAAGAAAAATGCATTAACTTTTTCGGGACATAAAAATTGCAGGGAGGGGTGCATTGCCTGGGTGGCTCAGGTGGTTAAGTGTCTGACTCCGGGTCATGATCTCAGGGTCCCGAGATTGAAGCCCCCGTCTAGCTCCATGCTCAATGTGGAGTCTGCTTAGGGCTCTCTCCTCCTGCTCACATTGTCACTCACTCTCTCTCAAATAAACATATCCATAAAATAAAATCTTAAAAATTAAAAAAAACATCTACACTTTATTTATTTTCATGATTTTCTTCTTTCTCTTCTCATCTCTCTTAACTGGTTACAGGTTCCAGTAAATCCAGGCCCTGAGTGTGTCATCGTCCTCTGATGTAGGAAGTACAGTGGATCCGTAGGAATGAAAGAGGTGCCGTTTCCCTGCTAGTTGAGTAAAGAATCGCAAGTGAACTGAGACCCCAGAGGCAGGATACACCACCGCCGTTATGGTAGCCCTGCTTCCTTCTTACCTTCCTGGTACCCATTCAGGAGCTAGAATTGAATTCTGAAATGTAGCTTTTCATGGACTTGTAGATGCCTGTGAATTCCTGGAGGGCAGGTGCTTCAATTCCACGTATCTTGCTTCTCTGGGGTCTTTCCCTAAATCTCTACTTGGGATGCCTGGCTGGCTCAGTCGGTGAGCATCTAACTCTTGGTTTTGGCTCAGGTGGTTACCTCAGGGTCCCGGGATTGAGCCCTTAGTAGGGCTCAGTGCTGGCTGTGGAGCCTGCTTGGGACCCTCTCTCTTGCTCTCCCATCTGCATGGCCTGCCCCAGCCCCCCGGCCAGCTCTCATGGACATGCTCCCTCTCTCTCTCAAAACAAAAGAAAAAACCTGTAAATGTGTGCTGATTGAATTCATTTGTGGAATAAACAGGAAACACTTCTGTGGAATGCCAGTATGATTTTAATCGCTAGGTCTTCTTTGCAAATATAGTAACCAAAGCTCTGAGGAAGGGAGGCATCGCTGACCGTCTTTTTCCTGGGTCGTGGTTTTGATATGATCAAATGCAGGTTCAACTACAGAATGTGATTAGGTGATATCCTAGCTGATAAATGAGAAGCAGAAGAGGAAGGAGGCCAGCAGGGGTCAGTTTAATACCAGCTTAAATTGCAAGCACAGCATGTGTTCCTTCTCTGTAAAGCGGAATGAGAATGGAAACTAAAACATACAGTCCAGATGTCATCTTTCTTTATTTTAAGCCATAGCGAAGAATTGCCAAAAATTTAGATAAAAAAACTTCTAACCATTTTTGTTGGCTGATGGACTATGAGTGACAGAAGATAAATGATGAACAGTAGGTGGTTTAGCTCTCTGTTCTGACATGGCAGCATAGGGCTTTCAGTGAAACTTAAATTTCCTCGCTGGCTGTTTTGTATTGATGTTCACCAGAAGATGCCTGCAAATATTATATGCATTTCTTTGATCTTAGTTACTTGGTAAGGTTTTTATAGCATAATAATTTAACCACACACCCCCCCTACTTTGCTGGCTAGCTGTAAAGATAAAGTACCACTAGTCATAGAATTGCATATAAAATACCAATATTTCATGGAGTTATAATAAGAAATAGGACATGGAAAGATTAATCCTGGGCACTAAACTTCAAGTAAAATAACCAAAGAATATGTATTGAATAGCTGCAGGTTATCTTAGAGGACTGAAATGGACTTCCCTGTGCAGCCTGGATGTATGGGGTCGACATTTATAAAACCCAGCTCCCAGTGCGAAGAACACAGTGTGTGTTAAAACTCGGAGGCCTGCAGGCTAATTAGTGACTGAGAATAAGTACTCTTAGCAGATGGAATAGTTTTCTTGATGCCTTAGTTCAGCTCTGTGCCCTCCTGGCCCCCACCATAGATAGTGGCTCCTTGTAATTCATCGTAACTATTGAACTGCAAATTCTTACGTTGAGACTGGAGAATGATGGACTGTTTGACCTGGAGGACACTTTCAGGGTCATAAGTCCCTCGTTTGATGACAGGCTGTGTGATGCATCAGGGGCCGGGCTGTGGATGGCAAAGCACTTCCGACTTCTACAGTCTTCTTTGTTCATGACACGACGCTGTCCTTTCCCTCCGTATTGCGTGCTTCTCTTCTCTGTTCTGCGTCTTGGAGTTTCATGCTAAATATATCGCGGACGTTGAGAACCTGCCTTTGTCCCGCAGCCACTACTTAAGTTATAGACTAGAACTCCATGCATGTAAGGACTGGTCATAGCAGGCTCCTGTCTGGGCTTTTATTGGCTTTTGGGGGTTGTTGTGAGCCATGTCCTCCGGGGCTGTTAGGGCGAAGAGAATGTGTGTCTCTTCAGAAGGGAATAGGGCAATGGCTTGCAAAGAGAGTAAGTAACTCCTACTTGTTGCAGTGCTCTTGGGGATGGTCATGTGGTCTGGGATCCATGAATATCAGCACTCAGGGCTCAGCGATGCCAGACCGCTGTGGTGTCAGGAAGGACTCAGGGCAACGTTAACTTGTTCACCTAAGAGGTCGTAAATGTCTGGACAACAGACAGGCAGCTCTGCTAGCACTTGCATGATGAGAAAACCTGTTTTGTTGGGTGCGTTAGGTTTTCTCTTTTTGACCATTGAAGTATCTCCTCTGTATGTATTAACTTTCTATTTTGACAAATGGCCGCTAACTTACTAGCTTAAACAATACATATTTATTGTATCTTACAGTTTTGATGATTCTGATAGTTAATTTACTTCCATGTTATCTAAATTTTGCCTCTGATATATTCTTCCTTTGGTTTTGTCATTCTACGTTTCACATCTGGGCTTCTTAAAATGCCTGTTTTTTTGGGGAAAAGAACACAGTAATTAAAAAACAAAACAACAACAAAAAAATAGAACACTGATGTGAGCACGTTGACATTCAACCCAGTGTTTTATCCTAGGGCTCTTGCTCCAAGCCAGTGTTACTGTATGCTAAGGACCCCATTCTCCAAATGTGTCTGTTTATCTTTTGCTTTAAAATAGCAGATTAGGCCTAAAAGTTTATTTTTGCTTTTGTTTTCCTTGCCTAAGGAGACACATCTAGAAAAGCATCATGTTGGTTGATGTCAGAGAAATTACTGCCTGTGCTTTCTTCTAGGATTTTTATGGTTTTGGTCTCATGTTTAGGTCTTTAATCTGTTTTGAGTTTATTTTTGTGTATGGCATGAGAAGGCTGTTCAGTTTCATTCTTTTACATGTAGCTATGCAGTTCCCAACACCATTTATTAAAAAGACTGTCTATTCCCATTGTACATTCTTGCCTCCTTTGTCATAGATTAATTGACCATATAATTCATGGTTTACTTCTGGGCTCTCTACTTGTTCCATTGATCTGTGTATTTGTTTTTGTACCGGTGCCATACTGTTTTGATTACTACAGCCTTGTAGTATGTCTTGAAATCTGAAATTGTGATGCTTCTAGCTTTGTTCTCCTTTCTCAAGATTGTCTTGGTGTGCAGAGTCTTTTGTGGTTCCATACACATTTTAGTATCATTTGTTCTAGTTTTGTGAAAAATGCTATTGGGATTTTGATAGGGATTGCAGTGAATGTGTAGATGGCCTTGGGTAATGTGGACATTTTAACAATATTAACTTGCCCAGTCCATGAGCATGGAATATATATTTCCATTTGTTTGTGTCCCTTTCACTTTTTTTCATCGGTGTTTTGTAGTTTTTGGAGTATGGGTCTTTCATCTCTTTGGTTAAGTTTACTCTTATTTTATTCTTTTTGATACAATTGTAGATGATGTTTTCTTAATTTCTTTTTTTGCTGCTTTATTATTAGCACATAGAAATGCTACCAGTTTCTCTGTATTAGTTTTGTAGCCTGCAGCTTTACCGAATCCATTTATTACATCTAGTAGTTTTTTTGGTGGTGTATTTAGGATTTTCTGTGTATAGTATCATGTGTGCAAATAAAAGCTCTTTCACAGAAAAGGAAACCATCAACAAAACAAAAAGATAACTTGTTGGATGGGAGAAGATACTTGCAAATGCCATACCCAATAAGGAATTAATATTCAAAATTATATATTTTGAACTTACATAACTTTTGAACTTACATAACTGCACACCAAAAACAATCTGAGTGAGAAATGGGCAGAAGACATGAATAGATGTTTTTTCTAAAGTGGACATCCAGATGGCCAACAGATGCCTGAAAAGATGTTCCATATCACTCATCCTCAGGGAAATGCAAATCAAAACCACTATGAGATATGACCTGGCACCTGTTAGAGTGGCTAAACTTGAAAAGATGAGAAATAACAATGGTTTTGGGAGAATGTGGACTTAAAGGAACCTTTGTACACTGTTGGTGGGGTTGGAAGTTGGCACAGCTACTGTGGACAACAGTATGGAGGTTCCTCAAAAAATTAAAAATAGAGCCACCATATGGTCCAATATTCACCTCTTGGATATTATTGCCCAAAGAAAATAAAAACACTAACTTGAAAACATTTATGTAACTTTGTGTTTATTGCAACATTATTTACAATAGCCATGATATGGGATCAGTCTAAGTGTACATCAACGGATAACTGGATAAAGAAGATATGGTGTGTGTGTATGTATATGTATTTGCATATACGTTCAAACAAATGCATTGGAATATTACTTAAACATATAAAAGGATGAGATTATGCCATTTGAGACAACATGGATGGACCCAGAGGGTATTATGCCAAGTGTAGTTAGTCAGACTAAAAAAGACTAATACCGTAACAACCCACATGAGTAAACAAAAAGCAGAGTCAGACCTATAAATATAGTGAATAAACTGATGGTTGCCAGAGAGGAGGGGGTTGGGCAAAGTGGCTGAAGGGAAGAGGGAGATACATGCTTCCTGTTATGGAATGAATAAATCATGGGAATAAAGGAATAAAGTGCAAGAAATACAGTCAGTTATATTGTAAGAGCAATGTATCAGGACAGACAGTAGCTGCACTCGTGGTGAGCATAGTATAATGTGTAGAGTTGTGGAATCACTTTGTTGTACACCTGAAACTAATGTGACATTGCATATCAGCTATACTCAAAATAGAGTTACTTTAAAAAGTAAAATAAAAAAGTAAAATAAAAAATAAAAAAATAAAATAAAAAAGTATATAATTGAAAGCAATATGTTGACTTTTAAAAAATTATTTAACTCCGGATTTTCACCAGTTCAAGCTGAGAGCCCTTGCATCCAGTCCAAATCTACCCAAATTTGTTGACTGGCCTGTAAACCTTTAAGTCAAATGCCTCACCACAGATACAGTCTGTCTGGGGAGTCTACCAGGTCCCATGGGAGCACATCATAGACCACCTCTGGTGATTTCAGAGAGCTGGTAATTATGGTCTCAGCCTCTCTCTACTCTCTGCTCAGGTCAGAATGCAGTCTTACAAGTAATGCACTAGGTAAGTGCAACACTGTTAGAGTCATTCAAGAATAATACTGGACAGGATAAATTCCAGAGTCATACTGTGCTACCGGAGAAAAAATGTGAATTTATAAATGACGCAGACCCGGATTCCAGTTCTGCATCCATCACTTGCTACCAATTACATAACTTCTGAGCCTCAGTGTCTTGATCTAGAAAATAAGAATGTAATATTAACATCACCATATTAAGAGGATTCAAGTCTTACATTGAAAACATAGAAGTCATTCAATTAATATTTATTCAATTTATTATTAATATATATTTTTTGAGTTGTTAATATGTTAATATGGTAAATTGTCACTTTAATAAGTATACCTACTAAGTAGACAGGCAGTTCTGGAAAGGGTGATATCAAAGAGCAAAGAGAAGAACTGGGAGCCTTCTGGAAAAAGCTAGGACTTAACTCTGGACTCCTGGAGTGTGCTTTAGATTGGCACACAGTGGGTTATAGTGGGATTACTGGGATGTAGCAGCATGCATGAAAGAAAGATTTTGTTAATTTGGTGCAGACAACATAATTGTTTTTTATTGATTCTAATTTAAGAGAATTTGTCAATTTTTATGCTTCAGTTACTTCAGATTAACCGTTATTGCGTTAATGGTGATGTTAAATAGAATTTTGATCATTTTATTAACACTGATGTGGTTCTTAATTGATAATTGATACTTTGATAAAATACATGAGAAATGATAGAGGAAGAGAAGCTTCAAAAACTCAAAGGCATCTGGAGGTGAATCTGAGTGTGTGTCATGTTATATAATGTCACACCTGAGAATGGTGAATATATGGACCTGTCCTCCCTCTTGTTCACAGAAGAAGACAGAAAGGACCTTACTTCTTTAGGGAGGGAAAGAACAAAGCAGAGGGACCTTGGGCTTGGTCCGGGGATTTAGTCTGTGGAAACCAAGGAGCCAGAATTGAACTTCACTGAAAGCCTGCTTTCAATTCAGCAAGTATGATCGAACATGCAGCTCTGTGCTCAGCTGTGTAATGGGCAGTCCCTGCATTTGGGTTAGATTCCCAGAAGAATATCTCAAGGGTTGTAAGAGATAAAGAAAAACAGTGGTCTGAGGATATATGAACATAATTTCTGGTTGGATAATGATGAGAATTAGAGATGGCTTAAAAGCCCGTGATGTTGGAGCTGTGTTTTGTTTGTTTGTTTGTTTGTTTTTAAGATTTATTTATTCATTTTAGAGAGAAAGAGAGAGCAGGGATTGGGGGATGGGGCAGAGGGAGACCATCCCAAGCAGATTCTGTGCTGGTGCAGGGCGCAACACTGGGCTGGATCTCATAACCCAAGACCAAGACCTTAGCAGAAACAGGTGTCAGATGCTTAACCCACCACGTTACCCAGGCACCCCTAGAGCTCGCTCTTTCTTTCTTTCTTTCTTTCTTTCTTTCTTTCTTTCTTTCTTTCTTTCTTTTTAAATTTTTTCATATTAACATACAATGTATTATTAGCCCCAAGGGTCCAGGTCTGTGAATTGCCAGGTTTACACACTTCACAGCACTCACCATAGCACAGACCCTCCCCAGTGTTCATATCCCAACCACCCTCTTCCTACCCCCCTTCCCCCTACAACCCTCACTTTGTTTTGTGAGATTAAGAGTCTCTTAACGGTTTTTCTCCCTCCTGATCCCATCTTATTTTATTTATTCTTTTCCTACCCCCACCCACCCAGAGCTCGCTCTTAAACAGTGAGGGAGATTTCCACAGACCAGAGAGAAGGAGTCTTTCTCTTATAAACAGCGAGTCCTTTGCTAAGAACTCTCTGCTCGTACGGAGGAGGAACAGTTTGCTGGTATTTGAGAAGTAGAAGGGGTATGCTCAATGAAAATTTGAAAATGTTTCCCCAAAGCATTATTCATCGGATGCTTTAGGGATTTGCCCATGGAGTGGAAATAATCAAATGATATAAAACATTTTTTACTATTTGTGGAAGTGAGTCTGGAATATGGATTTACAGCTGTTTTATCAGCTGATAAAATTTCAGTTCATCAGCTTCAGTTCATATGTTAACACATGGTTATTAACTTTGTAAATTATCTAGGTGTATTTATAATTGTGGTCTGTCTCTTCCCTTTGGCCAAGCATATACTCAGTAATCTCTAGCCTGGTTTGTATTTAGGCTATGCAAATTTATTTTAATATTGTTCTCTTCTGTATTCAAAAGACAGACAGTCTGGTAAAAAGTTGCAAAGTGAGTTTTGTATTATTTAGCACTAAATACAATTTTTGTTACTTTGGGGCAAGACATTTGTCAGATTCATAAAATTGGATATTACTATTCATAAGTAAAATTGCCCTAAGAGTCATTTAATAGAAGGGAATTAAGAAACCATAGAAAATGAATGAGACAAGGAAAATAATATTTTCTGCAATTTATATTGTTTACTTGGGATTTTACTCCAGTTTGAGTTTTCCCTTTAAAGGAGATTTTATTTTTCTCATTTCTTTTTCAAAGACTAATATTATAATATTTTCCTTACATGAAATAAAAAGTGTTAGTAAAGATTTTGAGTCATGTTATTAAAATTATTTATCACAAAGTCATGGAATAACTACTGTATGTCAGACCCTTTTTGGACATACACATATGAATGTGATGTTTTCTGTCTTCATAGACTTCATTATGTGGCATACAAACAGTTTACTGTAATAAATTAGTTCTCCAATAGCAGTGTGAGCAAGATAGTTTGGGGGTGCAGTGGAAGGAACTATTAATTCTGTTAGGATGGTCTGGAAATGACATGTGCACTGGTCCTTGCAGGATGAATGGAAAGTTGCCTGATGGAAAAGAGAAGATGGTGTGAAGGAAAAGGCATGGCATCTCGCCCTGCCCTAAAAAAAAAAGAGGAAAAAAAAAAAAAAAAGCTGAGCTTTTTAGGGATCATGAGCTCTGATACATGGCAAGCAGATGCCCATTATAAATGGACTTAAATGGAACACTTGTTAAAGGGGGCATATAATCTCCTGCAGAAATGAGATTTTCAGCGCACAGAAGGAGAACGTTTTTGATGTCTTGAGGAACAAGCTCAAAATTCTAAGGAGGTAGTCAGCTGTGTGTGCTATTTTATAAATAGCAAATATGTGGATCTTGAATGTTAACGTTTGTGAGACTGGCTGATACAGGACAGAGGATTCTGAAACCCCAAACCTTTGGGAGTATTTCTCCCAAATTGGAGTAATATCCAGGTCCTTTTTAGGGATCATAATCCTACCTAGAAAGGGGAGCACTGAGGGAGTATTTTCTGTTGATCCTTTGGTTCAGCGAGATGTCCCCATGGGAGAAGGCTTATCTAAGCTGGACAATAGCTCATTTATGAAGCTATGGATGGTCACTGAAGGCTACAGTGTTTCTGACATGTTTATTCCTCCTGCTGATTTGCTGGCTTTTCATTGTTGTTTCATGTTTATATTGAGGTTTGCTGACATGCAAATACCCAAGACCTAGCGTCCTTGAAAGATGTGGTCTTTTTTTTTTTTAAAGATTTATTTATTTATTTGAGAGAGAGAGTGTGTGTGCGAACCAGGTGATGGCCAGGAGAGAGGAAGAGAGAATCTTAGGCAGAGTCCCTGCTGAGTGTGGAGCCTGATGCGGGGCTTAGTCTCATGACCCTGCTACGATCATGACCCGAGTCGAAACTGGACACTTAACAGACTGGACCACCCCAGCCACCCCAAGATGTGTTCTTTAACAACAAGGACTGCAGGCTCTCCATAGCCTTGTTTCTTTCTGCTAGCTCATATTCATGAAAAAGAGAAATTATTCCAAAAACTAAAAATAAGTATATTGCAGACCGGGCGCCTCAGTCATTGTAAGTAAAGAACTCTCCAAGGGCAGGTAACAGGAAGTTGAGTTAATGTTTCACAAAATCACAGGAAGCAAAAGCTAGCAGGATTATTTCTTCGGCACATCCCTCTTCTTTAGGGGTCTTTGATTTTGAACTCACTCTCCAGAGCACCTGGGTGTCTCAATTAAGCATCCAACTCCTGATTTCAGCTCAGGTCACGGTCCAGGGTCATGAGATGGGGGCCTGTGTAGGGCTCCCTGCTCAGCAGGGAGTCCGCTTGAGATTCTCTGAAGTAAATAAATCTTTAAAAAATTAATAATAAAACCCACTCTCCTCTAGGTGTTCATTTCTTCCAAATTACCAGTCGGAAGCTGATTTTGTTCATCTAGTCAAAGATTGCTGGTAACATGCATTGCAGAATTGTAGAGTGATGCATCAACGTCCATGGAAAGCATGTAGAACACAGTAAATATTTGGTAGATACCACTGTCTTCACGACTAGCAGCACTGCCACCATATTTCACTTTCTTGTTCACAGCAGTTACCAGCAGGTAATGGAGTCGAGGAGCCAGCTAGATGGCAGATGTCAGGAATTTTAGAATCCCTTCAGGTTTGGGCCAGAGGATTGGGTCCAGACCGTAAGCGTTTCTTCTGGGAAGGTAGTGCGTGCACCCTCGGAATGATGCCTGATACTGCCTGTGTCACATCAGATGCCTGGGCCATGAGCAGTTCGTCCTGGAAAGATCAGGTCTTAGTGTCTTGTTGAGAGTGAGAATAAAATATTGAAAAAAATGCAGAAATGTTACCATATTTCATCATTTCCAATTACAGATTTCTTTTTCACATTTTTTTTTTTTAATGTCTGAAAGTGTGATTTAAAGTCAACAGCATGGCATAGGTTAACATTATTTTTTTCTTGCTAGTACATAAATAAGGAAGGGTGTGTCTTAAAATCAGTGGCATTTTGGGTTTGATGAAATCTGGTAAATGCTTCACTATGTGGTAGTCAGGAAATGGCTGGTGAGAGTCCAGAAGAAGGTTAGGACAATATTTCATGACAGATTCATGGGCGTTGGATATAATTTGCGTTAATGCCTGGGGTCCAGCCTTGTGGGGTCATTTCCCGTGTGTGGCTTATGCTCACATCTATCTGCTGCGCCCCCTAACGATCTGCTGGATTTCCCGCCCGGGTGTCTCATCTGGAAAACTTTGGTAATCTGTTAAGAGTCGCTTTTAAAAACAGTTCAAAACTTGTAACTGCTCTCAAAGGCCCTAAAAATTGCCCCCCTCTTTTTGCCTCCACAATAAAAGGGACTTTTGTCATAGCAGAGTGTGGAAGTGTGATCTGGGCTCAGTCCTGAATCTGCTACTACAAGTCCCATGTCTCAGGACATGCTTCTCAAGCCTCTGAGCTTGTTTTCCTGATTGTAAGTTTGGGTGATGCTTATTCATCTCAGAAGGTCATAATGTTTGCCAGTCACCTTGCAAAGGCCTGAGTACATAGTGGATGTTTAATACATGTTAATGTTTTCGCCTATCTCAGTTCCTTACTCTGTCAAATGGGCTTCATAATCTTTGCACAAACAGTGCAACTGTTGGTAGGATTGTGGGGCATCTTGGTGGCTTGGTTGGTTCAGCATCCGACTCTTGATTTCAGCTCAGATTATGATCTCAGGGTCATGGGATTGAGCCCTGTGTTGGTCTGCACTCTGGTGTGTGGAGTCTCCTTGATGGTTCTGTTCCTCTCCTTGCCCTGCCTGGAATAGCTAACTGACTAGTTTGATAGGATTGTTGTGATGATTGCTAGAAATCATTTAAAAATTGTTTTAACATTATTATATCTTTATGTCTTAAATTACTGTTTTATAAATTGTGAAGTGCTCTATCCTAAATCTTCAACAAACTGGGTCCAGGGCTTTCTTCCAGAACAGTGAACTGCAGTGCTCTGTGTGGTCTAGCCACGTGCCTGCTCGTCCTTCTACAGCGTGTGCCAGGGACTCTGGCATGTTTTAGCGTTTGTATGTTTATGGCGCAGGGACTTTACTTTTCACTATATTCTCCACCCACGTTCATCAAGATCCAGTTCCAACATCCTTGCCTTTTCTGATTCCACTGGAAAAAAATTGCTTTTTCCCCCAAAGTTTTAGGTGTTTAGCCTTCTCTTTATTTTTTTGAAGATTTTATTTATTTATTTGACAGAGAGACAAAGCAAGAGAGGGAGCACAGGCAGGGGTAGGGGTAGAAGGAGAAGCAGGCTTCCCGCTGAGCAGGGAGCCTGATGCTCGGCTCCGTCCCAGGACCCTGGGATAATGACCTGAGCCCAAGGCAGACGCTTAATGACTGAGCCACCCAAAGCCCATGGCCTTCTCTTTAATGTTGATTTTATTCTGATTTATACTGTGGTCACTGTTTTATCTGTTTTCTTATGCACTAAGCTGAAAGCTACTCAAAGGTAGGAACACGTTTAATTTCACAAAGCATTCTGTCCGCAGAAACTGTATAGCATATATTGAATTGAACAAAGTGCATGAAGGCAAGCCAAGTGACATTTCCTATGACGGGGCTAATGGTTGCAAAGGTGCCATGGGTGGTACTTGCAGAGCCCAGCTATATTGATGGGAGTGACTTGTGAATGTTTTGAAATGTTGTGTAGCATCTGGTTACACTCTTCCATTGAGCAGCTGGAGATGGAGGAGCCCATTGTGTCAGGACAGCCATTTTCAGTTTTTATTTACCAGTAGAGTGTTCTTCTCACGGTGTTTCACCTGAACCCCAGTGTATAAGAAAGAGACCGAGTTGCTTTGGTTGATAGAGACACTGGATTCCCACCTGCTCCCCGTGCTCTCTCTCTCCCATTGCCATCATGCCGGGACCTCGGGAGAACTGTGGGGGTTTCTTCCTGAAGCACGGTTGGAAAATCCAGGAGCCACAGGTGAAGGAGTGACCTTCTGTGCAGGAGAATAACCCAGAGGGAACTGTGCCTCCCTCTGGCAGCAGTGTGAAAGAAAGGTTGGAGGGGATGTTTGATTTCTTTTTTAATTGTTTGATCTTTTTCTGGACGACCTCAGAGCGATTGCCAGTGTTCGAGGATTACCCTGCCCTCCCGGCATTGTCCATTTTGCTAGTCTTTACAAAGGTATATTGAGCTGGATGCCCACATGTCTGGCTAATACCGTAAGTATTCCAGGCTGTCGAGACCTAGCACTTGTGCTGACTTAGTGAACCTGTGCCATTGTTTGCTAAATTGTTTTTTTTTTTTTAAGATTTAATTTATTTATTTGACAGAGAGACCACAAGTAGGCAGAGCAGCAGACAAAGGTGGGGGGCAAGGGGAAGCAGGCTCCCTGCTGAGCAGAGAGCCTGATGTGGGGCTCGATCCCAGGACCCTGGAATCATGACCTGAGCTGAAGGCAGAGACTTAACCCACTGAGCCACCCAGGCGCCCCCATTTGCTAAAATTTTAAACAGATAACAGTATTGGTTTTTAGCCCCTGTAGCTTGTGCTTTGTTCCTGCCTACTATAGTTTGCTCAGAAAGATACTGACAATGGGCCCTGGGTGTATCTAGTTACTGTATTGAGAATAGTTATTATACTATTTAAAAAGAAGATGAATATTCAAGTGATAGAATCAAGTAAGAGCCATTGGTTTGGATAAAATAGACTTCGTTTCTAAAAGGAAAAGTTTCGGGGTACCTGGGTGGCTCAGTTGGTTAAGTGTCCACTCTTGATTTCAGCTCAGTCATGATCTCAGGGTCACAAGATTGAGTCCCAGGTAGGGCGCTGTGCTCAGCTAAGAGTCTGCTTATGATTCGCTCTTTGCCTCTGCCCTTCCCTCTCCTTGTGCTCTCTTGTGTGCTCTCTTTCTCTAATAAATAAATAAATGAAATCTTTTGAAGGAAAAGTTTTCATCGATTTGTCTTCCATCAAAGCCCATTTTTTAATCTTAAATTCCTTCTTACCTATATGGAGATTATAAAGTTAAAAAACAAACAAAACTTTATTTCTGTTCTATTGGGGTAATAATAGTTTTTTGGCTAAGACTCAGAAATTTAAAACGTGATAGATCCATTGGTTGTATCGGCATCTTACAGGTAAGTAGTTAGCTTGGTTTAAAGTAATATGGAGGTAAAAGATTAATTGTGTACCACCCTGCAAGAAGGAGTATAATTATGGTAGTCAGTTACAGTCTTACACATTTTTCATTTAAGATACGAATAAGTGGGTAATATAATTGCTTTTCCTGAGACTATTTTTATTTTATACTCTTACTTTTAAGTCTTTTTCTCTAATGTTTCTACATACAAGTTTTAAACGAAATGTTAGCATACAGTGTTGTATTAGTTCCAGGTGTATAGTCTAGTGGTTCCACACTTTATGCAGTGCCCGGGTTCTCATCAGGGCAGGTGCACTCCTTAATCCCCATCACCTGTTTCACCCATTACCTGTTTCATCTGTCCCCACCCCTTTCCCACTAGAAACCATTAGTTTGTTCTCTGGAGTTGAGAGTCTGTTTCTTGACTTTTTCTGCAAACATTTTTTTTTTTAATGTTCAGATTTATCACTACATTTTGGGTTTGCTTGTGCCTTTAGAAGAAATTGGTGTTTTCTTTTTAGAAGGAAAAGTCATAATTTGGGAGGGAGTATAGAATTGTATAGAAGGAACTAGTAATTTTCCCATTTTTACTACTGTATCATCAGCAGTTAGTTTGAATGGTAGTGAGAAAAGTATGTGTGTGTGTGAGTGTTAAGCAGAATGTTGCTAAGATAAAGAGAGGGTATTTTTTCTGGTATCGCACATTTTGGACATCCACTTAGTAAGGAGCAGGCATTTTGCTGCATACTGGGAAGCTTTTTTTTTTTTTTTTTTAAGATTTTATTTATTTATTTGACAGAGAGAGATAGAGATCACAAGTAGGCAGAGAGGCAGGCAGAGAGAGGGAGGGATGCAGGCTCTTCGCTGAGCAGAGAGCCCGATGTGGGACTCGATCCCAGGACCCTGAGATCGTGACCTGAGCTGAAGGCAGAGGCTTAACCCACTGAGCCACCCACGTGCCCCGAGAAGCTTTAAAGGTTAGACTAGAGAGGGTGACTAATGTCTCATCTGCTGTACCTCATGCTTACCAGAAAGTTTAGTTCCCAGCTTCCCTACTTCCTCCTCCATCGCAAAGCTGACATTTAATGAGCCCTAGCAGTGACCTGGGAATGTGCTAAATATTTTACATACTTCATGTCATTTCCTCCTCACAGTAAGCTCTTACGGTGTGCGCTAGGAGTGATTGTAATTATATCTGCATTTTACAATATAGGAAATGAAGCAACTTCCCCAAGATGAGGCAGCATGGTAGAGGCGACATCCAAATTCCTCTGTGTCTGACCACAAAATCATCCATGCATTGATTGTTTATTTGTTTTTTAAGATTTTATTTGGTGGAAGGAAGGAGGAAGAGCATGCAGGGGGAAGGATAGAGGAAAAGGAGGGAGCCCGAACAGGGAACCTGAGGTTGGGCTCAATCCCAGGACCCTGGGATCAGGACCTGAGCTGAAATCAAGAGTTGGATGCCCAACCTCCTGAGCCCCCCAGGCACCCCTCTGTGCATTAATCTTTACGTAGCTTCCTTATTTTGCATTTTTGGTGTAAGCTATGCATTATGCCTTGAATCTGTGAAGAATCATTAGAAGACCGTACCCATGTGATGTTTGTAGTTGAATGGGTATTCCAGTCACACCCTCTTGAAATAGTTTCTGTGTGGCGGTTTATTTACACAGTAGGTTGAGTGAAATATGCCGGATACCCATGCCATTCTGCACAATGCTTCCACTCTACCATTATAATAGTCTGGAGTATAGGTATTTGCCACCTGATGTGGGGTTCCTAGAGCCCCATAATCAGTGAAATAATTCACTTTTTAAAAAAATAATTAAAAAAATATGTCTTAGGGCTGAATCGTAAGCTGTTTCAAGATAATATAACCTGGGGGCCAAATATCTATATAAATATTTATTTTGCAGGGACAATTAATTTATTAAGCAAATAGTTCAGTGACCCTTCACTGAGAACCTGCTACAGACTTGGCAGTGTGCTGGAGTCTGGGACTGGCTGTGTGCAGTAAAGGGAAATAAACATGTGGAGGGGACACTGTGCTGAGCGCAGGGCCTGGCACATGCAGAAAACACTTAGAAAGCTGCCTGGGGGCTCAGTCAGTGAAGCGTCTGTCTTCCACTCAGGTCGTGATCTCGGGGCCCCGTGTGGGGTCCCTGCTTAGAGGGAAGCCTTCTTGTCCCTCTGCTCCTCACCCCACTCACGTGCGCGCTCTTATTCTTGCTCTTGCTCGCTCTCTCAAATTAATAAATAAAAATATCTAAAAAAAAAAAACCTTAGGAAATATTTGCTAATTGAAAGGAAGACCAGAGTTGAAATTGTGGTCTCTTTAAACTGGGCACATTGGTTATTGTCTCTGAGTTTGTTTCTTCATCTGAGATAAAGGGTAATAAAATCTACATCAGAGGGATGAGTTAAAATAGGGGAGTATACCCCAGACTGTGTCTGGCTCATATTAGCTAGTTAATCATTGTTAGTTGCATAGTGTAAAACAAATAACACGTTATCCCTATTCTCAAGGAGTGTTAAGGTTTAGGACTGGTGGTTCTTCCCTGCTGCGAGGTTGGACTTCACTTGTTCTGTCCCGGTATTTGCTTTCAAATTCTGTCTGGGCTTTAGTGATAATCCAAAGGGTTTTTGGACTCTAAGAAGAAAACACACATATACAAACAATCACACCCAGACACTCCCCAGCTTCTGCATTCCTGTCTCATTCTTCTTTTGTTCTATGAGTTCACACACTATTGCTTAATCCCATCAAGTCCTTTTACATTTACATGCTTGTAGTAGCTCCAGAACCTGGGAAATGAGCAGACACAGCAGAATTCTGTTACCAGATAAAACTGTGAAGACAGAAGGAGATGGATAGGTATCAGAATTTCAACAGCTAATTTTTCACTTGCTTCTACAAACAATGTGGTTCCTATAAAGAGATTTACTGCATTTTCGTCTCCTAATTGAAAATCGACAGACATGAATCTGAGTGATAGCAAAGGGTTATGATGTACATTTGACATAGGCTTCTGTTTGAATAGGTCCCTCATTTTAAAGACCCTTTTTTCCCTCTCTCTCCAACAGGAAGAGAAAATGATCTGTTTTTCCTTCCAGCAAAGAGTGAACTGATTTGTTCTGGTCCCTATCGCTATTTTTGTGAAAAATTGCTAGTGTGAGTTGTATTAGATGCAAAGCTGTCTTTTTACTTATTAAGGTCAATCCATATCTTAATAATATATTTTGTGCTTTATCTATTTTCAGAGTTTATCATTCAAAAATTTTGATTTCTCAGCCAGTCATGTCATATATAATTGTTTAAATCCCATAGGTCATAGTGATGACATTTCTATATATTTTTTGAATGTCTTTGAAGACGATCCTATCTTTAATGCCCCTCCTCCCCCCATTTTCTGAAACTGGAATTGAATCATCATTAAAGGGTAAAATCGTATGACTATATGGTGACATTAAAAGCCAAAGATACTTATTAAATTTAAACTGCTACTTTCAGGCGCATATTTCAACCCTTTAGCAATACTTTTCAGTTAAAATTGAAATGTCAAATAACATAAAATTTAAAACACACATTTGGGTTAGTATTGCCATCACATGGTATTAAATATTAAACATTAATTTATTTCACGCTGTTGGCAGGTCACAATGATTCAGTGTTTAATGAAAAAAATATTGTCTGCCTGATGACTTCTATGTATTGTAATAGAACTGTGTATGTTTATTTACTATAGATTAATAGGCTTTGTTCTGCCAGTGCATACTTAAATGATTTATAAGTCATGCATGAATATGCCTATTTCAGATACAATCTGTAACTGAAATCCACAAATTCTGTAACTTTGGGGAAATTTGCCCTTGTTTCTTTTATTAAGGAAATGTTTATAAAAAGATGCCTCCACCTCATGTATGCTACGTTCCAGACAGTAACGAAGGCAGGCCTCATGAAAACCAGGTGCTTTGTACCCTGTGATGGGTTTCATATCTGAAGTAAAATCTTGCTATAAATGGATCTGAAAAGAAAGCTGCTTTAAGCAAAGGAAATGAATCTAAAATGATTAGAATGCACTACTTGGAGCAGAAGTAAACAGAAATCTTTAACAGGGAATGAATCTATCTCATGATATTTTAGCTTCAGTGTAGTTAGACATAGGATTTGTTCATACCACTATGTGACCTTGGCAAGTTGCTCATCTCTCTGTCCTTCAGTTTTTTTGTTTGTTTTTCTTAATCTGGAAAAAATGAGTGTAGCAATAGTTCCTGCATGTCACTGTATCAGGAGTTGTGCCTGGTACTTAGCAGATACTACATAAGTGTGTCTTTTTTCTTTTTTCTTTTTTTTTTTTATAGATTTTATTTATTTGAGAGAGAGTGCGTGCGAGTGAGCAGGAGCAGCTGGGAGGGACAGAGGGCAGAGGGGGAAGGAGACTCCCCGGCTGAGCAGGGAGCCTGATGCACATCAATCTCAGGACCCTGGGATCATGACCTGAGCCAAAGGCAGTTGCTTAACCGACTGAGTCACTAGCCCCAAGTGTTATCTTTTGATATTAATATATATGATATGCTTGATCAGTCCTTCAGTAGGGTAGAGAATTGGGAACAGAAGGATGAGCTATTCAGAATCAACTGAAATAGCACACTGGTTGAGGGGTCTGCTTATGGATGCCAGCTGGAGGTGGAGATGCACTGAGGTGAACCCCAATGACAAAATGATAACATTTTGTTGAAGGTATTTCATATCTACAACTTACCTATAAAATATCTCAGGGAAGATACTACCATTTGAAATCAGCTTCATTACTTTTCATTATCAGAAAAAAATTGCTACCCTGTGAAGCCCCCACACCCCATCCCCAAAACCCAAATCCAGCCAATAGAGTCCTTACCTCCAACTCAAATAGACTACCCCCGACTCAAATCTGTTATGGTTCCATGAATTGATTTTTTTTTTTCTTTTACAAAATCACATCTGAAAGTTGCAAATCTATACATGGGGTGTGTTTAATTTCTGGAAGAGCTTACAGTAGTCAGCTTCTAGGCTTTCATCCTAGGTTATTGGTCTCGTAAAGCTATTAACTATCATTGAAACATAGCTCCTTTTTATTGAGGTATAATTGATATATAACATTATATTAGTTTTGGGTTTACAACATAAGATTTGATGTTTCAATATATTGTGAAATGATCACCACAGTGTAAATTAGTTAACATCTGGCACTGTGTATAGTCACAAATTTTTTTCCTGTGATGAGAATTTTTATTATTTTTTAAAGATTTTATTTATTTATTTGACAGAGAGATTACAAGTAGGCGGGCTGGGGGGAGGGTAGTGCGGGAGGGGAAGCAGGCTTCCTGCTGAGCAGAGAGACCAATGTGGGGCTTGATCTTAGGACCCTGAGATCATGACCTGAGCCGAAGGCAGAGACTTTACCCACTGAGCCACCCAGGCACCCTTATGATGATGATGAGAACTTTTTTTTTTTTTAAGATTTTATTGATGAGAACTTTTAAGATCCATTCTTTTAGCAGCTCTCAAATATGCAGTACACTATTATTAACTGTAGCCTGATATGCTGTACATTATATGCCACACATTGTATCAGCAGCACTTCTTTATTTAGTACTAGAAGTTTGTGTCTTTTGACCTGTGTCACCCATTTCACTTCAACACCCCTCCCCCACCACCCCACATTTCAACTTAAGCCTTTGGCAACCACCAGTTTGTACTTGTATCTCCGAGCTTGGGTTTTTGTTTTTGATTTCGCAAAAAAGTGAGATCATCCAGTATTTGTCTTTCTCTATCTGACTTATTTCACTTAGCATAAAATGCCCCTCAAGGACTGTCCAGATTGTTGCAAGTGGAAAGATTTTTTATTTTATGGCTGAATAATATTCCATATTGTGTGTGTGTGTGTGTGTGTGTGTGTGTGTGTGTGTGAGATTTTCTTTATCCATTTGTCCATCGATGGGCATTTTATGTTGTTTCCATTTCATGGCCACTGTAAATAATGCTGCAGTGAACTTCGGGTGCAGATATCGTTTATGGTTAGTGTTTTATTTTCTTTGAAGAATCTCCCTATTGTTTTCCAGAGTGACCACACCAATTTACATTCCCATCAACAGTGCACAAGAGTTTCCTTTTCTCCATATCCTCCTAATACTTGTTATTTCTTGTCTTTTGATAATACCATTCTGTTACCTGTGCTCTCAGGTTGGAGGTGATAGCTCATTGTGGCTTTGATTTGCTTTTTCCTAACATTAGTGATGTTGTAGATCTCTTCATATATCTGTTGACCATCTGTATGTCTTCTTTGGAAAATGTCTGTTAAGATTTTTGCCCTTGCGGGGTGTGTGTGTGTGCATGTGTACATGTGTGCACACTGTTGAGTTACATGTGTTCTTTATATATTTCGGATATTAACTGCCCATCAGTTATTTCATTTGTAGATATTATCTCCCATTTGGTAGGTTACCTTTTCATTTTATTGATAGTTTCCTTTGCTGCGCAGCAGCTTTTTGGTTTGATCTAGTCCCATTTGTTAAATTTTGCTTTTGCTGCTATTGCTTCTGGTGTCAGATGGTTGCCTTTTTACAAGTTTGATTTAGGGGAGTTGTCTTTAGAGTCCAAAATGTTATAATCGTCTTTAAAAGTGTCTCTCAACTTTATTTTTCTCTTCTTTTGTTTGGTAGAATTCTAAGTGCATGAAAACAGCTTTATGAAAAGGAACTTAAATTGTAATTTAATTTCCAACTCAAGACACACATGAGTTTGCTACCAGTTTGGCAGTGTTATAAGCTGATTGACTATTTTATTTTATTATTAACATATAATGTATTATTTATTTCAGGGGTACAGTTCTGTGATTCATCAGTCTTACACAATACACAGCTCTCACCACTACACATACCCTCCCCAGCGTCCATCACCCAGCCACCCCACCCCTCCAACCTCCCTCTGCTCTAGCAACCCTCAGTTTGTTTCCTGAAATTAAGAGATTGACTGTTTCTGATGCCATCAGTGTGCTGCTTTTGGAGTATTCCACGTTCTGTTTATAATGATGTCTTACTGGTTTTCTGTAAACTTGCATGTTTGGTCTGGTGAAGATTTATTTTTTGAAATATCTCTTATGAAGTGTGGACATTATCTGTCTTTATACCTAGCTTCTGTGAAAAATTGTCGCTTCATGTACTGTAGTTTTACAGTCACTAAAAATAGTATTCTGAGCTTAGGCGCTTTTAAGTAGATACATTGTGACAGCCAAATTTGTCAAGAAATAGTTGAAGATATGAGTATTGGACTATGAAAATGAGATTTCAGAGGAGTGTTGGTAGACCCAGAGTGAGGGTCGATTAGACAGCGCCACTGAAGTTGTAGAGAGTATTATTAGACTGGGGGATCCGGGTGGAGGAACATATGAATGTAGAGAAGTCCCCATTTCCATTTTAGATTTCCTACGATTTTTGAGACAGTGTTGCAGGTATGTATCAAAATAGAAAGAGGAAGGCAGAGCTCATGGGAGAATGGAGAAACAGAGGAGGAGGGAAAAGAATACACTTCTAATTTATCCTGCTAAGTGCTTAAAATTAACAGATTCTAGAATGCATCGTGGCAAAGGGGACTCAGTTTGAAAGTGAGCTAACATGGAGCAGACATGACTGCCGAGGGGACCTGTTCTCAGCAGAGAAGAGACAAGGTTTAATATAACAAGATCCCTTATCTGGGGGGGAAGTAGCTTGAGAGTTCATACAACATCTTATCTAAGAAACAGTTGCCAAAGCAAATATTGTAATGAAAAGTAAGGGCAGTAGACTTAATGCGATCCTGTCTTATTAACTGATAAGAAGAGCTAGTTTTGGAAATAAATAAATACATACAGGTATACACAACACACACACACACATACATGTATTTCTTTAAGGGTTAAGAGAAGGTATAGTTGTGTTTTTTTTTTTTTTAATTTTTATTTATTTGTCAGAGAGAGAGAGAGCGAGAGCGAGTGCACAGGCAGACAGAGTGGCAGGCAGAGGCAGAGGGAGAAGCAGGCTCCCCGCTGAGCATGGAGCCCGATGTGGGACTCGATCCCGGGACACTGGGATCATGACCCGAGCCGAAGGCGATGTTGCTTTAGGTAAAACTCTTCATCATGGCATATACAATGATTCCCAAACGTGCATTGACATCAGAATTTTTATAAGACTTACTTTTTTCTGAAATAGTTTTTCCAGTGCATTGAGGAAATTAAAAACAAAATTTAAGTGACTATGTAAAGTTCATACTGGGTACTTTTCCATGAATTCCAACTTGGAACTAAATTTTGTGTTAATTTCTTGTCTGTTCTAAATTTGTGTGGAATACTGAGTAACAGCAACATCAGTATCTTCCTGTATTTTTATTGTCCTTCACAGTTTTCACATCTGGTTCACAATCTCATTTTTTTCCTCAGAACAACCCCACAAATCAGGTGGGTGCTTTCCTCATTCTTGGAGTGGTAGAGATGGCTTTGCAGGGTTTCAGAACCTGGTGGCACAGTGATCATGGAAGGTGGAGAACAGGAGCCCTGGGAACCACTGGAACAGCTCTGATTTTGGAAAATAAGTATTTAATAGAACAAATGAGTCTGGCTGAGCTTTATCAGGGGAACCATGCAGGGTAGCCAGTCTTTGTGAAGCACACACTTAGACCTGAAGTGAAGCTGAGTTTCCAAACTTAGATAAATTCGTTTATGTATACTCATTTGACCAAAATTACTTACCTTAAAATATCATCTCTGTATTCAGAGACGGTTCAAGTTGGAAAGAAGGGCAGTTTTTAGATGTGACAAGAAGATTTTTAAGCCTTCTGAAATCTTTTCATCATCCAAAAATCAGTGTGTCAGAGCCCAGCCTCTGTTTAGTGACCAGACTTTTCCTGTGTGTGTTACATTGGTGAGAGGGCATTATTTGATGATGGGCTCAGGAACAGTCGGGAGAAACCGCTAAGTCACCAGTTCTTGCCTTCTTGGCCCCAGCCTCACTTTTCTTGTGGTGATTTTTTAGTTGCATGAAATAGTTTACCCACAGACACTTCATCAGTGGCTCAGTGCCCTAATCTTTTACTTGAAAATCTATTCTCAAAAGATGTAGCCTTGCTCCCCATGAACTATTTCAATTGAGTCCCAAACCTTTTATCAAAAGAATGGATCTTCCTCGTGCGAGCAGTCGGGGTGATGAGAGACAGTCAAAGCAGGAAAGGATATGTTCCTGCTACTGTGGTGCTGAAGTAGCATTTACCCATAATATTTATCCAGTCCATGCAGTAATTATCCAGATTCTGGTATTACCTGGAGTCTGTTGGAGGGAAAGACTACTAGAAGAATCAAAGCAAACATTGTAACCCACTAACAGAATTTATGTTTTTGAAGAAAATAGGTAACACAGCTAGAAATTGTGGTAGCTTAGTTTTTGCTTTCTCTGAGAAGCATTTTGTTAAACAAAAGCACAACTCTAGAAACTTCAACTTAATTTCTTTTGATTAAATTTCATTTAATTTTGATTTTGCAATTTCATTAAATTTCATTTAATCAAAAGAAATGAAACTGGGGTTTCTAGTGTTGTGTTTGGAACACATAAAGTTTGAGATCTGGGGCTGGAGATATTTCCTGCTGAACTGCACATGGACTTCAGCCCAGCGTCTGGCAATTTGTTACACTGATCGGCTAATTTTTTAGTGTGGTTCTTCTGGGGCTCAGTGTAGAGTCACCCAGCACAAGTGGCCAAGCGGTGTAATAGCCTGAATTCAGATCAGATCCAAGTGAGTTATAGTGGAACCTTCAGGCTTGAGCAGAAAGTTGTTCACCAAATAGTATTTGGCTTTTTAATAATTAATAGTTGTTTGTGTAATATTATGTGTATACAATATAATATTTGTATATATAAGTACATATGTATGGGTATTTTAACATCTATAACTAACTAAGAAATATGCCGAATGTTCTTCCTTTTTTTTTTAATAAAGATTTTTATTTATTTATTTGACAGACAGAAATCACAAGTAGGCAGAGAGAGAGATTGGAGGAAGCAGGTTCCCTGCCGAGCAGAGAGCCCGATGCGGGGCTCTATCTCAGGGTCCTGGGATCATGACCTGAGCCGAAGGCAGAGGCTTTAACCCACTGAGCCACCCAGGTGCCCCCAAATGTTCTTTTCTTAAAAACGTTTTAATTGTTGGTGGTGCAGTCATTTGAGCGAATGAGTCTTGGTTTTAGCTCAGGTCCTGATCTTAGGGTTGTGAGTTGGAGCCCTGCATCAGGCTCCACACTCAGCATAGAGTCTGCTTGGGATTCTCTCTCCGTCTGCCCACCCCCATCCCCCGCTTGTGCTCTCTGTCTCTCTAAAATAAATAAATGAATCTTTTAAAAAATATTTTAATGAAAGAATTGGATTTTAGATGTCTTCAGCCCAGTTTGAGGTATTATAATCATATTTGATAGCGCCATTATTGGAATCTATCAAATTGTGTTTGAACTCGGCAGAACATGGTGTCCTTGGGACATCTCCCCATGCCTCAGTTTCCATATTTGTAAAATGAGGATGCTAAAAACAGCAACTTAATATGGCTTTGTGGAGATGGGATAAAATCATAGATGTACTATTAATGCACATTATAAAGTGCCTTAAAGTGATATTCTTTTTGCATTTGATATAATTCATTTGCAAGTAGGAAGCCTCAAAACTTATTTGATCATAATAAATGCATATATATAGCAATATGAACAATTCTCTCTTTATAAGTTATACTTGTGCTGAAATAATGCAAAGTATCAATTGATCTTCTCCACTTAGGGTAATGACTCTACTTTGGAAAACTTATTACTTGGGTTTAGTACCCTTTGTACCATGACAGGAAACCCAGCTGTGCAGATAGACTCATTTGGACTGTCCAGTAGAAGAAAGTACTTACACTCCAGGTAGAATCTGATATGAATAACTTGAGCAATGACTAGTTCTATATAATAAATGGATTTCCATGGTTACAGTTTCTATTAATAAACTTTATTCAATATAAAGAATACTATTGAGCAAGAAATTCTGTATAGTGAAAATTTTCTATTTTCCTTTATTTGTTCATTATATGTATTACATTTGAATATCTTTTTTAAAAAAAATTGTTATTTTAGTCACCATATAGTACTTCATTAGTTTTTGATGTAGTGTTCCATGATTCATTATTTCCCTATATATTTGAGTATCTTTATGATGTTAAGTTTTTTAGTGTTTTCTTCTCTCTCTCTCTCGGCAGAGGTGGGGGGTGCAGTGTAAAAAGGATTATTATATAGGCTGGGGTTTGTGAGCTGAAGATGTACATTTTTGAGCCAGATACCATGGTTATCAGGGAATTAGCTTCTTTCCACTAAATCAGTGAGTTTCATCCAGTGAGGTCCACTCCTGCTAGCTAATTGGAGTCTTGGTCTTGGTCTTGGTCTTGGCCTTGGCCTTTTCACTTTGCTGTGGTTGCCAACTTCTTGCCATGTTCATATTGGGTGATGCCCAAATGGTGGTACCTTTCTGAGCCTGGTACCAGCCTCAAGAAGTAGTTTTATCAGAAATAAATAAATGTACCTATTTACCCACTTCAGTCCGCACCCAAACTCTGTCTCAAATGAGCACCTCACCCTGATTTGTTGTCTTTGTGTATGTGTGTGTGTTTGTATGTGTGTTTGTGTGTGTGTTTAAGCAATTGAGAAATAAATTCCTTTGATTTCATACCCTGTTCCTCTCTTGGGTCAGAATGTCTCATCAATATTAATGTTCCACCTTGAATGAGGATGCTGTACTGGTTTGTAATTCAAACTGGGCACAGGTGGTGACATGATCTTAAGAGGGTGAAAGCCCCAAATCCCTTAGGTTATTAAGAGAAACCCTCTCATTCTCTAATTATTTAGCCATTTGTCGCCTGCATAGTGAAAAAGATTGCCCTTCAATTCAGTCTGGTCCCTGTAAATTTGACCAAAAGCTTATCAGCCAGTTATCTTGTGGCTGGCTGGATGGTTGAAGCTGTACCTTTAATTCTTTTCTCATTTGGTTACTAAATTGGCAAGTGAAGCAGGGAACCTGGCTGTCACCTCCCACTCTCTAATTTCATTTTTTTGGGTAATCTCTCAGGCTTTATTGTCTCTTGATTTGCTCTCTCTCTCCCCTCCTTTTTTTTTTTTTTTTTTTTTTTTTTACATGCCATATCAGTGGTTGGTTCCCATGTGACCCAGGTCATGCAGGCTCCATGGCCACCGAGTTCCCTGGAGTAAACCTTTGTTACAAATTATAGATCTTGTGACAAGCAAACATAATCGGTGTGAGAGAGATGGCCATTATTTATTTTACTTATTTATTTTTTTAACAGCATGGTCCTATGGTAATAGATAGGACTTTAATGTATATAGGTTTACATACATATGTCTGGCTCAAGAAAATTCTCATTGACAAAAATCCTTGACTTATAAAATAAATTAAGAGTGTGAATGTGATATGGGAAGAGGCACCAGTATTCGTTTAAATCAGAAATCTTAAAAAAAGTTAGGAGGTATTTCAACCAATGAAGGGAAAAGTAGAGGTGACGGAAAGTTTGAATGTACCTTTCTTACAGTGAGTGGGCTGTGACTGGGGTCATCCCAGAGTTGCCCTGCTCCAGTCTGGCACACTTGAAGTGTGGTTAAAAAGAAATACAAGACATTTTTCTCTGTGGTAAAGATACATCCCCTAGGCTTAGACAAAGGGAAAGTCTCTCTTGCATTAAACTCATAAAACCATAAACTCTTCTGCCCTTTGGACTGGAATGATTCACCTTGATCCACATTCAAGGCCTCAAGCTATTCATGCCATTTGACTTTTCTCTTCTCTTATTAAGAGACTTTGTGTTGAAAGTACTAGATACCAGCTCTGGCTAGCTTTAAGTAGAAAGGGCATTAGTTAGGTAGGCCCTAGAATATTTTATCATGTCAAGAAATTCCTTGGTAGCCAAGCCAGAACTTGTAGACCTGCTCATTCTTCAGAATGCTACCAGAGATGTGTCTGCTCTGCCAATTTCCTCTTAGTGTCTCTCTTTCAGACATTTTTACCCCAAGTGGGAATCTGGTACCATTTAGGTCAGGCATCGGTCACCACAGCTGTGTTCTGTCTCTGTCTCTCTCTCTCTCAAATAAGTAAATAAAAATCTTGAAAAAAAAAAAAAAAACCCAACCCACTTAGATAACTTTAAGATCTTGATTAAAAAAAAAAAGATTTTATTTATTTGACAGACAAGATCACAAGTAGGCAGAGAGGCAGGCAGAGAGAGGGGAGAGGCAGGCTCCCCGCTGAGCAGAGAGCCCGATGCGGGGCTCGATCCCAGGACCCTGAGACTGGGACCTGAGCCGAAGGCAAAGGCTTAATCCACTGAGCCACCCAGGTGCCCAGATTTTGATATTTGTAAAAATTGAAAAGACTAATGCCAGTCTGAGGACTCTGCATTACTTATTTCAGGAAAAGGGAGATAGAGGAAGGGCCCCGCATGGTGTTAGGGGTAAAGACACCTGGGCCCCCGTAGCACCCCTTCACCTGTTTCAGTTCTCTCTGTGGGATATGGAGCGTCTCCTTCCATGCTGCAGTGCCACACGTGCAGCGCCTCACAGCCGTGCTGCGATGCTGGGAAATGCGAGTGCTCCATTCAGAGCCCTCATTTCTGACTTACAGCAAAACTGCAGGTACAGTAAGATAAGGACTCAAGCCACAAAGACAAAAGCCAGGTAGTAAAGGAGAAGGGGAGAGAAAAATTGTATTCAGATTTTTAAAATTTATTTGACTGAGAGAGATCACAAGGCAGAGAGGCAGGCAGAGAGAGAGAGAGAGAGAGAGAGAGAGAAGGAAGCAGGCTCCCTGCTGAGCATAGAGCCCAATGCGGGACTTGATCCCAGAACTCTGAGATCATGATCTGAGTGGAAGGCAGAGGTTTAACCCACTGAGCCACCCAGGCTCCGCCTGGATAGTTTTAAGGCATCTTCTGTGATTTTGGTGTGGGCTTTCTGAAACACTTTTGGGAACAAACTGGGGTACAAATATAATTAAATAACAAAATGAAAAACAAAGAAATGAAGAAGTTAGAAGATAATTTTAATTTCATTATTGCCAAAAATGAAAGGAATTTCCTGGGGAGGAAAACATGGCTAAATTAGTAAAACAGCTTGTCTGTTTCCATGGTTGCACTCTTACTACGCTTACATGTAGAGAGCTGAAGAAAATGTAGCTGTTACTTTTCATACAGTTTGGAGTATTCATAAGCAAAGTATGAGCCTGAATGAACTGCCTTTGTGATCTTGAGGAATAAGGCCCCCTGTGGTTTGTTGGTATAGGATGAATGTTAATCAGTTAATTTAGCCAACAGTGATGCAGAAATGTCATAAGATGTACTCAGAAATCATCGGCTACCTGGCTGCTCTGTCTTTGGGGCATGGGAATTCTTGATCTGGGGATTGTGAGTTCCAGCCCCATGGTGGGTATAGAGATTACTTAAAAATAAAATTTTTAGAAAAGAAAAAGACTTAATCAAAATCACAGCATTTTTCAAACATTCTCTACTTTAAACCTGAAGTTTTAATTTCTTATCTAAAATCCTCCATTATTTGATGAGGGCAGGCAGAAGAAGAAGCAGGCTTACTGCTGAGCAGGGAGCCCAATGTGGGACTCAGTCCCAGGACCCCGAGATCATGACCTGCGCCGAGAAGGCAGGCGCTTAATCAAGTGAGCTACCCACGCGTGCCTCCAATTCTTATTCTCATTTGAAAGTTTTGTTTGGAAACTATAAAAGGAAAGATAAAATTTAGTAGCTGTTTAATTCCTTCAGGAACTTTATATATAGAATCCAGGTTCTTGGTCTGTTTGGGCATAATAGAGTTTACAGAAATCTAAAACAGAGATGAACGCATTGCCTGTCCTGATAGCAGAATTACAGAAACATGAAACCTCAGCATTTTGCAGATCACGGAGATGCCATTTTTGTATGTTCAGAATATTTCATGAATAATGTTTAGATGGACTCCATATAAACCCAATTTGTATTAGAACTGAAATACTTTTATTCTGTACAGAAAACTCGAACTCAACTGTAAATGAAAGCATATTTAAGTGTTTGTAGTGGGCAACAGAAAGCACTGGAAAATCTAGTGTTAGTAGTGCTTCCAGTCCTTTTTTATAGTACTAAAAAATACGAAGCAAAAGGAATTCTGATTTTCTATGCAGAAGATCTGCTCTTAGAGCCTGTGTTTTCTGTCTGCTGTTTCAGGCTAACATTGCATCTTCCACTGTCAAATTGAGTTAGCTGTGGTACAGATCACGGAGGGCTCTAAAGCTATTTTTCCATTAAAAGCAAGGCATTTAAAAATATATAAATAAATGATTACAGTGTACACCTCTGATGCTTTCAGTTTGCTCTTTTGTATGAATTCTATTTTTAGGGTGGCATTTTAGGGTGGCAGTCCAGAGTAAATGGGAGAAAATGATCCAGAAAATCAGGTCTGTTTTCACATTCGCCCGTGAAACCTTCATTTTCCCTAATGAAGTGATTCAGCACTCCAGAATGAGAAATCCTAATATGTAGATGAGAGAATCCCAAGATGCATTTTAAAACGGGGTGATTTTAAAAAGTGAGAAGCGCAGTGCACTTGCGTGGAAGTGACTTTGGACTCTCTTAGGTGTGGGAGGTGAATGATGAGTGGCTGATTTATGAGCTGTACTAACCCCTTTTATAGTGTATTTTAGAGTCCAATAAAAAGGAGGAGGAAAGTGTTTTGTGGTAGTGTTTCCTAGTATAAGAGATGATAATAAAATAAATTTTTTACATGGAAAGTAATTTAGCAGGGACTCTAAATTACTTCGTGTGTGTGTGTGTGTGCACACGTGTGAGTGTGTGTGTTTTGTTTTGTTTTCCTCCTATGATTATCCTTCTCCTAAACCACAGGAAGAGGCAGTATCTCTCACAGTGGTCGGTTGAAGCCATGGTTGCTTGGACACAGGTTTTAAGTTTGAGTGTCCAAAAGTATGCATGAACTGAGTATGAAGTTTTTATTGATAAGAGGTTACATTTCAGGTTATATTTCACATTTGATTGGGAAATTGGTTCACTTTTATGGTAAAAAAAAAAAAAATCATCTTCTACCTCCAAATAAGAGGAGGATTTTTTTTAAAGCCCCTCAAATGTTTCTTTCTGAATTAACTCAGTGTGCTGTGTTCTTTGTCCATGAGCTAAGAATTCTTCCTATACCAACCTTTTGGAGTGGGAACCAAAGTGATGTTCAAATAGTTAAACATTTCCTCAGGTAGTACAGTAGGATTTCAAAAGTAAAGGCAATGTATGGGTAATTATAAGAATAAAAAGAGCCAAACTGATTTTAGAAGGACAGATCAGAAATATCCCAGGATAGGGAGGAATAAACAGATTAAAAGAAAGAGAGGTTAACATCTTGGAAGATCAACACCCCTCTGTAAGGATATTTAGAAGCCGATCATAGTCTTAACAGAGGGGAGGAGATAATCAATGACATATCATTGAAGAATTCTCCACAGGGCTGAAAAATCACGCCAGTCTTCAGACTGAAAGGATCCACTGTGTGCTGAGTCAGATGGAAAAAATCCAATACTCAGTTACTCCTACCCTGAGAGCTTCATGGAATAAAAAGCAAGTACCTACTACAGAGAAAAAAAATAAGTTAAAAAAAGCGTAAGAACTAGATTAAAATCACATTTCCCATAAGCCCCATAAGATTCTAGAACATAATGAAGTGATACTTAGATCTCCAGGAAAGTAATAGTTTGATCCAATATTCTAGGTAACCAAGCTATTTGTTAGTTAAGGTAACAATAAAAGGGGTGCCTGGGTGGCCCAGAAGATTAAGTATCTGCCTTTGGCGCTGGTCATGATCTCAGCCTCCTGGGATCAAGCCCAGCATTGGGCTCCCAGCTCAGTAGGGAGCCTGCTTCTCCTCTCCCTCTGCCTCTCCACCTGCTTGTGCTCTCTCTGTCTCTCTCTGTCTGTCTCTCTCTCAAATGAATAAATAAAATCTTAAAAAAAAAAAAAGAAGGTAACTAAAAATATATTCAAGGGGTGCCTGGGTGGCTCTGTCTATAAAGCATTCGACTCTTGGTTTCTGTTCAGGTCATGATCTCAGTGTCCTGAGATTGAGTCCCGCCTCGGGCTCCATGCTTAGCAGGGTGTCTGCTTCTCCCTCTCCCTCTGCTCCTTCCCACTCTCAAACAAATTCAAATAAAATCTTTAAAAAATATTAATTTCAAATATGCAGGTATTGTCTAGACTATAGACAATATGAAGAATTTCTATATGAAGAAATAAATCTGGGGAGTCATTTCAATGATGTGGTAAAAGAATCCAAGAAATCATAATACCTGAGATGTAAGAAAGAGATGTATTTAGGGTGCCTGAGGGGCTCAGTCAGTGAAGCGTCTGCCTTCAGCTCAGGGCATGAGTTTGGGGTCCTGGCATGGACCCAAGCAGACTCCAAGTCTGCTTGTCCTTCTTCTCCTTCTGTCCGTCTCCCTGCTCTCTTTCTTGCTCTGTTATCTCCCAAATAAATAAATAAAATCTTTTTTTGTTGGATTTTTTGTTTTTGGTTTTTAAAATAATTTTAATTATTTATTTATTTGAGAGAGAGAGAGAGAGATAGCCATGGAGATAGAACAAACAGAGAGGAGAGGAGGAAGCAGACTCCATGCCAGGACCCTGGGATCATGACCTGAGCTGAAGGCAGATGCTTAAGTGACTGAGCACCCCAGGCCCCCCTAAATAAAATCCTAAAAAGAGAGAGAGATGTAGGTGAAGTGAAGCAAAGGAGCAACAACGAAAAATGGAATTAATGCGACATTGACTCTTGGGACATTTTCCTTTAAACAGGAGAGACTTGGTGGCACAGGATTGCATTTCTTCCCCTGTGAGTCTGTCCACAATACTTGAGTTCATGGTTAAAAATATTTATGTAATTATAATCTTGTAAGTGCCATCTATTGCTTTTTGGTCTCCTAAAGTCAACTACTGAGAAAGTATAGAGCATTGTCTAGTTATAGAAAAGAGCTTAACTTTTTTAAATAATTGTTTTTGAGAGAGAGAGTACACATGAACTGGTGGGAGGGGAGATGGGAAAGAGAATCTTAAGCAGCGTCCACAGCCGTGTGCAGGGCAGGACCCAGGGCTCCCTCCACTGACTGTGAGATCATGACCTGAGCTGAAATCAAGAGTTGGATACTTAACTAACTGAGCCACCCAGGCACCCCAAGAGTTTAATGGTTTATAAATAAGCCCTGAGAATGTAAAATAATAATATAACAAAAATCCAGAAATACAAGGTGACCGTATTATCTTTTATTTAAAAAATTAAAAATTTTTTGTTGTGGCTTGAATATTATATTTTATTTTTATTACTTTAATTAATCTAGCATACAGTGTTGTGATTTCAAGTATACAACATAGTAATTTCACGCTTTGTACATCACCTGGTGCTCATCATGGCAGGCGCGGTCCTTAATGTCCGTCACCAGTTTCCCCCATCCCCCTCCCAGGTCCCCTCTGGTGACCATCAGTGTGTTCCTTAGGATTCAGAATGTTTCTCAGTTTGCCCCCCCCCCCTTTCTCTCTCTCTTTTCTTTGGAAGTAAAATAGTGACCATCAGAAGAATGGAAAAATGTACATTTTAGAATATTTTTTTTTCCAGAGAGAGTTGTTTTGGAGAAAGGAAAATTTTTATTTTATACTTAAAACAACAACAACAACAACAACAACCAATATGCGTGTATTACTTTCTTAGCTTCAAAAACTTAAGGGGCACTTTCATCAATAGGGGATTGTTCAATTATAGTTTTTTCTTGTAATGCAACATAGTAAACGAATGGAAGAGATTTTATATGTGGACTGATAATCAAGATTTTAAGTGAATCAATTAAACTGACTTGTAGAATGAAATGGATGGCATGATGTAATTTAAGTCAAAATACGTCTATATTTATATGATGTCATGTGAGGAAAAAGTCTAGAAGGCTACGTAGCTACTCTCACTTCTTTTTCCAGTTCTGCACATATATAAAGGTTTACAGAGGCTTTCTCTCCCTTTTGCAGCTATGACACTCAGTAAAGGTATTTCGAAAAATGAGATTGTTTGAAGCCCTGAGAAGGGAATGCTGTGCCCAGGATCAGCCCGGAAGCAGGTAGCAGAATCAAAAGTATAATCCTCTTAGTATCGGTGTTGCCAGGTTCTGGAAAAGTTAGCCTCGTCTCCTCATTTCTACCAGCTCTCTGAAGCCATCCCAAGTAATTAATCATCACAACTACAACAAGAATAGTGACTGATATCTGTATTAAAGTTTATGTGAAGCGTGCATAAAACTATCTTCAGGAAAAAATATATATTCCTGACGTTTTGGTGGGAGGTGAGGATGACCAAGCAAACCTCTGTAAAGGAGGTTGCAATTGAGAAAAGCCTTGAACGATGGGGCATAGTTTCTGACAGACCAAGATGGGGGCGGAGCTGTGGCCAGAGTCATCTCAGTAGTTCAGGGGCACCCAAAACAACCCAGGTGACCAATGCAGCCTTTCCTGTCACTGTTCATGTTGCTATCACAGAATTAATTCATGCACACTTGATAAAAAGGGGAATGATACTGAATGTGCCCATCTCTGGCTTACAGGTGATTTTTCTTGACATGTTAATGGTTTTTGTCACCAGGCGTAGCAGCTGATCCCAAAGTACAGCAACCTACAGACATGACCCATCGCAAACCTCAGGCCCTTCACCTGCTCTTCTTCGCTTGATGGGGCCACAGTTCCCTGGAGTCTTTCTACATTTCTGTAACATAGACAGCCTTCTTTCAAGCTACCTTCCCCGTTACTTTAAAAGTTTTGTTGTATGTTTGCTGTTTTCTTTCTTTATTAAGGGTTTAAAATGTCTTTTTTAAACGGTTCTAAGGTTTTTTAAAAATTAGGATTTCTTTAGGGCTCTCTGGTTACAATATTTTATATTTCTTGAGTGTTCTGCCTTATAATCCCTCATAGTGTAAGATTTTACAGACCATGAGATATTTCAGGAATGTATATACGTGTGTGTATGTGTGCATTTTGTTAAGTATTGTAGACCTTTGGTTTAGCTGATAGAGCAGGGAGGGCTGCCCGATAGAACTTTCCGTGATGGAAATGCTTTAGGTCTTGCTCGTGGCCACTCACCACTGTGGCTGTTTAATTTTAAGATCACTGAATTAAATACCAGATTGTGTTCCTCACTTGCACAGGCCACACTGCAAGTACTCAGCAGTCACCCGGGCCTCAGGGCTCCCAGGTGGGCAGCCCATCTGGAGGGGGTTGGATTTGTGCACCCCTCTGATGACCAAGCAGTCTCTTCTCAGCATTCCCTGTTGAGAGGTTAGGCATCCGGAGGAGAAGTTGCCGAGGAGGTTCCGGGACAGTGTCGGGAATTTGGAACCCTGGAGAGAGATGCTGCCTTGAGCCTGAGGAGTGGAGCGTGCTGTCTGTGAATATCTGTTTCCCCCAGAGGCTCACTGCTGCCCAGCTGACGACCACAGCTGCATTTAATTAACCTGTGCAGTTACGTATGGTTATGTATCCCTAGCCAGATGATGAATAACTTGAGAGCAGGAATTGCATTTTATAATTCTGCATCTTCCTCTGTGAATAACACTTCACTAACATATAAAGGAAGGGCATCATTATCTGGCTGGAAGACAAAGTGTTACTCCTATTCCCGCAGAAATTGAGAACAGTTCTTCACTTGCAGTGAACTGGAAGGGATTATACGTGGTGTGAGAAGAACAGAAACTAGTGGTGGGGCTTATGATATTTCCAATTATACTAGATAAAAAAGTGTTAGGTCTTGTTTTCTGTGGTTGTACACTTTCTACCTCAGCCTTGCACTTAAGAGCAGATCTGTTAATGAGATGTAGGAGTTTTTTTTTTTTCTTCTTCTCCCCCAATTTGTAGTTTACAAGACCTATTTTGAGAACTGGGAGTGTAGAAGCCTAATGCAAAAAAAAAATTTAAAAAATCAACCAAACAACAACAACAACAAAAACCTTTGTTGCAGAAACAGATTTATAAGGATTATTTTTTAACGATATTATCTATTTGAGAGAGAGCCAGAGAGATGGCACAGGGAGAGGAAAACTCGCCGCTGAGCAGGGAGCCCCACTTAGGCCTTGACCCCCGGGGATTGTGACATGAGCTGAAGGCAGACGCTTAACCAACTGAGCCACCCAGGCGCCCACAAAATCAGACTTAATGTCACGTTTCACTTTGCAGTACTCTGTGCATCTCTGTACGTCTGCCATAGCTCAAACCTGATTTCCTTCTTTCGTGTGCCTCCTCATCACTCTTTCTTTACTTTGCGTCTGTTGAAGTAGACACACAGTGTAAACATAAATTCCAAGTTATGTAGTGACAAAGGTTTTCGAGCAAGTTTTAACTGATTTGTAGAATTCCATATTTTTACAGTAACATTTACAATGAGGCATAGTTCACTATGCCAGTGATTTAGCATTTATTGTCTTACAGGTTAAATGCAGTATTCTGTTCCGTGAGATATTTTAAGGTACTAACATTTAATGCACAGAGTGGTGTGCGAGGCCAGTCAGCGCCCCAGTGTGACTTGAAGGAGTGCTTCCTCTGTGCCCGGTGTATTCTTTTAAGGTAGCCGACTTGGCGTTCTCAGGCCTCATTGTAATTCACACTGCATCCCGCGCTACTGGAGAACTAATGAAAATGCTGGCGCTACAAGGCTTTATTTTACTGTTGAGAATTCTCAGTGGTTACAGTATTATGTAGTGCCTAATTCTCCTGGTGTTGCCTTTTTTTTTTTTTTAAATAGTGATTTTTATTTTCAGTCCAGTGATCCATTTTGTTCATTAACCCTCTAACCACTGGGTAAGCATCATGTCACAAAAGACCTTCCGAAGGAAGAGGCCTGCATTGGATTTATTATAACTATAGATGTCCTCATAATTTCTAAACCTCAATATATATTTTCTCATTGGAATGAAAAACTGGCTTTCAAGTCACACTATGAGATGATCAGGGTGCCTGAGTGTGAGAGCAAATACTGTGTTTTTCCTATGGTATGCGCTCGTGTAACACAACTGTTTCCATAGCAGAATTAGGTGAAATTTCATAAAATCTGCTCGTGGCTCCCGAGGAAAAACTAAACATAAGGATTTTAATGTCACTTTGTCCCCTTTTACTTGATTTCCCATCCTTAACACGGCACACACACTGAGTGGACCCTTCATTTTGAAAAATTGATTTGCTCTGGGAAGTTGACTGGTATTAGATCCTGTGCGTGGTCTGTACCGAATTGTGCCCCAAATAGTAATTGTCATTCATGCCATGCCTTTGCGTGTCACATGCCGTATCTGATGAATGACAGGCGTCCCAGATGACTAAGGCCATTTTGAAATGTGAGAGATACTATCTCTACGATATTATGAAATGTGTTATGATCTCATTTTGATATTTTCCCTTGCACCTTAAAGCAGTACTTTGTTGTGTATACAAACGTGAATGTGTATATGCGTGCATTTTAAAAAGCTAATGTTGAGAATTACTACGTCGATTCTTGTTTGAGTCTTTAAAAATATTCCGGCTGTGTTCTGTATGTGGTGTTCCCTGCGATAGGGATTTCTATTTACTTATTTTATTAAGTCCATGTGTTGTTGCTGCTGATGTCAACTGCCCAGCTACTCCAGAAGCTGCTTTCTGGACAGCATCTTTCTTACACTCCCCACGTGTCCACACGCTATATCAAAGAAGCAGGAAACAGGAGAGAAAACATACCTCTTTGAAAGTGGAATGTCATCTGGAGTGAGAAGGAAGTAAAAATGATTCATAGTTTGAGGTAGAAAGATTGCTTTCAGGGATGATTGAAGACCAGAATCTGAGTGTATCAAATACTATGCTTGTCAACGACTCCGGATTCTCACTGAGAATATGGAGTCTATAATTTGAAAAATTCTTTGGAATAAAAGGCATTAATTAGAAACTTAAGTATTTAGATGAAAATATGCAACATGTGAAAAATATCTCTCTGAATTAGGATGCTGAGTAACTGAGAAGGATACTGCCATAAGGAAGAATTTTTTTTTTTTTTAAGATTTTATTCATTTATTTGTCAGAAAGAGAGAGAACATGAGCAGAGGAAGTGGCAGGCAGAGGGAGAAGCAGGCTACCCACTGTGCAATGAACCAGATGCAGGACTGGATCCCAGGACCCTGGGATCATGGCAGACACTTAACAGATTGAGCCACCCAGGTGCCTCGTAAGAGAAATTTTTAAAGATTTTTTTATTTATTTATCAGAGAAGGGGGGGGGAGAGCGAGCACAGGCAGACAGAATGGCAGGCAGAGGCAGAGGGAGAAGCAGGCTCCCCGCCGAGCAAGGAGCCCGATGTGGGACTCAATCCCAGGACGCTGGGATCATGACCTGAGCTGAAGGCAGCTGCCCAACCAACTGAGCCACCCAGGCGTCCCTCGTAAGAGAAATTTAAACACACATACATACACACATACATACACATTAGAACTTTACTGTCAGGGCACCTGGGTGGCTCAGTCCATTAAGTGTCTGCCTTGGGCTGCGATACACTCCATGGGGCTTCCTGCTCAGTGGTGAGTCTGCTTCTCCCTTTCCTTTACCTCTCCTCCCTGTTTGGGTTTGTACCCGCCCTCTCCATAACAAACTAACTAAATAAATTTAAAAAAAAGAATTGTATATATATAATCTCAGTTTATCAATTCACTTGACTACTTCTACAGACAAGTATTGTTTAACGATTCTATTTGCTCTACTGTTAATTAAGATGCTTCTTTTTTTCCCCCCTCTTTAACTAAATACTCTTTGTTTAGGTTAATTTAACTCCCTAACTACTGAAAACTGGGGTAATGTTTCTGCAGTCTATGAACAACGTTAATATGATGTCTAAAACTTCTATACATTTGGTTCCTAAATAATCTATAAAGTCAGAATTATTAGAAAATAAAAATATATTTTAAATTGAAAAAAAAAAGAATTTCACTGTCAAATATAGTACTCAGTAGCCGTATTTGGCTACTTATTATTTTTTTTTTAAGATTTTATTTATTTATTTGACAGACAGAGATCACAAGTAGGCAGAGAGAGAGGAGGAAGCAGGCTCCCTGCTGAGCAGAGAGCCCGATGTGGGGCTCAATCCCAGGACCCTGGGATCATGACCTGAGCTGAAGGCAGAGGCTTAACCCACTGAGCCACCCAGGCACCCCCGTATTTGGCTACTTAAAATAAAAAATCGAATTCATAATCAGTTTATTCAGTGGCATTAATCATATTAATTGCCACGTGTGACTAGTGACTACCATATTTAATGGTGCAGATATGGAACATCTCTGTCATTGCAGAAAGTTCTACAGCAGTGCTGGCATGGAAGAATTTCTTAATCAGGAGAGACACAAGCAGCATGATAGTATTCCTTAATTATAAAAATAAGCCGAACAGTGTAATAGTGACACTGTATTTTGCAGCTAACTTTGCCTGAGGACATAATGGTAACCTGAGAGTTATAAACACTGAACCTGTCTCCAGCTCTGCTTTAAACTTCTCTATGGTATTTGGACCTATTATTGCGTCTCTCCAAACTTACAACCTGCCTTGCATGTGTTTCATAGACCAGCCTGACTCCTGGTTCCCTGTTTCCTTTGTCATTTTTTCTTAAGCTAGGATTTCTTTATGTAGCTTTAAAAAAACCTGTGTTAGTTTTTGTATTGAATGTACCCATGCAAGCTACATCTTTCTGGGGGTGGGTATGGATTATAGAGAGAAATCCAGTTTTTCTCATTCAACCTCGGTTTCCCTACTTGTTTAAAAAAAAAGGGTTGAAATTACTAACCCACAGATCATAACAGTGTGAGAATTAATGAGTTGATCATATGATCATAGGGAACAATAGTAAAAATCTTAAGCAGAGATAATCTGGATAAGATAATCTAGAAAAGCAGTGGCTCTTAAAGGCTTAGTTAGTTATCGAATTAAAAAATCCTAAAGCATTCCTCAAATTAGTGTTTAAATACCATGATACTGAAAGTTTTTATGTTTCTGGACAGTGCTTCATTTTCAGACATTAGAAAACCTGTAAGACCCAAATTTTTAGGACTGAAGATCAATATAACTTTGTTGTAGGTGTTCACAGATATTGAAATAGTTCTAATCATGTCATTTTCTGAAAAGCTCAAAATACTTGAACAGTGTGTTATTTAACTTTACAACATCTCTATGAGATGGGTAAGGGGCAGTTATAATAATTGTTCTATAATAAGGGTTAAATTTTTAAAAAATTTTCTTAAGATTAAATAAATTACTGGTGTTACTTTGTTCTCTAGCAGGCAGACCAAAACAATGTAACACCTATTATTAACACTAAACTCATTATTGAACAGGTTATTGCTAATTATCTCATTTAAATTGACAATAATCCTTTTTATTTTTAATTAGTAAGACAAATTGATTTCAAAAAATTTTAGCAGGATGATAAGATGGAGAACAAAAACCAAATGTAGAGTTTCTCAGGAGAATAATGGTGTAGAATTTTTGTATATAAGCAAGATAATATATTAGGAGATGTTCTAACATCATTTATTCCTATAATGAATTGAAGTTTTAAATTTTAATGAACTGCTAATTGAGGATTTAGGATAATAGTTATCATTAATGAATGTAAAAAGAATATTGGAGCTTTATTTGTGAAATTATGTCAGGCCACTAAATTGCTGTCCTTAGTCTAAATGATGTTAATGTAGTTTCTAAATTTATCTGAAAAAATTTTAATATCTGACTCTAAAATCCTACTTCAATAATTCATTCTTTTTTTAAGGATATTTCCTAGGATAATGGAAATTTCTAAAAATTTCTGAAATATATTTAAAAAAATTAAAATAGAAAGTATAATTAAAATAGACCTTACTTCTTTTAGAAGAAACATTGACTCCAGATGATACTTTTAATTATTTTCATGAAATCAGATAAGTATTGTTAGAAAACACATACCTTGTTTTTCTCTCTTTGTGAAACTCATTCATAAAGATAGGTCAGTAGAATAGAGGTCTTCGAACTTTTTAACCATTGGAACCTAAATTGCCCTTCAGCTAATATAAAAAAATGTGCTCTAGATATTAAGATTTATGGCTATTTGGGATTTTATGCTGTCCTTCAGCTGGAACTGCAGGCTGGCCCTGAGAGGGGAAGACAGTAAGTCAGGCATCACTAGTGAATACTAGACCTATACAAAAGGATGTGTGATTATCAGAATCAGATACTTTATTTATTTCTTTAAAAAATTTCTTTAAAAAGATTTTATTGGAAGAGAGTGTGCACGCAAGCATTAGAGGGCGGGGAGGGACAGGGGAGAAGCAGACCTAGTATAGTTAACATGCAATGTGATAGTAGTTTCAATATATGATATATAGTTTACAATATAGTGATTCACCACTTGCATACTCACCCAGTGTTCATCAGGACAGGTGCACTTCTGAATCCCCACCCCCTGTTTCCCCCATCCCCCTACCAACTTCCTCTTTGGTAACCAGCAGTGGGTTTTCTGTAGGTGAGAGTCTGTTTCTCAAGTTGTCTCTTATTTTCCTTTGTTTTGTTTCTTAAAAATTCATATATCAGTGAAATCGTATGGTATTTGTCTTTCTCTGACTGGCTTGTTTCATGTAGTATTATACTCTCTAGCTCTATCCATTTTGTTGCAAATGGCAAGATTTCATTCTTTTTTATGACTGCATAATACATATATGCATAAAACTCACGTCTTCTTTTTTTTTTTTTTTTTTTAAAGATTTTATTCATTTATTTGTCAGAGAGAGCGAGCACAGGCAGACAGAATGGCAGGCAGAGGCAGAGAGAGAAGCAGGCCCCCTGCCGAGCAAGGAGCCCGATGTGGGACTCGATCCCAGGACGCTGGGATCATGACCTGAGCTGAAGGCAGCTGCTTAACCAACTGAGCCACCCAGGCGTCCCAAACTCACGTCTTCTTTATCCATTCATCTGTTGATGGACACTTGGGCTGCTTACATAATTTTGCTATTGTAAAAATTGTTGCAGTAAACATAGAGGTGCATGTAATGCTTTGAATTAGTGTTTATGTATGCTTTTAGCAAACACCCAATAGTGTGATTATTGCACAATTCTGTTAATTTTTGGGGGACTCTCCATACCGTTTTCCACAGCGGCTATACCAGTTCACATTCCCATCAACAGTGCACGAATGTTCCTTTTTCTCCATATCCTCTCCAATACCTGTTGTTTCTTGTGTTGTTGATTTTAGCTGTTCTGGCAGGTGTGAGGTGATATCTCATTGTAGTTTTGACTTGCATTTCCCTGATGATGAGTGATGTTGAGCATCTTTTTATGTGTCTGTTGGCCATCTGGATGTCTTTGGAGAAATGTCTGTTCATGTCTTCTTCTCATGTTTAATTGGATTAGTTATTTTTGGGGGGTATTGAGTTGTACAGTTCATGATATGTTTTGGACACTAACACTTTATTGGATATGTCATTTGCAGATAATCTTCTCGCTTTCTGTAGGATATGTTTTGGTTTTGTTGACTGTTTCCTTAGCTGTGCAGAAGCTTTTAATTTTGATATAGTCCCAGCAGTTTATTTTTGCTTTTATTTCTCTTGCTTCATCAGATATTACTGGAAAAATGTTGCTATGGCCGATGTTAGAGACATTACTGCATGTGTTCTCTTCTAGGATTTTTATGGTTTCAGGTTTTACATTTATGTCTTTACTCCAGTTTTAGTTTATTTTGTGTATGGTGTAGGAAAGTGGTCCAGTTCCATTCTTTTTTAATATGTAGCTACGTAAATGTAGCTGTCCAGGTTCCCCAATACCATTTGTTGAAAAGACTGTCTTTTTTCTACTGAAAATTCTTCCTCCTTTGCTGAAGATTGGGAGGAAATTAAGCCTAGAAGTAAGCTTGTAAGTGTGGGTTTAGATCTGAACTCTCTATTCTGGTCTTTTTTTTTTTTTTTTTTTTTTTTTTAAAGATTTTATTTCTTTATTTGACAGAAAGAGAGATTACAAGTAGGCAGAGAGGCAGGCAGAGAGAGAGGGAAGCAGGCTCCCTGCTGAGCAGAGATCCCAATATGGGACTCGATCCCAGGACCCTGAGATCATGACCTGAGCCGAAGGCAGAGGCTTTAACCCACTGAGCCACCCAGGTGCCCCTGTTCAGGTCTTTTGATCTATGTGTCAGTGTTTGTACCAGAACCATCCTGCTTTGAGTACTATGGCTTTGTAATATGTCTTGGAGTCCAGAATTGTGATACCTCATTTTGTTTTTCTTTTTCAGGATTGTTTTGGCTATTCAGTGTCACTTGTAGTTCCATATCACAAGATTGTTTTTTCTAGTTCTGCAAAGTATGCTGTTGGTTCTTTGATACGGATTCTATTAAACATATAGGTAGCTTTGGGTAATACAGACATATTAGTAATTCATCCAATCCATGAGCATGGAATGTCTTTACATTTTTTTGTGTCATCTTCAATTTCTTTAATCAGTGTTTTTTAGTTTAGTTGGGTTTATTCCTAGATATTTTATTATTTTTGGTGCAGCTATAAATGGGATTATGTTCTTATTTTCTCTTTCTGCTCCTTCATTTTTAGTGTATAGAAATGCAACAGATGGGTGCCTGGGTGGCTCAGTGGGTTAAGCCGCTGCCTTCGGCTCAGGTCATGATCTCAGGGTCCTGGGATCGAGTCCCGCATCGGGCTCTTTGCTAAGCAGGGAGCCTGCTTCCCTCTCTCTCTCTCTCTCTGGCTGCCTCTCTGTCTACTTGTGATTTCTCTCTGTCAAATTAATAAATAAAATCTTTAAAAAAAAAAAAAAGAAATGCAACAGATTTCTGTGCATTGATTTTGTGTCCTTCAACTTTACCAAATTCATTTATCAGTTCTAATAGCTTTTTGGTGGAGTCTCTATAGTTGTCTGTATGTAGTATCACATCATCTGCAAATAGTGACAGTTTTACTTCTTCCTTACCTATGTGGATGCTGTTTAATTCTTCTTGTTGTCAGACTTGATTTTCATAGGCCTCGAAACCTTGGAGAGTAGTGTAGAAGAAGTACAACACAGTCCAATAGCGTATCAGCTTTTCCTTCCCTTAAAAAATGGCATTAGTTCAAGAGTCTTCTAAGGTAAACTATTTCATGGTCATTAAGCATGGAAACCAATTGAATTGCCCTACTTTAGGGTCTTCTGAAATAAACTTTGAAATAAGGAAATATATTATGTAAGCATAAGTAACAACACTTGATGCCAAATCTAGTTTATAAATATTTTTATCGTAGATTTTTAGAGGCAGACAGGACCTTAGAAAATTGTGTGATTATTTTGTGTATACATGTATTATTTTCATCTCTTGCATAAAAGTAAAGGGGCTGGAGAGGTTATCTGTTCCAGTTCAAACTGTTAGTACTGTGCAAAGGGACTCAGTTCTCCAGCCTGGTATCTTATCTGGTATCTTTCTACCACCACCAAAATTTTGTTATTTAGTCCTTTGGTTGGTTTTTTAGTACATGAGCTGGAGAGGAAGAAGAGAAGGGTAGAATTCATAATCAGCATTTCCTAAAATAGAAACTTTGTCCACCAGTAGCAAAAAAAGGGAAAAGTACATCTAATCATGTATTGTTATATGCTCCAAAGAAAATACTTCCCCAGTTCTTCCTGGGTCTACCATTTTGCTGTGGGATATATGGGAAATTGGATTTGGTTAATATTTCCCATGAAGTAAGGTTATTTGAATTGTTGAGGTATAGGATTTCTTTTTTTAAAGATTTATTTATTTGAGAAAGAGAAAGGTAGGGAGGCAGAGAGAGAATCCTTATGCAGACTCCCTGCTGAGTGCAGAGTGTGATGGGGAACTCCATCTCAGGACCCTGAGATCATGACCTGAGCTCAAATCAAGAGTCAGCTGCTTAACCAACTGAGCCGCCACCCAGGTGCCCCTCATCACTTTTGATTAATTGTGTCATCACCCCTACTCCCATTCCAATACTTCAGTAATTCCTGTTAGCCCTTCTTCCAAAATGTATCTATAATTTATTTCTCTCCCCTTTTTTTGCCATGACTATAGTCCAGAGTAACATTATATCTTGTCTGAACAATTATAGAAGTCTCCTCTCTGGTCTTCGTCCTTTCCTCTTGCATTATAGTCTTTCCACCTGGAAACCAGAGTGATCTTTTTAATTTGATTTAATTTAATTTATTTCAGATAGGGAGAGTGAGAGTGAGAGAGAGTGAGAGCATAAGCAGGGGTATTGGTAGAGGGAGAAGCAAACTCCCCTCTGAGCAGGGAGCTGGACTTTGGGCTGGATCCTAGGACCCTGGGATCATGAACTGAGCTGAAGGGAGATGCTTAACTGAAAGAACCACCCAGGGGTCCCCAGAATGATCTTTTAAAATGTAAATTAGGTCTTATTTCCCCTTTCTCCTCAAACCTTTCGCTGACTCCCATCACATTTAGAATATAGTGCAAATATCTTGGAGCACCTGACTGGCTTGGTCAGAAAAGCTTGTGGCTCTTGATGTTGGAGTCCTGAGTTCAAGCCCCATATTGGGTCTTGAAATTGTTTAAATAAATAATTAAAAAAAAAACTTAAGAAAGAATTAAGTTTGCATTTCTAGTGTTATTTCAGTACTAACATACCTATTCCCAGCTTACCTACACCAAGTCACTGCAGACTAGACTTCTTTCTGTCCCCTTAATACACCAGGTCTGTTTTTGACACACAGTCCATACAATTGTAAGTTCCTCTGACTGGAATGGTTTTAGATTTACAGGTTTCAGTATACATGTCTACTCAGAAAGGGCTCTCTTGACCTCTCAATCTAAAGGGACTCCCCCATTAAATCTATATTACGTTCTCTTTGGGCATTAGTACTGTCTAAAATGTGGTTGTTTATTGGTTTTCTGCTGCATGAGGACAGAGTCCTTGCCAGTCTTATTTGTAGTATTAGCAGTGTGCAAAACACCCCTAACCTGTGAGTTACGTGAAAGATGCTTGAATGATGCTCTCAAAGAAACGGATTCAAGTCTTTCTGCGCATGAAGGAGAGGTCTTTTTAACTAAAAGAATTTTTCAGTTCTTTTCAGATTATAATGGAAACCGGTTTTGAAAATCAGTCAGATTGAATGTTATGATGTGATTAAGGTTACCAATGAAATTAAAGATTTTAGCCATTCCAGCACACTTACTGAATAATTACTGAAGTTTCTCGTAGCCTAAAGGACCATTCAAAAGGCACAGTTCCAATCCACTGTGTTTCTCAGGCTGGAGGAACTACATGCTGTGGTGGAGATGGGGAACCAGGAAGGGGCAGACCTGCTGAGGTGACATCAAGGTCAGGTCAGGTCTGTGAGTGTCTTCAATCTCTATGGCACTGTGTTCATCCATAAGAGAAGCAGGGGCTCCTGGACCTCCTCTCTCATGACTGTGACTCCGTTTTTTCAGTATTTCTTCAAAATATTGGAATGAGCAAATAAATACTCTGTGAAGTGCTGGGTGTCACACCTCACCAGGAAATGCAGGGGCAAGGAACTAAAATCATGAAGATTGGAAGGATCTGAGAACGCCACTACTCCCACTCTCTTGTGACACTTGGTCTCATTTGTCTGATGCGACAGTTCGGGGTGGTTATGATCTGCAGCCCCTTGGCTCTCAGCTCCACCCTCACCCCTGCCTACCTTTCCTGGCGAGACCACATCTGCCCTGCCCTGCTGCATGCTGCAGGAGTCGGGCTGAAGGGCGTCTGCTTGAAGCTCCAGGGAGGAATCTATGGAGTCTATAGCTATGTCCCCGATCACAGAAGCAGGGAGTCTGGGAATGAATGTGGACGGCTGTTTGTGACATGGAGTTACTGTTTATGTAGAAAGGTAATGCAGGTATTCGATGTCAGATAACAACATTACAGGTCATGGGGTTTAGTATCAAATGAGTCCTGAGTGTTACTGATAGGGCAGTTCAGTCTTTTCTAAACTACTTAGTGACCCGCTCATTAGACTCTGGTCATTGCTTCAGGATGTCTGTGAGAAGCCACTGGAATTGTGGAACTGATTGTGGAATGTTTGGAGCTCCTCACAATCCCCGGTTTATATTGATGTTTTAGGTATGCACTTCTCTCTTGACCCAAATCTCAGTCACCCCTGACTCCTTTGGAAGGGAGTAAAAGATGAAAATTTTGAATTCTTCTTGTCAACGGGGACTTCATTACTGAAGTATTATTTAAGGAAGGATATATTTTTCAAGAACCGACTGTATGGCAGGTACTCTTGTAGGGAGCTTTTATAAATCTTGTGTAATTCTCGCAGGAGCCTTGTGTACTAAGTATTACTCTGCCTGTTTACAAATGAGGCGGTGGAGGCTCTGGGAAATTAAGTTGCTTGCTCAGAGTTACACCACTAATGAGGCACGGACAAGCTCAGACCCCAGGTCTGATTACTGAGATCAGTCCTTTTCTAGGATGACACGCCCAGCTCCCCATGCTTTCTTCCTTGACTATGTAAAGTCAGGGTAATAATACCTCAGTATCTATTTCATAGAACTGTAAGAGCCAGGTGAGTGTGAACACAACACCTATATAAATTCCAAGTTCTAGTATGATTATTAGTAGCATTAACTTAACAATGGTACCAAAGTATTCCTTTAATTGTCATTTTATATCAAAATTTCTGAATACACATCGTGTTTCTGTGGAAACTTGTATCTGCAACAGTGGATGTTTTAATTATTTGTTAGACTCCTCATGGTTATGTTTGGGTTTTCTTGAGAATAAGTTTTACACCCTTCCAATTGTTGGCAAATATTCATACCAGAGAAAAATATCCATCTGTTCAGCTTCTAGCCAAAACATCACTGTCAAAATAGCAGATTTAGCTCTGACATTAATTATGGTGAGACAGAATAACACAGAATGTAAGTCATATCCCAGCAATAGATGTGGAAAGAGGTAGTATCATTCTGGGAAAATGTAAGATTTTCATCATATAAAGTTAGGGCTGGGTTTAGAAGAATATAACAGATGCCAAAATTTGTACTTGTAAGATATCATTAGAGTTGGAATTGAATGAACAGAAATAACGGGAGAAGAAAAATCACTGATTATTTAGTGTGAGCCCCTTGTATGGTAGATAGGCTTCGCTCCCAGGTATTCACGTATAATGGATGTCTCCCCGAGAAAATCAGGCTTCTACTTAACATAGTATCTATATTTTTGATGCATCTGGATGTTATGCTATGATTTTCCTGAATGTTAACTAGTTTCTTTTTTTCTGAGGCATGTTTTTTGCTATAAGGTATAATTTTATGCTTTTGGTTAGGATACCCAAGTATACTATTTTTTTTTTCTTTTTTGTTCCATTAACTAATTTTTACCTTTGAATACATAGGAAAAAATGTTTATAAGACACACACAAAAAATAAACAAAAACTTGTGAAGCAGTCAACCATCCTACCAAATAGAATGTTACCAGTGCCTGTGAAGTTGCATGTACCCCTCTTTTATCTTCTCTCTCTCTCTCTCGTGAAGTAACCACCATCTTGAATCTTGAGTTATCATTCATTGACTTTACTTAATGGTTTTTCACGTGTGTATTACAATCACTATTTGGTTTAGCTTTATATGTTTTTAACTTTTTTTTTTTTTTAAGGAGTTAGATTATGCTTAGCTTATTCTTTTTCTACTTCCTTTTTTTGGCTCAGTAATTTGAAATTTATCCGTGATGAATATAGCTATACTCATTCAGCTTCACTGCTATATAGTTTTCTACTGTGTAGATACATCACTGTTTTTTGGCTTTCCTTTTAACTATTACACACTTCAGTGCCATAACATTCATGAACTTATCTCCTCTTGAATGTGTACAGGAGTTTTTGTAGGATATGTAATTTGTGATGAAATTGTTGGGGCATGAGTGTGCTTATCTCAGCTTCACTGGATAACATCAAATCATTTTCCAAAGTGACTGTATACATTTATACTGAACCATCTGTGTATCAGAGTTCACATTATTTCAAATCTTTGCCAACATTTGACACTGTAGGATTTAAGGATTGTTGCCAACTTTTAAATTAGCATTTTAATTATAATTGTTTTTTTTTATACTTGTATTTTTCAGTTGTAAACGTTTTTGGCTTAGACATTACAGCATTTTTATCCTTTCTCATGTTTTCAATTTCTTAGTTCTTTAAACATATTAAACACTTAGTTTAAATTCTGACAGTCCAAATTATGAGATCTTTGTGAGTTTAATTTAGCTATATGATATTTTTTATTGAGTCTTTCTCACTAGTCTTTGTTTCCTTATTTTATTTGTGTGTGTATGTGTTTAAACCATTAACTCAAGAAATTCTTTGAAGTCTGTATTAAATGTGTACCCATCCAGAGTGAATTTCCTCTTGTTCTGGTGGCTAACTAGGGCTTGAGCAGCCATAGTTCCCTCGAAGGTTAATTTCTGTGTTTGAGACTACTTGGACTGGAAAGATAACATTCATTTAGGCTGCAAGCTTGGCCTGTTGCCAGATTGTGGTTGTAAGTTGTCTGGAAAAAAGGTATCCCTGTTTATCCAGTGCTCAGGTCTAAATGGCAGTTTCCCTGCTGTCCCTCATCTGGAATGAGTTTGCTGTAATTCGTTCTAAGGATTTCATCCTCTGGAGTCCGGGTCTGTTACAGAGTTGGTTGTTCAGTTCCCTATTCTGGGGTGGCCCAGGCGTCTGTCAGGGAGAATTTCAGGGTCCCTGGCTTAGCCAGCCAACCATCTCCAAAGGAGAGCTAGCCAGAGATACTTAACCTCTCAGGGCTGCTTTTGTTTTAATGTAATCATCTAAGTATATTTTTCTTTATTATGATCACAATTGTGAATCTTATTTTATTTTTCAATTTTTTCTTTTTTAATGTTTCTTATATGCTTTAATTTTTCTTCATCTTTTATTATAAAAACTTTTAATCATGAAGAAAAGATAAAAAGGATGAGGTAGGAAGGATACCACTTAAAGTCATTAATTGTTACAGGAAGCTTGACCCTGGATGTTTTGCTGTGCATCTTCTAAAAATAAGGATGTTCTGCTTTAGAATCACTATATCATATTACACCTTAGAAGATGAATACCAATTCTCTAATATTTCTCTAATACCTAAGTTGTATTCAGTTCTCCAGTTGTCTCTGAATATCTTTTATGTTTTTACCCGAAAATAAGAATACAAATAATGTAGTGATGCCTTTCAAAATATATATATCAGCAGGGCTCTTTCGGTTATGTGGTTCAGTATACTGTCAGATACACAAGTACACTTTATTGTTTGAGCTTTTCTGAAGTCTGCTGTTCCTTTTTTCTCGTAGCCAGAGTCGCTTCGTCTTTTGCTTTCTCTTCACTTTCCCTGTGCATTGCCAAGTATTTGAGTATGCATTTAAAGACCTCTAATTTAGTTGGAAAACTATTTTTATGTTTTTGTTTTATCTTTCAAAAAATATTTTATTTATTTATTTATTAGATAGGAAGAATGAGTGGGCATAGGTGGGGGAGGGGCAGAGGGAGAAGATGAGAGAGAATCTCAAGCAGATTCTGTGATGAGCAGAGAACCCAACATGGGGCTTGATCCTGCATCCCTGGGGTAATGATGAGCTGATCTGAAACCAACAGTCAGAGGCTTAACTGACTGAGCCACCCAGGTGCCGCTATTTTTATGTCCTTTTTAAAAAGTTGTACTTCTCAAGTGGAACAGACAAAGCTAGTTAGCTTATTGACTTTCAGCCAAGTAGTTACTTTAAGTTTTGTCAGGTAAGTGGACTGACGTCAACCAGGATTCCACCTCTGGGTGGCCTTCTACCAAAAAGCTATTTGGCTATACAGAACAAAACCCATTGTCTTTTGACTGTTCTCAGGGCAGCTGAATTCTGCTGACCCCTGTGCTGCCCAGGTGCTGGTCATCCTGACTGCATGAAGACTGAGGGTGATTCAGGTTACTTTGTGGGGTGAAGATAGCAAGATAATGATTTCTTCTTAAATACGAAGCGAATCTAATGATGTGTTGCTCATTACCTGTAACTTTATTTGGGGCTTAAGACTTGATGAAGTTAGTGTTGCTAGACATACTTTTCAGATGGCCCAAGGTCAGTAAAAATATATTGCTATTGAATTATAAGAAGCACCACGTAAGAAATACGGATGTGGTGTTTTTTTGTGTGATTTTGTAGTTATTTATGTATTCAGCCTTACACACGAAGCCCTCCTGTTTGTGTTTCTCTTTGTCACTGACTTCACAACAGCTCAGTAGGATTTTAAATATTTATATTTTATATTTCCCTGCACCTGCCCCATGACAATATGCATAGACCATGCAAACAAAGATGTATTTAGTGAAGAGATTGTGAAACTGTTTTATTGCTGTCCTGATCTCCATCGGAAATGAAGCTGCCTTTCAAAACCCTGTGTTTCGGCATGCTGTCTAGCTGTCAGTAATTGTGCAGATTATAATCACGAGCTTCTCTTCAACATGTGTATGGCTATTGTGGTAATAACTGGTGAATCATTGCATTTTAATTTGAATGAGTAAAAAAATGGAAAGCTCAGCAGAAGCATTCTTTAGAGAGGTAGAAACTAAAAAACAAGAAAGAAAATAAGAAAGACTATAAGGGTTGAAAGATGGCGGAGAAGTAGCAAGCTGAAACTGCTTCAGCTAGCCGGAGATCAGCTAGATAGCTTATCTAAAGATTGCAAACACCTGAAAATCCATAGGCAGATCGAAGAGAAAAAAAACAGCAATTCTGGAAACAGAAAAACAACCACTTTCTGAAAGGTAGGACCGGCGGAGAAGTGAATCCAAAGCGACGGGAAGATAGACCCCGGGGGGAGGGGCCGGCTCCCGGCAAGTGGCGGAGCAACGGCGCACAAAATCAGGACTTTTAAAAGTCTGCTCCGCTGAGGGACATCGCTCCAGAGGCTAAACCGGGGCGAAACCCACGCGGGGTCAGCGTGGCCTCAGGTCCCGCAGGGTCACAGAAGGATCGGGGGTGTCTGAGTGTCGCAGAGCTTGCGGGTATTGGAACGGGAAAGCCGGCTACAGAGACAGAGCCGACAGTAAGCTCGCAGCTCCGTGTTACCTTGAACCGGTCGCAGGCTCGGTGAGCTCGGAGCGCGGCCGGAGGTCAGGCAGACGGGAGTAACTGGGCGCTGTTCTCTGAGGGCGCACTGAGGAGTGGGGCCCTGGGCTCTCGGCTCCTCCGGGCCGGAGACCAGGAGGCCGCCATTTGTATTCCCGTCCTCTGGAACTCTACGGAAAGCGCTCAGGGAACAAAAGCTCCTGAAAGCAAACCCGAGCGGATTACTCACCCCGGCCCCGGGTAAGGGCGGTGTAATTCCGCCTGGGGCAAAGACACTTGAGAATCACTACACCAGGCCCCTCCCCCAGAAGATCAACAAGAAATCCAGCCGAGACCAAGTTCACCTACCAAGGAGTGCGGTTTCAATACCAAGGAGAGCAGCAGAATTCCAGAGGAGGAGAAAGCCAAACACGGAACTCATGGCTTTTTTCCTGGGATTTTTTTTAGTCTTGCAGTTAATTTGATTTTTTCTTTTTCATTTTTTTTTTTTTTTCTCGCCTTCGGGTAAATTTTTTTTTTTTTTAACTGTTACCTTTTTCTTTTTTAACGATTTTTTACTAGTTTATCTAATATATATATTTTTTCTTTTTTACATTTTTCTTAGGTGTTTTCTTTTTTAAAAAATTCTTTTCTTTTCTTTTCTTTTTTTTTTCTTTTCTTTTTGTTTTTTTTTCTTTCTTCCTTTTTGAACCTCTTTTTATCCCCTTTCTCCCCACTCACGATTTTGGATCTCTTCTAATTTGGTTAAAGCATATTTTCCTGGGGTTGTTGCCACCCTTTTAGTATTTTACTTGCCCCTTCATTTACTCTTATCTGGACAAAATGACAAGACATAAAAATTCAACACAAAAAAAAGAACAAGAGGCAGTACCGAAGGCTAGGGACCTAATCAATACAGACATCGGTAATATGTCAGATCTAGAGTTCAGAATGACAATTCTCAAGGTTCTAGCCGGGCTCGAAAAAGGCATGGAAGATATTAGAGAAACCCTCTCGAGAGATATAAAAGCCCTTTCTGGAGAAATAAAAGAACTAAAATCTAACCAAGGTGAAATCAAAAAAGCTATTAATGAGGTGCAATCAAAAATGGAGGCTCTAACTGCTAGGATAAATGAGGCAGAAGAAAGAATTAGTGATATAGAAGACCAAATGACAGAGAATAAAGAAGCTGAGCAAAAGAGGGACAAACAGCTACTGGACCACGAGGGGAGAATTCGAGAGATAAGTGACACCATAAGACGAAACAACATTAGAATAATTGGGATTCCAGAAGAAGAAGAAAGTGAGAGGGGAGCAGAAGGTATACTGGAGAGAATTATTGGGGAGAATTTCCCCAATATGGCAAAGGGAACGAGCATCAAAATTCAGGAGATTCAGAGAACGCCCCTCAAAATCAATAAGAATAGGCCCACACCCCGTCACCTAATAGTAAAATTTACAAGTCTCAATGACAAAGAGAAAATCCTAAAAGCAGCCCGGGAAAAGAAGTCTGTAACATACAATGGTAAAAATATTAGATTGGCAGCTGACTTATCCACAGAGACCTGGCAGGCCAGAAAGAGCTGGCATGATATTTTCAGAGCACTAAACGAGAAAAACATGCAGCCAAGAATACTATATCCAGCTAGGCTATCATTGAAAATAGAAGGAGAGATTAAAAGCTTCCAGGACAAACAACAACTGAAAGAATTTGCAAATACCAAACCAGCTCTACAGGAAATATTGAAAGGGGTCCTCTAAGCAAAGAGAGAGCCTACAAGTGGTAGATCAGAAAGGAACAGAGACAATATACAGTAACAGTCACCTTACAGGCAATACAATGGCACTAAATTCATATCTCTCAATAGTTACCCTGAATGTTAATGGGCTAAATGCCCCTGTCAAAAGACACAGGGTATCAGAATGGATAAAAAAACAAAGCCCATCTATATGTTGCCTCCAAGAAACACATTTTAAGCTCGAAGACACCTCCAGATTTAAAGTGAGGGGGTGGAAAAGAATTTACCATGGTAATGGACATCAGAAGAAAGCAGGAGTGGCAATCCTTATATCAGATCAATTAGATTTTAAGCCAAAGACTATAATAAGAGATGAGGAAGGACACTATATCATACTCAAAGGGTCTGTCCAACAAGAAGATTTAACAATTTTAAATATCTATGCCCCCAACGTGGGAGCAGCCAACTATATAAACCAATTAATAACAAAATCAAAGAAACACATCAACAATAATACAATAATAGTAGGGGACTTTAACACTCCCCTCACTGAAATGGACAGGTCATCCAAGCAAAAGATCAGCAAGGAAATAAAGGCCTTAAACGACACACTGGACCAGATGGACATCACAGATATATTCAGAACATTTCATCCCAAAGCAACAGAATACACATTCTTCTCTAGTGCACATGGAACATTCTCCAGAATAGATCACATCCTCGGTCCTAAATCAGGACTCAACCGGTATCAAAAGATTGGGATCATTCCCTGCATATTTTCAGACCACAATGCTCTAAAGCTAGAACTCAACCACAAAAGGAAGTTTGGAAAGAACCCAAATACATGGAGACTAAACAGTATCCTTCTAAAGAATGAATGGGTCAACCGGGAAATTAAAGAAGAATTGAAAAAAATCATGGAAACAAATGATAATGAAAATACAACGGTTCAAAATCTGTGGGACACAACAAAGGCAGTCCTGAGAGGAAAATATATAGCAGTACAAGCCTTTCTCAAGAAACAAGAAAGGTCTCAGGTACACAACCTAACCCTACACCTAAAGGAGCTGGAGAAAGAACAAGAAAGAAACCCTAAGCCCAGCAGGAGAAGAGAAATCATAAAGATCAGAGCAGAAATCAATGAAATAGAAACCAAAAAAACAATAGAACAAATCAACGAAACTAGGAGCTGGTTCTTTGAAAGAATTAATAAAATTGATAAACCCCTGGCCAGACTTATCAAGAAGAAAAGAGAAAGGACCCAAATAAATAAAATCATGAATGAAAGAGGAGAGATCACAACTAACACCAAAGAAATACAAACTATTATAAGAACATACTATGAGCAACTCTACGGCAATAAATTTGACAATCTGGAAGAAATGGATGCATTCCTAGAAACATATAAACTACCACAACTGAGCCAGGAAGAAATAGAAAGCCTGAACAGACCCATAACCAGTAAGGAGATTGAAACAGTCATTAAAAATCTCCAAACAAACAAAAGCCCAGGGCCAGACGGCTTCCCGGGGGAATTCTACCAAACATTTAAAGAAGAACTAATTCCTATTCTCCTGAAACTGTTCCAAAAAATAGAAATGGAAGGAAAACTTCCAAACTCATTTTATGAGGCCAGCATCACCGTGATCCCAAAACCAGACAAGGATCCCACCAAAAAAGAGAGCTATAGACCGATATCCTTGATGAACACAGATGCGAAAATACTCAACAAAATACTAGCCAATAGGATTCAACAGTACATTAAAAGGATTATTCACCACGACCAAGTGGGATTTATTCCAGGGCTGCAAGGTTGGTTCAACATCCGCAAATCAGTCAATGTGATACAACACATCAATAAAAGAAAGAACAAGAACCATATGATACTCTCAATAGATGCTGAAAAAGCATTTGACAAAGTACAACATCCCTTCCTGATCAAAACTCTTCAAAGTGTAGGGATAGAGGGCGCATACCTCAATATCATCAAAGCCATCTATGAAAAACCCACCGCAAATATCATTCTCAATGGAGAAAAACTGAAAGCTTTTCCGCTAAGGTCAGGAACACGGCAGGGATGTCCATTATCACCACTGCTATTCAACATCGTACTAGAGGTCCTAGCCTCAGCAATCAGACAACAAAAGGAAATTAAAGGCATCCAAATCGGCAAAGAAGAAGTCAAATTATCACTCTTCGCAGATGATATGATACTATATGTGGAAAACCCAAAAGACTCCACTCCAAAACTGCTAGAACTTATACAGGAATTCAGTAAAGTGTCAGGATATAAAATCAATGAACATAAATCAGTTGCATTTCTCTACACCAACAGCAAGACAGAAGAAAGAGATATTAAGGAGTCAATCCCATTTACAATTGCATCCAAAACCATAAGATACCTAGGAATAAACCTAACCAAAGAGACACAGAATCTATACTCAGAAAACTATAAAGTACTCATGAAAGAAATTGAGGAAGACACAAAGAAATGGAAAAATGTGCCATGCTCTTGGATTGGAAGAATAAATATTGTGAAAATGTCTATGCTACCTAAAGCAATCTACACATTTAATGCAATTCCTATCAAAGTACCATCCATCTTTTTCAAAGAAATGGAACAAATAATGCTAAAATTTATATGGAACCAGAAAAGACCTCGAATAGCCAAAGGGATATTGAAAAAGAAAGCCAACGTTGGTGGCATCACAATTCCGGACTTCAGGCTCTATTACAAAGCTGTCATCATCAAGACAGCATGGTACTGGCACAAAAACAGACACATAGATCAATGGAACAGAATAGAGAGCCCAGAAATAGACCCTCAAATCTATGGTCAACTAATCTTCGACAAAGCAGGAAAGAATGTCCAATGGAAAAAAGACAGCCTTTTCAATAAATGGTGCTGGGAAAATTGGACAGCCACATGCAGAAAAATGAAATTGGACCATTTCCTTACACCACACACAAAAATAGACTCAAAATGGATGAAGGACCTCAATGTACGAAAGGAATCCATCAAAATCCTTGAGGAGAACACGGGCAGCAACCTCTTCGACCTCTGCCGCAGCAACATCTTCCTAGGAACAACGCAAAAGGCAAGGGAAGCAAGGGAAAAAATGAACTACTGGGATTTCATCAAGATCAAAAGCTTTTGCACAGCAAAGGAAACAGTTAACAAAATCAAAAGACAACTGACAGAATGGGAGAAGATATTTGCAAACGACATATCAGATAAAGGACTAGTGTCCAGAATCTATAAAGAACTTAGCAAACTCAACACCCAAAGAACAAATAATCCAATCAAGAAATGGGCAGAGGACATGAACAGACATTTCTGCAAAGAAGACATCCAGATGGCGAACAGACACATGAAAAAGTGCTCCATATCACTCGGCATCAGGGAAATACAAATCAAAACCACAATGAGATATCACCTCACACCAGTCAGAATGGCTAAAATCAACAAGTCAGGAAATGACAGATGCTGGCGAGGATGCGGAGAAAGGGGAACCCTCCTACACTGTTGGTGGGAATGCAAGCTGGTGCAGCCACTCTGGAAAACAGCATGGAGGTTCCTCAAAATGTTGAAAATAGAACTGCCCTATGACCCAGCAATTGCACTATTGGGTATTTACCCTAAAGATACAAATGTAGTGATCCAAAGGAGCACATGCACCCGAATGTTTATAGCAGCAATGTCCACAATAGCCAAACTATGGAAAGAACCTAGATGTCCATCAACAGATGAATGGATCAAGAAGATGTGGTATATATACACAATGGAATACTATGCAGCCATCAAAAGAAATGAAATCTTGCCATTTGCAACAACATGGATGGAACTAGAGCGTATCATGCTTAGCGAAATAAGTCAAGCAGAGAAAGACAACTATCATATGATCTCCCTGATATGAGGAAGTGGTGATGCAACATGGAGGCTTAAGTGGGTAGAAGAAGAATAAATGAAACAAGATGGGATTGGGAGGGAGACAAACCATAAGTGACTCTTAATCACACAAAACAAACTGAGGGTTGCCGGGGGGAGGGGGTTGGGGAGAAGGGGGTGGGATTATGGACATTGGGGAGGGTATGTGATTTGGTGAGTGCTGTGAAGTGTGTAAACCTGGTGATTCACAGACCTGTACCCCTGGGGATAAAAATATATGTTTATAAAAAATAAAAAAATTATAAAAAAAAAAATAAACTTCAGTTTGTCACCTGTAAAAAAAAAAAAAAAAAAAAAAAAAAAAGAAAGACTATAAGGTATATCCATGAATTTTTACTTACTGTATAGTAGAAAATGACTTTGATAATGGAGGGTGTGTGTGTGTGTGTGTGTGTACACTCACACATATATATGGTTGTGTAATACCATTAATATAAACATGGGCATATATATTTGGGGGTTTAGATATTTTAGCTGCAAAGTGACTTTTCTCCAGTCCTTTTTGTGTGTTTTTTGACTGTCATTCCTCAGTAATCACAAGGTTTTATTTCTTGATTTTTACACTTAAATATCCTGGTACCTTGTCTTTGGAAAGTTTGTTTGTTTGGTTTTTTTTAATTAATTAATTTATTTCAGAGGTGGGAGGGGCAGGTGGAGTGAGAATCTCAAGCAGACTGCGCTGTGTGGGCACCTTGGAAGTGCTGGATCCGAGGACCCTGAGATCATGACTTGAGCCAAAACCCAGAGCAGGTGCAGAATGGACTGTGCCACCCAGATGCCCCTCATCTTGCACGCTCTTTTTTTTTTTTTTTTAAAGATTTTATTTATGTATTTGACAGAGAGAGAGAGACAGAGATAGAGGAAACAGAAGCAAGGGGAGTGGGAGAGGAAGAAGCAGGCTTCCTGCTGAGCAGAGTGCCCGATGTGGGCCTTGATCCCACAACCCTGGGATCATGACCTGAGCCAAAGGCAGCTGCTTAACAACGGAGCCACTCAGGTGCCCGTCTTGCATGCTTTTACCAAAAAGTCTTTAAAAAAAAAAAAATCACCTCTTGATTATTGACTTTGGATGTGAAATCTGGTCTCTGACTGGAGTTGAAGACTTTGACCTTGACTTTGTCAGTGTCGTTATTCACAACTTGGCATTGTGAAGACCATGTTCCATTTAGGACAGTCCTCACTTCTTTGGAATAAAAGAAAGTCTGATTGATTATGGAGGGTGGGGAGAAGGACAGGACACGTTTACTTCATTACCTCGAAGGTTAAACTATGACCAGTTAACTGTATCTTTTGCCTCCTGGTGTTGAAAGGGTGTTCTGTTGTAAGAGATTCTGCAGATCAGGCAGTTGATGGGAGCCAGCCATGCTCTTGAGAGCAGTATAAGACAGGAAAGCCCCGGTGCCTCTGAAAGGCACATCCTGAAGGGAAAGGGGCAGGACAGGAGGAGTTGAAAACTAGGCTTTCTTTAAAGCCAGTGATCACTACAAATATTTTGATGGTCCCGGGGATCATGGGTAGATCATCAAGCTGGTAGGGAGGGTGGAGCCAGGGAGGGGAGCATCAGGGTGTGACTAATCTTGACTTGGAACAGGGGTGCTATCCTGGCGTGGAAACACAGTGTATGGGGCGGGTGTGGCAGAAGGCGGCCTGTCCCACTGCCCTGTTCCAGCAGACTGGGGAGTGTGGGACCCTAGGACATCTTGCTCATATCTGCTTCCCTTTCTTGGCCATATTGCTCCTTGGAAATAGATACGTCTTTCCTATCCGTTCACCCAAATGTCACATGTGGTATGAAGGAAGGAAAACAGACTTTTTAAAGAGGTAAATTGACCTTGGCTTGAGTTTTGTCTTCTTGCCGATTAGCTGGGGGAGCCTAGTCAAGATACTTCACGATTTAAAACTCCAGTTTCCTTCTTTGATACTGGAGGTGTTAACATATTCTCTGGTGGTGTAAAGACGGAAAAGTCTGCCCTCAGTTCTTAAGCTTTAGAAATGTACTTTTGTCAGCACCCGTAGTCACTGAGAAAAAGAATATATTGTGTGTGTGGGTATAATATGAAGTTTATAGGAAGATTTACAGAAATACTAATTTCTGTTGACAGGGTTCTCTTAATTTAATTTATTTCTCTGCATCCCTGCCGCTTTAGGCTCACTGATGATTGGGGTGTGGGGTGGGGCGCAGTTAGCAGTTGTAGACGCCGTAATCACCTGCCTCAGACAGTACTCAGAACTTCTTTTGTGTTCATGTGGTGTATTCTGATACAAGATAAATGCTGTGCCTGGGGACCCTGTGTCTTCTGGAAGATCATCATAGGAAAGTAAGTCACTGAAATGTATCCCCAGTATTCCAAGAATATCCTATTTTCATGCCTTGTGCTTGGTGCATATTTGTTGAATTGTTAGATAAAAGATAATTTTCTTTATGGGGCACCTGGGTGCCTCAGTCAGTTAAGCCTCTGAGTCTTGGTTTTTGCTTAGGTCCTGATCTCATGGGTTGTGGGATCAGCCCCCTTGTCACGCTCAGCAGGAAGTCGGCTGGAGAGTCTCTCTACCTTCTCTTCCTCCACTCCACCACCCTCTCGCTCTCTCTCGCTCTCGCAAATAAATGAACCTTTAAAAAAAAGATAATTTTCTGTAGCCTACATTATATGCTTTTATTGTAACTGTCCTCTGAAAATATTGACTAAGTTTATCATATATTTATAGGACTGCAAAATTGTTGATCCAAAAATACTTGTGAAACTTAAATACTTTATCACTGAGAACTTTTCAGTGATAAAGTATTTAAGTACTTAGGAGATCAGGGAGGGCTGAAGTTCTTTTTCATTAGATTTATTTTTTTATTTTAGAGAGAGAGAGCATGAGCAGGGCTGAGGGGCAGAGGGAGAGGCAGGGAGAGGCAGAATATCAAGCAGACACCCAGCTGAGCACGGAGCTGGACTTGGGGCTCAGTCCCAGGATCCTGAGATTGTGACCTGAGCTAAAATCGAGAGTCTAACATTTAACTGAGTGAGCCACCCAGGTTCCCCCGAGGGCTGAAGTTCTCAAATGGAATTTAAATATCTACAAATAGAAATTCAAATAAGTTTCTAATGTATGTATGAGGGCTTTTTTCTGGTTACACATATAAGATAGTCAATATAAAAAACTTAAGAATACATAGAAAAATCAAAGCAATGAAATAAACATCACCTCTAATTTTTAATCTTATGTTTTCCTTCACTGTGTTTTCTATGCATTTGTGTTCTGGTTATTTTATTTCATTGTTTTCCCTCTTAACATTATAATAACTATTTCTTTTCATAAAATACTCCTTTTTATAAGTTAATTTTTATTTTAAGATTTTATTTATTCGATTATTCATTTATTGATTCATTCATTTTTAAAAGATTTCATTTATTTATTTATTTATTTATTTAAAAGATTTATTTATTTATTTGACACAGACAGAGATAGCGAGAGCGGGAACACAAGCAGGGGCAGAGGGAGAGGGAGAAGCAGGCTCCCCGCCGAGCAGGGATCCCAATTTGGGGCTTAATCCCAGGACCCTGGGACCATGACCCTAGCTAAAAGCAGAGGCCCAACAACTGAGCCATCCAGGCACCCCAGAGATTTCATTTATTTATTAAAATTTAAGATTTCATTTATTTATTTCATTTATTTATTTGAGAGAGTACAAGCAGGGTGAGTAGCAGGGAGGGAGAGAAGCAGGCTCCCCAGTGAGCAGGGAGCCTCATGTGGGACTCAATCCAGGACCCTGGGGACCATGACCTGAGCCAAAGGCAGACACTTAACCAACTGAGCCACCCAGGCACCCCATAAGTTAAGTTTTTTAATTTTAGTTCTAGTATAGTCAATTCTAAATGTTATAATAGTGTCAGGTATACAATATTATGATTTAACACTTTTTTTTTTTTTTTGTAAGATCTTATTTATTTATTTGACAGACAGAGATCACAAGTAGGCGGAGAGGCAGGCAGAGAGAGAGAGGGAGAAGCAGACTCCCTGCTGAGCAGAGAGCCCGATGCAGGGCTTGATCCCAGGACCCCGGGATCATGACCTGAGCTGAAGGCAGAGGCTTTAACCCACTGAGCCACCCAGGCGCCCTGATTGAACACTTCTCTACACTGCGCAGGGATCATCATAAGTGTGCTGTTAATCTTTCACCTATTCCACCTCTCCCCACCCACCTCCCCTTTGGTAACCACCTGTTTGTTCTCTATCATTAAGAGTCTATTTCTGGGGGAGTTTGTTGGGCTCTGTCAGTTGAGTATCTGAGTCTAGGTTTCTGCTCTCTCGTGATCACATGCATCATGGGATTGAGACTCGAGTCTGGCTCCCTGCTCAGCACAGAATCTGCTTGAGATTCTCTCTACTTCTCCTTCGGCCCTCCCTCCACTCTTTCTTTTTTTCTTTGCTTGTTTGTTTTGTTTCTTAATTCCACATAGGAGTGAAATCACATATTTGTCTTTACCTGACTGACTTACTTATTTTGCTTAGTATTATACTCTCTAGCTCTTAACAGAATACTCTGGAAAAATATTTTAATAATATTCATCATGGCTATATCTTATTCACTTAATCATTCTACTATTTGGGTGTATAAGCATTTACTGTTTGAAATACATCTGAAATAAATATCTTTTATTGGCTTCTTTGATTATTCCATAAAATTGTTTCTTAGCTATTTAATTACTATGTCACAATTCAACATTCACATATTTTACATAATTTTATTACATATGACCAATATTTTTCAGAAACATTGATATACTTTACTGGCCTGATATCTGTTATAGTTCGTGGTATTTCTGTCTTGCCACATTCTTATAAGCCAACACTGAATGTTACCATAAGAAATAAAGGCTTTGGAATATGACTTATTCATCTAATCTGTATTGCAGAAATAAACCCAGCTATTAACCAGAGCATTTGTTGTAACTAAAGAAATACCTGAGGTAATGTCCTTATTCTTCTGTATTACTATTGATGTAACTGTTTCTAGCAGTTTGTATAGGGATCACATTTTACTCATCTTTATGCTTCCCATAGAGATTTGTACACAGTAGGTACTCAATAATATGGAAAATAATTATCAAATAATGTCTATCCGAATGGGTTCCATCACTGACTAACAGATTTGTATATATACTTTAAACAAATATCAACTCTTTTTATTGGAAAGCATCACATAAAGTGCCTGGGCCCTCATTCTTGTTTTTGTGTGAAAATTCCATTCATTGGTAGGATATATTGGTGTATTTGAAATAAAAAATTCTTATCTGCGCCTCCAAAGTCACTGTTAGTATTGTGTGTAATTTAGCTTGTAAATTATATCCGAAGCAGCACGTCGTTTAGATAGTAAGCGTTGCCCTCATCAGAAAGATTTGTATTATCAGTGGAAGGATGTTAGAAAATGTTGCTAGTGGTTAGTGAGAAGGTGACCAAGACACTAGCTGTGACAGAGATGTGAGATGTGTATTAAACCAGATTCTGAAAATCCTTTGCGTTTAGTGTTATGGCAGTACCTTGTGGATCTGCATTTAGAATGATAATTCATGCTAATGGCTTTCATCTCCCATGAGCCAGCAGAAATCAATTCTAAAATGGCAGAATGAAAGGGTCTAGCAAATAAAGTCAATGAGCTGTCAAAGAATTTTTCTTCATCAAATAAATCCCAAAGCACCCTGTGTTATACTGACCCTTCGTTCTCTTCTCTTGAATTCTTATGCTGATTTGTTTGGTTCCTGATTTTTTTTTTTTTCATAATAGAAATATTAACAAACATACTTGGTCAGTGAAACAGAAGGTATTTGAAAATAATACCTTGGAGCAGTGATTCAATCTTTAGGAAAATGGTAAAGAGGAAATACCGCATTGATTGCTGTTGCTAAGCAACGACTTTCCCAGCAGATGTGCTTGGGACAGTGGCGGTGTCTGCCAGTGCGCCACGCAGGGTAGAATGCAGTACAGCATCGTGAGGTTTCTGAGAAACCAGAATGACAGCCTTGCACTTCCTCTTTTTCCACAGTTTACTGTGATCAATATTTGAGAAGCTCAGACCAGAGTGTCAGATACATAGACTGAAAAATTTAGAACACTGTTGGGATTTTTAGATAACTGTGAATGGATTTGTAGTGCCAACTCCAATGGAATCGGAATTCCTGTTTTATTTCAGAAATACTATGGACTTACCATTCATGCCTTTATCCAGTCATTCATGGTGCTCTTAAGAGCCCGGTGTCTCTCGTATGGCTGACATGTGCACCGTCGGTTCGAGGTAGGACATGAGAGGGGCTAGCAGCAGCAGGTGCAAATGCTGTGTCAGGAAGAGCGCTTTGGGCTTTCCTCCCAGGACCGTCGCTCTCCGGCTTTAGGGCACATGAGGATCTCCTGGGCAGCTTGTTGAAAGACTTTTCCAGTCCCAGTCCTGGTGGTCTTATTAGCTGAGACCTGGAAGGTAATATAAGAATATGTCTTTTTAATAAGCTGCCCAGGTGATTGTGATATACCAGTGGTAGGAGGACCCCTCTTGCGAAATAGTCAAGTGGATGGAATGGTGAAGATTTCTTCACTGTTACCAGGCAAGATGATGCTTGTGAGTTTTACTTCAGTAATGGGGAAACTGCTCTTTCTTCAATCTGTGCCTCTTTTAGCTTGATTCTTTTTTCTTTTAGGAATTTATTTATTTATTTTAGAGAGAGAGAGAGCACAAGCTGGCAAGGGGCAGAGGGAGAGGAAGAGAAGCGGACTCCCCGCTGAACTAGAGCCAGGTGCCGGGCTTCCATCTCAGGACCTGATCATGACCTGAGCCTAAACTGAGAGTTGAATGCTTAACTGACTGAGTTACCCAGGTGCCCCCTTTGGCTTGATTCTTAAGTCTCTCTATATTAGAAGTGCTTTTGATTCTACAGGGTTAGACTAATTTGGGGTCCTTCCAGAACTGGCTTTGTGGATGTCCCTCAGGAGGATGTTGGAAGGCAGCACACTGTTGCTGTTTGTGACTCACCTAAAAGCAAAAAATGAGAATATACAAATAAAGTATACAAGCCCCGATCTAGACAGCCTGCAATAAAGACTTAAATTTTCCCATTGCCTTTCATTGAAAACAGAAACAAAGCAAAAACCCACAAATGAACAAGTGAACACCTGAATCTCCTGGTCACCTAATTATTGCTACCCCAAACCTGGTAACATTTCAGTGGTCTGTTGGTCGTGAATTCAGCCTGTCCTTTTGTGCTTATACATTATTTGTGTAAATTAATGAGTAACTTTGTTCATACAGTCTTTTAAGAAGATGATTCATTTTTCCTTTCTCCAGTTATATGTGCTCCAATGCCCAGTTTTGTTCTTTACTAGACCATGTTTGAGATCTTGGCCTCATGCCATGTAGCATTATGGACTAACACGTGGTTCTTATTAGTTCATGTAGCTCGTTAACTATTCATCTATCAAGCTAAATGACTCATAGATGACTTGTACATTTAAAACTGCTCAAAAGTTATTAAGGTCTGTCATTTATCATCACTAACATTTCTGACCTTGTTTTTTGGTCCCTCACCAGAGTGTTTGTTCACTGGAGTTACCAACACAACAGGAAGAGAATTAAGTCACACTTAAAACATTACCAGTATGAGTGGGGAGATTTTAAAAGTTGGCAGTAATCAATAGCAGAACTTAATTTATATACTTCATAATGGAGACATTTTTCATTTCATTTATGTTTTCCAGATTGCTTCCATTTTTAAATTAGTTGCCCTCATTTCAGACCATACTGCACAGCAAAATAATATATTTCTGGATCTAAACCATCATATATGGTTTGACCTTTAGCTGAATCAAGTAGTAAAGATCAACATGAATTATGCTTGGGTGGAAAGGGATTTGAATGTTGCTCTGCACTGTGTTTTCCCTCATCCCACATGCTGTTTAATATTATTAATTCAGCTTGAATGATGATGAGCCCAAAACGACTTTAGTTGGTTATGGCTAATGCATTCTTGGATGTTATAGAAGTGCCTGTAACACCTGAGTGGTTCCACATAAATAGCAATGCATTTTTTATTTTGTCCACAACAGAAAATGCGCCATGATTGCCTAGAAGCAGCAGAGAACAGGTTCCTAGATGTATGTTCTTTCCATGGTGCAAATACATAACTTCCATTAGTGCTAATAGGGCCTGTGTATTTGCACCCAGGAATTCAGTATTTAGAATATGACAAGCAATGAATATTTGAGGAGTTATTACTGAACCTTTCAAATAAGTTGAAAGACATAAATGACTTTGAGTATTAGAGAAGAGTCATAATCCCTTTGAAATGAACTGTTTAGAATATTTAACTCTATCATCAGTGTAGTGCTAGTGAGAAAGGAAGCATCCACACGTTTCGATTCATTTCAGCTTAATATTGTCTATGTACATTTTGCTGTGACATCAGCCCTGTGGCAGCGCAGTTCACAGGATGTCGGTGGGATAGTCCTGGGCTTGTTCCTGACAGTGGGGCCCCTCATTCTCCCCTCGCTTCATTTGCTGCCATTGTGATGATTTTCATAGCAGCTCCATTGCAGAAACCAGAAGTTCATGCAGAGAGATAACTGTACTTTCAGTTGGCATATGCGGCAAAGATAACTATCATTCTGGAATTATTTTGTCATGTAGACCTCAAACAAAAATGCATTATCTTATTCTATAGAATAGCTGGGTCTAAAGAGTTCCTCGTCACCCGAAGTTTTGTATACCAAGTTGATTTTTGTTCATATTCTCTTTGTACACAAAGAGAGATATTCATCCAGATGAAAGCCATTATACCAAGATATAGGCCATATTACATTTAAGAATGCTTCCAGTCTCTTAAGACTTAGAAATCACAGATTTATAGGGAAATAATAATTTTTCTAATAAAACATGACAACTCCCAAATAGCTGGGCTTATTTTTACATTTGGCATCTTGAAGGACAAAATAACTCAACAAGCTGTGTTGCAGAGTCACCTGGGACATCCTGCTTGTGTGGCTCTTTGTGAGAGCCGGTGTCACTGAGGAATGTGCAGGTTTAACGGGGCCTTTAAAGTGAGACAGTGGTTTGAAATGCGGCAGTGACTTAAATAGGCACAGGACAGTTACTGATCACTCATCTCAAAATACTTGAAAATAACACTTAAAAAAAAAAAAAAGATTTTATTTGTCAGAGAGAGAGAAAGAGAGAGAGAACACGAGCAGGGGGAGTGGCAGGCAGAGGGAGAAGCAGGCTCCCGTCCAAGCAAGGAGCCAGATGCAGGACTGGATCCCAGGGCCTGGGATGATGACCTGAGCTGAAGGCAGATGCTTAACCCGCTGAGCCACCCTGGTGCCCCTACACCGTGCAGTTTTTAAAATGCCTCAGATTTTTTCTGAATATACAAGCAGAATTAATAGTACCTAAAACAGAAATGTGAACTAATGGCGTATTATTGGGAATGGTGAGAACTGTGAAGATACAGGAACAGTTTGGTGGTTGCCAGAGGTGGGAGATGGAGGGTGGTTGAAATGGGTGAAGGGAGGCCAATGGTATAAACTTCCGGGCATAAAATATCTAACTCTGGAAGGTTATTTATTTATTTATTTATTTAAAGGTTTTATTTATTTATTTGACAGATAGAAATCACAAGTAGACAGAAAGGCAGGCAGAGAGAAAGAGAGGAGGAAGCAGGTTCCCTGCGAAGCAGAGAGCCCGATGCTGGGCTTGATCCCAGGACCCGGAGATCATGGCCTGAGCCGAAGGCAGAGGCTTAACCCACTGAGCCACCCAAGCGCCCCAGTCCTGAAGGTTTAATGTCCAACTAGTTACTATAGGTAGTAATATTGTACTGCATATTTGAAAGTTGCTAAGAGAGTAGATTTTAAAAGTCGTCATTAGAAGAAAAAATATCTTGTAACTCTGTGTACTAATGGGTGTTTAACTGGATTTAACTCTGGTGATCATTTTGCAATGTAGTCCAGTATCAAACCAATATAATGTTATATGGCATTCATATTTCAATTAAAAAATAAGTGAGAGCTGCATTCTACTACCGCGCACTCATTTGGTTTAAAAATATTGCAATTTTCTCCTTGATTATAATGGTAATGGGAAAATCTAGAAAGATTTGTATAAGTGTTATTCATTTTTTAAAAATGATTTTATTTTATTTATTTATTTGAGAGAGAGAATGATAGAAAGAGCATGAGGGGGGATGGTCAGAGGGAGAAGCAGACTCCCTGCCAAGCAGGGAGCCCTATGTGGGACTCGATCCCTGGACTCCTGGATCATTACCTGAGCCGAAGGCAGTCAATTAACCAGCTGAGCCACCCAGGTGCCCTGCTGGTCATGTTTTAAGCTGTAGATGTAATTGCAGTTTTTCTTTGTTTATGTTTTTTTTCTTTTTGTTATCACAAAAGTGCTATTTATGTGTAATTTTATATGCCACATTTTCACTTCTCATTAAAGACGTTATTGCATTTATAAATACTACAGTATTTATAAATGTGGCTTTTATAGTAAAAGAAATATTATTGGAAAAATATGCAAAGAGAGGGAGGAAGCAGGCTTCCCACTGAGCAGAGAGCCCAATGCGGGGCTCAATCCCAGGACCCTGGGATCACGACCTGAGCTGAAGGCAGAGGCTTTAACCCACTGAGCCACCCAGGCATCCCCTGCTCTTACTTATTTCTAATAGCTTTTGATTTTCATATTTTGAGGTTATATTACTGAAGGATGAAAGGCTCCCAGTTGTTTCATTATAGTATTGGTAGCAATATAAATTGCCCTAAGGTCTTGGTTTTTGCTCAGATTTTATGTTACCTAATTTTAATTTGTTAACTCTGCTTTTGTTCTGGTTATGTTTCACATTTCTTTGCCTACTCTCTAATTTTTAACATTTCTGTTTCATTTTGCTTCCGACTATTTTAAGTTCTTTGTACTGGTTAAATAGAATTTAAATAATTTGCATTTATTTTTGCAGCTAATAAGGGTTTCCCGTTTTCTACATTCAATGCTTCCTTGCTGTTTTTTTTTTCTTTTTCTTTTTCTTTTTTTTTTAAGATTTTATTTATTTATTTGACAGAGATCACAAGTAGGCAGAGAGGCAGGCAGAGAGAGACTAGGAAGCAGACTCCCTGCTGAATAGAGAGCCTGATGCGGGGCTCGATCCCAGGACCCTGGGATCATGACCTGAGCTGAAGGCAGAGGCTTAACCCACTGAGCCACCCAGGCGTGCCTCCCCCCCCTTTTTAAAAGATTGTATTCATTTGTTTGAGACTGAGAGAGAGAGAGAGAGAGAGTGCACAAGCGAGCATAATAGGAGCAGAGGGAGAGGGAATTTGGGAGAAGCAGACTTCCCTGTTAAGCAGGGAGCCCGAGATGGGGCTCAGTCCCAGGACCCTGAGATCATGACGTGTGCCCAAGGCAGACACTTAACAAATTGAGCCACCCAGGTGCCCCTTAACTATGGTTTTTGATCATCAGTGCTGTAATACTTCATTATTTTCCAGTTTTCTGGATCTCAGTTTCTTTTCATCTGTAGCATGCAAGATAATCATTGCGACAACTGCAACATCCAGTATTTACTAAGTATTTACATAGTGCTGCCGTCAGCCCTGCACTCAGGGCCTTTAGATGGGCTAAGTCATCTTCATTTCTCTGTGCCATTCCAAGGTATGTCCCATTAATGAGTCCACTATACAGGTGAGGGAATTGGGGGCACCTATAGCTGAAATAATGTGTCCGTTAGAGTCAGTTCCTGTCTCTAACCCGAGTCTGTGCTCTGCAACCTTATACTCCTACTGACTTACTTCTGTGGCCTGGGGGGAAAAATACACACAGACACCTATTAAGAAAGTTCGGGGGGTGGTCAATTTTCTGAATCTTTTTGCACATCTGAAAGAGTGTCTTCAAGACTTTAGACATAAAACATCAATGCATGCGAATATGAAATTCCTGAGTCACAGTTTTGTTTTTCTTCAGGAGAAAAGTGAAAGTGTCTCTGCCATGCCATTGTTTGACTGTTGCGGAGTTAAAGTCCAAGGCCAATCTGGTTTTTGTTTCTTCCTGGGCAGCCTGTCTTTCTCTTATTGCCCCAGCCCTGTCTGTGTGTTGTTAGAATTTTTTTTCTTTAACCTTAAAATTCAAAAATTTTACTAAGGGTTGTTGTCCAAGTGTGAGTCCCTTTGACTTACCTATGCCAAATGTTCTGAAATTCCCTTTGATGTCAGATTTAGCTATTTCCTTAGATCAGTAAAAGTTATTTGAATTACATTTCTGGTTATCACTCCCATTTTTGTTGGTTCTTCTTTGAAACACCTATTATTCATTGGTTGGATTTCTTCTTCCTGAACCCATAGCCATTTTCTTTTCCCTAGCATGTAGCTCTCTCTCCTCTAAAGCAGAGGTCAAAAAGCTTTTTCTGTAAAGAGCCAGATAATTAGCATTTTATGCTTTGTGAACCATGAGGCAAAATTGAGGATATTATGTAGCTATTTATATAACACAGGAAAACAAATTTCTATAAAATTTTTATTGATAAAATTCAAAATATAATAATAATTGAGTAGAGCTTTGTTTTTTGGGGGGGGTGGGTGTTTTTTTGGTAATATAGATCTAAGGAACACAATATAATTTTGGGGGGGAGAGAGAAGTTTTTGCTTCATTGGGGTTCAGAGTTCCTTATCATTAATTGATTCCAAGTGTTTGTCTGTAAAAACCATTTTTAGCTCACAGGATATTAAAAAAACAGCTGGCAGGCCAGATTTGACTTTCAGGTTGTAGTTTGCTGACCTTGGTTCTAATGAGCTGGAGAATTTCTCTGATTTGCTGGCTGCTCTTCAGGACTGATTTTCTGTATTGTCCTCTTTGCTTTTATTGCTTTAGATGTGAATTTCAAACTTCCACTTATTGTTGTAAAATCATAGCCATTTTCCTGTACAACCCAACCTGTTGACTTTGCAAATCATATTCATCCCTGGCTTTTGTTCTTTTTGGAGCCATGTTTTTTTATATCTCACTGAGAATGCAAAGCGGAAATCTTCTTGACGTAGTCACAGGTAGTGACAATATGAGTCCCTTTCAGATGACACCCTGAGTGCCTGCAGAATGTGCCTCATGGTTTTCATAGGCTTGTGCTTTGCTTTCTCTGTTTCATCTTTCCATAAAGAAAGACGTAAGCAGTCGTTCAAAAGTTAAACAGACAGATACGGGGCTTCCCTTTCGTCTCCAGACCCGTTAGACCTTCCTTCCCGTGTTAAGCCAAAGGAGTGTTGTGTCTCCTCTCCCCTTCCACTTATTTTCCAACTCTTTCTCGCAGTGTGACATAGCCAAAATGAGGCTGATTCTTTCCTGTCACTCTTAATTTTTAAAAATTTGAGAGTGCACATCTGCTTCTGCATCCCCAGAGGTAGTCTACACATCTTATTTAACCAGACTAGTTAATGCAAAGCAGCAGCCCCCACAGTGGACTGATTCCAGCTCTGCGCTCTCCGGTCCTTGTCTGTGTCTTATTGATAGGGTTCCTGTGACAACTTGAGATCAAATGGTAGGTACAATTAGGATGTCAAACCAAAAAGGCGAATCTCAGACCTTTTCTTAAGCAAACCCAGCTCGCACCACATGCCTGTGATTTATTTGTCTCCCTTCCACTTACAGGTGAAACATATGTTTCGTGTCTCATAATGATAAGTTTCTAAACTTTAGAGCATATTTATTTTCTTTCTTTTTTAAGATTTTACTTATTTATTTTGAGAGAGAGAGAGAGAAGAGCATCAGTGTGGGAGGAGCAGAGAGAGACAGAGAGAGAGAGAGAGAATCCCAAGCAGACTCCACTCTGAGCACAGAGTCTGACGCAGGGCTTGATCTCTGGACCCTGAGATCATGAGCTGAGCTGAAACCAATAGTAAAATGCAAAACCAACTGAGCCACCCAGATGCCCCTTTTTTCTTTTCTTTTTAAATTTTTTATATACTCAACTCTTCTTTGGATGCTCTTTCAGCTTCTGCTCTTCATATATTGTCCTTGATAAACATTACTGCCCTTTCCCTGGGTCATATTCATATGATACGGTTTGCTGCTTTTCTTTCTTTCTTTCTTTTTTTTTTTTTAAAGATTTTATTTATCGATTTGAGAGAGAAATAAAAGGAGAGCACAAGTGGGCAGAGGGAGAGGGAGAAGTAGGCTTTCTGCTGTGCAGGGAGCCTGATGTGGGGCTCGATCCCAGGACCTTGGGATCATGACCTGAGCTGAAGGCAGACACTTAACCGACTCAGCCACCCATGTGCCCCAATATGGTTTTTTCCAATAGCTTTATTTAGTAGCTCCCAATTCCTTGTACTTTTCCAGTCCTTATTGTGAACTTTAGGTGGAAATAAGAGAATACATACTTGGGTGTTCCATCTTAGAGCTCTGGGATATTTTGAGGTTTACATAGGTCACATAATAACACAGATCAGGTCACATAATAACATGGGCCAAGGATGAATAGGAACAAATGGAAGAAAATATGGAAGAGAAACATACAGATAATAGAATCTGATGGAGATGAAGAATACAGATGTCTGGACTTAACAATGGTTTGGCTTACGATTTTTTGACCTTCCAATGCTGCGAAAGTAATACACGGTCATTAGAAACTGTATTTGGAATTTTGAATTTGGATCTTTTCCCAGGCTAACAATAGGCAGCTCCTATACTTTCTTGCGATGCTGGGCAGAGGCCGCGGCGCACAGCTCCTGTCAGCCATGCCATCATGAATGTTCAACAACCTACACACTTAAAAGCATTATGTCCCCATAGAAGCCTTGTTTTTGCTTTCCTGACTGTATTCTTATTAAAATGGGCTCTGTGTGTTATTTTTTAAAGAGATTTTATTTATTTATTTGACTCAGAGAGATCACAAGTAGGCAGAGAGGCAGGTAGAGAGAAATGGGGGAAGCAGGCTCCCTGCTGAGCAGAGTGCCCAATGCGGGGCTCGATTCCAGGACCCTGAGATCATGACCTGAGCCAAAGGCAGAGGCTTAACCCACTGAGCCACCCAGGCGCCCCAGGCTCTGTGTATTATTTGATTTTGCCCACCTATAGTCTGACTTAAGTGTTCTAAGCACATTAATGGTAGGCTAGACTAATACAGGTTGTTTGGTAGGTTAGGTGTACTGAATGCATTTTTGTTTTATAAAATGTTCAGCTTGTGATAGGTTTATTGGGATATAACCACATCATAAGTTGAGGAAAATCTGTAATTTTTCTTTTAAAAAAGATTGATTGATGGGTTGATTAATTTTGATTTTGGGAGAGAAGAAGGGGGTAGAAAATTAGTGGGGGGGGGGCTGGTAGAGGGAGATATCTCCCTGCTGAGCAAAGAGCCCAGGGCAGAACTGGATCCCAAGATCCCAGGATCATGAACGGAACTGAAGGCAGACACTTAATGACTGAGCCACCCAGGTTCACGGAAATCTGTAATTTAAGAGGCAGGAGTAATTGTATGAATGACTTATACCCAGGATGCAGATTTTGTGATGTTTCATGTAAAATACTTACTTAAATAGCTGGGGTAAAGCAAACAATTAAAATGTAATTTTTATGTCTAGTATCTGTTATCTGTATAAAGTGACCTCTCATGTTCATTTAGGTGATTTGAAGTCCTGATATGGATGTGTGTGCTGTGGCACAGGATGGCATTCCTGGCCAATGCCCAGTAATGAAGTATTTGGGAACCTCAGTTTTGTTTTTAGGAAGCTTTTGGGTCTGATAGCACTTGTGGCAAATCACTATTTCTGAAAAGTGAATTGAAAAATTAGTATGGATTGAATTACCATAAATCCAGCTTTTTATCATTCTTAAATCAGCTTAAGTAGTACAGTTTCTAAAACTATATTTAAATGTGATACAATTTTTCTACAATAGTTAAGGTTTTAAGGTATTCCCAACCTTTCCCAAGTTTCATTAAAGCATTAAATACAAAGTGTTCTTTCTGCCCTATACGATGAGTTATGAATTGGTCAGAATGACAGATTTACTTGTCTGAGAAGATGCTGAGTCAGGGGTTCTGTTCACGGAGTATTCCAAATTGTTCTTATGAACTGTGGTGGATAAAAATCTAGAATAAAATTGGTTATTGATTTTGCTTATTTTGCATTTGTCACAAGAGAAAAAAAATACTTGCAACCCTTTTTTCAAGCATATAAATTCTGTACAGTGTTTTTCTTCTGTTGGTTTTGTGTGGCTTTTTGAAGGACTAGAATTTTCCAAATGATGCTAACTCCATTTATTTCTTGGTTGGTACTTTCAGCACACCCAAATACCTATTTAATTTATTTAGCTAGTTCATTTACCAACAGAATTCATGTGGGTTTTTTCTCTATAGATATTTCAGAACTACTCTTCTTAAAGAAAATTTCATGTTGGTTTATGGACGAATGTTGACTTCAGTGTAGGATTTCTCATACATTTTGGTGTATAGCTATGTATCATTTGGGCTATATTTTTGTTTTTTATTTTATATATATTTTATTTTATTTTATTTTATTTTTTTAAAGATTTTATTTATTTGACAGAGAGAGATGCAGTGAGAGAGGGAACACAAGCAATGGGAAAGGGAGAAGGAGAAGCAGGCAACAAGCAGGGAGTCCAGTGTGGGGCTTGATCCCAGGAACCTGGGATCATGACCTGAGCTGAAGGTAGATGCTTAACCTACTGAGCCTCCCAGGTGCCCCCCCCTTTTTATGATAGTTGTTTTAGTAGTAATTCGGGTCACCAATAGTTGTCTGATTTCTTTGAGATTATCTAAACATTTAATTATACATAATTCAGATTTCCAGGATGCCCCAATATAAAAACAAGGGAGTAAATATAATTAGGTAGGTATGTGTTTAATTTTTACATTTTTTTCATTTCAGGTTTACATTGTTTCTAGTTTTTTTATAAGATATATTTTTAGAATGTTCTATTTTTTTTTCTATTCTTTTTATATGTAGTTGACATTATCCTAGGAATAGTTAAAGAATATGATTTCATGGGGTGCCTGGGTATCTCAGTTTGTTAAGTGTCTGATTCTTGGTTGCAGGTTCAGATCTAGCCCCGTGTTGGTTCTGTGTTCAGCCTGGACTCTGCTTGTCCCTCTCCCTCCCCCTCCACACCCAGGTGCATGATCTCTCTCTATTAAGAAAAAAAAAGAGAATATTTCATGTAAAATTTTCAGGAGAAAATCTAATTCTTACTATGAATGCCACACCAAGCATAAATTTTCCAAGTGTGGTAGGAGAACTTGGCTGAAATGGTAATTCTAATACGTGGTTTCCCTTTTGAAATTTAAAGTGAAGATAAGATGTTAGTTGTGTCTACCTAATTAAAGAGGTAAACTGAGGCAAGCTTCAAATTGTCCAAAACTATGTGTTTAGGAAGAGCGATCACAACTCAGGACTGCCTGACTGCAGCGAGCTACAGGCCCTGACAATGCTGTTTGTGGGTAGGGGAGGCTCGAGGGGAACTCTCAGTTCCCATCAGGGAATGCTTTTCTTGCAGGGTCTTTTGCCTGAGTTCAGGGATAAGCTGGGAAGAACTGAATCAGTTAAAAAGGTGGAGGTTAAAAGTGGAGGTTGTTGAAGTCCATAAGGATGGTTAGCCAGCAGTGGCCCATGGCTTCTGCCTTTCTCCCTTTAGATGGGACTGGCCCCATGAAAGTTCTGCCCTTTTAATCAGAGCTGGAGACTCCTGGTTCAGGCTATTTTCACGTCTTGCCTTTAAGGAAAGCAGCCAGATGGATCCTGGGGAAGATAAGGACTAGGAAAGCTTGCTGATGTTTTAAATATGAGAAGGATTTGAGAGTGTTAGTTACTGAAGCCAAGTAGCCAGGACCAAGTGAGAGACTGGACCTACAGGAGGACGGGTGGCAGGTGTACTTTGTGTTCTTATAAAATTCGTATGTTGAAATCTCAACTTCCATTTACTTCAGAATGTGAATCTGTTTGGAGATAAGGTCTGTAAAGAAGTGATTGAGTTAAAAGGGGGCCTTTAGGGTAGAACACTAATCTCCTATGACTGGTGACCTTTTTGAAGACAGACACTGAACATGTGTGTGCGCACGCACACCCCTCCCCCCACCCAATAGGACCATGTGAGGATAGTGACAAGATAGCTGTCCACAAGCCAAGTAGAGAGGTCTTAGGACACACCAGCCCTGCCCACACCATGATTTCCGTCTTCCCAGCACCCAGGTCTGAGAGAAAAGACCTTTTTTTAAAAAAAAATTTAAATTTTTTATTAACATCTGATGTATTGTTAGCCCCAGGGGTACAGGTCTGTAAATCGTCAGGCTTATACCCCTCACAGCACTCACCATAGCACATACCCTCCCCAGTGTCCATAACCTAACCACCCTCTCCCTAACTCCCCTCCCTGTGGCAACCCTCAGTTTGTTTTGTGAGATTAAGAGTCTCTTATGGTTTGTCTCACTCCCGATCACATCTTGTTCCATTTTTTCCCCCAAGTCCCCCACGTTATCTCTCAAATTCCTCATATCAGAGAGATCATATGATAATTGTCTTTCTCTGATTGACTTATTTCACTCAGCATAATACCCTCTAGTTCATCCATGTCATTGCAAATGGCAAGATTTCATTTCTTTTGATGACTGCATAGTATTCCATTGTGTGTGTGTGTGTGTATATATATATATATATATATATATATATATATATATATATACACACCACATCTTCTTTATCCATTCATCTGTTGATGCACATCTAGGTTCTTTCCATAGTTTGGCTATTGTGGACATTGCTGCTATAAACATTGGGGGGAGGTGCCCCTTCAGATCACTACATTTGTATCTTTAGGGTAAATACCCAGTAGTGAGATTGCTGGGTCATAGGGTAGCTCTATTTTCAACTTTCTGAGGAACCTCCACACTGTTTCCAGAGTGGCTGCACCAGCTTGCATTCCCAGAAACAGTGTAGGAGGGTTCGCCTTTCTGCACATCCTTGCCAGCATCTGTCATTTCCTGGCTTGTTAATTTTAGCCATTTTGACTGGTGTGAGGTGGTATCTCATTGTGGTTTTGATTTGTAGTTCCCTGATGCCGAATGATGTGGAACACTTGAGAAAAGGCATTTCTGTTATGTAAGCCAGAACCAGGCTGTGGTTTTTTGTTATGGCAGCACAAGTTTATTCATATAGGGGAGCACTGGCCAGGATGAGGACAGGGTGACTGAGGTAACAGCTGCCATTGGCTCTGTGAGGGCAGACAACTCTGTTGCCTAGAAAACCCCCCAGCCTCTTATGGACTTCTAGTCCGAAGTTCAATGAATGTTTATTGAATTACTGTAACTGAATTATCCGTGGGAGGGAAATAGCCCCAGGGGATTCACTGGGGAAAAGGAAATTGGGGGTGTTATTAATTTCTAGCCTTTCTTTTCTTGGTGAAGTCTTTGAGGAGAGATGAGTTCTGATTTGTCACCATATTGTATTGTTAGCTGCAGAAACTTTTCATTTCTATGTAAACAAGTTAATGTACTTTTATTCTCTCTCTTGAATGGAAGGGGATATTGACTCTATTTTGTTAGAGAGGGCAGATAGTCCTTGTTACTAAGAACTGTGTTTTCAAGGAAGACTTGCATTTCTGAGACTGTGTGGATTTGATGCTTCACGTCTCCGTGGTTTGGTTGACGAGATGGAAGAGGTCAGAGGAAGAGGGCAAGAGCCTCTGAGGAAAGGTGAGGCATTCACGTGCTCCACTGAGCTCTTGTGGGCGGTTCAGAGGCCCAGCCTGGGGTTTGCAGCAATAGGAGTCCCCTGACTTGACCTGGAAGAAGACTCCAGCACTAAGATGCTAGAGGGCTTTGTAGGCCAGTTGGGGAGGTTGGCTGTGAAAAGCGAAAAATTGCCCAAGTGTAAATGAGAAAGGATAGAGGGTTTTTATTTTTGTTTTTAATAACCAAAAGTGGATTCTTAAGGCAGTGTTTCAGGAACTTGGGTCCTATATGAAAAGACATATATGGGTAGCAGTCATTGTTTTTTTAAAATTAAATACTTGGATTATAAAAATATATAGAAAAAGAAAATAAGACTCACCCACAAGTTCATCACTTAGAAATAAGAAACATTTTTAAAAATAAATTATTTGTGAAAGAGAAAGCTTGAGCATGAGAGGGATGTATGAGAGGCATTATTATGATTTTGAAGTACATAGTTCCGAGTTTTCCCTTTATATGTATCAGTGTAAATCATTTAAAAATAGTTTTTAACAGGAGCACCTGGGTGGCTCAGTTGGTAAGCATCTGCCTTCTGCTCAGGTCATGATCCCAGGGTCCTGGGATTGAGCCGCATCTTGGGCTCCCTGCGCAGCATGGATCCTGGTTCTCCCTCTCCGGCCACTCCTTCAACTCATGCGATCTCATGCGTGCGTGCTCTCACTCTCTGTCTCTGAGAAATAGATAAAATCTTTTAAAAAAATAGTTCTTAATAAACCCAGAGGTTCTGGTGGTGAGTGATGCAAGCCAGATTGCTGTGCGTGGGCTAACATTTATTGCCTTTGTTGTGGCCAAGTTGGAGTAGCTGATGTTTTCATCAACAGGCTCCATTTCTTGGACTTGTCTGAACATGGTCATCCTCATTTTGCTTCTGTCTCCTCCTTTACCAAGGTCAGCAGGCCATAACAGCTGGTACCACCACATTCCTAATGGCCTAATTAAATATTTCACATAAAATGCACATACCATCTGCTTAGGTTATGGATACAGTGACCCAAAGAATAACGTGAATTGCATGTGTTTGCTTCAGCTGATCTAGAGATGAACCCACATTCTCTGCAGAGGGGAAAAATGCTGGTATTGCACTGGTTTAAAACATGCTCCTGCTTCTGGCCCCTTGTTAGTAGGGAGGACGATTTGCCATGAGGGATTATTGATTTTTGCCTAATTTGTCTGTATTCTGATCTGGGATCTCGATTGTTCCCAGTACCATATTTGTGTCCCAATAGAGCTAGTGAGGGGGCGTTCTGAGCTGGTCGAGAGGTGAGCGGTTTCAATATCCTGTTCCTCAGGATTGTATTTGTTACCTTGGTATCTGTATATTGTCATTAGCCTTGGAAACTGCAGGTTTATATATAAGTGAAAGACATTTTCATGGAATGAAAAGGATTCTGTATATATTATGTGAAAAAACCTGGGTAATATGAGGGCAAGACGTCCTTATCTTCAGGTACTGTTGGTTACCATGTTTGCGTTTCTGAGACTCTACGTGGATTTAACGTTTCACATCTTGACGCCTGGATAAGAAACTTCCATGTCTGTGGATGGGCAGAAGAGAATGTAAGGCCTAGGCTTAATTCCGCGTGACCTTAGCTAAGTTACTGAAATTCCACGAACTTTAGTTCCAACTCTAATCAGATGGGGCTCTGCTGTCCACCTTCCAAAACTGTTTGGACATTCAGGACAGATAGATGACAAGGAACATGCCTGGAGATTGGTCTGTTATTCCCACCCGCTGCTCCTTCTCCGTCAGGGTGTCCGTGAGCTCACCTGCCTGGCATCCGCATTTCTCCCTTCTCGGGAAGTGCCCCACGTTCGCTTCATGTGCCTCCTCCTTCATCTCTGGGTCAAATCGTGGTGTAGTTGTCGGTGATGAGATCCCCTGGTGAACATGCAACCCAAGCCAGCCTGTCAGACGCGCTTTCCTGAATCCCTGCACTGTGTGACATGGTGCAAACGTGAACGGTGGTCCCGAAGGGAAGGACTCTCTGGTCCTTTCCACCACTCAGGGCCCTGCACCTGCTCTGGTCCCTTAGAGTCAATACTTTCTCTTTTTATTAAAGCTATATTAGCAGGGTTGCTTGTGTTGCTTATTACATCCAGAGCCCCCTGACTAGCACACTTGAGGGGGAATAATGTCACACCCAGATATATTGATCTGTTTAGTGATTACCTTCCTGTTCACATGCCAGTGCTCAGTGCTGGGGTGCATTCTAGGAGAGAGAGCTGAGCTCTCCTGCTCCCTCGGGGTCGCGTTCTCTGAGCCCCATTCCCATTCCCTGGCTTTGCAGCAGGATCCACGCCCAGCACCGCTGTTCTGGGAGAGTGCAGCTTGGGGCCCAGTCCCAAATTAAATGTAGCACTAAGCCTAATGACAGTTCATTTAACTCTGAAAACAGTTAATTAAGAAGTTTTAAGTTTTAAAAAAAGCCCTCTAATGCCTGTTAGTTAATTATGGTCTTTTTAAAGAAGCCCTGTGACTCTTAGTCTTTTCCTTCGTTTCACTTAATTTCACCTTTTTATTTATTCAGTCTAGGCAAGACAGTGTCTTTGTATAGTTTTATACTACCAGATAGGTGAAACTAGAAAATTCTGAACTTTTGCTGAAAATTGTAACCTTTGATTATTCACCCTGGTCATTTATTTCTCTGTTTTATCTTGCTGTTGCAACATTCAAAGCTGTAGACTAAGCTCTAATAATTTAGAAGTGCCAGGGGCATTGTTGGACCAAGATGACAAGCCTTTAATGACTGTCTTAGTTGGTAAAGCCACTGCAGCTGCTGTATGAATATTCATTTGTGAAGCATTCTTTGGTAGGAAAGTTGTAAATCTTACAAGGTCCAAACTCCTTTTTTTTTTTAAAAAAAAAAAAAAAAAGAATAAGTCCTGGCCACTTTTTAAAAAGATTTTATTTATTGAGAGAGAGAGTGACTGAGAGAGAGCATCATCAGGGGGCAGGGCAGAGGGAGAGGGAGAAGCACACTCCCAACTGAGCAGGGAGTCCAATGTGGGGCTTGACTCCAGGACCCCGAGATCATGCTGTGGGCTGAGAGGCAGATGACCAACTGACTGAGCCATCCAGGCACGCTGTTTGTATAAATCTTGAAAAATAAACTTTTAACTTCAGAACAGTTTACATTTACAGCAAAAATATAAAAACAATAAGATCCCCCCATATATCTGAAGCACAGTTTCTCGCTTACTTACTTTGGTATGGTACCTTCGTCACAGTGAATCCATATTCATATACTCATGTTAACTGTAGCCATACCTCATGCAGACTTCCTTAATTTATACCTCATCTCCTTGTTATACCTAATGTCATGTCCCTCACAGAATGCTACATTACCCTTAGTCATTATAGTGCCTTAGGCTCCTCTGTGACAGTTCCTCAGACCTTGTTTTTGATGATCCTAACAGTTTTGAGGACTACTGGTCAGGATTCACTTGGTGGCTCAGTGGGTTAAGCGTCTGCCTTTTGTCTCAGGTCATGATCTCGGGGTCCTGGGATCGAGCCCCACGTCAGTCTCCTTGCTCAGTGGGGAGTCTCCTTCTCCCTCTCTCTCTGCCCCTCCCCCTGCTCATGTTCTCTCTCTCTCTTTCTCTCTTGCTCGCTTTCAAATAAATAATCTTAAAAAAAAGAAGAAGAAAGCTGCCTGAGATTCTGTACTCAGCAGTACTATCTCTTTTAAATGTTAGTGAAGTGTTAAATACCTTTTTAATTTGTTTTCCCCTGGATAAAAACTTTTGTATTGTAGTTATGGTCAAGAACTGCCAGCAGTAGGTGACCGTTGGTCATCAGGGTTGCTTCTGCTGGTCTGGCTCCCTTGGTGGGTGTCCCCTCCCTCCCTCAGAGCTCCATGTGCTCCCTCCCAAAGCTGTGTGCTTCATCGAACAGGATGACCTGCCCCGACAGAGGAGGACTGTACTTACCTCCTGTGTACGTGAGTAGCTGTGCTTCCCTGCCAGGACCTCCAGACAAGCTCTCAGACTCCATTTTTGGGAGAATGTAGGGCTGCAAGCTTCCAAGAGTCTAGAAACATCCACTGAGGCACTGCATGTAGGAGTCTACCTTTCTTTTATTTAAAAAAAAAAAAAAAAAAGTCAGGCGCAATAAAATTTAAAAAGAACACATACTTTGTAAGAACTTGTTGTAGAATTCTATAATTATCTCCATAAATTTACCTGTATAATTTTTAAAACAATTTTTAATAATTGTTTGCCAAGCAGTAACACCCTGGTTACTGACTGTGAAGAGTGCCATTTGTATTTTTCTTTCATATATTTATCTAATTTGAATTAGAGCTAGAAATGCAAACAGATCAGCAATTAAATTGAACACTTGGAAGCTGGACATTTACTATCTTAGTTACACAATGGAAGAAAAAAAGACAAAATTCATTACCTCTACCCAGGAGTGATTTTCAGAATATTTAATAGTTCCACAGGGCACCTGGGTGGTTCAGTTCATTAAGCATCTGACTTAATTTTGGCTCAGGTCAGGATCTCGTGGTCATGGGATGGAGCCCCACAATTGGGCTTTGAGCTCAGCAGAGTCTGCTTGAGTTTCTCACTCTTTCTCAAATAAATAAACAAATTTTAAAAAAAGAATAGTGCTGCACACACTTTGATACTCAGAGCGGGATAGCCAGAACCACCAAGAGATCACGTCAGGGGCATTCTGGACAAAGAGCAGCCCTATCCAGGCCTGAAGAACTGCCAAAGATGTGAGAACTTCTGGCTTATAAATGATATGAAATTAATAACTTAAAATATTTGCGGTATTTCTAAAAGAGAAGCTTTTTAAAAATACAGAAGTGACAGTACAATTTATTTTTGCTACCCTTTAAGATAGTAGTGTCCTCTGTAAGATATAATTCTCTAGGAAAGCCGTCTTCATTCTTTCAAGGTAAAAAGTGGCCCATCTCATGATCCCAGCGTCCTGGGATCGAGTCCCACATCGGGCTCCTTGCTGGGCGGGGAGCCTGCTCTCCCTCTGCCTCTGCCTGCCATTCTGCCTGTGCTTGCTTGCTCTCTTCCCCTCTCCTCTCTCTGACAAATAAATAAATTAAAAAAAAAAAAAAAAAAAAGTGGCCCATCATCCGAGGCAGCCAACCAGTGCAACAGCTGAAATTGACAAAGGCTCTGAATCCTTTGTTTCAAAATACAGCCTAATCAGAGTTTTCACAGAGCTTCTCAACCTGCTGTTGAGCTATGTGATCGTGTATTTAGTGACCTACAGAGTAATAAATTAGTGAGAAGTATTATTTGTTAAAACAGGGAATGTCTGAACCACAGAAGGTAAAATTTAGAAGAAATTTTGAAAGCTCACTGACTCACAGAGGTCCAGTGGCACATTGCATTCTGTGGGCTAGCACTCTCGGACTGCCGTCGGACTTGGAAGGAAATTTAACTATAAGTGAACTCTATTTCAACTCTATTTCAAGGTATAGCTTTTTTTGTTTGCTTGTTTGATAATGACATTCCACTCATTAATTTTTTTTTTATATTTTTAAAACCATTACGTTACTTACTATCATGAATTTCACATTACACAAGGCCCTTATGTCACCTGAACAGCATATACTTTATTTCTGCTGCTGCCCTGGGACTCACACTTCACATGGGCCAAAGAATTTCCAGGAGATGACAGTATTATATATGTGTAACAGTTTGATGTCTTTTATTTTTTAATTTTTAAATTATTTTTTATTTTTTTAGAGAAGAGTGAGTGCATGTGCGGGGGTAGGAGGAGAGAGGTCAGGAGCAAAGGGAGAAGGAGAGAGAGAATCCCAAACAGACTTCATGGTGAGCAAGGAGCCCGAGACAGGGCTGGATCCCAGGACCCTGAGATCATGACCTGAACTAAAATCAAGACTTGGAACTCAACCAACTGAGCCACCCAAGCACCCATGATGTCTTTTTAAAAAAATTTTATTTAATTTACAGAGAGAGAGCGAGAGAGTGAGCATGACTACAGGAGAGGGCAGAGGGAGATGAAGAGAGAGAGAGAGAGAGAAGCAGACTCCTTGCTGAGTAGGGAGCAGGACTTGGGGCTCCATCCCCTTACCCTCAGATCATGACCTGAGCTAAAATCAGGAGACAGACGCTTAACGGGCTGAGCCCTCCAGGCTCCCCCTGATGTCTTTTTTTTTTTTTTTTAAAGATTTTATTTATTTACTTGACAGACAGAGATCACAAGTAGGCAGAGAGGCAGGCAGAGAGAGAGGAGGAAGCAGGCTCCCTGCTGAGCAGAGAGCCTGATGTGGGGCTCGAACCTAGGACCCTGGGATCATGACCTGAGCTGAAGGCAGAGGCTTTAACCCACTGAGCCACCCAGGCGCCCCCCTGATGTCTTTTTTGATCCAGATTTTTGCCACTCATTCGGGAGAGGTGAGGATGTCATCAGGGATGAAAGACTGGAGCTCTCCCTGGGCAGATACAGAGTAGGACGTTGCAGGGGTGAAAAGCAAGGGGGTTAGCAGAGAGTGCCTGCAGGCCTGTAGGGTTCTAGTTACAGATTTTTTTTTTTTATTTTGAAAGATTTTGTATGAGAGCATGAGCTGGGGGAGAGGCAGACGGAGAGAGAGAAGGAGACTCTCTGCTGAGCCGGGAGCCTGAGACGCAGTCCCAGGAATCTGAGATCATTACTTGAGCTGAAGGCAGACATTTCACTGACTGAGCCACCCAGCAGTGCCTGATCTTACTGTTTTTTAAATGTCAAATTAGTTCTTCGTATCTCTTCTTCCTCCCTTTTCCATCAGACCCATCTATACTGTTAGCAAAGTGACTCTCAGGTCATCTGCAGTGTGTCCGAGGTCCACTGTGGATTCCCTTTGCTGGAGGTAATAAATGAACTATGAACTTAAATATGAACTGCAAATATTTCTAATAAGGGATATTCTTGTGTAATGTTTTTACTGGACTTACCTAGAGTGTAGAATGAAACAATAATCTGAATACTACCTTTCAGTTGTTTTAGCATACTTTGTGCTTAGTTTAGTTAGACTTGTTGGAACTGAAAGACTTCCTATAATGATTTCATTAAATAAAGCCCAGCATTGTCTGTTGGTATGTGTCCTTTGCAACCACCAACCACATTCTCTTTATTTTGGTTTCACATTTTACCTTTTCAAAAGCAATGAACGCTTTACTTTTGCCAAGAAATGTAAAGATCCCAGTAAGATTTATTTTTCTCCTCTCCCCGAGAGAGGCGAACCTGAAATTTCTATATAATAATAATGATTTAAATCAATTCAGTCTAATATTTACTCTTTTTAAAGAATAATTATTAATTTGATTTATTTGCCCCAGTCCCTTGAAAGTTATGACCATATAATAATACATTTTAATTCTGATAGATGCCATAATTTTATATTCCATTTTATTTTATAGTACCATTTGCTAGAGAAATGGATGGAATGTGGATCTGGGTGTAACACACAAATACGTGCATGCTCACCCTTATCTCTGTCCAGTTATGTGTAAATGAAAGTCCTTAAAAATCTTAAAATAAATGTTACGTCCTTAATTTTTACATAATAACTTTATATTTAGTGTTTTAAGGTTTTCTGGTTGTTTTAACATATGTTTTTGCAGTGGTTCTCAGACTTTAGGGTATATCAGTATTATAGATTGTTGGAGTTTCTGATTTGGCATGTTAGGAGTGGGGTTCACGACTGGATTTTGAAGTTCCCAGGTTGCTGATGCTGCTGGTATGGGGACCAACACACTGTTGTCGTATTTGATCCCTTATAAGAACCCTGTGTGGTTTTGGGCATATTTACATGAAGGAAATTAGGTGTGGAGAAACTCATGCTTCTTCTAGGGGCACATCATGCATTGGTGGTTGACCAGAGGCTAGAATCCATGAAGACCTTTCAGGTTTCCTCATGCACAGGGCAAAAGTTCAGGTCCCCAAAATATATCTCTTGATTTCAAATGTTTGGTACTTTTGTTTTTCTTTCTTTCTCTTTCTTTCTTTCTTTCTTTCTTTCTTTCTTTCTTTCTTTCTTTCTTTCATTATTTATCTTACAGAGAGAGGGATCACAAGTAGGCAGACAGGCAGGCAGAGAGAGAGGGGAAGCAGGCTCCCTACCGAGCAGAGAGCCCAATGAGGGGCTCGATTCCAGGACCCTGGGATCATGACCTGAGCTGAAGGCAGAGGCATTAACCCGCTGAGCCACCCAGGTGCCCCAGTTGTCTTTTGTTTTTAAGAGCCATTTCTGGGGGCATCTGGGTGGCTCAGTGGGTTAAGTGCCTGATATCAGCTCAGATCATCATCTCAGGGTCCTGAGATCAAGCCCCTGGCTTAGACTCCACACTCAGTGGGGAGTCTACTTCAGGATTCTCTCTCTCTCCCTCTGTCTCTCACCCTCCTCCTGCACTTGCCTGTTTTTCCCGTAACCCCACCAAAAGCCATTTTGTGTTTAGGTACACCCTCCCCCAGTTTTCACATTTATTAAATACATCTGTGAAATTTTCTTCCCTTTTGAAGCTATAACTGATTCTCATACCTCAGAATGCTCTGAAAATGGAACATTCTTTTATAGAAACAGAAAGCTTACATAACTTGTTAAGACCACCCAAGGTTAATCACTAGGAAGGATGTTGGTTTTATACCTAGCCTGGTGCTTTGGCATTATTTCACTCTAACTTGGGGTGGTGGTTCTAGGTAGAACCATTATTTGTGGGTCCAGAAAATGACCATGGACCATGAATGACCTAGGACAGGGAATCTGAAAATCATACCACCAGCCGTGGCTGAAGGACCCTGTATCCCCTTCAAGAATATTATTATCCATTATAACTTCGGTGGAGAACTGATGGTTTGGTTTCTGTGGTTGGTACCCAGCCACTTAACCTAGTGTGGAAACAGTGGCGTCCAGAAGCAAACTATGGGTTGTGTCCCCCGCACCCCAACTCTGTCTGGCGTGTTCAGTGTGTTCTGTGCAGTGTGATGTGGAGGGAGGACTCACACTCGGCGCTGCTGGAGCTTGGACACCGCGTGGTGGTCCTCGCTGATACCGTGATGTAAACGGTGCTGTACTTGTCCGATTTGTTTTTCTAGCTCCTACCTTCTGTTTTCTCCTGCTTTCCTTTCTGCTCTACTTTGACCTTGAAATATTTTAATTCAGAAAAGAAGTAGTCAGAGAAAAATAATGGCTGGAGGATATCTTCTGTATTTATTTTTTTATTGTTGCCTTTTTTCCCCTTTTCGGTAAAACAAAGAAAGCCTTGATACATTTTACTTAGTCTTGTTTTTCTGTTTCTGGTTTTTTGTTTGTGTTTGTTTTTGTTTTTTATTTTTTTGTTTGTGTGTTTATTTTTACTTTGTCTTCTTGGCAGTATTAATCTTCATCATGTGCTTTCATACCAGAAACTAATTCTGGGCTTAGCTACTCCCCCTCCCACTCTTTTAAAATTTTATATGACGGTTTTAATGTGCTTTAGGCTCTCTGTGGTGCTTTAGATGTACTATTTTACTTAACCTTCTCATCAGCCTTATGAACTATTTAGAGGAAATAGATTCCAGGAGGTTGTATAACCTGGCAGAGGTCTCACCTATGGTACACGATGAGCTGGGGCTTGGATTCACGTCTTTCAGACTCCAGAGCTTATGCATGGAAGGACTAGTCTGTATCACCTCCCGTAGGAGACCATTACTGAGATGGAGGCTCCGTTTAATAACACAGATTTCTTGAAATAAATAAGGCTCCACAGAAAATAAGATCCTGACTTCAAACTTGTCGCATATTTTCCCTTGTTACCTTGTCAGTTTTTAAAAAAAAAAGTATCTTAAAGAGAAGGAAGGAGTTGCACTGTTTTGGCAACATCTGTCTCTCCTAAGCACACCCACTGACAGCATGTCACTTTGCTGTACCGGGGAGTTCTTGTTCTAGTCATTTGGTCTTTAAAAGCAGCCTATGATGGAGTTCCTTTGTCTTTTTTTCTTTTTAAAGATTTTTAGGTTTTAAAATTTATTTGAGAGAGAATGAGAGACAGAGCATGAGTAGGGAAAGGGGGAGAGAGAGAGAGAGAGAAGCAGACTCCCTGATGAGCAGGGAGCCTGATGCAGGGCTCGATCCCAGCACCCGGGTATCATGCATGACTTGAGCCGAAGGCAGCCGTTTCATGACTGAGCCACCCAGGTGCCCTTTAACTTGTCCTAAAACCAGAGCGCTACCTTGATAGGAACACCAGTTTGAATTTTCAGCATGTACATCAGGCTCTTTCATGTCACTTCGCCCTTGAGGTATCTTGCAGCTTTCAGAAAAAGGGCAGCCACCGTGTGTGACGGAGGTGCCCCATTTGTAAGGAGGTCAATGAGAATCTCCTCCAGAGCGTGTCCATTTCACATCACTTCCTTCCCCTCTCCTCTGTCTTAATTTTTTTTTATCTTTTCTTTTTATTTCTTAGGTTTCTTTTCTTGTTGTATGAGTATGTATTTTAATAATAGATTTTTTAAAAAGATTTATGTCTTTATTCTAGAGAGAGGGAGAGCACAAGCATGGGAGGGGCAAAGGGAGAAGGAGAGAAAAATCTCAAGTACAGCGTGGAGCCAGATGGGCCTTGACCTCATGACCCTTAGGTCATGACCTAAGCTGAAACCAAGAGTGGGACTCTCATCAGACTGTGCCACCCAGGCACCCCTGTATTTTAATAGTAGATTTAACACAGCTTTCAAAGTTAGAACAGTGGATTCGTGAATATTATCAGGGGTAATTCTAGACAAAACCAAGTATCTTCTCTCCCTTTTGCCCTCTTTCCTCCCTCCCTGTGGCCCTGTCTCCCGGCTTCTCCCTCCTGCTTTCCTTGCTTCCTTCCTTTCTTCTTGGCCCCAGTAGAGAATAAGCAGCTGACTCTTGGATTTTTCCCTTAGTAGCTGAGTAGCTCAGCTGAGCTGAGGCTCAGCTTCCTTATCTATAAAAAAGTGGCGATGCCGTTTTTCCGGATATTTGTAAGTCTTGGACGAGAACGAGTACGCCGCACAAGAGAGCGCCCTTGTGCACTGTGCGCGGCACGGAGCCATGGCAGTGAGGGGCCTCTCTTCTCAGCTACCAGGTGCGCCTTCTGGAAAACAGTTACAGAATCAAAACACAAGAGCTAAAATAGACTGAAGGAGCAAATTACAGGCAGGCCTATAATCTGACTGATAAGAGAGAGATATTTAAAAGGGTTATGTGAACTACAAATGTTAGTAACCTGTGCCCCTCTTGAAAAGGAATTATTTTTGCTAATTAGATTGTCATCAGGTTTTAATTTAGAAATATTAGGTGCAGTGAACAATGAAATAAGATCTTCCAAATAGTGAGACAAGATTATCTTAAACCTAGAATTCTCTCCCCAAAGTTGCTGTCATGAGTGAAAGCTAAGGATATTTTTGAACATGCTTAGAACTTTTCCTACCTGCGGACTGCACTTGAAAGGATTAGTTGGGGTTGTATTTGTTGATAAAAAAGGACGTAAAAGGGAGAGGAAGACGGGTTGCAGGTAACAACACAGGTCAGAGGTCTGGACACCTGAGCTCTGGAGAACAGAGGTTCCGGAAAACTAAGAAAGTCGGAAGAATTGGGTGTATGGTGAAAACGAAAAACAATCTGAAATTCCAGCCCCCTATGGTTCTGATGTGGATGTGGGGAGCGCAAGGGTGGGCAGGCTAGGAGGGATGAGAAATGAGGCAAGTTGCTTTTTGTCTTGCTGGGGGTGAAAACCTATCTTAATATAGTTTATTAAAAGGCAAACTCATTACAGAGTTTCTGTTTGGGGTGATGAAGAAGTCGTGGAAACAGTGATGATGGTTACACGACATTGTGAATTTAATTAATGCTACTGAAGTGTGAATTTGGAAATGGCTAAGATGGCAAATTTCTTTATGAAAAAATGGAAAAAAAGTCAAATCAGAGTCGGTGAGATGCGTATTTGTAGCGCTCCCTAGACATTATTTAGGCTCAGGGAAGCAGAGCTGGGACCGTGGCACAGAGCTGGGGGCAAGTAGGCCCCTTTGCAGTGCACCCCAGGGTCGGAGCTGCCCAAGGCTAGGACCCTCTCTTCTGTGTTCACGGCTGGGCCAGCACCGCCTGAATGAATGGATGGTCGGGTAACATCACATAGTTTATGTACGCAGCTCCCTGCTCCTACAATGGTGCCCGATGAAACAATATTCTGACTAATTTGGCTTCCTATGTGCAGAGAGGATGCGTTGGTCAGAAGATGCCTGCCTGATCTTTCGCTCCTTATCTTTTCATTGTAAGCGAATAAATTGCTATTATTAAACATTCTTTAGAAAACTCAAACGAGTTAAAGATCTACAACTGAATTTTAAAAGGTTTGCTACATACTTTTTCCAGGGCTTTCCTTAGTGTGTATGAAAAATGTGTGCCCAGAGACCATGCTATATTTTCCTTCTTAGTACTACAATGTAAAGAGCTATTTTTAAGAAAACTTCGCAGCCATATTTCCATCAGTAGGTACTCTGTGAAATTAGTACTTAATTGAATATTCTTTCATTTTTCCCCCTTCCTCTGTGTATTGTTGTTATCCCAAAGGAATGTGTTCCATTACTTGGCTTTGTTTGCTTGCTTGCTTGCTTGATTTAACTCATAATTTTCTATTTAAACAATGAGTATAAGCATGTTTATTTCTTAAGATAGATCGAAATTTGGTGGTCCCTTTAGTGCTTCAATCTTACTTAAGAATGAACTGAATTCAGACACATTTTAATTAAAATATTTAAAAGTTTCAAAGCTGGGGACGCTGGGTGGGGCTCTGTCACTTGAATGTCTACCTTTGGCTCAGGTCCTGATCCCAGGGTCCTGGGATGGAGCCCAGCCTCCGGCTCCCTGCAGGGAAGATGCTTCTCCCTCTCCCTCTGCCCTCCTCCCTGCTTGCGCCTTCTCTCTCTCTCTCAAATAAATAAATAAAATCTTTCAAAAAAAAATTAGAAGTTTCAAAGCTTATAGTTTTGGAATCTTTTTTTTTTTTCCACAGTTGAGCTATTGAAAAATTGCTTTAGCTGCTTACGTTGTTGGTTTTCTGAATGTTGTCTGCAATGATCCTCTTGAGCATTTTGAGAAAAAAAATTGGACAGATTTTTAGTTTAGTCCTTGATTCCTGCTCTCTTCGTGTGTTCATCCTGTGATTCTTTGCCTACACAGGATACACGAGAACAAGACCTTGTTGTTCCTCATTGTGCCTTTGAGCCCTCATCTTACAACTTTTCTGCTCTTCACCCCATTTACTCCTCTCTTAAAGGTAGATCCTCGGATCGGAGCCGTGCAGCTGGGCTCATCTGATCAGCATGTCAACCAGTTATCGCATTATACATTTTTTGCACGTTTATGCAGCAGTTTATTTTTTCTTGTCTTCTCATTTTATATTTTATCTTAAGAGCAATGAAAAATTATTCTTGTAGATTTTTTTTTTTAAATAGACTTTAAAAGTCATTAGAGACATTCTCTCATGGGCTAACTAGACCGGTGATGTTGTGGAAAGGGTGTGGGGATGTGGAGTCAGAAGACCGACTTTAATTACAGGCTTTGCACCGTCCCGGTTTAAGGAATTTGTTGAGTAGGTCACCCTCTTGGGATTATTGTATGCTGAGGAGTCATCTGGGGGGAGAGTTGTAGCACTTCTTGTGCGTGCCCAACATGGTGGAGATTTCACTGTCACTAAGTTTCTGTGTGGACATGAAGTGAACTTGGACCTCTTCCTGACTAAGCAACTAAACAAGAATTCTGAGTTTCATCTCTTGGCATGCTGGCCCTGCTGTTTTATAGTTCTGTAGTATTTGTCTGTATGGTGAGAGACTGGGAGGGGAGATTGTGGAAGGCTTTGAAATTGTGAAAAAATCAGTGAGCATTCTGTCTAGTTCAGCCAATCAGGTTCTCTCTGCGTTTCATTATCTTTGAGCCGTTTTATAACTCACTCTATTGTAGGAATCAGGTAGTAAAGCAAATGACCTTGTCTGTGGAAAGCTAATTCTGATGGGAGAATGCAAGAGATGATTGCCCTATGTATACTGACCAGCTTCATTAATTTTGCCTCTTTCTAGCATTCCTGGTCCTTGTATATTTTTTTCCTCTTTGGAGTCTCCTTTGAACAGGCCATAACATCTCACTGGTGCTCTAATTAATAAATTTAACAAAAACTTTACACTTTCTTATTTTTGAGATTTTTGATTTTAACTTTCCTTAACTTTTCTAAAATTATTTCTTTGCAACCCAGTAGAAGAACACAATTCTGGAAATTGGGATCCAGTTCTGGAAATTAAGGGATCTCTTTATTGCTCATATCACTGAGCTCTGATTTCCTCATTTAAGGAATAACTTGTTGACTTTTAAAAAACTTCTTAATTCCAGTTAGTTAACAGTGTTATATTAATTTCAGATGTACAATATAGTGGCTAAGTTTATTATTACCAAGGTGAATTGCCATAAAATCAAGGAATTTAATTATCTTACTTCTATAAAATAATTGCAGCGCAAGTTTTTTTTCTTTTTTAAAGATTTTATTTATTTATTTGACAGAGATCACAAGTAGGCAGAGAGGCAGGCAGAGAGAGAGGAGGAAGCAGGCTCCCTGCTGAGCAGAGAGCCTGATGCAGGGCTCGATCCCAGGACCCTGGGATCATGGCCTGAGCTGAAGGCAGAGGCTTTATTCCCCGCCCCCCCCCCCCTAAAGATTTTATTTATTTATTTCACAGAGAGAGATCGCAAGTAGGCAGAGAGGCAGACAGAGAGAGAGGAGGAAGCAGGCTCCCCGCCAAGCAGAGAGCCCAATGCGGGGCTTGATCCCAGGACCCTGAGACCATGACCTGAGCTGAAGGCAGAGGCTTAACCCACTGAGCCACCCAGGCGCCCCGCCGCGGAAGTTTTTTGTAGTATTTTTAGCATTCGTGTATGTGCACGTAAATTAATGTTAAAGAAGATTATTTATTTTGGTGTTACTATTTCTTAAAATGGGGTTGGTACTTGAATTGCTACTGACAGTTTTCAGTAGTGAGTGAAGAAACTGTTAGCACTCTATAGTCTGCTGTTAATAAGGAGAAACAATGTGTTTCCCTATGAAAATGATAACTAGACTGTTAGCACTATCAGTGCTGATCGACAATTGTGAGTATTACTATAGTCAGTAGTTTTTAACTATTATTACGGTCAAAGCCATTTATTTTTTAACCTACTTATTGACTTAATAATTTATGTAGAGTGGGGGTGAGGGGCAGAGGGAAAGAGGGGGTCTTCAGCAGGCTCCGCACTCAGAGTGGAGCTTGATACGGGCCTGATTTCAGGACCCTGTGATTGCACCTTGAGCCAAAATCAAGAGTCAGACTCTCAACAAAATTAGCCCCCCAGACGCCCAGTCAAAGCCATCTCTGAAGGTCCCCACGTCACACAGCATTATTAAACACTGATTGAATAAGTGTGTCTTAGCTCAGGCCACTATATCAGAATACCAGAGACTGGGTGGCTTAATCAACAGAAATTTATTTTCTCACAGTTCTGTGGTGTAGCTGCCTTCTTGATACATCCTCATATGGGTCTTTCCTTTGTGTGTACTTGGGAGAGAGAGCAAACTCTCTGGTGCCTCTTCCTAAAAGGACACTAATTCCTATTGAATCAAGGCCCTACCACTATGACCTCACTTGACCTTAATTATTTCCTTAGGGGTACCTTTTCTAAATATAGCAACATTGGGAGTGAGGGCTTCAATGTATGAACTGTGTAGAGGCATAAACATTTAGTGTCTGACAAGGTGTGTGATGTTAAAAGTAGGAATCACACATCTGAAATACAGGTTGGGGGATGACGCTAAATGCTGTCCCCAGAGGAGGCCAGGTGAGTGTTGAGGACATCAGCCATGACTTGATGAAGTCCATGCTGCCAGAGTGTCTCCTGACCGAGATGATGCCAGTGGTCCTGACCCACCGTTACTCATCTGATCTGATTTCTTCACTCTTACGTCCACGTATCTCCTAAGAGGAGAAAAAAGGGCAATGCACTTACTCTTCTGTCACTTTGAATTTAAAAGCCAGGACTTCTCTGGGTCAAGGTGTGTCTCAAGATTCTTTGAGCCTAATATTATCTCAGAAAAGACAGATGTTTTATATTCCTCTCACTCTTAGTTTTTCCGCCTAACCGCCTTCACTGGTTTGTTGCAGTGGGAGTACTGCTTCTTAGGGAATCACAAAACATGATCTTTCATGGATCCTGGGGTAGTTTACTTGGTTTAGAATTGCATGGATGGTGTTATTTCAAGTCCTGTGGCTTTACTTCCGTGCCACCTGCCTTTTCTCATCATTTATTAAAGCCAGCCTTTTGACTTTGATGTATGTCATGTTAGCACCTTGTAAATCCTTCTAGTAATACCTTTGTGTTAGTAAGGTGTGTAAACACTGTTGTTTCTACTCCATTTGCTTCTCTCTCTGTCATTTTCATAGGGCTTTTTAACCTGCTAATGTCCCAAGATATTGATTTAAAACAGCCAGCCAAATAATAGAAACTTCCTCCTTGCCCATGATGAACTGACCTCTTTTTACCCTTCTCCTTTTCAAATTCAGTTTGGAAAGCTCAATTTTCATAATCTTTTGAGCTAGTACTTTGCCTCCCTGGTGCTCACAATTCAGCAGCTTTATTATTTTCAAGACCCTATACCAAGAGCACACCCCAACTACTGTTTTTTTCTAAACACATTTTACAAGCTCAGTCAAGATTTTCATATAATTTTCTTTCTTTAGTTTGTAGGAAAAGTACTTTGCCTCTTCCCTAATTCCCTCCCCTTGCTTTTTCCTGTCTTGGTTAATATTTGAAAGATTTAGCTTGGCCATTTCCGGCTTTTATCTCTTAGGCCTTCTCCTGTTGAGCTGCATGGTGAGTGTCCAAGTTAGGTTACGTAGAGTAGACTGTATTTGGTGTTTCCTCCTCAGTTTCTGATAGTCCATAAGTTCATGAGTTAGTCTACCTAAGAAGTATTATTGTTGTGAATACTGCCTCTTTTGTGTGGCGGTTTCCTTCATTGCCCTAGGCTTATACAGAGTTTCTAATACTTCGGTTGATGGCTTTTCTCTTGATTTGGTTGATAGAAGAAGAGGAACTTCATCCATCTTCTCTTGACTCTAGACTCTATCTTTCAAAAGGGAATGTGGACAATTTGAAAGGGGTCTTAACTAAGACCCAAAAGTATCATGAAGAGATTGATATGGTTAAAGGAGCTAGATTACATGACCCGCTAAGGAGTAAGACTGTGGAGAAATTGAGGACTGGGCCCTTCACAGAAGTTCCTCGTATTCTCTGTGTTACGTATAAGTGGGCCTGTCTGCTCTTAGGTGCCTGCCTGGAGAGCCTCTCCTATCTTGTGTTTTTTATCGTGCTTTAGTATGGCCTTGAAGAATCCAGAGCTGTTTCTTACTTTACGAAGGATTTCGATTTGACCCAGGGAAGATACTCCTCCAGGATGTTGAGCACTGGTTGGGGGTGTGGTGTAACTGGGAGAGGGTCCCTGTGGAATCAGCCTCTCGCCTTTCCCGCCCTGGAAACTTTGGAGGTTCCAGATGTAGGATTTGAATCTGGGTTCATGTAGTCCATCTTATCTTCTTTTTCTGATTATGACTTGAAGCCCTTCACAATGGTAGGAGAGCAATGAGAGGCATTGAGCGGTTCCTCAGATACATTTCTTGAATAAGAGTGGTGCGCAGTCCCAGGGAGGACACAGCGTGGTGCAGCATCCAACAGCGTTCTACTGGGAATCACATGTCCATGAGGATCATGTGCAGATAATGGGGCTGTGTGTTCCCGAACCTGTGGCTTCAGTCTCTGCAGGCCTTACCTTTCCATTTACAATGCAGGATCTTGATCAGAAGAATTCTAAGGTCCCCTGTAGCTCAGTCCTGTGGATGACCGTGGGAATGAGCTTAATTGTGCAGGGAAGAGAGGCTGACATAGGCAAGGGAGATGAGCTAAAGCAAGAGACAGGAGGAGGAGTGGGAGAAGGCCATGGTGGCCTGAGAAAGGAGACTGAAGGAGGTGCAGGTGCCCAGGAGTGGGAGGGAGGACAGGAGTGGACCAGAAGGACAGTGTTAGTGGCCGCCAATCCTGGATGTTTCTTGGTCTAGATCTTTCTTTTCCGTTGGACTAACTGGGCTGGCTTTGAGACAGTTTGTTCAGGTTTCTCTTTCTGTTTCCTTCATTATTAGGTTAAAATCGTACTTTCTGTGAAGATTTCAAAGAATTATTTTTGTTATTCAAAATACCCCTGGGGGATAAGCAAAGATAATTGTCTCTATTTCATAAAATGTGGAAAAGAAGGTGTAAGGCGGTGAAGCTGTTTATTCAGGAAAACCATGTGCTAGTGTTGGAGTCCTGTTTGTCAGCTCTCTCTGTTTGACTTTCCTGCCTTCAGCTGCGTGTGAGAATCGGGAGGGTACATCATCACGGTGCTTGGCGGGGGCCGCAGAGGGAATACCGTATCCGAGAGGTGTCCTTCATCCTCACGTACTCTTACTGGGCAACGGTTTCCAAACCAGGCCATCCAGTCTGTGCACGTGTTTCATAATTCAGTAACTTCAGTTCCGTCTCTTCTAAATAAAATGATGCAAATTAAGAAAATGTCCATACCCACAGGAAGCAGAGCTTCTACGATTTCCTGTGTTGGTGTGCTGAGGGGATCTTTGGATATGCAGAGTGCCATTCATGAGATGATAGAATTCCTATTATCCTTGAATTTCCTGAGTCCTTTATGCAGCAAATGGGACGTTAGCTGTACTGATCCTGCTGAGTAGTCTCAGCCTTGGGGGCTGGAGAGGACGTGAGTTGTTCATTAATTTTGTAAACGGATTTCTTACATCACAGTCACATGTAATTTCGAGGACACTTGTCTCTGAGCTCCACAAAGTAGAGACCAGGGTTTTTGTTTTTATTTTTGTAATGAAAGTGATCCATTTATCTCTAGGGGGAACAAACGGCAGCCATGTGATGTACATATTACAGTAGACTGTGTTCCTGCATGGGATTTGGTTGCTTTTATCACATCGCTTTATGGCTCCTTACATCACATGCTCTACCTCTGTGAGTTCCGGGGAGTGTTTGCAAAGGGAGGCATCACTTGCCGGAAACTACTCTAGTGAGTGCTGCCCGTTCTCTTCTGCCCTTCTGGATTCGAGAATCAGGAGGCAAGCATCTGCTCGTGACTTTGGGAGGAAGGTGTTAGATATTTAAGATTCTTAAATAAATACGCAGGATTTTTTGTCTATTAGAACTTCCTTATTTGGGGATGTTCAAATTAAGAAAAAGTCTGTTTGCTGTAGAGGTGCTAAGGAGACACATGGTTCCAAAATACACGATGTCTTTTTTTACCCCAACCTCCAAATGTACTATGATACTGGACAGTTTAGTATTTCTGACACAGAGTGGTCCCCTTAAGGAAATTTCAGAGTTAAAAGTAAAATTCTTTTTGCTCCCTTTCTTTTTTTTAAATGATATTAGAGATGGGGCACGTGGATGCCTCAGTTGTTAAGTGTCTGACTTCGGCTCAGGTCATGATCCCAGGCTTCTGGGATCACTCCCCCCAACAGGCTACCTGCTCGGCAGGGAGCCTGCGTCTCCCTCTCCTACTCTTCCTGCCTGTGTTCCCTCTCTCACTGTGTCTCTGTCAAATAAATAAATTAAATAAATAAATAAATAAATAAAATCTCTTTAAAACATATTAGGGAGTCTGCTCATTTTTTTGAAAACTGCAAACAAAAAGGATCGAATCAAGTGTTTAACTTGCTTTCCCTTACAAATTGCATCTCAGATTAACCAAGTAATTGAAGAGAGAGTCCCTTTTTGAAGAAGTAGCTCAGTGAACAGATGAGAAAGGATTCAGAAGGGTCAGATTTCATTATCTGGCAACCCCAGTAAGTCATTGGATCCAATCAGTGAGCACCATTGGCTGCCAACACTGCTGTAGAAAGACAACTGAGACTGTATGTCTCCTGGTGGAGTGTACAGCCTATGAAATAGTCTTGCTGAAATTTCAACGTATTATCTGGTCTGGCCTCTTTCTCTGACTACTGATTAATAAGAAGTGCAGAAGACGGGAACAGAGTGAATTAAACATCATAGAGACACAATTTTTAACAAATCCAGACTAGGCAACTCTCTAGGGTGAAGGACTTTTTTTCATTAACAGTAACAACAACAACAACAACAACAACAACAAAAAGCAACTGAAGTAAAAGAGAAGGAAGATGAAATCTATAAATTAAAAGGATTAAGATATGTATCAACTAATCCTAATGTCTACATCTTTTTTGGACACCAATTTATTACAAACTGTAAAATAGTATCATACAGTTGGGGGAAAGGCACAGTATCTCAATATTTGGTTATATTGAGGAATTTGTGTTAATGTATTTAAGGAATTATTCCATTGGGATTTATAAAAATGAGCCCTGTGGGGGGAAAAATGTGAGTCCTTTATATAGTGTCAGATGAAAGGTTATGTCTGGGATTTGCTTCAAAAAAATACAGGAAGGCTATGAATATAGGGTATAAATGAAGAAAGACTGGCCATCATCAGTGAATCTGGAAGATGGATACATGGGGATAGTCTCTAATTGATGTATATGATTGAAATAGTCATTGTGGAATGTTTTTTAAAAAGGATTTTAGGTAAAGATAGGGAGAAAAGCTTTGGGTACAATGGAAAGGAAGTTGGAAGAGGAGGAAAAGAGATATAAAATGCTTAGGATGGTACCTGATATGTTCTATGTATGGAATACTTAACTGGCTATAATTATTCCAAGCCTTGCATGCACCAGTTCATTTACATATCTAGTCCCTCATTTGCTTGTTTTAGTAAATATTTATGTGTACATATGATGTGCCAAGCACCAAACCACTTCCATAAATCAAGTAATAGGAGTAGAACCCATTACACCCCAGTGGTATCTTTGGCCTGTACTCTTTCTACTGAGTCTTTGACTTGTGTGTGAATAGCTCCCAGAGTAGAGGGTTTAAAATGGCACTGTATAGTGTCATTGCTGGATTCATTCAAGTTTTGTCATCCACACTCTTCTCAGTGTAGCTCTAAATTGGCTCCTGGGGCTATGCCTTTCTCTTGAATCATTTGACTCTTAAAGGGTATGGTTGCCCCCTACTTGATTCCAGAAAGACCACCTCTGATCCCTGACTCAGTTCATCTAAGTGATGGCCAATTGAACAGCCAATGCCAGATTTATAGTTGGGATCCTCTGGGAAAGCTCCCTTTCCCTGCCATTTCACCTTTGGAAGTGTTGTTACATTCTGGAAGATTTTCCAATTACTATACCTAATTACAAGGAAGAATAAATTACTGAAGCAAGTTAAATTAGCTTGTGTGTCACAACAGTAATTAACATTCAAATGGGAAACTGCTGCCATTTTTATAAACATCACTAAGTGGAAGCAGCACCCCTTTGGAAAGCTGAAAGCACGAGGGTGTTCTTCCCCTGAAGTCTGACGTAAGGATGGTCAGAGAGAATTGCTGGGTTGAGTGTTTAGAAAATCTGCCTGCAGGAGATTGATGTCATTGGAGAGATCAGTTTTTGAATTGCCCCTTTTTTAATCTCAATTCTTAGAAATAGCAAGTTCCTTGTGCATTTATCATCGACTTTCCCTTCCTGGCCCCACATGTTTTTCCTTTTTCTTTTCTCCATATTTTCCGGAAGGACTGGGCACCAGTTGGAGACATTTTGTGGACTAAGCTTTTCTCAGGAAGAGGCTCTCACAGCCTTTTCAGAGTCTGTTTTTCAACAATGTCATGCTCATTCTTTGCCCATTCGGTGCTTTCCTGCCATAAAGATGTTTATTCTTCTGCTCTTTGGTCTCCTGATTTTTTTTTTTAAGGATTTTATTTATTTATTTGACACACAGAGAGAGAGAGAGATCACAAGCAGGCAGATCGGCAAGCAGAGAGAGAGGGTGAGCAGGCTCCCTGCCGAGCAGAGAGCCCGATGCGGGGCTCGATCCCAGGACCCAGGGATCATGACCTGAGCTGAAGGCAGAGGCTTAACCCACTGAGCCACCCAGGCGCTCCTGGTCTCTTGATTTTATGTTGTCTTTTCAAGCTCTTCTGTTGAGTGCACAGAATTTTCTTGCTCAGTGTGACTTTCATCCTGGCATTATCATATATAGAATTTAGTAATTTTTAATGGCAGTGCTGAAGTGGTAAACTCAAAAGGAAGGATGCTTTTCAAAGTATAGAGTAATACACCCACAACTAGTAATAAGTGGTTATTTAGCTACTTTTACTAACCTCATTTGGTGTAGTGTGTGGGCAGTTAAAGCTCAGCAAGGTTTGGGAAAATCATTTGAGTCTGCCATTGGTGGTTTGGGTTATGAATTTTTTTTGTTGTTGTTTCCTCAGTAATAAGTCTAGAATTTATTTAGAGAGTTGACTCGGTAACTCTGGGTCAACTGTGCCCTTTGTAATGATGAATTGTTATCATTTTTGTTCTTGTTATTTTAAATTTACAAAGTCTTAAATGAGGTGAGGATTGTGAGTGATGGGATCTAATTTAGGAAAGCAGTGAAGTTATAAATTCTGCTCATAACCCAGAGGTGGCCCTTAATATTCCCGGGCACTTTTCATTTGTAAGGAACAACACATTAGTAGAGTGTATGAAGGTTTAAATCACTTTCTTCTTAATATTAGAAGTAGGTGCCTCTGCTAATATGATAATATTTGACCAAGTCATGGCTGTAAGCATAGATCTTTGTACCATCGAGTCAGTGAATCACGGTGGTTCCTATAATATTGAAATCACAAGCCTAAAAATATTTAAGATTTTTCTTCCTTTTACTCTATATTAAAACAGAAATCTATTTCTACCTACTTGGTTACAGTGTGTAGTTTGGGGACTACTTGTGTTTCTTATGCATGTGTTCTTTTAGCTCAAGAATGGCTAAGGTCGGGGCACCAGGGTGGCTCAGTCAGTTAAGCATCTGCCTTCAGCTCAGGTCATGATCTCTGGGTCCTGAGATTGAGCCCCACATTAGGCTCCCTGCTCAGTGGGGAGTCTGCTGCTCCTTCTCCCTCTGCTCCTCCCCCTGCTTGTGCTCTCTCTCACTGTCTCTCTTTCTGTCAGAAGAATAAATAAAATCTTAAAAAAAAAGAAGAAGAAGAAGAAGAAGAGTGGCTAACGTCACCACTTCAGGGGAAGAGCCTGCATTTACTGGTATCACAGACATAAGGCTAATACAGGTGTTATTCTTGTTGCTTTGAAAATGTTTTCCTGTTGCTGGTGGTTAAATTGTATGTGTCATTTTTGTTTTAAGGAAGAAACTACTGCTTTCTCCTCCCAGTATCAGTTCAGTTTTAGATGCTGTGCTGTTATTATTGCTGTTACTTGTTTCCTCTCTCTGCCAAGGGTCCGGAGAGGCAAATATGGCTCCAAAGTGTGGTGCCCTTTATGGATCTGGGGCAATGGCAGGAAGGAGGAATGGTTTTTCTACCCTGGCCCTCAGCAGTGTGGTTGATGGAGGTGGATTCTGTTTACTGACCTCAGTTTTGCACCTCCAAAGTGTCATATACAAAATCAAAATTGTCTTGGGGTTTCCTGTAAGGAGGATTGTGTTGGGGTTTGGAGGAGGCATGAAATGAAAAGGAGGGTACTCGGGGCGCCTGGGTGGCTCAGTGGGTTAAAGCCTCTGCCTTCAGCTCAGGTCATGATCTCAGGGTCCTGGGATCGAGCCCCGCATCGGGCTCTCTGCTCAGCAGGGAGCCTGCTTCCCTCTCTCTCTGCCTACTTGTGATCTCTTTCTGTCAAATAAATAAATAAAATCTTAAAAAAAAAAAAAAGGAGGGTACTAGAATAGAATAAAAAATGATCTCCTTAGTGCTTCTCTGAACTTTAGCTCAGATTGGAAGACTTGTTTCCCATTATCTAGTTGGTTTTGAATAAATATCCACATTGAAAAGGACCATAGAAGGTGTAGGAATTTGGGTCAATACAAGTTGCTTTTCATGGAGAACATCTTTAAGGTAGAAAACTCTTTGGAATAAATCACGTTTTTGAAAAGGGCTTCTGTTCTGTGTTTTATACAGCATAGTACAGTTGGAATCATGGCTAATTTTACTTGTTTCATTTACAATGTATTTAAAAGCCCTCCTCAATGAATAGTTGGTAATTAGGTGATTGACATATTCTCCCACTTGATAATCACACATGCCAGTAAATTGCCCTATATTTTCCACGAGTATTTCCAATAAAGGTTTGAAACTTTCCCTCACAAATGGTGCTGACCAAAATTAAAAGGGACTGAAGGATACTTTATTTCCACAAATTGAGTGACTGCTCATGCTGGAATGCCCTGTCTTCCTTCAGAAATGAAGTACTTCTAGATTTGTGATGGGAAGTATGGTTCATCCTGAGTGGTAAGATAGGAATATCTAAAGTGTTTTAATCCTTAGGTTTTGGGGTGGTTTTAAAGGTTAGGTCATGTCTACAGTGTAAAAGTTACTTGTAGACAAAAAATAACGTTTTTTTGTTTGGGTAATTGTTATGGCAAATCTCAAAGACCAAAGCAATTACTCTACTTGACTGTAAACTCTCAGGGATACTTTGGTTTGGTTTTATTTCCCATATTACTCGGGAAATCCAAAATTTATTTTCATAATTTATGTAGAAATCATTTTGAAACCTAACTTTAATTTTTGATAACAACAAAGGGATAGTTTCTCTGTCACAAAATACCATGAGATAGTATTTCATAAACAAATAACCTCATCATGGGGCACATGGAAGCTACTCGATGAGCTGTACTTCTGTTTTGTTCCTTTTTAAATAATTTTAAAATAATTCCTTTTTAAATAATTTTTTAAAAATTATTATTTTTTAAAGATTTTATTTAATTATTAGTCAGAGAGAGAGAGAGAGGGCAGAAGCAGGGGGAACACCAGGCAGAGGGAGAAGCAGTCTCACTGCTGAGCATGGAGCCCGATGTGGGACTTGATCCCAGCATTCTGGGATCCTTACCTGAGCCCAAGGCAGACACTTAACTGACAGAGCCACCCAGGCATCCCTCTAAGCTCACTTTTTAATTGAATTATAATTTACAGACAATAAAATGTATTATTTAGATAGAATTTGATGACGTGAATATTGACAGATATTTATGTAGCACACACTCCCATAAGTCTGTAGGATATTTCCATGAGCTTAGAAAGGGTTATAATACTTTAATTTATAATATTATAGTATACCTAGTTTTAAGAGTAGCAGAGAAGCATGGCTTAGCGATCAGAGAAAGCCTCTCTTCATTTTATTAGGTGCTTAACAGATGCAAGTATGATGGAGAAAGACAGATATTTTATAATGAACAACTTACGAATTGTTCAGACTCTGTTCTGTGCCAGGTGCTCCTTTAGCTCCTAGAATAGATCTTTCTCGAGTATAAGGTGTTCACAAGTGGCAACACTCACTCCACCCAATAACAAAAGTGTGATTAAAATAAAATGATAGGGGGCACCTAGGTGGCTCAGTGGGCTAAAGCCTTTGCCTTCAGCTCAGGTCATGATCCCAGAGTCCTGAGATCGAGCCCCATATCGGGCCCTCTGCTCAGCAGGGAGCCTGCTTCCTCCTCTCTCTCTGCTGCTTCTCTGCCTAATTGTGATCTCTGTCAAATAAATAAATAAAATCATTTAATAAATAAATAAATAAATAAATAAATAAATAAATAAAAATGATAGGCATAGGCAAATCAGGGAAATTAAAACTAAAAGAGTTGGTGTCTGGGTGGCTCTGTTGGTTAAGCGTCTAACTCCAGCTCAGATCATGATCTTGGGGTCCTGGGGTGGAGCCCGCTGTCAGGCTCTGCACTCAGTGGGGAGCCAGCTTGTCTCTCCGCCCTTCCCCCTGCTGGACCTCTCTCCCTCTACCCCTCGTGCTCTCTCTCTAATAAATAAATAAAAATTAAAAAAAATAAAGATAAAGAAAGGGATATCAAAGTGTCATACAAATAGAATTTAAGGTAAAAAAACATTAAATGAAATCAACTTTATATCTTTCATAAAAGATAAATAACTTTTTTTCCTTTGGTTATCCTTGAAACATTTACCAAAATTGATTCTTGGGTGGATATAGGCAAGAGGGTTCAACTCCACCCATTGCTTGGGAAATAAAAAACTAAGTCTTGGACCAAAGTGGACATTGAAATATTTTAGAAAATAAAAATACAGTATCTGATACAACTAAAAGGAAGCAAACAGATTGTACTCAGGAACTCATAACTTTCAAATAGTCATTCTTAGGTCATAATAGAAAATTTCCTGGGGCACCTGGGAGAACAGTAAGTTAAGTGTCCGCCTTTTGGTTTTTGGCTCGGGTCCTGATCTCGGGGTTGTGGATTAAGCCCTGCATCAGGCTCCCTATTCAGCTTGAGATTCTCTCTCCTTCCTCTGCCCCTCCAGCTTGTGCTTTCTCTCTCTCAAATAAATAAGTAAATCTTAAAAAAATAAAAAAGAAAATATCCTGGTTATGAAAAGAAAAGATGAGAGAGCGATTTGGAAAATAGCATTAAATTTGCATACAGAAGCGCCGAGAAGTCTTGGAGGAATATAGACTTCAAATACAACAAAGAAAATACCAAGAGATTTACAAATGTTAAACAATATAGGAGATTAATTGCAGAGGCATACTGTGCTCACAGATGATAAAACTAAGCATTATAAACATGATTACCTTTCCAAACTAAATGGTCTTTATCCATTGTCTCAGACACTTAGTGATCATTTAGAAGAACCAATGCACAAGAGAATGTGCCATTCAATAATGTACAGTTAGTCTATAAATTTATGGGGAAAAAATTATTAATCAAAATCAAAGTAAGGCAAATAGTGATAGGCCATTTGGCAGAAATTAATAAGAATTGTTAATGTTCACATGTTAGCAAGAATTCAGTAAGGGAGGCACTCTCATATTACTACAGTTGCAGAAATTGATTTATATTTTGGGACAAAGCCAATCTTTTAAAAAAATATTTATTTATTTATTTATTTATTTCAGAAATCGAACAGAGTGAGTGGGAGGGAGAAGCAGAAGCAGGTCTCCTGCTGAACAGGGAGCCCAATGAGGGGCTTGATCCTGGGACCCTGGTGGGATCATGACCTGCACAGAAGGCAGACACTTAACCACTGAGCCACTCAAGCTCTTGCTGTGATTTAGATGTGATTTAGATCAGAACTCAAACCTGGGGCTCACCGTGCTGTGCTGTATATTTCTCTGCCTCTTAAACGTCCTTCTTTAACTGTGATCTGGAGCAAGAAAGAGCATTTTGATGACTAAATCCAAGACTTATTCCCATTTATTTGCTTTTCTAGGAACATGATTTTTCTTTTTAAGTTCACTTATACTTGTCTTTTTTGTGTATCATATTATTGTATGTCTTTCAAAGAAAGTAAATTCTGTCGTTTGTTTGCTGTATAACAGACTTTAAATGATTTCCCTTGTCTCTACTTGATAAATTAACTTTGGTGTTTTTCCTTTTGATTCACTAATTTCTGGCCACTTTTTCCATGCATTCTGTCTATTCGCTCCACTATTGAGAGTAAACATGAACTTGCCCATGACTCCAGTTCCTTGGCATCAGTCCTTTGCTTAGCTCATGGATTGCTAATCCCATTTAGTTAGTGTGTTAAGGTTTAAATTTGCTAGATGGAGGGGATTGGGGAAGGACACCCAAGCTTTTAGGAAGCCCAAGCTCCCTAAAGAACTCAAGAGAAGAGAGGATTTCATTCCTTTTTAAATCACTGCGAAATGACAGGAAACATTATAAGTGTATTAGAAATTGGAAATTTAATTGGGCCTGAGTGTGTAGTAGTTGATACTGAACCTCTACTTTGGAAGAGCCTTTATCTTTCAAGAATAGGGTAGAATTGGAGCTCAGAAGCCTTTGTACATTGATACTGGATTGATGTCATATGGTAGCCTGAACGCTGCTTCCTTATGACTGTGCAAAGGGGTGCCTGGGTGGCTCAGTCTGTTAAGCCGCTGCCTTTAGCCCAGGTCATGATCCCAGGGTCCTGGGATCAAGCCACACAGTGACTCCTTTCGCAGCAGGGAGCCTGCTTTGCCCTCTCCTCCCCCCTCCTGCTCTCGCTGTCTCTGTCTGCCTCTTTCTCAAATAAATAAATAAAATCTTTAAAAAAAAAAAAAAAAAAGAAGAAGAAGAAGAAACTGTGTGAAGCTTAATGGCAGCAAGGTAGACTTGTCAGAACCATACCAATGACTTTTGGGCCTGGCCAGCTGAATTGCTTGACATGATTCCTCTGGATGTAATTGGATTTTTTCTGTGTACAGAAAGGAGAGGGTCTTGCTACTTCTAAACCACATACAATGATTTATTAACCTCAGTCACAGTGATAGGTAGGCATTTCAAAGAAATCATAATTACAAAATACAGCAGGCTCCAAAATTTCTTCATTTCTTTTCATTCCAAGGAATGTCTGATGGGGCAAAAGATTTGGCTATTTGTAGCACCAAACTTCCTTCACAGATATGAGTTCTGCCTTGTAGCCACAGTGTAAGAATTTTACCCATGTTGTTGTTGTTTTAAAGATTTTATTTATTATTTATTTGACAGAGAGAGAGATCACAAGTAGGGAAAGAGGCAGGCAGAGAGACAGGGGGAAGCAGGCTCCCTGCTGAGCAGAGAGCCCGATGTGGGGCTCCATCCCAGGACCCTGAGATCATGACCTAAGCTGAAGGCAGAGCCTTAACCCACTGAGGCAGCCAGGCGCCCCTGTTTTACCTATGTTGTTAAAAAGATATCAAGAACAATGTGTTATGTACTGCTTTTTATTATTTTGAGATCATTTCAGACCTAACATGGAGGCAAAATACTGTGACTTGTTCCCTGAAGTTCCTTTTCCTCTTGCTGGATCTGGCAGAGAGGTTCATCCATGTCTCCCATTGCTATGGGAATGCATATGTAATTTCATGGAGGTGCTTTTTCTGCAAACTTTATTGACTTTTGAAACATTTCATAGCTCTTACCTTTGTCAGACACTACTGTAAGCATATTATATTGATTAACTTACTGTACCACGCATCCATAAAGTTTACTGTTGATACGTCCCCTTTTACAGCTGAGGAGCTTGTGGCTCAGGGAGCTGAGTTTGTCCGGTGACTATGATGCAGACTGAACCGACTCAGTCTGGCTTCAGAGGACAACGCCTCAACCACCACTCTGTTAACATTGTGCTTTGGTCTGGTTTCTTGAAGCGAGGTGTTCAGAGAGTAGTATGAGAGTGCCTTGCTTACAAAGGACTGAAAGACAAAGAACCCAATTAAAGAAATGGGCAAAGGGCATAAGTAGACATTTCTGTGGAGCAGGATACAGTTGGCCGAGGAACACACGAGAAGGTGCTCCACATCATCAGTCATCAGTGAAGTGCAAATCACAGCCACAGTGAGGTACTACTTAACATTCACTAGCATGGCTGTAATAAAAAAGGAAGAAAGAATGTCTCGGCAAGGAGGTGAGAAATGAGACCCCTTGAACATTGCTGGTGGGGATGTGTAGCCACTGTGGGAAACAGTAACTCAAACAATTAAACATAGAATTATCATATGACTAAGTCATTCCATTCCTAGATACATAGATGACCCTTGAACAACAAAGAATTAAGTCCCTTATATGTGGATATTTTTTAGAAAGTACAGTACTGTAGCTGTATTTTCTCTCATGAACTTAACACTCTCTTTTCTCTAGCTTTTTTTGTAAGAATAGAGTATATAATACATGTAGCATACAAAATGTGTCAATTGATTGTTTATATTATCAGTAAGACCTCTGGTCAACAGTAGACCAATCATAGTTAAGTTTTTGGGGAATCAAAAGTCATCCATGGATTTTTGATTATGCCCTTGGGGTGGGGGTCTTGGCTCCCCTACCCCTTGTGTTATTCAAGGATCAACTGTATACCCGAAGAATTGAAAACCAATACTTAACGAATACATGTGCACCTATGTTCATAGCAGCACTGTTCGCAACAGTCAAAAGGTAGAAACAACCCCAGAGTTCATTAATGGATGAGTAGATAGGCCAACTGTGTTATAGCCTTGCACTGGAATATTCTTCAGGCATAAAAAGGAATGAGTACTGATATATGCCACAACATGTAAGACTTTTTTTGAGTACATGCTACATATCAGAAGATAAAGACAAAAGGTCACTTTTTATGTTCCATTTATGCAAAGTACTGAAAATAGACCAACTTAGGGAGTCAGTTCAAATTAGTGGTGGAGGGGAGGGCAAACAGGAAAACTGCCGGACGGCTGTCGGGTTTCCTTCTGAGGGGATGAAAATATTTTTGGATTCATTAGAGGTGGTGCTTGTGCAACACCACGAATGCACTAAACTCTACGGCATTGTTCATTTTATTTATTTAATTTATTTATTCACTTATTTTTTTAGAGAGCAAAAGAGAGAGCGCGCACACGCACAGTGGGGTTGGAGGGGCAGAGGGAGAGAGAGAATCTTAAAACAGGCTCCACATTCAGCCAGGAGCTCGATGCGGGGCTCAAACTCAAGACCCTGAGATCGTGACCTGAGCTGAAACCAAGGGTTGGACACTTAACCAACTGAGCCATCCAGGCACCCCTGAATTGTTCATTTCAAGGTTCATTTTTATGTGGATTTCACTTCAATAGAAAATTTAAGAAATGTGTAAAATGGCTAAGGTGTTCCCATCCCCCTGCCTTCAGTTACTGCCTTTGTAGTGGCTTTTGTGGGCCCACGCAGACATGTCACAGCAGATAGCAGTCCGGCAGGCACGGCGATGCTTGTGCATCAGCAGACATCACGGTGAGTACTTCACATGTATGGGGCATGAAGGTCCACATGGTTCTCAGACTAGGAACCTGCCAGCTCCAAGAGTCAACAGAGCAGAGGGACAGATAAAATATGACTGCTCTGTGGTGACTGAGCAGATACTGAGTAAATAAAGGGCTTATATTTTGGGTAAGCAGAAGGATAATGTGTCTTTTCACAGGGTGAGTTGTGAGCGGGGAGTTGCCAGAGCTGCCCGCGTGTTCGGGCAGCGTCGTGTTCTCGGTTTCTGATTATGGTTGGTTCCCTCATGCGTCCTGGAACCGCTGATTCAGGCGAGGGAAATGCTCATGAAAGAGCCCTTCACACAGCTGTACGTTTTCTCTTCCTGCATATGAAAGGGGACATACCAGTGTGTGGCCCCCAGAAGATTCTTCCAGTTCCGCCTAGGCCTTTGATGTTCTCAGGCTCTTTTCTAAGGCAGCCAGAAGTTTTAAATAGTTACTAGATTCATCTCTACAGTCTCCCAGAGAAGCTGAGAGAAAAAATAGATAGTACTTTCTTTTAAAAGAAATAAAGGGAAAGCTTGGGGCACGTTGAGGTGGAGCCGTTGACATGAAATTAGATGACTGGGGGGTGGGACATGAGCCTTGTTGCCCGGAATTCCTCAGCTCTGGAATCGGATGGACATGCACAGGTGTCTTCGTCTTCAGACAGTCCCTCTGAGGTTGCTGACGTGGGTGTTGATTTGGCAACGTCTACATCTGCAGGGTTTTCCCCCAGGTTCAAAGTGATGCACAGAAATGTTTGCTTAAAAATGTGTGGATTGCTGTGCTACTCAGGTATTTCTTCCCGTCTCGTTGGACACATTTTATATATTCCTGCGTGAAGTACAGTCAGCGACCAGACATAACATGCCTCAGCAATGTGATTACTTCCTTCTGTGTCTTAACACTCACTCACTCTGTGGAAAGGCTGTCTCCTCCTGCTTTCTAGATCCTATTCTTTTATCATCTTTTAGGCCACTCACTCGCCAGTTGTCTGTTCTCCCTTATTGTCTCTTTCCAGCCTTTCTGTATGGTTATGTCTGTTTTATTTGGGGAAGGAAACGAAAAAAGTAAGAACGCCGCTGCCAGATCTCTTTCTCTGTTTATCTTTGCATCGTCTCTCTCTCTTTTTTTTTTTTTGCCCTCAGTACTGTGAAAGTGAACTCTCTCAGTCTGTACTTCCTTCTCGTTGGTGCATCTGCTCACGTGGTCTGGTGTTCAGGTCCCTGACTCCATCAGCACTGCTCTGGTCTTCATGTGGCTAAATCCTGTGATATTGGCTCCTCTCTGAACTTGACTTTGTGACTGTGCTTGGACTGTGGATGACTGCCTTCTCAGAACACTCCAGCAACCCCGTACTCTCCCCCAGGTCTTCCTACACCACCACCTGCCATAGCTGTGGGCTCCTTTCACCTCTTCCTTTGTTCCCTATGCCCCCTTGGGGCGACCTCAGTAATTCCCACAGATTCATTTACCATCTGTGTGCGACTGATCCCTACATTTGGCTTATGTTTTAATTACCTTGGTACATTCCCAGCAGCTAGCCCAGAACCCGGTGTGCACCATGCATCTGGTCTGTTGGGAGTAAATGCACGGACTGAGGGGAGACCTTTTCCTCAAAGCACTCATCACTCTCGGGAAGAGCTATTGTTATCATTTGGTTGCTTGTTTACAAGGATATAAACTTCACATGAGCAGAGACATTGTGAGTCTCGTTCCTTGCCAGGACAGTGCATCTGCTCATGGCAGATACTTACTGAAGATGAGCAGGTGAATGAGCAGGTTCCCCAGGAACATTCTGATGCCAAGAACAGCTCTTCAGTGGGCCTGGCTTCCCTTGGTTACTGACTTTTTCCCCTTCCTTGTGCGCTCCCCCTGGACATCCCTGGGAATTAGGGATGTGGAACTCACTCCCCCCACCCAGTCCCACCAGTGCTGCTCCTGCATATGCTAAGTAGAAAGTTAGAGTCTTTTCTAAGAAATCTCCCCCACCTCCTTCCTTGGTTTTGCTACAGAAAGAGGAAAAGATCAAGCATAACAGGTTTGGCTCCCTGTGAGGAGCCCAGCCCTCATAGCAGTTGAAAATGTCCTCTCTCCGGGGCATTCCCTCAGTCATGAGAGCAACCTTATTTTTATACCCTCTTCCTTCAAGCCCTTTTCAAAGGGACCTGTTGGGAGAAGGCAGCTTAGCACTTGGTGCATATTGTACCCTGATTTGAGCTGACGGTGCCAGGCCGGAGGAGGGAGGAGGGAGGAAACCCAGCACAGAACTTGGGCTCTACCCCCCCTCCCGTGTCTTCTCTCCTGAGCATTACTTTTGTTAGGGGGTATCTGCTTCTTTGGACTGCTACCAGTTTGGATTCTACCTTGGAGGCTCTGATTTCCCTCGAAACTGTCAGCCCTCCTGTGCCTTGAGGTCCTGAGGTGTGGCCGAGCAGGACTTCCCTTGGCCCTCTCCCACATTGCGGGGAGCATGTGCCGTCGTGCACCTTGGGCCCCCAGCATTCAGCTCTTAGAAGTATTTTCTGTCCATCTCAGCATCATTTGTGATTGTTGTTTTTCGTTTTTGTTCTTGTTTTATTTTAGTTGCACTTGTTCCTTTATTGTAAAGTGACAACAGCTTACATGTTAAAGATGCTTACATGTTACCTTTTAAAGAGCATTGGAATTAATAAACATGGAGCAGAGAAAGCTAATCTGAATTTATGTTTTTACTAAGAGCACTCTAATTAAACACAGGCTAAAAACAAATCAACCAGACTCTTTGCCTCTTGGCAGTCTCTGATCTTTTTTCCCAATCTAGAGGGCAGAGACCTGATTGCCTTTATTTCCAAGTTCAGAAGGATACAGGTAAACAAAGGTTAGAATGGTTTCGTAGGGAGTATGTATAAGCCTATAAAATACAGATGTAAATTGGTTAAAGAGCAATAAAACGTCTTTCTAGTTCATGAATGATTAGCGGTATTATAAAGAAATGAACATATTGTCATATTTCAGTGAGCTTAGCCTTACCACTTGGTATGCTTAATTATTTTCAAGGCGGTTTCTTTTTATAAAATCAGGGACATAGAATGAACTGTGTTTTCATTGTCATTTTATAGTCACTTATAGTTGTGGTTTTGTGTTTCCAAGTTACGACTAGGCATTGAGTATAAAAGTCACAATAATTTATAATATTAAGAACATGGCACCCACTATTTCTCTAACCATGCTTGTTCCAAAGAACTTTTCAAATGAAAGAATGGTAAAAAATAATTGATGTGTTCTGGGAGTATGAATATTTAAAGGATCAGGTCAACAATACAGATGAAGGTGACTAACTGTGCAATAGGAATCTACGATAAAATCAATGTAATTGAGGCATGCAGCTGAGGGGATTACGTACTTCACCCCTGAACCACATAAGATATATATTAAGTAAGCTCCTTGCACCCTCCCATTTCCACAGAAAATAATTTTTCCTTGTGTGAAGCTGATACCTGGTAACATAATGTCTTTAGTAGCAGTTGTAACACTCGTGTGGTAAGGCTAAGTTGTTTATGACGTAGGTATATGGTAGTGTTCATGTCTTTTTATGGGATATGCTGGGAATTCTGTACAGCTGGAATAACTGTCATGCTTTATTGTGTTTGAGAGTCTGAGGTGGTTCATAGCTAGGCATCCTAAGTGAGAAATCTGATCGCAAGATTCAGATTTTTTGCTGCCACCAGCTGTTGGGAAGCACTAGCTATTTTTTTTTCATAAAACAGGAGATAAGGATTTAAAGTGACTCAACAGCATTCTCAGCCGTTCTGTTAGTTTAAAAAGAATTAACGTGCCTCGAGTGGCAGTCGTGTTCAGATGGGTTGGTTACAATCTTCAGAAATACACAGAAATCATCTGTGTGGCATCAGCCCAGGCTGTCCCTGAGGCAGTTCCAAGTGTCCTTGTGCCAGACCCTGACAGACTTCTTCCCCAGAGTCCCCCCTCGCCCCCATGATGTTTGTTCTCATGGCCTTCACCTCAGTCCGGAGTGTTCTCTTGGAGTAATGGGGGTAAGACTTGTCCTTCATTTAGCCAGTTTGGAGATGCTTCCTCCTCAGTTGGCGGTCATTTCTGTGGAGACGCTTTCTCCTCAGCTGGTGATAGTTTCTGTGCAGCATCGCTTTACTTTCCTGCTGCCTCCTCACTTTAGAAACGTTGCTTCCATGGATGTAGCCTGTTCTCGGACAGAGTCACCAAGGAAGAACTAACTTAACTTCGCCGGCCCGATACTTTGCAGCACGGTTCTACCTCACTTACTCGCACTGGGAGCTCCTGGGTCCTCCTGTCCTCTGCTCTGTTCCTAAAACTCTCCAGGCTCTTTCAGACTGCCCACAGGCTTCTATCTCTCTTTGTAATACCCGTTTTCTCACACTTCCCTAACCAACATACATGCACGTGCGCACGCGCGTGCGCGCGCGCGCACACACACACACACACACACACACACACACACACACTGTTTCTGGCAAACTCCTACTTCTAAAGGGAGCCTACCCTAATCCATATACACTCACACTGGCAAACCTTCCTCTGGTCCCTGAGTCCCTGAGCCAGACGAGATCAGATCCTCCTGTGAAGCTGTTTGTTACCTTCTCCGTCATACCCTGTCATTTTCCATCACAAAGCACTTACCACAACTGCTCTATCGTAGATGTTTAGTCATTGGTGGAATTCCACTAGGATGGGAATAATGTTCCGTTAGCGCATCTCCAGAGTTGAGCACCGTGTTTCATGGATGAAGCACACGATGCCTATTTGTTGAAGAAAAGAATATGAGCTCTTCACAACCAGCGTCCATATTCTTGGTTGGGAGACCGCTGTTGGCTTCACTGGGTGAGAGTAACATGAGGGTCTGGAGAGAGGCCAGAAGAGTTGTAGCTGTGTGTTGAAGGAAAGATCAAAACATGGAAGACATATTCCAGCCTGACAGTCATTTGGAATGTCCTCTTCTTGGGGAGATCTGTCTGTGTTTGGTTATCTTTTTAGGCTTCTGATTAAAAGCTTTGAAGTCATACATTTACTGTCAAGAATTTATGGACTAATTGCTACATTGTCGGCACAGTGCTGGGCTCCGTGGACACGTGTTGGGGAGACAGTCGTCAGTCAGTGACTGGGGTCGGCTGTGCTAGGATAGAGGATTCCTGGCGTGGCGGGGAGCAGAGAGGAGGCCATCTGAATCACACGTGGAGGCGGGGGAGGCTTCTGGAAGCCACGAGGCCTCCATTGCTCTTTGAAGTCCTCCTAGCAGATAGTTTTGTGAGTGCAGATGTGGCATGGAAGAGAGCACAGCTGTGTGAAGGCAGGGAGAGGCTAACAGCGTGGCACACAGTGACCCCTGAAAGTGATTCTTCTACTGGGGCTCAGGGCCACGAGGTGAGACTGGGCTGGAGGCAGGGGCAGTCACAAACGCTTGAACACATGGGGAACTTCAATTTCACAGGGAAAGGGGTTCCCCCCCACCCCGGTCCCAGAGAAGAGATGTCTTCGGGGTCCCCTGGCAGCTGCATTTGCCTTTGTAAGCGACTCTGCTTAGAAGGCTGGGTGTGGGGTTGCTGAGGAGTGAAAGGAGGGAACAGGTTCCCTCAAGCAGTTTCTGGAACGCAGGGCTGTTCTGGTATTGTCTTTGCCTTGGTGTGCAGGGCAGTAGCATTGAGGGTGAGTGGAGTCAGCAAACAACCCCACCTTCGGTCTGCCTCCGCCTTGGAGAAGGCCGTAGGAGCTCTGTGGGCCCCCCCAGGATTCTTTTAGACTTCATCATCCCCTTTTAATGTGACCAGATTTTAAAATAATGGCTTGCTCCTGGGCCTGACCTCCGAGCCAGTCCCAGTGCCTGCCCACTGCAGTCGGCTGGGGGGTGCTCACCCGCTGCTGTCCCTGCTCTCAGATGGAAACTGGGACGCGCTAGAATCATCTGAGATACCACGGGAGGTTAGGCCACAGCCGCCCTCTTCGCTCCCTGCTGTCTCCATTTTCCTTGGCCTCTTTATTCTCTGATTCTTCGGGAAACTCAATTACCTTTACTTCATTATGCAGAGCAATTTAACTCTCAAACATCCTTGGGCTCTGGGCCCACCTTGCAAATCCAGAAGCTCATTAATGTTTCCCAGCACTGAAGAACTGGCAAGGGCTTTGAAATTTCTGCCTTCTTTTCTTCCTCCCCAGGTTTCTCGGAGTGAAAAGCAGCAGCGTAGAGATTTATTTTCCCACTAATAAGAGTTTCACACCTCCACACCTCAGTGTGAGAAAGAGATAGTCAGTTTCAATTTTCAGAACTTTTTCCCCTCTCATGCATATTAGACAGGTAAAGGATCCCTCCCATGGAAACCCCTCTACGTGGAATTCCAAGTAAATGAAAATATTAAAAAAATAAAGAAGCACGTCTCCAGAGTGTTAGTGAGTAGGAGAGCAGGTAATGACAGGAACGGATGTGGAAGAATGAATTCTGTCCGTTTGCTATTCAGAGGCATATCGTTGGAGCAGAGAAATGAAGGGTGCGGGGTTGGGAGCATGAATTTAAGAATCACATCAACCTGGGTTATAGTTGTGCCTCCTTTCCCTCCTACTTTATGAATTTGGGCAAGTCACTTAATCCAAGCGCTTGCTTCCTTATCTGTAAAATAAAAGGAGTCCCCACTCCCAGGGGCCTGTGGGGGAGATTTCAGTGAGGTATGCAAAGTGCTTGGGGTTCTTGTGTTTACCAGTTACGTATCCAGAACCTGGGGAGTCCTCGGTACTGACGGCCTCGTCTCACTAACGAAATTTCGGGGCTGTGTTCCCTGTATTCCTGACGCTCAGAACGGGATGATCTTCTGTTTGACCAGCCAAACCTGGTGTCCTGCCAGGGACTTTGCACTTGCCCTTGCCCTGTCTGGAATGCTTCAGCAGACACCACTGCTCACAGGCCAGCACCCATTCAAGCTTTCTTCCGATTGGCAGAATTCCAGGGTTTGGGGGGCCTGCAAAAGGCCAGCTCAAAGCATGCAACCTTCCAAGCAGCTTCATAGTAGCTGTGGGACCGTGTTCAGAGCAGATGTAAGTGGGCCTTTATGGACCTGGTTAATGGAAAAGCGCCTGTTCTCTGCTCTGGAGGGCCTGATGAGGCTGGTGGGGGTTTGTGTCCTTCCATTTCTCCATTCTTGTTCACAAGAGTGTGGCACAGAACAGCCCTCTGGGTGAGCAGAAGGGGAAAGCAGGATGCTCATGTGGCAAAGGAAAGATCAGAACGAGTTTGGGTCCACCCGTGGCCATGTGGAGCCCTCTGTGAGGAAAAGAACCATCTCTTTGAGTAAACCATTTTATTTGGTATATATCCTGATATAAGTGGCTCCTTTAAGTCTGACTGTTAAACGTGTACTTCCCTGATCCTTTAAAAAATTAAATCAAATTTTTATGACAGGCTCCTTCTCATTCTTCAGAGTTCTGTTGAAAATAGTCCTCACAGAGGTGGGGGGAGGGGGTACGTGCACTGCTTGGGTGGCTCAGTCTGTGGAGGGTCTGATTCTTGACCTCAGCTCAGGTCTTGGACTCCACACTGGGCTTGAAGCCTACTTTTATGAATAAATAAATAAATAAACAAATACTTAAAAAAAAATAAAAGAAGAAAGGAAAAAGGAACATGGTCTCCACAAAGAGGCCTTCTCGGGTCATCCCATCTAAAAGTCACTCCTCTCACATGCCTGTGACACCACTGATTGTCATCCCATTGTTAATGTGACCTGAAGCGATCTTGTCTCTTTACTTCTGGCTCTGCACTTCTCACACGCTGCTCACTGCTCCATCTACGGTGTCTGATGCAAAGTTGATGCTCAGTAAGTATTTCTTCGGTAAACATAAAATTTATTACCTAGATTAAAGAGCAACATTAAAAAAATTTTTTTTTAAGATTTTATTTCTTTATTTGACAGAGAGAGAGAGAGATCATAAGTAGGCAGAGAGGCAGGGAGAGAGAGAGGGGGGAAGCAGGCTCCTTGCTAAGCAGCAAGTCTGACGTGGGGCTCGATCCCAGGACCCTGAGATCATGACCTGAGCTGAAGGCAGAGGCTTAACCCACTGAGCCACCCAGGCGCCCCTAAAGAGCAACATTTTTTATATAGTCAGTTTTATTGGTTAAAGAAAAAAATTGAAGTAGAATTAATGGTATTGGACTGATTTTATATATATAGTTATATATTCTGTGTTTGTTTGTATATTTACCTAATTCAGTAATTTGAACACTTACTACTTTGTTCTAAGAATTCTAAGACCTACGAGCTTTTTGTATTTTTCAGTGGTTTGTAAAGAATAAAGAAATACAGGGTCGTGTGAGTGGTGCAGTCAGTCATGCCTCCAACTCTTCGTTCCAGGGCAGGTTGTGATCTTGGGGTCCTGGGACTGAGGCCCACATCAGAGTGCATGCGAGCCATGTGGTCACCCGAGATTCTCTCTCCCTCTCTCTCCCTCTGCCCCTCTTGCTCATGCTCCCTCTCTAAATAAATAAATCAGTATTAAAGTTTAAGGAAAAGGAAACAAAAATGTATACCTTACTGTGCCTTTATTGGAGATTTCTTTAAAAAAATAAAAATAAAATAAAGCCAGTTTCCTCTTTTAGCCACTGTGTAATTGTTTATCCTAAAGTGTTTGCTCAAAGTGAACTTTGAAATGTGTGGTAAACTTTCAGACAGAACTATATGTCTGTCCTGCTAGGAAAAATGCCCTTTCATATATATCTCGGTGGCTTCACGTCAAAATGTGCTGTTTTGCATGTCAAGACAATCTTCTTTTCTTACTGTGTGTTTCAAAGGATGGCAGTGCGTGGCATGAACTTGTAGTGCCAGACACATCAGTTACAAACCGGTGGATCTGAGTCATTTTTCATCAATGATGGAGAAAGAGACTTAGGGGAATAATGAGTCTGTTTTTACCTGGAAGTAGCAGTATTCAGGAAAGGATGTCTTCAATCAGAAATCAGTCATACCCACGACAATAGACCAGTGTGGGTTTTAATAATTCATTCTGCAACCTGCATTTCCCCTGGCTCTTTACTTATTTAAGTCGATTTACCTCTCTGTTCCTACCACCGTCTGTTCAATCTGCTCTGCATAACCAGGGAAGAATAGGCCCATTTCCTAGAATAATTTAAGCATTTCGATTTCTTGCAGTCTCCAACCCGCTGGGATCTCATGGACCGTGTATTTCTTTATAAAGCTCATCTTCCGTCTGAACTGGAGGTAGGCCCAGATCTTTCATGCAATGGTCTGAGGCATGTGGGTCTGAGATACCACATTGTAGAAGCCCCGTAATAGACGTCCTGGTTTGCAGGTTCTCAAAGCAGTTTGCCTAGGTACTGATGACGTTATGCGTATCTCTTTTGTAACTAACCACAACACCTGATTGTAGCAGAGGACAAGAAGGGGAGGCCAGCCCTGGAAAAGAAGACGAAGCTTTTTGTGGCAAGAGGGGACGCGAGTCCCATTGGACGGGCTACCCCGGTGAACCAGGGGCATCCTAGTGTTGAAGTAGGCCTTTTGCTTGTAACAAAGAAGGTGACTAAAAGGAGCTGCTGGAGCGGGAATGCCTCTCGGCCTCTGTCTCCCTGATGATCTATCAGGAGAGATGACGTCTGAATGACGGAGAGCCTGTCTTTGGAAAGCTTGGGCTTCTGAGAAAAGGGGTTGCTGCTTCTGCTGAAACCTGGCAGTGTACTGTGGTGAGGAGCAGACCGCCTGTCTGTTTCTGCTGTTGGGCCGGTCCTAATTCCGAGCTTCAGTTTGATCATCGGGACACGGTGGCAGCTCTGCAGCCAGAGCTTCCCAAAGCACTTTTTGCTGATACTGCCAAAGCACAAGCTGCAAACAGGCAAAGACTTGTAGGTTGTGCGTCCTTGCAGAGGTGGGAGGAGGGGCCAGGAGCACCTGTGCGCTGCTGGGCCCGTGGCGGCACCGGGGGCAGCCCTTGTCCTCTGTCTCACACCACCTGACTTCTAGGTTTGCTGACAGAAGCCCTCCCTAGAAATCCCCTGCTCTTCCCAACAGATGGAAGGCAGAGGCTCCAGCTTTGCCTGGTCTGCGTGTGAACGCTTCGACTCCGCTCTCATATCTCCTGTGAGTCCTCCATGAATGGCTCCCATGTTGAATCATTTGCTTAGACCAGACACCCGAGTCATTCGAGCCCCATTTGTGCCACACACTTCTGTCATCCGGTCAGCCATCAAGTACCCTTTTGACCTACATGTTCCTTTTTAATGTAGCGAATTCCCATGCGACCTTCAAATTCAGTGCAAACATGACCTCTTACAGGGACTCGTTCGGTGACTCCCCCCTTCCCTTTGATTCAGCTGCCCCTTTGCTCTCCAGAGCACCTTGTGAGTATTCTAGAACACAGAGCACCCTCTGTAAATGTTAATTTAGTTTCCTGTACTAGAGCTAAAGCTCCTTTGGGCATAGATGGAATCTTATTTGACTTTATATCCCTAATTCTTGACATGGTGCCTCACAAGATTTTAATGTTTATTGAAGGAATCAGAGAAATGGGTCTTTGAATTAGCCTTGCATCATAACCATGATACAGCATTTTTTCATGGGGAAACCCATTCTCAGCTTCCACGTAACTTACCATTATAAGCTTCAAAGTCTTTATAGATGGCATTTGCTAAGTTTAGAGTCTAAACTCTTTAAACAGTTTAATTTTGTATATGGTGAATAGCTTGTTCTCTGCCCCCACCCCAGTGGCAGGATTTATAAAATCCTTTTCATGTTGTTGTTTTATGTCCTTTTACTTTTTTGTTAGCCATTTCTCAGATTTCTGGGGCTAAGGGCTGTCTGATGAAAGGGTGTTATTAGCTAAATTGACTTGAAATGATGAGAAGGCCCAAGAAAGCCTTTCTGCATGTAGTAAACATGTAAAAATCAAATTAAGTTTTCCAAGTTAGGAGCCAAGGCAAAACTCCCAGAGCTTAACATTAATTAAAAAAATTCTTCCCTGGGGCTCCTGGGTGGCTCAGTTGGTTAAGCGTCTGCCTTCAGCTCAGGTCATGATCTCAGGGTCCTGGGATCGAGCGCCTTGTGGAGCCCAGTGTGGGTTCCCTGCTCAGTTGGGAGTCTGCTTCTCCTTCTCCCTTTACCCTTGCCCCTGCTTGTGTGTGCACCCTCATTCTCTCTCACAAATAAATAAAATAAATCTTAAAAAAAAAAAAAAGGAAAAATGAATCAGTAGGGTGACTGGAGTCTGTCTGCTATTAAGAACTCTGCTGTTCACACCACCAGCGAAGCCCTGTAGCCTTGGAGTCCATACTGGGCCCCTTCCTGCTCAGGGGTGAGGCTTCGAGAGCTAAAGCCCCCGTCACCCCATCTGTTTTTTGTAAACAGATTTCCCACTGGAGCAAAGCATGGAGCCAAATGGGGAACCTTGGCTCCTTGATATCTTACTTGGCTCAAGAAGTCATTGACCAAGTCACTTTCATGTTGTCTGTGGGGACGGACGCAGAGTGGATAGCACAGGGAAGGCTTTGGAACCATCAAGACTCGGATGATTTTCATGGAGTCTTTCAGTGAGCTGGGACTCGGTGTCCTATTATATGTTTGTATTACAGACACCAAATGGGCCTGTATTTGACTGCTAGTGAACTTGCCATGTAGTGAAGCCCCAGAAGGAAGGCGAGAGAATGTTCCAAGCTGGGAGAGTCGCACAAAGCACAGACCTCAAGTCCTGTGGAATTGGTGTGTACGAGTCATTGGAAACTGAAGCATAGATTTCATGCTTGATGCGGTCGCAGTGTCTGTCATATAATCCTGGGTGTTTGGGAATATGGGGCACAAGTACAGAGAATTTTCTGTCAACCTGGCTGCGAAGGGAGGAAGACAGGGTAGCTGGAGGTGAATGGGATTAGAGGTGGGTTGTCTTTTACTTCATTTTAGGTTGGAAGACTCAGAGCAGGATTTTAGGCTGAGGGGAAGTCATCACTGGGAGAGAAGGGGACTGAAGACGGAGTAGAAGTGATGGTCCTGTGAGAACCTTCTGGAACAGAGGCAGGGAGGGAAAACGTAGGACCCTGGATGCGCAGGTGTTGGGGGAGTCCTGTTCCTCTCAGAGAGGGGAGAAGGTAGGAGATCGGTGCACCTGCTGTTCATGGGTTTGGGTAGAAAGTTGATGGCTGGTTCTGTTTTCTCTGTGAAATCAGAAGCAAGGCCCTCTGCACTCACAGAAGGTCGGGGCTTGAGCAGAGGTGGGAGGGGAGAGAACCAGGGGGGACAGATCTGGACCGTGGGATCTCAGGTTCCGGGGTCCCGAGTAGTTACAAGGATGAATTGCTCTTCGTACGTGTGTTAGCCGCACAGGCACTGAGTTCCATGACTCTCTCCATTAGCGCTTAGCGGCCAGATGTTTTCACACATAAAAATAGCAGGCATTTCTCCCGTGCTTACTTTGTGTCAGGCGTCAGTAACAAGCAGTATCCGCACAGCAATGCAATGAACGAAGCCCCGTTCTTTCCATCCCCGTTTTGCAGAGGGGACTGCAAGGCTGGATGTGTTGGTCAGTGGTGTCGCAGATACTGAGTCGCAGGGCAGCTCCGGAGCCTGCACTCCTGGTGCTTTGCTGGTGTAGAGGTGCACAGCGGGGCGCTCCGTGTGGAGCTCCGCCCAGCAGCTGCGGCATTAAACACAGGGAGCAAGGGAAGGGCATCGATGACACCGATCCTGTAAGGAAGGTCACGATGCCCCTTAGGTCTAGGTGGGTAGGAACAGGCATGAAGACTGGGTGGGGGCCGGGGCTTAGGAGTCTGATGTCTTTGGAGAATGGAGCATCCCAGGACTGGCCTGCAGGGGGCGGAGGGTCTTCCGCAATAGGAGGAGGCTCACAGTGCATCTGGAGGCTGGTGGGGAAAGGTCTTTCACCCATTATGTGTTTGGAAGTTTACTTTCCTGAGGTGTCCTATTTTCCTTAAAAAATGTTGGCCATACTAGGTATTCTTTTGGGCGCTGCTTTTGACCCCCCAGTTCAGACACACTTTGCTACCTGTAGAAGCATCGAATACTTGAGAATATTTCAAGATCCACTCCGTTGCAGGACCAGGGACCGTGCATAAGTGTCAATAGGGTGGAGGGGGCAAGGTCATTATGACCTGGGATTGGGTCATTTCTTGATATCCCGTGGTTATCCTTGGGAGGAGAAAGAAGGCCTGTGGTGTACACTGAATCTGGAACTTTTGGTCTCCGGATCGCTTTACACTCTTCAAAATTACTGAGGACCCCAAAGATACATTTTTAAATGGGTGTCTACTGATATTTGCATGTTAGAAATGAAAACTGAGACGCTTAAAGTATTTATTAATTCATGTAAAGTAAGAAATCCATTAAAGTTTAATATAAATATTTTTGTGAAAAATAACTTTCCAAAAACAATTACAAATTGGGGAGGAAAAAGTTGCATTGTTTTATAGTTTCACAGATCTCTTTAATGTATGGCTTCATGGATGGCAAATATTTCTTTTTTTTTTTTTTTTAAGATTTTATTTATTTATTTGACAGACAGAGATCACAAGCAGGTAGAGAGGCAGTCAGAGAGAGAGAGAGGAGGAAGCAGGCTCCCTGCTGAGCAGAGAGCCCGATGTGGGACTCGATCCCAGGACCCTGAGATCATGACTGGAGCCGAAGGCAGAGGCTTAACCCTCTGAGCCACCCAGGCGCCCCGACAAATATTTCTTAATCTGCTTGCTCACTCACTCTTTTCTGATATTACGTAACACATGGCTTCTGCAAAACTCCTCTGCCCACTCATAATGAGAGTGAAAAGGGCAAATACTATTTTTATATTATAACGAAAATAATTTCAACCTCTCATGTCCTCTGAGAGGGTCTTTGAGAGCTGCTTTGAGACCTGGCATACACAGGAATGTTCGCTGAATAAATCAATAAAAATATTTGCAGTGAGTTCCAGTGTGATATCTCTCTTTTTGGTGATGCGCTCAAAGACTGCAGCCTGATTATCAAAATTAAATAGGCTTTCCTTCGAAAGCCTTTATTGAGCAAGTATATTTAATTGAAGAAATTTGTTGATCTGTTCTTTAGAATGAAATGACACAGACCTAAATGAGAACATTGTCTAAAACAGAGTAAGTACACAAAAACTTGGTTCCTTTCCATTTCTCTCTGCTTCCCCTTTGCAAGTGTCTAGTCTGAGCTGCCATTAGTCTAAAGACACTTAACTCCTGCTTCACTGGGTTACTCTAGTTTTGGATGACAGTTGTCCCAAAATGGTTTTTCCCATGCTTATCTCCACACATCCAGCTGTAAGTTCCTTCCAGTCGGTTCTGGAAGTCCGTGTGGCCCCAGTTGAGTCCACCGCTGCTCCCAGTAAGCCCACAGACGTGCTCTTCTTTCCACTTCCCAACCCTCCGCTGCCTCTTCTCTTGTCTCGCTATGAGCTGCCTCCTGCGAGATTCTCTTCCCCATCGTCCGAGCTCTCTGTTTGGTTCCTGCCCTAGCATCTGCTGGGCTCGTCCCTCACCTCGAGTGAGTAGGTTTGGCTTCCTAGGCTCCAGAGGACGTGATGCTGCCTTGGGCTCCCAGAAGCAGCTATCGTAGTCAGGCACATCTTTATTTATTGTGGTTCCTCCAACACCTACCCAAGGATGTCGACTTCAGACCTGGGGGTCAGAGTGGTCTGGCTGAAACTTACCTCTTGTCTTTACTTCTCCAGTGTCCCTTGACCAAATTTGAAAGCCTCTACTTTTTCCCTTAGGATGACTGTTCTCTCCAGAAGGTTCTTTGTTCCTCCCACATAAAGATCTATTGGAAGGTCAAACATGCCTAAATGTGTCTTTGGGTATTGACAACAGAGACTCTTAAAATACCTCCAGATAGGGGCGCCTGGGTGGCTCAGTGGGTTAAAGCCTCTGCCTTCGGCTCAGGTCATGATCCCAGGGTCCTGGGATTGAGCCCTGCATCGGGCTCTCTGCTCAGCAGGGAGCCTGCTTCCTCCTCTCTCTCTGCCTGCCTCTCTGCCTGCTTGTGATCTCTGTCAAATAAATAAATAAAATATTAAAAAAAAATAACCTCTATATAGTGTTGAATATGCTTTCTGGGTCGAAACGGATCTTAAAGATAATTTTTTAAAAATAATCAAGTGTTTATTTATCTAATTAAATTTATCTAATTAATTGCACCCATCTGCTGGTGGGGTGGGGATTGTGGGGAAAAGATTAACAAATAATTATTTAGTGTCTACTCATTGTTAGGCTCTTCAAGTCATATTTTTCATTCTTCTAATAACCTTTCAAGGCAGGTTTATTGTCTGCATTTCACAAATGGGAAAACTGAAGGTCAGAAATCAAAGCTCCTGATTCACTGCACTATATTTAAGAAATAATAAAGTCAGGATTTTAACCTGCTTGGCCTCAAACCCTGTGCTTTTTCTGCTATGTTACAAAGCCCCACTAGCTAACAGAAACTCCCTCCTGCATGTAGGAGGCTGTGATAACATAGAAACAGTGTTGCAGGTTGGGGGGGGGGGTTGTGGTATTAATAGTTTTCCCTTGAATAATATTTCAGGAGTAATAACTTCTGTAGAATATCATTTCAACCTGGAGCCAGGCTTCTAAATAAGGCTTATCCCACTGGTATCTTTCAGAATGGTAAACTGGGGGCATTATTTCAAAATCTTCTTCTTGAGACAGGGCTCTAGATGGGGATCTACCCTTGGGGCATAACCACAGTAACAGGGATAGGGATTTTTTTAGTTCTGTCTCCCTGTGGCCTCTTGCCTGTATCCCCGCCTCTGCTGTCTTTGTTGGTTGGGTCCTCTTTTTTTTTCTTGGACAAGCAGTCTCAGTTCCCTCCATGGCAGCAAAGGAGATATCCTTGGTAGGGGTCTTTGTGTGTCCACATGGGTTATTCTTTGCTTTATGCAGACAGAAACATTAATACATGTAGAATTAGCGATGTAGCAATAAATCATGTTAACCAGTAGATATGAATGCTTCTTCAGACCTTAGTAGACCTCCTTAGAAGATGGGGACAGTCTGTTTCCCTTACTCCTGTGAACACCCAGAACAACAGCGTCAAAAGACTGTAGTCAGTCAGATGATCATCTAGAAATCTAGAAAATGACAAACCAGGTAGTTGACCCCTGGTTATAAAAGACTTAATTACCAGTTCACTCATTCAATTAATACTTGATTTTGAAATTTATGCCATATTCTGTTACAAATTTGGGGTATACAGAATTTTACACGAATGACGTTCCATATTCTGGACTGAATTTTAACTGGAATTTTGTGGATTTTTGAACACGGCATCATCATTTTATGATAGCTGGGACCAGATTTTGAGTAATTTGGAGTAAGTGGTTTTAATCACAAACCTGTAGGAAGATGAATTGGTTCTTCCTCCAGGTTTAATTGTAACTACTGCTGTGCTCTTGTTGAAATTAAAGCTGAACCTGACATTGGTGGCTTATTTTTGTTGTTGTTGAAATAATGTGTTCAGCGTGAGTGAGCAGTAGTAAAAAACACAAAACCTCAGAATGAGTGAAATGCAATTAACTTTGCTTCACCAAAGTCATTTTTGCTGCCACAGTTACCTGAATACTAATATCTAAACTTGATTTGTCAGAAGAGTGAGAACCTAGTAGCTAAGAAATGTGATATATTTTGAGAAAGAAAAGAGTATTATTATAGGTGTCCTATATGTTGTGCTTTATTTGGCTAATATTTATTTCTTTTCAGTCAAATTGTTTGGGAAAGAACAGATTCTGATGTTTTCTTCTGAGACTTAAAAGGTTAAAACACTTGTATAGCAAATTTGTGTGCATGCTAAAAGTTGCTATGGTGTTTTTTTCTTTAGAATCAAACCTAGTGAGATGAGTCAGAACTAAATTTCTTTTTTTATAGCTCCAGCTGAGAAAGAACAGAGAAGAGAGGCTGAATGGGTTTCCTTATACACAGAAGTGAGTGCTTGATTCAGATGGGGAAAAAAAAATGTGTTTAGGGGCACCTGGCTGGCTCTATCCATAGAGTATTTGACTCTTGATCTCAGGGTCATGAGTTCAAGCCTCATGTTGGGCATAGAATGTACTTAAAAAAAAAATGTGTAGAATCACAAATTTCTTAAGATATGGGTTAAAGGATAAGAGAAATCTTTGCGTTAAATTGTAGACAGAAGGACATCTTTGTATCTCACAAAACCTCACATCTTATATGTGGTGTTTTCAAAGACAGTCCTTAGGGTGTTGGTCTTTATTTGGACGGCACTCAGGACCTGAGGTTAATTTTCATCTTCTACTTGGCACATTCTGGATTTTGTCTGATATAACAGAAAGTTCCTAAACAGAAAAAATTTTTTAAACATGATTATATTGGATTAGGGCAGTGAACACATTATTCATCTCAATAATGCTTCCAGCTTTTGAATTCATTAAAATAAAATAAAAAAAAGCTTTTCTTTATCTGTCTCATTATTTTTAATGCAGCTCCGTCACAGAGCAGACTTAATCCCTTTGTTGGTGAAGATAGTTAAAATTTCTCTTCTGAGAAGAAAAAAAATCCCTTCCAGTTAATCTAATACCTTTATTTTTTAAGGTCTTTTGAACCATCTTCATGAAAACAGAACCACAGTTAAAATTGGGTACCAGTTGCAGTAAAGAGAGAGATGTGGTGTGGGATGGTGGCGGACAGAGTAGAGGCTCAGTGTGTCAAGGGATCCTGAATGCGGAATCTGGTCCTGTTCTTCAGTAGCTCTGTGTTTTGGGCAAGAAGTCACTTAACCTCTCTGGTCTCAGTTTGCTCCTTCCTGCCTTCCTCTTACTCTCTCTCTCTCTCTCTCTCTCCGTCTCTCCCCTTCCTTCCTTCCTTCATCCTTCTTTCTCTTTCCTTCCTTCTTTCCTTCCTCCTTTCCTTTCTTTTTTATTATTCTTTTTATTTTTTTAAATTTTTGTTAGAGAAAGAGGAGAGAGCTCCTGCTGAGCAAGGAGCCCGACGCAGGACTCAGTCCCAGGCCCCTGGAATCATGACCTGGCCTGAAGATCGCTGCTTCACCGATTGAGCTACCAGGTGTCCCCCTTTCTTTTCCTTTTTAAAGATTTTATTTGTTTATTTGAGAGAGACAGAGCACTACAGGGTGGGAAAGGAGCAGACTCCCCGATGACCAGGAAGCCAGATGCCAGGCTCTCTTCCAGGGCCCTGGATCATGACTGAGCGGAAGGCAGATGCTTAACCATCTGAGCCACTCCGGCGCCCCCCATAGTCTCAGCTCTAATGCAGAAAATAAGGGCTTCAATTCAGAACTCCAGGATACTTCTTAGTGAGAAGTGTTTTTATCACTTGATCAAAATGCAGCAGAAGGTATCTTTTAAAATCAAACCTTGCCGATTTCCCTTCCCTTTCGAACCCCACATCCCCGACCGGGTAGTGCCCTCCTCCTCTACTTTCCTGTACAGAAGTACTTCTCTCAAAGCAGGTGTTTCTCTCCTTGGTTCCAGTTCTCGGTTCCTCCCATTTTTTTCTGAAAACCTCCTCATCGCCCCTTGGTTGCCACCACTCGACTCAGACTCCCTGTCAAGGTCACTACATTGCTAACCTGGTGCGTTTGTCCTGGGACACGCCAGGAGGTTAGGGTTCCCTTGCTCCCCACCCCAAAGCACTAGAACTCCCCCATGTGATAGACGCACGGTCAGCTTACTGGTTACACGAGTAAAGGGCTGATCGCAGCAGGTTGTTGGCAGGTGGCTGGGAATCAGGGTTGTGCTTCACTTTCAGATGCCTCCAAGTAACCTTTCCTTTGAGAGAGTTTCTGCGGCGTGCCCAGCACTGTGCTTGTCGAATGGCAGGTGCTCTCTACCTGTAAGATTTTTATTCTTTTCTTCCCCTTCCGGTTTCCTCCACCCGTCTGTCCTGGCTTCTCAATCGTCCTGCGGAATGATAAGCACCGAGCACGTCCTCGTTCACTTTGCTTTCAACATGTAATAAAGGCATCTTCTTCACGGGGCGCTTTCCCCGCTCGCTCTCCTGTCTCCCAGCAAATGAGGGCTGCTCCCCGGGCTGTACCTGCAGCTCCTGCCACAAATCCTCTGAGCTGTGGCCTTTCTCCAGCAATAAATCATCCGAGCGTTCCCAGGCTTGGGAAATTAAGAGAGCAGGATCGCCTCCTTTCCCTTAGGGTTTGCCGAGGCGGTTTTGTTTACGGTGAAGAATGTGCCGTGTAGCTGCAGCTTTAACCTGATTGACGAACATATGGATTCAGATGGAAGCAGAATGAGTTACTATGAATACGTTGGGCGCTTCTGCCACCGAGGCAAGAAGTGAGGGGAATCTGATCATTCTTGAACAGATTGTCCTCTGTCGAGCCCTGTCATCCCTGTGTGCAGATTCACGAGTAACAGCCCGAGTCTAACTCCAAAAACCACATAGGGCCACCCGTGGGCTCTTTGTCTGTCTGCTTCTGTGATTAGGGGGGCAGTACCGTTAGCCTCCACTGGATTAGCAGCAGCTTGGAGAGTGCTCGAAATGTCAAGCAACTTCTTTCCCTTTTCTCTGCCATCCTCAGTCGGTCTCTGCCCTCCTTTCAGAATGCATTGTTTCTGCCATGCTAATTGCAGGCTAATTACATGTACCTGGTTCTGGACAGGTTGCAGGTTTAGGGCCCATTCTTTAGATTCTCAGGTCAGTTTCCCTCCTTGTCTATTCTCCCTGTTTCCCTTCCAGTCCCTCTTCTTCTGTCCTCCTTAAAACCCACCTTCTGGAAAGGTCTGCTGTCAGTCACTGAGGCGCTGTTGTGCCTCAGATCTCTGTCTGTCCTTAGAAAGCCATTTGCTTTTAAATTCTCTTCCTTGAGCATCTGCGTGGCATAGTCAGTGAGGCATCTGCCTTCTGCTCAGGTCATGCTCTCAGGGTCCTGGGATCGAGTTCTGTGTCAGGCTCCCTATTCAGCAGGGAGCCAGCTTCTCCCCCTGCCCCTGCTGCCTGCTTGTGATCTCTCTCTCTCTCTCTCTCTCTCATGCTGTCTCTCAAATAAACAAATAAAACCTTAAAAAAAAAGTCTCTTCCTTAACTGTCAGAGAAGCAGTTTTGCTCCGTGTTTAAAAAGATTGGCACTTGGGGCGCCTGGGTGGCTCAGTGGGTTAAATGACTGCCTTTGGCTCAGGTCATGATCCCCGAGTCCCGGGATCGAGTCCCACATTGGGCTCCCAGCTCTATGGGGAGTCTACTTCTCCATCTGACCTTCTCCCCTCTCATGCTCTCTCTCTCTCTCTCTCTCTCATAAATAAAATCTTAAAAAAAAAAAAAAAAAACAGGTTGGCACTTGGTGGGAAAACAAAAGTTTGTTTGGATAAAGGGCTCTTCCTTGAACCCATGACGCTACCTGACATGTATGTGTTCTGCTAATTTCAGTCTGGGGACATTTTCCTTCCGTTTGGTGCTCAAATGCCCTGAGTTTCTGGATGTTTCTGAAAATTTTGATTTTAAGAAAAGGTCAAAGGTGAGGCAATGGTAGCAATTTTATTACCTATATTCTTGTCTTCAAAAGAGCTCTCTCTAGGGACACCTGGGTGGCTCAGTCAGTTAAGCGTCTGCCTTTTGCTCTGGCCACGATCCCAGGGCCCTGGGATTGAGTCCCGCATCGGGCTCCCTGATCAGCGGGGAGCCTGCTGCTCCTTCTGCTCTGCTTGTGCTCTGTCTGTCCTATAAATAGATAAAATTAAAAAAAAAAAAAAAAGAGTTCTATGTATTCACTTCCCTGTTCCTCCTGCAGGCTGCCCCCTTTGCCCTGGGTATTTTTTCTGTCAGCTCACGTGCCGCATCATCTTGTAATGTGCTTTCTCTTGTCTGTTTCTCCCAGATACGTAAGCTCCCTGAAGCCAGGGATACCTTCTACTTTGTTCATCATCATATCCTCAGCAAACTAGCACTTTGATCAGGACATTGTGAATATTCAAGTATTTATTAATAAATAATGATTAATGCACTTCCTGCTATTTACCCAAAGGAGGAGGAAACTTGTGTTTTCAAAAATCTGCACATGGTTATTTATAAGCGACTTTATTTGTAATTGCCAAATCTTGAAGGAAGCAAGATGGCTTTCTCTAATTGAATGGATAAGAAACTGAGCTACATCCTATAATGAAATATTATTCAGCACTAAAAGGAAATGAGCTGTCAAGCCAAGAGAAGACATGGAGGAGCCTTAGATGCATATATTGAAGTTCACTTAATAATAAGGATCCAATGTGAAAAAGCAGAATGCTGCCGAATTCCAACTGAACCCCAGTCCAGAGGAGGGAAGGCTGTGAACACAGGAGAAATAGCCATGTGGCCTAGGCTGGAGGGCACTGGGGAAGGGTGCAAAGGCATAGAGCATAGAGGGTTTTTAGGGCTGTGGAAGTACTCTGTGTAACACCACGACAATGGATATGTGTAATCCTACACTCGTCCAAACCCCTAGAACATTCCACATCGAGAGTGGCCCATAAACTATGGGCTTCATGTGATGATGGGCCAGTGTAGTTTCATCAGCTCTATCCCGGTACCACTCAGGTGGGGATCCTGACCCTGGGGGACGCTCTCCGCGTGGGGGTAGGGATTTTGTTTGTTTCACTCTACCATTTTTAAAGGATGTTTTTCTCTCCTATTTGTGTGCTTTGGAAAATAGTACACAAAAGTTACCAAAAAGAAAACGCAGAAGACTGAGCCTGTTGAAGAATCTGTTACTAGCTTTCAAGTCACACAGCCTTGGGATAAGATTCCCGCCTCTATTGCTCGCAGCAGCAAGCCTCTGTCACCTGAGTACCACATGACTTGCTTATCCGCAGCAGGTACGATCTGGTATTGCCACTAGTTAGATGAGGACAGCTCCCACACTGGGTGCTTACTGCCCGCCAGCCCTTGTGCTACAAAATCTCCATGGCCTGTTTCCTTTAACCTTCACCATGCTGGTGAGGTGAGTACTGTTATTATTTCTTGCGTTTTGGGGGTAAGAGGTCAAGGCCCCCAGGAGGTTAAGCTCCTTACTCAAGGGTACCCAGCTAGGAAGTGGCCGGGCTCCAAGGGAGCTCACAGTCGACCGTCTTACTCCAGAGCCCCTGCCTGTTAGCCTGCAGGTTCCTTGAAGGTGGGGACATTGGGCGAGAACATAGTACTTACGTGAGAACCAGACTTCGATGATCAAAACAAATGAAGAGCTGAAACAGCTCTTTAAAAATTGCCTTTGATCCAGTGAAGCTGAGAGGCTTACAGCACCTTTAATTGTCCAAGCACGTGCACGAAATTATTTAATTTGACCCTGACAACTCAGTAGTATTGGCCAAAATTAGGGTATAATCATTATAAGAATAAAAGTTGCTATTTATTGAGCAGCTAAGCACTGTACATACTTTGTAACTAATTTTCAAGACCACTTTGCCAGTTAGGTGTTCATAATCGTGCTTCCATTTTTAGAAACAAGAACCTGAAGTTCAGAAGTGAGAATGAACTTGGTGGAGGCCACACTGGAGGTATAGTGGCAGAGCTCAGATATAGGCTCAGATCTGATTCTCAAGCCCCTTTCATTCCAGTGCACACATTAATAAATTTGCACGGTGAGTGGAGCGCTCGGGCTGTTTGCACTCTCTCCACGAAATCACCGTAATATTGGCATCTTTATAAAGCAAGAAGAGCCTGCTACGTCGGGAAGTTCTAGTTCAGCTCATCCAGTTCCTATAGAATTGCGCCTGGATGAAAACGGAGTTGTGAAGTGAGAATGGAGGCAGAGTTTAAATAATGATTTTATTCATATTTTTCTTTAAAAAAAAAAAATCTAATTCCAAGGAGTTTGACATGATATAAAAGGAGTGAGCCTATCTAAAAATTATTTTATCATTTTCAGTTTTGTGGTCTTATTTCTTTTGTTGTAATTGTTGTCGTTGTTTTTGTTTGTTTGTTTTATTTTTTTATTTTCTTAAAATTTTATTTATTATTTGATAGACGGAGATCACAAGCAGGCAGAGAGGCAGGCAGAAGGAAAGAAGAGGAAGCAGGCTCCCTTCTGAGCAGAAAGCCTGATGCGGGGCTCGATCCCAGGACCCTGGGATCATGACCTGAGGTGAAGGCAGAGGCTTTAACCCACTGAGCTATCTAGGTGCCCCGTGTTTTTGTTTGTTGTAAAGATTTATTTAGTTTAGAGAGAGCACACGGCAGCGAGTGGGATAGAGAGAGAGGGAGAGAATCTCAAGCAGACTCTATGTTGAGCTCGGAGCCTGATGTGGGGCTTAGTCTCCTGACCCTGAGATCATGACCTGAGCTGAGATCAAGAGTCAGATGCTTAACCGACTTAGCTATCAAGGTGCCTCTGGGTTTGTTTCTTTGTAGAAAATATTTGCACAGTTTTCCGGAGTCCAGTAGCTACACACAATACCATACACCCATGCTCTCCTAATTCCAGTTACCAGAATAATAACTGTGTTCTGGAGACTGACTCCAAAATATTTTCAGGAAGATTAAGTATATGTTTTATCTTAAGGCTGTGAGAAGGACATTTGGTAATAACTACATTTCCCATTATGCTATTAAGGAGCAGTTTTTTCCCCTTAAATTCAGTTTGACAGGTAAGTGAAAGACAGTCTCCTGCATCGCTTTCCGTGGTACTCACAAGCAGAGTCCCACCTCTGAGTCAGTCTACACCAGGGAGCGGTGCTGGGAAGAGGAGGCCAAGATGTCCTTCTGGCAATGTTGTGCTCCCCAGGGCACCTGTTTCATGCTTTCCAAATTAGCCATGTATATATACCTTAAATTCAGTGTCCGCCGTCTTTAGTGAAGTGGGAACACAGTGACTATATCCAAATGTTTTCTGTCTTGCTGCGATTTTATTTATGAAGGTTATTAGTTACGCAAAACCCACCTTTATGGGTGGTTGTCTGAAATGCCCCCAATTAAAAACGAGTGGAGAGGTTGCCAGTCGCTGTCAGCTAATCACATAATGGTGTCCTATCATTTATAGCAGTTGACCGGAGAAGGGAAAAGGAGAAATGCAGCTTCTTGCAATCTGCTGGTAAGGAGGGTGTATTGCTCTGTCCATTATTATAGAAGTAGAATAAAACAGCAGCTTCCCATTATGTATTCGAAATAGGGAAGTCTGTTATTACTTTATTCTGGGGTGTAATTAATCACCTTCAGTGGAAGTATCGGGCATGTTACAGTGAAGAGAAGTTTCATCAGAGACTGCGGTTTAATAACAGTGGGTCAATCAAACTGATACTAGTGCAAACACAAACATGAGCCTCAAATACCAAAAATCCATTTCTTCTTCAGTGTTGCTCAGAGAAGAAACTGACCTAAGAGGTGCTAGGTTAGAATGTTAGAGCCGAGTCCCTCTCAGAACGTTGCTGCATCTGAGAGGAAACTGGAATCCACAGGATTGCACCTGGGAGCACCTGAGCAGCCTCTCAGATCCTCAGTAATCCCTGGGGTGGGGGATGCTGTGTCCATCACCACCTGTCAGCTCTACAGGGAGGCTGTCAATCCAGGCCGGGAGAACTTTGCCGGGCTTCAGTAAGTAGCCTGTAAACACGGTCAGGGAGTGGGAAAGAAAATCTCCAGCTTTTTTCCCAGCCAAAGTTAGAAAGCTTTACAGGAGCTTCTAGAAGCAGTTTGTTAACAGTGCTGCTCCTCTGTGAGGAAGAAAATGCCTGATTGGAAAGTGTAAAAGCTTTGGGAAAATTATCTTTTCTGCATTAAATCCCGTTTTCAATATCTTGATCCAGTGCCCTTCAGTGGGATTATACCGTTGGACGTTCTCCCAGACGTGTGGATGGAGGATGTTGACTGACTGACCTACCCATTGGGATGATCCAGGGCAAATTTGAGAGTCCTGATCATAAGTAAGCAAAATATTGAGAATTTAGACTTTACTAACTTGACATTTATGACGACTCATATAGAACTGCTTTGACTTTTTCCTTTCAAAGAAAGGAAATATACCCATTAAAGATTTATTTATTTATTTGAGAGAGAGAGAGAGAGAGAGAGCACGGGTGTACTAGTGGAAGGAGCAGAGGGAGAGAGAGAATCTCAAGCAGACTCCACCCCACGTCCAGAGCCTGACATTGGGCTTGATCCCGAGATCATGACCTGAGCCCAAACCAAGAGCTGGATGCTCGGCTAGCTGTGCCACCCAGGGATCCCTCTTTCAAAGTGTACAGTAACGGAATCTTACTTGGAATGCCGTTATGTAACCAAGACTGCAAGTAGACCGTTTAAACACACTAAGAAAGCCTCTTATTTCTATGCTTTTCAGGAAGATGTATTTCATGCAATATTATGCGCCTTACAAATAATCCCTGTCTTTTAAGTAGGTCCCAAGTCCCTCCACACTATTAGTCTGACTTAAGGATATATGTGTGAGTATGTATTAACTGTACTACAGCTCTGTGTCCTTTAAGAAACACACTATCATCCAGACTGACTTTTTTACCCATTACTACACGTTAGCAAGATTGTGTTGTACTTTCTGGCAGCAGTTGTTTCTCATCATGGGTTCCATGTGGGTCCCACTTACGAGAGGCCGGTTGTGTAGCCAATGTGACTTGCGCAGAGCCTCCGGTGCTTGTGTTTATCTCCATGAAGAAGCCACTGAAGGTGACAACTACTATCTCAAGGCCCCCACACTTGGTCTTCGCTTTTATCGTTGTTCATTATGTCCTGGCCAGTTAGCGTTTGTCGATGCCAGGAAAGCACAACATGCTTACAAGGACTCACTTCTGAAAATAGCCTTGCCTTGCTCACCCGCTGAAACTTAGGCCTGGCAGCTGTGACAGAAGATTGAAGAGAATCGGTTTTACTCTCGAGAGAATGAGCACCATTGTTCTGGTATCGAAGGCAAAAAGGAAAAAGAATATGGTTGCCCTTAGGTTTGAGGGTGGCAGTGACTGGTCACTGGCAACTACTGTCTTCCAGTCATTTCTTTTTTGCTTCAAGGTAAATTCTTAATGAGAGAGTAAGAAAAAAGAAAGCTTTTTAAAAGAGGAAAAATGGGACGCCTGGGTGGCTCAGTTGGTTAAGCAGCTGCCTTCGGCTCAGGTCATGATCCCACTGTCCTGGGATCGAGTCCCACATCGGGCTCCTTGCTCTGCAGGGAGCCTGCTTCTCCCTCTGACTCTGTCTTCCACTCTGTCTGCCTGTGCTCGCTCTCGCTCGCTCTCTCTCTGACAAATAAATAAATAAAATCTTTAAAAAAAAAAAAAAGAGGAAAAATGGACATAAATATAATTTTTCTTCTTTATAAGAAAGTTAACTTTGTTCCAAAATAGGTACTCTTTTGGGATGCGTCGGTGGCTCACTTGGTGAGGAGTCTGCCTTCAGCTCAGGCCATAACCTTGGTGCCCTGTGATGGAGCCCTGGCTCTGGCTCCCTGCTCAGCAGGGAGTCCGCTTCTCCCTCTGCCCATCCCCCAACTTGTGCGCAGACTCTCTTTCTCTCTCTCAAATAAAAAATTAAATCTTAAAAAAAAAAAAATTAAGTCCTCTGTTGCTTTTATCTGAACTGTACCTCCACGGAATGCAGAACTAACTCAGTAACCGGGATTTAAACATGAACTAGTACTGTATTCTTCACCTTCGAATCCAGGAGATACAGTTCCTAGACAACAATGTAAATTTGGAATGTTTTTTATTTGTTCTGAAATTCTAGATTGTTTAATAAATTTACATGAAGATTTCGGGAAACATGTATTTATAGTGACACGTTAATCATTCGCTCTGTATATTCTGAGAACGTTCGGGAGGGCTGTGATTGCGTAAAGGATTCATCACAGTTCCTGGCCTGCTTGTACATGTTTAATAAACATAAGCTGTTGTTGCTGTTGTTGGCCACCACACTCTGAAGACAGGAAAACGACAGTAAGCAGTTAGAGACGACGGGAGTGTTCTGCCTGCCCAGCTTTCATCTAGTACTCAGCCAACTTTCAGGATGCCCCTTCCCCCCATCAAGGTCAAGGTATGCCTAACATTCAGATTCTTCAGAATATCAGCACAAACGAGACAAAATCAGAAAAATAATTGTCTTCGTTTGAATATTAGCTCTTTTTGTAGCTGTGGCCTGTGACTTTGGCCAATGTTTTATTCAAATGCAGTTCAAATCCCCAGAGCTCTTTGCAGAGTTTCCTGTGCTGTAGCCCGAATCCAGAAGCCCCTGAGAACAACGTGCAGTGCAGGAGGAGCCTTGATTCCTGGGCTGGACACTCTGGGGTTCAGGTGACTGCCCCGTATGTATTAGCTCCATGTGGCCCTGGGAGATTTGATTTCTCCCACACTGTCAGGAGATTGCATTTTCTAATAAAAGTCACCACCAGCTTCAAGAAAAGCCTGGCAGTTGAATGGCAGGCCACCTGAAGCCAGGCAGGTGGCCCCTGGCAGTTTCTCTTCACGGTCATAAGTTACACAAGACAGTAACTATGGCTTTTCATCACAGTGCCAAATGACCAAGGTGGGAATCGCCACCCGGCTGAGCCAGGCACCATGACGTGCATTTCAAGAGCATTTTCATCTAAGTGGTTGGAATTTAAAAAAAAAAAAAATTGATGCTTAAAAGCACAAGCTTTATTTGATAGGCAAACAGCCTCATAGAACAGTAGTACAAAGTGAGCACCATTTGTAATTGTCCAGATGGGTAGACTGAGGCTTAGAGAAGAATTTCTTTCCCAGGATGATACACACCAGAGCAGCGGAGCTGGACTTGAAGCAGCTGCCCCTGGGCTCCAGAGCCTACCCTCTTACCTGTTTAGCACGCCTTTCAGGAAGAATCTGGTATTTGTAGCTCATTGGCCATTCTTGGCTTATCTTCCTATTTCCTATGTACCTGCTTTCATCATTCATCTACTTTGGAAGAGATCTTGGCTTTAGATGGTATTCTTATGTAATTAAAGAGTGATTTCTCCATTTTTAGTTTTTTTTTTCCCTTATCTTCTGATCAACTAATACATAATGGAAGGGCTCTCGGGGCTTAATGAAGGGGAGAGTTCCTTCACTGAAAACTGAGTCAAAGCTAACGCTCCCATATCTTTAGGAGGCTTGTTCTTGGTGTGTTCGGATCAGCCACTCCTTACTTTCTAGGAAGATTCTTGGCTGCTTCTCCCCTCAAGGTATGCTGAAAAACTCAAAATTCTGTTGACCATCAGCTTGAATAAAACCAGGTTGGGGGTATAATAACCCTATCAGGGAAGTCTTCTGTAATCCACCATTGTTAACCATTTTAGATTTTCTGTGTAACAGCGACACATAACAAGAATTTTGAATTTAAAGGCACAGATGGGTGATCACAAAATCAGAATTTATTGGGGCACCTGGGTGGCTCAGTTATAAAGCATCTGCCTTTGGCTCAGGTCATGATTCCAGGGTCCTGGGATCAAGCCCCTGCTCAGCGGGAAGCCTGCTTCTCCCTTTCTTACTCCTCCTGCTTGTATTCTCTCTCTCTCTCTGTCAAATAAAATCTTTTAAAAATCTTTTAAAAAGTCAGAATTTATCATTTTGGTATAATAATATGTGTCATAATCAGCCACTCTGACACAGTTTGATTGTTTTTCTCTTAATGGACCAGGTGAGGTACTAGAAAAGGAAAAATCGGGTGCAGAATAATTCCTTTTCTTGAATACAGGCAATTGGCAGTGGAAAAACTAAAGTGTGTTAAAGCCCCTGTAACACGCCCTTGAAAATAATCATTAAAGGTGTGAAAAATAATTAAGAATTTTAGTTCTAATTTTGTTTTTCTGTGTGATCTTAGCAAATCTCCTAGATATTGAAATACTCATTTCAGTTCTCTGCTTTTATGCTTCTTAATTATTAAGAAAGCGCTTCTTAAATATTTTTCACTCCTTTGGGAAGGATCCTTCATAAAGATAAGGTTAAAAGGTTAATTTTACATCTTTGGTATTTGAAAAATTAAATTTTCTGAGGTAGTTAAGTCAGATATTAATATAACACCCAATCAGTCCTCTGGAACCTGCTCTGAGTTTTGCCATTATTTCTTATTGATTACAGCTTGCTCTTTTTGCTGCGTTTGAATTATTGATGGTGGATCCCCTCAGGGTATACAGGCATTGTGAAGGGGGAGGATGGATTCGCATCCCTGAACGGCTCAGGCTGAGTCTTGGTGGCCCCTGTGCTCCTGAAAGACAGCTCCCTGGGGTCTCAGTCACCCTGTAACCCTATGAAGTCCTAGGTTGTGGAGGGGAGACAGAAAAGGGGTTAGATTGTGCCCAGCAGACTTGAAGGACCTAACACTTGAGAAAAGATTTTCTACCTGTACTTGTTCTAAGGAGAGCAGTTCAAAGAAATTTAGGCACTCTGGGAAGCATTTAAAGTGTGAAAAAAGAGAATGGGTACAAGAATTCTTAAAAACAGATTTTTATTTATTTATTTTAAAATTTTATTTATTTGACAGACAGATCATAAGTAGACAAAGAGGCAGGCAGAGAGAGAGAGAGAGGAGGAAGCAGGCTCCCTGTTCAGCAGAGAGCCGGATGTGGGACTCGATCCCAGGACCCTGGGATCATGACCCAAGCCGAAGGCAGAGGGTTAACCCAGTGAACCACCCAGGTGCCCTAAAAACAGATTTTTAAAAATAGTTGACAGGAAGAGGTTAGCTGACCCAAACACATTCCTTATATTTTAGTTTGGGGTGTTTTTTTTTAAAGTCTCAGAAGCTAAATGTCATTAAGATAACTGTGTTGGGGCACCTGGGTGGCTCAGTCAGTTAAGCATCTGCCTTCAGCTCAGGTCATGATCCCAGGGTCCTGGAATTGAGCCCCATGTGGGGAGCCTCTCCCTCTACACTCCCCCTGCTTGTGCTCTCTCTCTCTCTCTCTCTCTCTCTCTCCAATAAACAAGTAAATAAAATCTTTAAAAAGAAAATAAAACAACTGTGTTCATACCACTGTCTTCTGTAGGTAGACTGAGAATACGTTTTGGTCTTCAGGATGCAGCACTTGGGGGTGAGGGATTGGGAAAGCTGAGAATGTCTACAGCATCCATCCTATTTGTAAATGTAGTCTTTTGGGTTGTATTCAGAGAATTGGGAAAATAAGAGTCACAATTATTTTTCTTCAGCCTGATTTCATTAACTCGAGGAATAGCCTCTTTTTTAACAAAGGAATACAGAGAGAGAAAGAATGAGTATGTGTGTCAGGGCAGGAAGGCCTATAAATCCAAATGAGATTTCTTCTCAAATTCAGGGCAGTAATAATCTCTGAGTGAAATTTGGAGATTTGCTTATTTTTAAAATGTGCTGCCAAATACCAAAGAATAAGCCCAAAACATAATAGTAGAATTGAATACAAATTTGAATGCCAGTATATTTTTAGTTGAATTTAAAACAGGAAAAAGAAAAATCTACTAAACTTGTGAGGCTTGAAAATGGCCACTTAACTATGTGAGAGTAAAAATGCCACCTCAGGTAGGGAGAAAAGAAAATCGCCTTCTTTGATATTTCCTGGGTTTGGAAGGTTTTGTGGGTTTTGTTTGTTTTCATATTTTGGTAAAGAATCATTTATCTTCTACTGAGACTGCTGTGTGGAAATCTCCATATATGCACTTTGGGGATATATAAAAAAAGAGAAATCTGTATCAAGATTCAAGTCTGTTAATTTCTCGGGCTGGAGGGAGGGGGGGGAATGGGGAGTGACCTCTGATAGGTACAAGGATGTTTGGGGGGGGGTGGGGAAATGCTCTGAAGTGAGATAATGGTGATGGTTTTATCACTTTGTGAATTCTACAGACCCCTAGATTATGTATTCGAAAAGCATAGGTATTTTTTCTCCATTTTAAAAAAGATCATTAATTCCAAAAATGTAGTTGTTATGTGCATATCTTTTATAGTCAAAACAGTGGCTTAGCTTGTCGTTCTTATATGTGCTATCAGGCTTCTGTGCCTTACATTTCACCTACTGCTTCTTGATTAGTCTTCCTCAAGCAATTACTTCCTCGTCATAAAAACTTGCAGTGAATGCTCATTGCTTTCAGGCACGTCTGTGCATATAGCTGGGCAGATTGTGTACTGCACAACTCTTAGGTGTAGGTGTGTCTTTCTCATCCTGTTCTTTGGGATGGATTCAGGCTCGTTATCTGCACCTTCGTTCTAACCTTCCCTTCATCCACCTCTTACCCTTTACAGGCTCACTCTTCACTTGACTTACTTATTTTATTTGTTCCCTGGTTCCTTTGTTGGTTCCTTCTTTCATTATTCACTCATTCTTTCGGTAAACTGTATTCCTTATCTTAAAATTGCCCACTGGTTGTTAGTCCATTCTGCCCAATCTGTAGACTTTGTCTCATCTTTTCCCTTCACTCCCTAGGAAGTCTGAAGGCCCTGCTTGCGTTCTTCATTCTCTGTGCCTCCCCGTCCCCCATGGCCATTGCAAAGCCACCATTTCCAAAATAACCCAAGATTCTAGCTCAAAACAGGAATGGAGGCCATGGGAAATTCATTCTTCTGGACTGTTTCTGGGCTCTTCCAGAAGGCGTCTGGGGAGGGAGACGCCTTTCTTTCAACTTTTAGATCTGAGCATGAGGCACCTTATGCTTTTGGAATTGATGATGGCTATCCGACTAAAATCTGAGTAACTCCTCACCTGGATGGCTAGTTTTTATGCTCTTTCAGGATGGCAACCACAAATCAAGAAGATCTGCATATTTATCAGAGCTGGCCTGAGCACTGAGCTTTAAGCTTCTGTTTATGGATGTTCATTCCACTCAGTTTGTTGGAACTGTGCTGGGGTGGTATTTTGGGAATGTGTGCAACTCCTGACATATTTGAGAGGATTTCAGGATATGAATGATCAAGAAACCAGGACCTGTGTCTCTGATCTAATGCTCGCAAGTGCTGTTTTCAGTGGGCACTTCCAGGCTTGAGAAACCTCTTCTTTTCTCTTTCAGTTATTGTTTTCTCTTTCAGTAAGTGAACAGAGGATGGTTTTGGAAAGCTAAACACCTAATAATGCATTTTATAATCCATGAGACCTTTAAGAAACTTACTTTGAATGACGTATAGCCCTCTTGGAGTTTGAATAGGTGGCCCCTAAAATTCCTTCTATTTGTGTGATCTTATATGCTTCTCTTTTATTTAAAATTCTGTTTTGGCATAAACATGCAAAGAATTTCAACTCTCTGTTCTTATTCCATGTCTGTATCTATGTATCTATATCTCTATATAAATATATTTGCGACAGTTGCCACATTCGTTTTAATTAAGAGGCTTTAGGAAGATTGATTTTGAAATCACTTCTTCTGTCAGTATTTTAAGCAAGTTTGTATTCTTTGCCCAATTACTCCTATGTTTATTAGCATTGATTTGTTATGAACTGACTCAAGGAATGAGACTGGAAATGATAGTTCTCTGGAAGATTTTACCATGTGTCCCTAAGATGGCTTATTTTACTTACGACCCTCCCATCATTTCTAGAGTGTTCTAAAGCTGTCCAGATTGGGATCGCTTCCAACAGTCCCAATGATTGGATTTAATCAGGTCATACAATATTAATTAATCAAAAACTATGAGAATTAATATGTTTGACACTAGATATGGGAGAATGGATAAGACAAAGGCCCCTACTCTTAGCAGCTTACAGAGGAGCTGCACAGACAGACCTAGTTAAACAGGTTTGGCTGAACAGCCTTCAGGCAGATGACCAAACCACTGTAGCTCATCCATGTATGAAGGCAGAAAATTTACTTTTTCCATTCGTAGGCGTGTACTAGCATTTTAAATAGTAGTAATTTTCATGCACTAAAAATACTGCTATAGTTTGAAGTCCGAGAGGCTCTTTTACATCTCCGGCTTCTGTTGGCTATTTCAGCACTAACCAGTGGACCAAACAGCAGCCCTTCTGCCATCTGTGTTCAATGTTTTTTGTGGTCTGACTGAATGTTTTCTAGGGGGCATAATTTTTAGATTGGCTTGATGTGCAAAAATGTGTCCTTTAAAAGTGGCTGTTATTTTGTGCTTGAGTGGAAATGAAAACTGAGTCATTCCCAAGGAGTGGAGGAGAAAAGGAATATTTGGTAAACCCATTTCAATTACCTAAAGGTGTAGAAGTAAATTGAAAACTTCATGTTACTTAAGCCCTGTAAAAGTTAGGGGGTGCTATGGTCCCTTTCCCTCATGCGACTTTTAGGTAAATAATGTAATGGCCATTTGGGAAAAGACCAGTGGTTCTTAACTTTTTTGGTTTATAGATTCTTTTGAGAAACTGTTAAAAGCTAAGCACATGTACATACACATATAGAGTTTGCATTTAATTTCAGAGGTTCATGGATCCTGAAGCTAAATATTAGTGGGCCTGCGAGGGGCATATAAGTAGTGTGTTAATTTATCTTATGAAAATTATTTATGTGTAATTTAAATTTCACCTACAAAATTTATAAATTATCTAGATTATTAATAAATTATATACGTCATCTTGCTGAGGTGAGTATATATATTTTATTTGAAAATCCCCAATTTAGGGATGCCTGAGTGTCTTTGTCGGTTTAAGCAGCTGCCTTCGGCAGGTCAGGATCCCAGACTCTTGGGATCCAGTCCCGCATCAGGCTCCTTGCTCGGCAGGAAGCCCGCCTCTTCCTCTGCCTGCCTCTCTGCCCCTCCTGCTTGTGCTCACTCTCTCTCAATCTGACAAACAAATAAAGAAAATCTTAAAAAAAAAAAAAGAGGAAATCCCCAATTTAGAGTATGTCTTATTGGAGTTTAGGTTGGGATATACCTTTGGAGTGTTTCTAAAAGAAAGTATTTTCAAGTAAAGGCTATTCCTCTTGAACTGTCAGTCATACGCCACTTCTAGAAGGAAAGGTGAAAAAATAAAAACATTTTTTTCTTAATGTAATACAGGAAGTGACAAAATAAGCTGATGTGCTTATGAAGCTTGGTAGGAGATGTGGTTTGTAAAGGAAGATTAAAATGTCATTTTATCTGAGGGTTCACTAGTCATTTCCCCAAGGCCATCTTTGCCTGTATATGGAAATGGATTCTTTTGGTCCAAATATCATGCATTTTTAAAAAGCTGATCAGAAAAATAATATGTTCTCTTTGAAGTACCTTTAGCCTATAGATGGCAGTGGTTTAATTGTAGAGTTTAAAATGAAAACTTAAGTTGGGGGACAGTTTTAATCATCATAATAACAGCTGCAGCTGTGTCGTTCGCTGACTTCACTGCGGCTGGAACTAGAACAGTGAAATGTTTTCAAGAAGTATTTTGAAAGTAGGTGAGTTTATTGCTCTTTCTCTTTGCTTTTTTTTTTTTTTTTTAATACATTCATGAAAGAGAGAGCAACTTTTAATTTTTTTCAGTGGTTTCTTTGCTACTCCTGATAAAGCCACAGCCCGCCCTCCGTTAATAGTTGCCAAGAGTGATGATGTGAATCAGGAGTCATGGGTTTAGGTGTGGTAAGCTGTTGCATCAGATGCGCCTCTTAGGCTTTTCTTCTCAAACAAATTTTCAAGTACAGAAAACAAAAACTCCTGAAGGGACAGTGAGATATTACCATTAGATAGCAAGTTTAATAACATTCAGGACTTTTGAAAAGTGTTTATTTAAAAAAAACAAACAAACCCAAAACCTTCTTTCTGGCTTCTTCGTTTAGTGAAGCACAGAGATTTGCTTTGGAAAACATTCTCATTCTTTAGTGACTTAGTGAGATTTGGAACAACTGTCCTTTTTAAGAACTCCAAGAACCCAGGAGTGGGATGCTCATGATGTGGATTTTATTCTGTAGGAAATAGGGAATTATTTCAAGTGTTTAAGCAGGAGAATACCATGATTCTGATGGTATTCCTCAGTCGTGCTGTATGAGTTGATTTGCATGACATACTTTGGGAAAGTTACCTTTTTTGCATTAAATCAGATGTTCAAATTACGAACTGTTAAGTTTTGAGAGTTCTTTGTATATATTGGATACTAGTCTTTTATCAGATACATGGTTTACAAATGGTGTGTTCTAGTCTATAATTTGTCTTTTCATCCTCTTAGCTGGTCTTTTGCAAATCAATACCTGCAAGTTTTGAGGAACTTTATCAGTATGTTCATTTTCTGTGTAGTGCTTTTGGTGTTGAGTCTAAGAGCTCTTTGCCTAGTCCTAGAGCTCAGGATTTTATCATTATTTCTGGACTCCCTGTTCTGTTTCATAGATCTGTGTGTCTGTCCCTCTGTCAAGACCATACAGTCTTGATCACTGTTGCTATGTAATATCTTGAAATCAAGAAGACCTCTCCCTTTACTCTTTTTCACAGTTGTTTTAGCTATACTGATTCCTTTGTATTGTCAAATAAATTTTAGAATAATTTTGCATTTATCTACAAAAATTGTTGCTGGGATTTTTATAGTAATTACATTAAACCTATATATTAATTTGGGGAGGATTTACATTTTCACTGTGTGGAGACTTCCAATCTATGAACATGTTGACCTATTTATTTAGACCTTCTATGCTTTCTTTCTTCAGCATTGTCTTGTTTTCATTGTATGAGTTCCATACATGTTTTGTTAGACTTACATTGACTTATTTCATTTTTTGGACAATCACAAATAGTATTGAAGTTTTGCTTTTCAGTATCCATATGTTTCTTGTATATACATGCATATGTGCATATCCTTATAAACACACACACACACACACACACATACACGTTTGGTTATGTTCATATTGTATCCTGAAAAACCCATGCTGATGACGTGTATAGTGCAGGTGCTCAAAGCCCTGTGATTTAACTCAGAGCTCTTCCTTTTAACCCTTTCTTACCGATTGATTGGTTGATTTCATGATTCATTTATTCTTTGATTTGGCAAACATTCACTGGGACAACATCACGGACATAGTTCTTTGTCAGGAACTTCTGGACATTTGAAGTTCAACAGATTGGATCTTCGATCTTGCACAGTTGCTGGAAAGAGGACAATGCAGGGAGCCGCACAGGATATTGATCATGATGAAACAAGCATCATTCTAAAAATAAAACCTATGTGTGCTGGGAATGCTAAGAAATGAACAATTATGACTATGAGTGTTGAGAACATCTTCATGAAGAAAGTAGCATATGTGTTGGAGTAAGGTTGATTTTTACCTATCATTGGCAGATAAATGGAGGAACTGAGGGAACCATGTCAGAAAGTCCTAGACCCATAGAAAGGAGTTGGCATATTCCTGGTCCGTGAAGCCAGGTTATGTTGAACTTTGTTGTGATATAGGGGATTGCAAAGGTGAGGCAGGCTTTAATGGTGGGGTTTCTGGAATGTTCTAGTATGAAATTTGGATTTTATTCTGTAGGAAATAGGAAATTATTTCAAGTGTTTAAGCAGGAGAATACCATGATTCTGATGATTTAATAAGATAATTTTGGTCATAATATCAGTGACAGATTAGAAACTCAAGGCATCAGGGAGACGGGAGTCCAGCTCTCACGCCATTGCAGGAAAGGTAGGAGAAAAGGAAATGTAAAACTGATCTCTTTCAGAAAGGTCAGAGCCATCTGAAGTGCAGCCAGTGACACATAATGATTGCTTTGAATACAAATAGCCTTTTCTTCTTATGATTAGGAAGAGATGAAAATCCTCTGTTATACAAGGAGAGTGAAAATTGGATTGTGAAAACAAAAACGCAGTTTTCACTTACAGATTGTAGCTTCTTTTCAAATAAATATACGTTGTAAATTTTTGAGTGATGTGGTTTTGAATTTTCAAAGGGAAGTTACTAAATTGATCTTCTTATGGGATGTAGGCTTTCTGAGTTATCTGTTTTATAATTTTAAATTTCCGGTTTTCGTGGCTATAAAATTGGAACAGTACTTGTGAATTGGAGCTCAGTTTGAAAAAATTCTCTGTTCTTACCACTGAAGAGATGGAGGTCTGAGAATGGTATATGGAAGGGTAGAGAAGCCTAAGGGTTTGGGGCTACCTTTTGTGTGTATATATGTATACACACACACACACACACACACACATATTTAAAATATTCATTTATCTATTTTGGGAAAGAGGGAGAGGGACAGCAAATCCTCAAACAGACTCTGAGCCAGGAGCCTGAGGCACAGCTCAATCCTAGGACCCTGAAATCAGGACCTGAGCCAAAATCAGAGTTGGATGCTTAACCCCCTGTGCCACCCAGACGCCCCCCCGCCCCCGCAAGCATCTCTGCCTTTAAACTGGAGTAGTTGTAGGTACAGTGGTATATTTGACTTAACCAGAACTTCAACTTTGAATATACACAAGCCAGGTCAGTGAAGGGCAGCCTAGAGAAGTATTTTCTTCTGTGGGTTCATGATTATTTATATGTCAAGAATTTACAGTGTTCGTCTCACCAGGTAACAGGTGCTGTAAAATTTGTTCTCTCCATTTTCAATCCTAAAAGAGAGAGAGAGAGATGTGTTCAGAACTTCCTCAATCCTGATGGAGAAATTACTCATCGTCTGTGAACAGATGAGTCCTCTCCCGGCAGCCTCTTCATGTAACCTCTAGTGAGTCCCTTGACACGTTTCTCTTCCCTTCTGTGCACAAGTGCTTCATTCAGGTTTGATTAAATGGCAGACTAATAGCTGCAGACTGTCATTGTTCCCTTTGGTCTACTTTGAATAGTGAACATGCAGCAGAAGATACTGCAGGTTGAAAGGAAGAAGCACTGAATGTCAAAAGGTTAGTCCCTCAAAGCCAGTTGGACCAAATGAGAAAATATAAAATGTCAGTTTGGGCAGCTGAGATCAACCACGTTCTCCCGTGTTCTTCAGTTCCATTTTTACTGCATTTGATGAATAAATTTTCTTTTGTTTCAGGTATAGGTCTTTCTTTGTTTTAAAGGGGTTAAGTCAACAATTACATGTTAAACTTTCATGACCCCAACATTGAGGTATTTAGAAATACGGATTAAGATACTGGTTTTCAGGATGCTTGATTTTGGCTCAGGTCATGATCCCAGGTCATAGGATGGAGCCTTGAGTCAGGCTCTGTGCTCAGTAAGGGAGTCTCCCTCTCCCTCTGCCCTTCCCCTGCTCATGCACTTGCATCCTCTTTCTCTCTCAAATGTATGTGTGTGTATACACACACACACACACACATATAGTATTTTTCATCTTGCATATTTTGCTGGGGGTCTCAGTGAAAAAACATGGGATGAACATTAAGGCTCACTAATCCAGAGTCCTCTTTCATCTCCTGAAGGGAGAAGCAGTACATGAGCTCTACTAAGGTCCATGGCTTTTAAGTCAGACTGCCTGGGCTTGAGTTGAATACCAGCACCACTGCTCATCGGCTCTACCACTGGAACAACTTCCTTTATTTTTCTAAATTCCAATTCGCTCATATTTAAAATAGCAATTCATAATATTTACCTCCCAGGCTTTTTTTTTTTTTTTAAGATTTTTATTTATTCATTTGACAGACAGAGATCACAAGTAGGCAGAGAGGCAGGCAGAGAGAAAGGAGGAAGCAGACTCCCTGCTGAGCAGAGAGCCCGATGTGGAGCTCGATCCGACCCTGAGATCACAACCTGAGCTGAAGGCAGAGGCTTAACCCACTGAGCTACCCAGGTGCCCCTCCCAGGCTTTTAAAATAAGGTTTCAGTAAGATTCCTCTGAGCACTTAATGTGTCTGACCCATAGAAAGCATTCAGTGAATGGTAGGTGCTATTTTTTTATACACAAACATATATTGGACTCCTACTATATTCCAGGCACTATTTTAGATACTGGGATGTAGGCGAATGAAATAGGCCAAGGCTCCTCCCCTTGTGGAGCTATATTGTAGTAATAGGAAGCAGCAATAACCATAACAAACAAGTAAATTATGTCAAATGATAGAAATTCATCAGAGCTGGGGGCAAAATTCAGCATCATTATAAGGATTAAGAATGTAGGATTCTGGAATAGACTACAGTTTTAAATAGGGATTCACTTTCGGTCTCATTGAGAAGATGATGTTTGAACAAAGAGTTGAAGGTATACAATTACTAATATTATTAATTCTACCAAATAGGATTTTGCTTTGTGCCTACATCTCTGCCCTTGCCATGTGTAGTACAAGTTGGTAATAATAACAGGTTATGACTTAATACTAATGCTAATAAAATATAACCCTGATAATGGAAATTTCAATACACTATCTCTATACCCACGTTAACTGCCTCTTCTCCCCGCTCATGTCTCCCGTGTCTCTGTCCCTCTGCAGCGAGTGCGCAGATCAGACCAGTTTAGAAATTAGTTCTTTAAAGATAAAATAATGCAGAAAATAGAGCATTCTCCAACAGCATGAAGATTTCCCCCACTGTCTTTTGTTAAAAGCTTTCCGGTAGAGAATCATAACACCAGTAACACCAGTGTTTCGGGACACAGTCCGGCTCGTCTGAGCTGCGGTTGTTAACAGGAAAGCTGACGCCTTCTCTGTGGCGAGAGACGGTCAGCTGCCGATGGGGGCCAGCTCCGTGCTGCACTGATCGAGGCCCATCCTGGTAGCACACTCACCTGTGAGCATCTCCCTTTGCTAGTCGTGACGGGGTGGTGTCCTCTTTCTCGGTGCTTGCGTCAACTTTTGATGCATTTACCCTTTGCCTTTCTCCGTGGGGATATTAGCTTCTCTCTGGGGCAGCCAACGTTGTTGTTACCAACCCTGCGAGATGCAGTCGCCCCTCTTCGCAACACATTTCGGAGTTTCCCCTTTATTTCTGAAATGAAATTTATAGATTACATAAAGAGGTATACACGTAATTTTAAAATTAAAGGCATGCTCTAATTGTAATATAAATAAAAAAGAAGGATAACTTTGAATGTGTTTCACTGGGGAAATACTTGCTCAGGATTGTTCTAGAAAACCCAGTGAAGTAACCGGATATTTGAGCCTACTTCTAATGAGTTTGGTCTAAGGAAAAGTAGAAGAACTTGCAACTGAGAATTGGCAAAAGTTCGTTATATTTGAAACTTCGAAATGAGCTTGAAATAAGCATATGCAAACACACAGAATCACCATCCGTGTAACATGTATGAGTTAGGTCCTCTCCATCTCTGTTATATAAATGTAACATCGGTGGGTTGATGCAGGTGTGTTGGGTCAGTAACTTAAAAACCATGCGTTGGTGACACATTTTTCCAAAATGGTGAACAAGTCTTGGTATCATTCCAAAGAAAACAAAGTATAATCCTTCCTTGATTTACATTCAAGGAAGTTGCAACCCTTGCCAATTCAGTATATCTGAAGGTGAGCAAGAAACACTTTGTGTCTGTAAGTAAAGAGGATTTGGGCTCTACATTTAGGTCACTAGAAACCAGAATTTCTCACCTATAAGAAAACTTGGTGGGGCATTTGAAAGACTTGCAGGATGTAGAATAATTCTTTGTTCCCCAAGATGGTTCTCTCCAGCATGGCCGGCTCCAGCCTCACAAATGCCACTGTGGGGTTCTCTCCTGCTGAGAACTGCTGGTCAAAAGCTGGCCTGTAGGACTTGTGCCCTCTCCAAGCTGCAGCGTTGTATTGCTTCCTGACTCGGCTTGGTGGCACACTGTGTCACTTACAAGAGCCCCTCAGTGTTCTGGAACTGTTCTGCTTGAAGCACTTTCCAGACGGCTGGCTGCTAGCTTCTAGAGATCCTGAAGTCTGCTCAGGGGGCCTCTAATTCTCCTAACTCTCCGGCTCCCTCTTCAGATATGGCTTCCAGGTTCCCCAAAGGTTCTTGTGTATAAAGGGGAGAGAATGGGTAGGTCGATGACACTCCTGTTCACCACCTTTCCTTTGTTTTTTCTTCTCTCCCCTCCTCTCTTTTCTCTTGTCCTTCCTTTCTTTCCTTTCCTTCCTTCCTTTTATTTTTTTTTTCCCAAGTTTTATTTATTTATGTAGTCTTTACGCCCACCATGGGAGCCCGAGATCAAGAGCCGCTCGCTCCACTGACTGAGCCAGCCGGGCGCCCCTCAGCACCTTTCTGATTACAGAACTGTTCCTTTGTGTTTACTTTTTCTCTGGTCATCAGAGTTTCAGGCCACATCCTGATACTTGTCTGTTTCTCGGAGTCCCCGTCACCACTTCAGGTCAGGATCATCATCACTTTTGCTGTTCTCTTTCTTCTGTTCCTGAGATGTGCCAAGCTATCTTTTACGACAGGTCTCCACTCCCTCAGAATGTTCATTTCCCTCCAACTGCTCATTCACTCATGGTTCCCAGCTATATTTTCAACATTGATGTACGCTCAATGATTGCTTCCTTATTGTTGGGTTTTTTTAATTTGGGGTTTTGTTTGTTTGTTTTTACTCTTTTTTTGGACTGTCTAGACCAGAAGTAGGAGATATCTGAAAGACTTGATTCTAGAAAGCACTGGGTTCTTTGTCATACAGACCCATTGTATGCCGTGTGGTCAGCACCTTAACCACAGAGGCATGTGGGACTTTGTCTTTAATGTGATACAAAGGGTCAGTACACAGTCTTAAGAACAAAGTTGTATTCTGATGACTTAATTTGTGTTCATTTCATGGGGTTTTGTTTTGTTTGTGTGAGAGAAATTGGCTGGGGAGTCTACCTCAGTACATGGAGTATGAAGAGAGATTATTCAAGGCTTTCATTGCTGGGATCAACACACTTGCCAGCTAGAGTAAAGTCCGTTACTGTTGACCTATCAGAAATCCATTAAGGGAAATATGATCAGAATGTGTTCTAAGTGGAAGGTCACACTCCACTGCGGTGTCATGGGTGGCCTGGGGTGAGGCTGTCCAGGTCTCTGTCTGGGACCATAAGACACGGTCTAACTGGAGACATCACATCCACTTGTTGTCTTTATAAAATTATGTTATTTGTGTCACTTTCCTGCACTTATGTCATCTCCCTTCCATTATAGTTAGTCTTATACTTATCCATCTCCTCCGTTAGATTGAAAGTGCTATGGATAATCTTGTGCATTTTCATGTGCCCGTATGGCCTAGCACACTTTGTGACACGTAATAGATGGCCAGTACATGTTAGGATATTGAGTCTACTCAAACTTCATTTTCTTATTTGTGCATAGCATTTTTCAGTCTTATGTGATTTCTTCGGCTACCATCAGATAATTTTAGACACTGATTCAGTTGATACAGCCTTAAAAAAAATCCATAGAGGGGCGCCTGGGTGGCTCAGTGGGTTAAGCCTCTGCCTTCAGCTCAGGTCATGATTCCAGGATCCTAGGATGGAGCCCTGCATCAGGCTGTCTGCTCAACAGGGAGTCTGCTTCCCACCCCTTTCTCTCTGCCTGCCTCTCTACCTACTTGTGATCTCTGTCTGTCAAATAAATAAATCTTTTTAAAAAATCCATAGAATTATAGTCTTTTATTACAGAACGAATTTTTTTTTTTAAAGTCATTTTGGCCATGGGGCGCCTGGGTGGCTTAGTCAGTTGAATCTGACTCTTGGTTTGACTCAGGTCCTGAGCTCAGGGTCGTGAGATTGAGCCCTGCATCAGACTAGGAGCTCAGTGCAGAGTGGGCTTGAGATTCTGTCAAGATTCTGTCCTTCTTCCCCTCCCCATCTTCCCCTCCCCCCACCCCGGCACGTGCTCACGGACGCTCTCTCTCAAATAAGTAAATGAAATTTTAAAAAAATGTCACCTTGGCCAGTTTCATGTTGAACAGATGAGAAAACCAAAACCTGGGGAGGTTAATGTCTTGTCCCACATCAGGAGCCAGTTTGGAACAGACCTAAGACAAATATATAGGTTAAAGAGCCTTAGAAAGAGATTGTTTTTCACTTACCAAAACTGAGTGCTGCTTTCCTAATACTACTAGCAGAGGAATTTATCGCTAATTCAACAAATACTTATTGACATCTGTTATCCAGAAGGTATGGTATTAAACCTTAACAATGAGGTATAAACAAAGACAGAAATTTTATTCTGAAAAGGCTCTTATAGGGAGAGATTGAAACGTAAAGAAAAGATAATGTATTGCTAGATGAACACAGTGACAGAGGATATGAAGGATGGTGACGATGACCTGATTGGTGTGGGGCTCTGACAAGGAAAGCTCTTGGCACCTCCAGATAGAGAAATAATCCCAGCCTTGGTGCTGGGAGTGTATGACTTTGATAGTTCTATAGAAAACCATACATTTCTTTGAAGAAAAAAAAAAATCCAGGGAAGATTTGACAGAATAGATATTTAAAGTGTGTGTTTTGGGGGCGCCTGGGTGGCTCACTGGGTTGAGCTGCTGCCTTCACCTCGGGTCATGATCTCGGGGTCCCAGGATCGGGTCCCGCGTTGGGCTCTCTGCTCGGCAGGGAGCCTGCTTCCTCCTCTCTCTCTCTCTGTCTCTCTGCCTCCTTGTGATCTCTGTCTGTCAAATAAATAAATAAAATCTTAAAAAAAAAAAAAAGTGTGTGTTTTGGGGGTGTGGGGTGTCTGGGTGGCTCAGTAGGTTAAGCCTCTGATTCTTGGATTTGGTCCAGGTCATGATTTCAGGGTCATTGGATTGAGCCCTACTTAGGGCTCTGAACTGCTTGTCCCTCTCTCGACCCCTTTTGTCCTCCACCGCCCGTTCATGCTCTTTCTCTCTCTAAAATAAATAAATGAAATATATGTTTTAAAGATTTTATTTATTTGACAGAAAGAGTGAGAGACAGCGAGAGAGGGAACACAAACAGGGGGAGTGGAAGAGGGAGAAGCAGGCCTCCTGCTGAGCAGGGAGCCTGATGCGGGTCTCAATCCCAGGACCCTGGGATCATGACCTGAGCCGAAGGCAGAAGCTTAATGACTGAACCACCCAGGCACCCCAAATAAATGAAATCTTTAAAAAAATATTTTTTTAAAAGTAATTTCTACACGCAACATGGGGCTTGAACTTATGAGCCCGAGATCAAGAGTCAAATGCCACTGACTGAGCTAGCCAGGCACCCCAGGACAGCATGCATTTTTGTGTGATGATTTTATGAGGTCTTTTTGACTTAATATACTACCTATGTAAAACAATAAAATTATGCAATACAATGTTAATAGCTTTAGTTTTAAGGGAACAAAAATCTAAAGATGCAAACCAAGGACTGCCACCATTAGGAAATGCATCATTAACAACACAGGATGACTTCGACTGTTGCAGGGCGTGGCTCTTCTTCTCTTTGGCTCTCCAATGTTTGCCCCATAAAGTTCTCTTTAATCCTGGATGGCTTTGAACGTGCTCAGCCTCACTTATCATCTGACAGTTGTTCTGGCTCTTCAACATTTTGGATTTCTGTGGTTTTTGAACTCCATAGTTGACTGAAGCTATTCAGTTTTTGGTGTGAGAACAGGGTAGGAACTGTGAAGGACACTTTCTTATCTCCTGCTTAATCTTTCTCTTTAACTGCCCTTCACTGAATGTTATAGATCTCATGTTCCCTGAAAATCAGAATTAAAGCCAAAAAATTCAAAGTGTGTTTTCTCATGACAGAAACTTCCTGTGAATTAATTCCATGATCTGTAGGTTTAAATTATGCCTCCTCTGGGAACCAGAGGATTTGCCTTAAGTTAGTAACTGCTGTACTTGGCATTATGTGTTTTAGTAAGGATCTGAAAATAGCCCTGGATAGCAGGAGCATATTTACTTGGTTTCCTTGTTTAGAGCATGTGCTGGGTTTAGCCCAGCCACCACACATGCTGCCGTCTTGCGTTTGGTTACTGACCTCCAGCTAGGTCATAAACTTGGGCTTGTCACGAAGACTACCTAGAGTTCAGTGACAAGATTCAGCTAAGAGTTAAATGATACATGTCCCTTAAATACGTGATTGTTTTCCTTAATGAGTTGGTACACTCTTGAAAATTACTTGGCAACTGTGGGTATTTCATTAACATGTAATAAGATTGATATTTAGTATATTGTTTTTGACGTATATGACAGATGTTTGGAGCTTTAGCAATTTGTCATTTAGCAGCAAGGAGTAATTTTCAAAATTCTTAATACCATCCTGTATGAATACACTTTGTAAGAATATGTAGATGTGTGTGGTAACGCCTGGTATATATCTTGATACTGTGTCTACTTGACTCAAGAATAACATTGGAAATTCCCTTTTTTTATTCTTTCTTCCTAGAGGATCAGTCTTTCCTTCTCAGACATCCTATGAAGTATGTTTATTTTTGAAATTTGAAAAAATAAAAAGGGATTTTTCTCTTAAAAATATAAATATTTTTTATTATTGCTATAGCTCACTAGAGGTGGGATAGGTTACTACAACAGAGGATACAGGTGTGTGTACGCTGGAGTTTTATTCTGAGCATGGAAATTTTTTAAAAGATTTTATTATTTAAGAGAGAGAGAGGGTGACTAGGGTGGAGGAGGGGCAGAGGGAAAGAGACAAGTGGACTCCTTGCTGAGCCGGGAGATAGACTTGGAACTCAATCCCACGACCCTGGTATCATGACCTGAGCCAGAATCAAGAGTCTGCAGCTCAACTGACTGAGCCATCCAGGCTCTCAGAGCATGGAATATTTTAATTAGCTCATGATACTTTGTTTGATTAGATAGTCTTTAGTAAAACCCTTTTATTGTGTTGTGATACTACTGTCGTCAGTGATATTCTCAGATGCTGTCATTAACATTGTGTTTTTTATCCCAGAATGAGATCATTAATTACTCATTTTAGGGCTAGTTTCCAGAATAGTACATTCTTCTTACTTTTTGTACTTACCGCCCTAAATGGCAAGTCTTTATTCTTCATTAAAAGAGTCTGGCATTAGCTGCTATTAATTTTAGGACAGGAAAGAAAAATAATCAATGTTGTTCCTTGTCTGGGAACAAACTGAAAATTAAATATCTAGGCCAAAAATATATCTAGACGATAAGTATATCAAATTGACCTCTATTTATTTTAACAGGCATATTTTGAGGAATTTTGTGCTCTTTCATTTTTAAAAGATTACAACTAAAATGCAGAATAATTTGGGAAAGTGGTGTCCTTGGCACAAGGGGTGGGGTTTTAAAATTCACCCTCACGTTGGAAAGTCAAGTAAAACAAACTTGAGGGAAGAAAGGCAGTTAGCCTTGTTCTGACTCAATTTGCAACTTAAAGAATAGTTTCCAAGTGGTTCTTTGTTGCTACACATTTACTAAGTGGGCTTTTTTTTTTTTTTTAAATACTCGTAGAACAAGAAATATCATGTATTAGGATTATACCGTAGTAAAAGATTACTTCTTTAATAGTACAAAATGTTTGAAGATTAGTACATAAAACGGGCTAAAGATGGGAGATACAGCATGATGCTCTGTGTTAAAAGGTGTGATCATATTTTCTGGTATTATGACACATAACCTTCTCAAAGGAAGGAGTATACCTTATTCATTTTGTACTGCTATAGTAGCAATGTGCAATGAGCGTGAGATCAAAGAAGGCCCTTCCTCATTTAGTCTTTTTTTTTGTCATCACTGAGTAAATATTTATTGAGCAGGTGTTGTGAGTCAGGCTTAGTGCTTGGGGTTGGGACATGAGCTCTTACAGCACATGGTCCCTGCCCATCTGGATCTCACAACCCAGCAGACGACGCAAGTGTGTAAATAGCAAGCCTCAGTACGTTAGTCAGTGGTAAGTACAGAGTGTTCTGGAGGCACACAAGAGGGAGAGGTTGGGTTGCGTATAATGATTCCACAGAACAAATCACATTCAAGCTTCGCTGGCCTGTCACCCATCATTTATTTACAAATCAAAAAATTGGCTAATCTGTCGAGGCCACGAGCCAGGCTTTATACTAAATAGTAAGGAAACAGACAAACATGACGTACTTCCTGCTCGCAAGCACAGGGATGGTGGGAGTCAGATACATACATACAGATGATTAAAATCCAACAAGTAGAACGGGATGCTGGTGGGGGGAGAGAAGGAGGCAGCACAGGAGACCCTCACTTGGGATGGGAGAGGGAAGGCCAGCAAAGACCACACAGGAATGACTGCTTCTCCCTCTCCCAGTGCTGTTCCCGCTGCTTGTGTTCTCTCTCTCTCAAAAACATAAAATCTTAAAAAAAAAAAAAAAAAATAAGTCCTCAGAGGTTAGGGGTGTTTGGGTGGCTCAGTCAGTTGAGCATCCTACTCTTCTTGACTTTGGCTCAGGTCATGATCTCAGGGTCATGGAGATGACTCTGCGTCAGATTCTCTCTCTCCCTTGCCCTCTGCCTCTGCCCCTCCCTGCCCCCCACACCCCGCCCATCTTCTCTCTGTCTCTCTTTGTCCCTAAAATAAATAAATAAAATCTTCTGGCTGTGCTGCACCTGACTTTCACCTTTAAGTCCCACGTGGTTCAAGTGGCTATGGGGCATCAGCAGTCACGCCTCCATGGAGGAGGAAGGAAGAAAGGTGGAAAAGCCAAAGAGGGTCTGTGCCTTACTCCTTTATATGAAGCTCCTCTTTACTTTCACACAACACTGATATTTAACACATACATATATTTTTTAAAGGGCCAAGATCTCTTCATGCAGAAGAGGGAGAATGGGTGTTTGAAAGTAGAGAACTTGTAAAGGCAATAATAAAGCCGGTATGAAATGAATAGAAAGGGGCACCTGGGTGGCCCAGTGGGTTAAAGCCTCTGCCTTCGGCTCAGGTCATGATCCCAGGGTCCTGGGATCGAGCTCCACCTCAGGCTCTTTGCTCTTTCCTCTCTCTCTCTTTCTCTCTCTCTCTGCCTGCCTCTCTGCCTACTTGTGATTTCTGTCTGTCAAGTAAGTAAATAAAATCTTAAAAAAAAAAAAAGAAATGAACAGAAATAGGTAGTCCTCACTTTTTTGTTTATTGGTTTTTTTAATGTTTCCCAACACTGACATTCCTGAGTAGGCATAAGTGAGAGTTCTAGCCTGGTTCATTTCATTATTGGGTGAAGGTGGGCCATTGTCTACATAGACCAGTGTGGATCACTCCCCCATGGGTTTATTTTTTTTTTTCCCTTAATGATTTTATTTATTAATTTGACAGAGAGAGAGAGAGAGAGAGAGCACAGCAGGATGAGTGGTAGGCAGAGGGAGAGGGAGAAGCAGGCTTTCTGCTGAGCGGGGAGCCTGATGCGGGGCTCGATCCTGGGGTCATGACCTGAGCCGAAGCAGATTCTTAACTTGCTTAACCGACTGAGCCACCCAGTGGCCCTCCCCTGTGGGTTTAATGAAGGTGCCTTGTTTACCTCTGTGAGGCTTCAGGGGATTTGAGATGAAGGATGGAATTGAGTTGTATCTTCTGAAATTGTGTTTTATAGGACCCTCTACTTGGAAGAATCTCTCTGGCTGCTGTAATAAAAAAATTCTTTTTAAGTTTATTTCTCTTAGTATTCTCTACACCCAACATGGGGTTTGAACTCATGACTCTGAGATTGAGTCGCGTGTTCCTCTGACTGAGCTAGCGAGGTACCCCTCTTAGGCTGCCTTTTTAAAAAATTATTTTAAAAGATTTTATTTATTTATTTGACAGACAGAGATCACAAGTAGGTAGAGAGGCAGGCAGAGAGAGAGGAGGAAGCAGGCTCCCTGCTGAGCAGAGACCCCCCCCCCCCCCAACTTGAGGCTCTATCTCAGGACCCTGAGATCATGACCCGAGCTGAAGGCAGAGGCTTTAAAGCACTGAATCACCCAGGCGCCCCTCTTAGGCTGCTTTTAAAACAATTTTTGTGCTTTCAGTGGCCTTCAGTATAGCACTTATGATGTCTTCTGCTTCTTCTATTTTGAAATTTTTCTGTAAAAACTTGAATTTTGGAAAAATAAACTAGAAGGCGGAGTTGTGCTCAGCTACTTTTTGTTTAAATCTATTCTCTATTGTATTTTGAAAACAATTACTTGTATACTCTGGTTTCCCTTCAGAATTGCATTAAGCTTTGGCCTTTAACTAACGGAAATAATTATTGTTAAAGTTTTATGGTGTTCTGGCTTTATATACTTGGTTGCTGATAATATACAGGCATTTTTAGAACCAGTTATTTTTCTCATAGTCCCTTTGCTTTAAAAGTTCATTATCAGCATTGCATAGCTATTGTTATTCGCCTCATAGAAATACATGTCCTTTGTGCTACATTGCAGTGATAGTGAAGTGGATAGGTACATCAATAATCGTGACATTGTAACTATTACGTTATATATTTCAACAGAAAGAAATGCTGTTATAGCAAGAATATGTACATTTGACCAGCGATGGGAAATGATATTATTCCATTGTGTTTTGGGGACTGAAGGAACCCAAATTTTAAAGTAATACTTTTGTTTTGTTTTGTTTTTTAACCATAAACATGAGATTTCTGGCTGCATGAATGACAGAATGGATTCCTAAGTTACTTCCTACTTAGCCCAGTAAGCCTGAGGGAGGGGAACCTCCTCTTGTCATCATTGGGTTTGCAAAACCTGACAGGTGGATCAGATTTCAGGATGCACATGAAATGGTTTCTGTTGCAAAATGAAACACTTATTTAAAAAAAAAAAAAAAAGATAACAAGTTTCCATGCCACTCTGGGTTTTGCATTCTGTTATACTGGTTTTAAGATATTTTTGATGTCTGGGGATCCCGCTTCCTGTGTCTTGTTTAGGCAGAAGGGGGCAGCAGAGAAACCATTGGAAAAAGTCAAATGTGCAGGGTTGTTTCGTTCTAATGGAAGCGATTGAGTAATATAAATGCACTAAAAGGAAATGAAAACTGAAATTAATATTTTTCATTTGTTAAAACCTAAAAGTTATTAGGAAGAAATGAAAATAACATGATTTGGATTTCTGCTTGTCAGTTTTGGCTAGGCTATACAGCTAATATCCATTGCAAAATGGATATAATATTTTGTGGGTTTTGTTTTTCTTCTCAGATCTGACAAGCAAATGTAGAGTGGATTATTTAATGGAGTTCAGCTTTCGATGTGGCTTGTTTTCCAGAAGATATCCTGTGTGTTTATAGAAAAGCAGATGCGGAATGGGTTTTTGTGGTTTCTTGTGATATGTTTATCCGTCGGAGTCAGAGTTTCTAAGGAAAAACATTTCATTTCTTGTTAAAACAAAGGGAACTTAATGCCTTTTAGCTAAATTTTAGTTTTGGAGTTAACGGTATAACTTATTTGTTGTTTTATTTTTACAGTATTGCCTTTGTAAATTTTTCCCCCTATTTGTTGAAAAGAATGTAATTTAAGCAAGCCGATTGGTTTCATGCTCTTGACCTTTGAAAATGTGTTACCTAATTAATTGAAGCAGTACTATTTTTCTGTAAAGGATGACTTAAATCCTGTTGATGGGCCTGGCTAACTAATTTTATTTACTATGTATCAAAGCTATTCTGTTTCTCATTAATATTCAATATTTCCTTCTCTGTGGTGCAGGACAGTAGATTAGCATAAGCAAGGGCTTCTCTCTGAAAACCAATCTAGTATTTCAATATATTCTGAGTTAAGGATAAAGATCAATGTTCAGTGCTTAACATGCAACTAATGCTGCTTTTCTCTGCTGTACGAGTGAAAGAGGAATCTTAAAGTCATAATGTGTCTTTCTCTGCAAAGGAGCCAATGGGGATAAAGCTGCAGTTTTTTTTTTATTTTTTATTTTATTTTATTTTTTTTTTAAAGATTTTATTTATTTATTTGACAGAGAGAGATCACAAGCTGGCAGAGAGGCAGGCAGAGAGAGAGGAGGAAGCAGGCTCCCTGCTGAGCAGAGAGTCCGATGCGGGGTTCGATCCCAGGACCCTGAGATCATGACCTGAGCCGAAGGCAGCGGCTTAACCCACTGAGCCACCCAGGCGTCCCCGCTGCAGTTTTGTTCTAAACCCATTGTGTGTGTTGTTTTACATTGTGGTAAATTTAACCTATTGATTTCTCTGTTATAGCCATGTTTTATAAGATAAGCTGGGAACTAAATGGCCTCCATGTGACTTACAAAGTGAGAAGTTAAGTGTTAGTTGTATTCTGATGGTAGGGGTGGATAGCATGGCCTAGTGCTTAGCAGGGTGTGTGTGTGCACATGTGTGTGCCCATTTCCTAGTGCTCTGCACACAGGACTGTGGTGCATTCTTCCTCAGGGCACTTAGTGGCTCAGCTTGTCCTCTTGACCCTGGTCCTCTTGACCCTGGTTCTTCCCATTCTCACTGTGTGGCAGGTGTTAGTTGACACATGCTAGTTGTACAGAAATAATGGGTTTGAGCACATTCTCATTCCTCGAGAGGAAAGAATTACCTCTGCTGTCATCTGTGACCCCAGAGCACTTCTCTGTCCACACTCTGGGACCAGCTGGCCAGCGAAAGTGTGTGAAGTGCACTGCTCCTTCCCCACAGGTGTGTTCACCCTTTGAAGTGGGGCCAAAACTCACTGATGCTCTTTCCCCTTTTTAAGATTCATTTATTAATTTGAGAGAGAGAGAGAGAGAGGAGGGGAAAGGGCGCAGGGAGAGGGAGAGAGTCCTCTAGCAGACTCCCTGCTGAATGCACAACCCTCCGTGGGGCTGGATCCCAGGACCCTGAGATCACGACCTGAACTGAAACCAAGAGTTGACTGCTCCACTGACCTAGCCACCCGGGCGCCCCACTCTTTCCCTTTTAATTTTTTTAAATTACTTTTTAAAAGATTTATCTATTTATTTGAGAGAGAATTAGCAGGAGGGAGTGAGAGAGAGGGAGAGAGACTCTTACATAGACCCCATGTCCAGTTCAGAACCTGACACGGGGCTTGATCTCACGACCCAGGATTACAACCCAAGATGAAACCAGGGGTCTGAGGCTGAAACCAGAAGTCTGATGCTTAACTGACTACACCACCCAAGGGCCCCTCTTTCCGTTTTTAAAGCATTATTTTGTGTATGTGTGGGGTTTTTTGTGTTTGTTTGTTTGTTTGTTTTTAAGATTTATTTATTTATTTGACAGAGAGATCACAAGTAGGCAGAGAGGCAGGCAGAGAGACAGGGCGAAGCAGGCTCCCTGGCGAGCAGAGAGCCCAATGCGGGGCTCTATCCCAGGACCCTGAGATCATGACCTGAGCCGAAGGCAGAGGCTTAACCCACTGAGCCACCCAGGCACCCCCTTATGTGTGTTTTATTTTGGATATTTTCCATTGCTTTGTCTTCCAGCTCTTTTTTTCTGTACTATCCTACCTCTCTCAAACAGCATGCACTGCCTTTTTCATCTTAGATACTGTGATTTTCATCTTTAGAAGTTTGGGTCTTTTTTGTGCCTTACATATACCTACTTAATTTGGGGGACATATGGAATGCAATTATAACAACTATCTGTGCCCTTGTCTTTTCATTCTAACATCTCTGGTGGTTCTGGGTCTGGTTATAATATAGTGTATTTTCTTGCTCTGTTTCTGCCTAGTAATGTTTGATGGGATGCTGGTCACTATTATTTTCCTTTCCTGGGCACTGGGTACTTTTGTATCCCCTAAACTTATTAGTGAGCCTTTTCCCTGGAACATAGCTAAGCTACTTGGGAACACTGTGATTTGAGGGGAGTCCCACTGTTGAGGTTGGCTAGGTGGGACTAGGGCGGTGTTTGGTCTGGGGGAGCTACTGAGGCAAGACTCGGAGTATTCCCCCCCACCCCCGTCACCCCCGCTGCCAGATTTGTTCATGTTTCTTAGAGGAAGGGATGGAGTGAGAGAGAGAGAGCATGAGCATGAGCATGGGGGTTGGGGGTGCAGAAGGAGACAGAGAGAGAGAGCCTTATGCAGACTCCATGCTGAAATTAGAGCCCGGTACAGGGCTCAATCTCAGGGCCCTGAGATCATGACCAGAGTTGAAACCCTGAGTTGGTCACTTAACCAGCTGTGCCACCCAGGCACCCCTCTGAGTCTTCTAGTCAATGCTCTATCGAATCTGAGGCTTTTCTGTTTTGGTTCATGAGAACAGGCTATATTCTTGGCCTTGTTTAAGTACCTGGAACTGTTAGCTCTGATCATTGGTTCTGTCCTCAGGCTAGATTACTGTTCTCCTGTGTGCGGGCTGATCACCGCCCTGTTAAATACGTAAGGGGGACCATTGGCAGATTTTTCAGTTTCGTCTCTGTGCAGTTCTTTCCTCCCTGTTGTTCCGACCTGTAAACTCTGACCTTCTCGGTCTCCCTGTACTCTCAGCAGCATCTCTTTAACTTGGGGAATCCACCAGGCTTCCCCTGACTTCCCCCTTCCTGAACCACGGTCTGGAAACTCTCTTAGGTCAGTAAGCTGGGGAGTCTTTTTGTTCGTTTCTCTCAGCAATCATTGATTTTTGATTCCTGGTGTTAAGGATCACAAAAGCTATTTTTTTGCATATCGTATCTGGTTTTTGGTTGTTGCATATGGAAGGGTAAAAATCCAGTTCCTGTTGCTCCCATCTCGGCTGGTAGCTCAAGTGTCTCTGTCTAAATTCTTATAGGTGTCCCCTCTCAGAGACCATCTGAACTTGGTGCTTTTCTTTCCTCTTGACATTGGAGTTCTGTTAGTGGTGCTGCAAGTTCAAGTTGTAGGCCCTGCCAGGAAAAACTGCACAGCATCCCCAAGAAATACCCTCACCGTGCTGTCACGTGGCTTCTCACCCTTCCGTGGATTCCTCAACGGGTTTTCAGGGAATGTTAAGAGGATGACCAGATTTCTGCCTCCTCGGGGGGTGGTCTGAAGAAGAGCTGAATAACATGGCCATTTCCAAGCAGATATGTTCATTGTTCCCCATACCGTCTTCTGCGAGGGTGCACGGTTGAGGTGATGTGTTGGCATCACAGCCTCACGGGTGCTGAAGACGCAGGGTGGACAAGGGGATAGCCCCGCCCAGGAAGCTCACGGCTTAGGGAGAAACAACTATGTAAATACAGAACTATAATATAACTTGATAGGCTGTGACTTTCCAATTCAAAGACTTTTAGGAGCCAGAGACATTCTCCGTCACTCTCTGTACTATTTTAAGCAAAAGCGGAAGTATTTACCATCCTGGTGCTTTTTTGTGCTTTGGTTCCTCGGTGAACAGAGAGTTCTCTTATTGTATCATCTCTTGACAAACCATCAAGAGCAAAACAGTATTTTAAACATTTCTTTTCACTGAGACTGACTTTATCTCCAAGTGACACTTTTTATTATTTTATCTCATTTGTAGCCACCTTCATAGAATGTGCTGTTTGTTTATATAATTTTTCAGACTGGTGATGGGTTTTATTCCGTTTAACAGGTGGAAAGCAATTCTAAGCCCTGATTTTTAAAATACGTGTTTCCCTTGAAAGCTATTTTAGTGGAAAAATAGGATTGTCTGCTTTTATTAAATTTGTTTGGTTTTGTTAAAAAAAAAACTTAAAAAAGTTTGGTCTTCATGACTATTTTTATGCTTTCAGAAGCAGAATTACTTCTGTAAAAATATATTACTGAAGCTTCACTATTCTCTAAGGTATCATTAAATGAAATACTTCCTACATATATTTGAAAAAGAACATTACTATACCTGGCTTTTAACTTTCTTGTTTTGTATTTTGATACCAAAACAAACAAAATATCACTTCTCAAATTTGAGTTTTCAAAACACACAAAATTCACAATGCAAATCTCTCAGTAGTCTTCTCGTAAGTAGCGTTGGGAGGAAAAACTGGACCAACTTAGCTCTGAGCCTTTTTAAAATCGAAGTATAGTCACTGAACTGTGTTAGGTTAGTTTCAGGTGTATAGCACAGTGATTCAGCAGTTCTCTGTTCCTTACTCAGTGCTCATTATGTAAGTGTGCTCTCCATCCCCTGGATCTATTTCACGCATTCTCCCCCTCCCTCCCCTTTTTGTCTGGCAACCACCAGCTGTTTCTTCTCTATTTAAGAGTCTGTTTTTGTTTGTCTCTTCTTTCTTTCTTTGTTCATTTGTTTTGTTTCTTAAATTCCACATATGAATGAAATCATATACCATTAGCCTATTTCTTTGTGAAGTATTTCACTAAGTATTCTACCTTCCAGGTCCACCCCTGTGGTGCAGATGTCAAGATCTCATCCTTTTAATAACCAAGTAATACTCCAGTGTGTGTGTGTCTGTGTGTCTGTGTGTCTGTGCATGTGCACATATCACATGGTCTTTAACCATTCATCTATGGGTGGACATTTAGGTTGCTTCCATATCTTGGCTATTGTAAATAATGGTGCAGTAAATACTGGGGTGCGTATTTCTTTTTGAATTAGTGTTTTGTTTTCTTTCGGCAGATACCTAACAGTGGAATTATTGGGTCCTATGTCATTCTATTTTTAATTGTTTGAACAACCTCCGTGCTGTTTCCAGAGTGGCTGTACCAGTTTGCATTCCCACCAACAGTGCAGGAGGATTCCTTTTTCTCCACATCCTCGCCAGCACTTTCTTCCTGTCATTTTGACTCAAGCCATTTTGACCGGTGTAAGGTGACATCTAATTATGGTCTTGATTTTCATTTTCCTGGTGATTAGTGATGTTGAGCATCTTTCCATGTGTCTATTTGCCATCTGTATGTCTTCCTTGGAAAGATGTCCAAAATAAAGTCCTCTGCCCATTTTTAAAATTTGGATTTCTTGTGTTTTGGCTATCTTTTGAGTTGTATAAGTTCTGTATACATTTTGGAACCCCTTATCAGATATGTCATTTGAGAATATCTACTCCCATTCGGTAGGTCGCCTTTTCATTTTATTGGTAGTTTCCTTTGCTGTGTAAAAGCTTTTTATTTGGATCTAGTCCCCATTGTTTATTTCTGCTTTTGTTCCCCCTGCCTGAGGAGATAAATCTACATACATGTTTCTGTGGCTGATGTCAAAGAGATTACTGCCTATGCTTTCTACTAGGAGTTTTATGGTTTCACATCTCACATGTAGGTCTTTTATCCATTCTGAGTTTTTGTAGATGGTGTAGAAAGGTGGTACAGTTTCATTTTTTTGCACAGCTGACCAGTTTTCCCAGCACCATCTTTTTGAGTAACTCAGTGTATTGATAACTGTTTTGATACTGTTACTACAGCTTTGTAGTATATCTTGATACCTGGATGGTGTTGCCTCCAGTTTTGTTCTTCTTTATCAAGATTGCTTTCATTATTTGGGTTTTTCTGGTACCATAAAAATATTAGGATTATTTCATCTTTTTTCTATGAAAAATGCTCTTGGTGTTTTGATAGGGATTGCTTTGAATCGGTAGGTTGGTTTGGTGGTATAGACACTTTGACAGCATTGATTCTTCCATTCCGTGAGCATGGCGTGTCTTTTCATATGTGTCATCTGTGATTTCCTTCATCAGTCTTTTATAGTTTTCAGAGTATAGTTCTTTCAGCTCTGTGGTTAAGTTTATGCCTAGGTATTTTATTCTTTTTAGTGTAGTTGTAAATGGGATTGTTTTCTTATTTCTCTTTCTGCTACTTCATTATTAGTGTATAGAAAAAAACAGATTTCTGTATGTTAATTTTTTATCCTATAACTTTACCAAATTCATTTACCAGTTCTAGTAGTTTTTTTGGTGAAGGCTTTCGGCTTTTCTCTATAGTATCATGTTATCTGCAACATGTAAATTCCTTTCATTTCTGTTTCTTATCTAGTTGCTGTGGCTGGGACTTCCAGGACTGTGTTGAATAAGAGGGGTGAGAGTGGACATCCTTGTCTTGTTCCTCACTACAGGGGAAAAGCTGTCAATTTTTCACCATTGAGTATGATGTTAGCTCTGCATTTTTCGCATATGGTCTTTATTATGTTGAGGGTTTTTATCATAAGTGAATGTGAAATGCTTTTGTTGCATCTTTTGGAATGGTCATATGGTTTTAATCCTTTCTCTAGTTAAGGTGGTATATCACATTGATTGATTTTTGAATATTAAACCACCTTTGCCTTCCAGGAATAAATCCCACTTGATTGTGGCAGGTGATTTTTTTAATGTATTGTTGAAGTCATTTGGGGAATATTTTGTTGAGGAATATCACATCTGTGTTTATCAGAGACACTGGCCTGTAGTTCTGTTTTTCCGTGGTGTCTTATTTGGTTTTGGTATCATGGTAATGGTGGTCTTATAGAATAATTTGGAAGCTTTCCTTCCTCTTCTTTTTTCTGGAATAGTTTGAGGAGAATGAATATTAACTCTTTTTAAATGTTTGGTAGTTCTTGTTCTCTGTTTGGTAGAAATCTGTATGTATTGTCACTGACTTCTCTTAAAGAATCCTCATGGGGCACCTGGGTGGCTCAGTTGGTTATTATCAAACTCTTGGTTTCTCATTCTTGTTTAAGCTCAGGTCATGATCTCATGGGCCACAGGCTCTCAATTCAGCAGGGAGTCTGCTTGAAGATTCTCTCTCTGCCCCAACCCCCTCTCTAAAATAAATAAATCTTTAAAATAAAATACAAAAAAAGAGGAAACTCATTATTAAACTGATTAAGGAGTCTCTGTTAAAGAATTGCTTTGGGGGAAATCAAAGTAATGCAATCATTATAGAACCAAAAATTTAACCTAGGATTTATTAGAATATTTGGCCACTTTTAAGTTTCTTCCCAAACTGACAAAGATTGAGGGTTTTTTCAGAATAGTCAATGCAAATTCTAGAGAAACAGCTTAGATTTTGGCAATAAAACAAAAATGGGGGTTGGCTTTTCTTTCTGCTTAATAATTTATCTTTTGAAGAATTAACGTGTAAGTGTAAATTTGAGGTTACTCATAACATGCAGTATGGCCTTCATCCCAGAATGACTTAGCAATGAACAGGTTTTTTTTTTTTTTTAATATTTTATTTATTTATTTGACAGAGAGAGATACAGTGAGAGAGGGAACACAAGCAGGAGGAGTAGGAGAGGGAGAGCAGGCTTCCTGTTGAGTGGGGAGCTTGATGCAGGGCTCAATCCCAGGACCCTGGGATCATGACCTGAGCTGAAGGCAGATGCTTAACTGACTAAGCAGCCCAGGTGCCTCAGCAAGGAATAGTTTTAAGTTCATAGGGAGTATGTGGCCCACACTATCTAGGGTAAAAAAATAAAACCTTCATTAAAACAACAGAATTTTTTTGTGCAGGTAGGTATATACTGTGTTATAAGCAGTGTTCTTCCAAAACTAATTTCTATATGGTTTGTATAAATTAACTGGTCAATATGGGCTGGTTACTGAGAAGCCCCTGAAGGTCTGTCCTAAGCTGACTCTTACACTAGTTAGAAGCTGAGCAGACCTATTGCTAACTGTATTATTTACCCCACATGGTAAAGTGACATGGGGAAAAGGAACTGTCACATGTCCAGATAGATGCCTGTCTCCAGATGATTGTGATAGTGTATAAATTAGCAGAATGCCAAAGTGGATGTCCACAGTTTGGGTGAATATTGGGCACTCTTCCTTTTCAAGAGGAGCGCAGATGGAAGGCTCCTACAAGTTAGTCATGTGTGGAGATATTAACACATGAGTAAAACCAAACCTCCCGATGTAGAGGAGTTTAGAGGAATGATAGACATGAACCTCAAGTAAACTTCTTTTTGAGCAAAGATATCCAGAGGAGTATTAAGGCAAAGCAAATTATTCTTCAGGCTGCACTGAACTCTGTCACCATAGGAATTTCTCGGTGGTGTAGCATTGAGAGGGCCACTGCCTGCCCAGTGGGGTTTGTTTCAGCCTCACTGACCCATGTGGGTTCCCTTCCACATCATTTAAATCTGAGTCAAAACAGGAAGACAACTTCGTAGACTTGAAGTTAAGGGTAACAGTGGTAGAACTGGCTGCTGCGGGATCCCTTGGATTGTGTCCATGGTAAAAAAAACCCCGGATTCTCTTTAATAAGAGAAATGTAAGTATGTGAGCTGCCTTCTTCTGAGGATGAAATTCTTTTTATTTGATTTTCTATGACTTTCTTTCTTTCATTCTTTTCTTCTTTCTGAGAGAGAGAGAGAGAGAGAGAGAGAGAGAAAGTGCGAGCAGGGGAAGGGACAAAGAATCTCAAGCAGGCTCCATGCTGAGATGCTGAGCCTGGAGCCCGATGTGGGCTACATCTCACAATCCCAAAATCACAACTGAAGCTGAAACCAAGAGTCAGATGCTTACCCAACTGAGCCACCCAAGTGCCCCAAGAATGAAATTCTTAGTGAATTAATAAGGGAGAGTACGAGAGCCCCAGGCATATTTGTCATGTGAATGCCATGTTTGAATATCGTGCTCTGTTCACTGTGCCTGTGTCGGGTATTTGGTGAAGCTTAATTGGCATTTCTGTTGAATTTTATATTTGTTTATTTTGGGGGAGGATTTGGTGATTTGTCTCATGGACAGCGAAAGAGGAAGCATCCTCATGAAGGCTTTTCTCCAAAATTTGTATTTGAAAAATTCCTCACATCTCAGTGTCTTAATTTTATGATTCAGAACATGGAATTATAGAATTTTTGAATTAAAGGGAACTTAAGAGGTGATCTGATTGGATTCTTACTTTACCAGATGAAGAGACTGAGTCCCCCGTGGTTAACTGGCTTGTCCAAGGCTGCACATGTAGCTGGAGAGTAAGCCAAGAGGGAACCTGACCTGTGATTTCTAGACACGTGACCCTTACTCCTGGGCATGTAATTTGCAGTTTCCACTCCGTTCTTGCCAAGGCCAGCTGCTCCAAAGACTTTGTCTGCCCTGGAGGGAGATATAAGTCGCTGAATGAGAAGAAGCATGTGTAGATGGGCCACGGTGGCTATAGCTGCAGCTCTGGCTGTACGAGCCAGCACCAGCATTGCTTGTCTGGACTCCCACTCTCAGCCCAAGGGTGTGGCCTTCCTGTAGCTTATGATGGGGACCCTTGGGAGCCTGCAAGGAAGACTCACTCCTTGAGCCCTTGGCCCTGAGTCTCTCCTTCTTCCTCCTTGCTCCAAGATGGCACACTGACATCCTCACAGTGCGTCTGGGCCCCTCTGCTTTCCACTGAGCATCTCCCCTGTGTGCACCTGCCGCCTTGAGCAGAATTAATTTTAGTGAAAGAAACCAAGTTGGAGTCCAGGAGACCTGTAATCAGTGGTTTGGTAGTAAATCAGAACTCGGTCAGAGGCTTCTGTTTATTTTCTGATGAGAATGTGAGGCTGTTGATGAAACCTGGATTTTTAAATGCAGGTTAATGACTTTGCTGGAAGCAAGCAAGAAATTAAGGCTTTCTTAACCATACAGAGATTTCAGCTGCAGAGAGAAATGAAAATAAAAATAAATTCTTTCTGGGGTACCTGGGTGGCTCAGTCAGTTAAGCATTTGCCGTTGGCTTCAGTCATGATCCCCTAGTCCTGGGATCGAGCCTCGAGTCAGGCTCCTTGCTCAGTGGAGAGTCTGCTTCTCTCTTTCCCTCTGCTCCTCCCCCTGCTCATGCTTTCTCTCTCTCTTGCTCACTCTTTCAAATAAATAAAATCTTAAAAAAAAATTTTTTTTCTTATTCTTAGGACACATAGTGTTCATTTTTTCCTTAATAAAATCTGACCTCAAACTTAAAAATAAATGTGTTAGATACCAATCTTGTTTTCCCTTCAGCTAACTTGGGACCTTAAATGCATTCCAAGTTGCAAAAGGACCACCCGTGAGTAGGCTGGTACAGCTAGCTGAATGGTAAGGAATCCATTTATAAAGAACCTTCTATTCAGGCCGTTTCCAGGACTATTAACAGTATTTTTATCAGGCCCAGAATAATTTTATCTTTGTAAGATGGTACAGTACCAGCTTAATAGGTAGTAATTTCCTTTATTAGACTTGTATTTAAGGGTGGATGAGTCATTTTCCTGATTCATTCATCAGATCTTTATCACGTATATTCTTTGTGTCATACATTGTTCTAGGTCCTAGGAGAGGATTAAAAATATGGTCCTTGTGTAGGAAGAGAAAAGACACAATTATACCAGGATACTGAATACAGTTTTATAGTATATGCGGTGTTACAGCTGGTCAGGGCCTAGATGCAGATATGCCCGCAGCCAAAGAAGGTTACATGGAAATCAGTGCATCAGAGGCAAGAGAAGGAACCATGCATACAAGGCCAAGGAGAAGGGACCTTTTAGAAGAGGGACATCATGTACGAAACAGCGGGGTCCTGAGGGATCACAGAGGGCTGGCCTCTGAGTACCAAGTCCAGTATGATGTTCTCTCTTAGCTTGCTTGAGGGGAGGGGGACATAATGCAAGTATTTGCTTTGCTGCTTGGACTGAGCTGTGCTAAGTAATCTGAACTTCCTTTTCTACCCAACAGGAACTATTGGAGGCTTTTAAGAAAGGGAGTGAAATCAGATTCTTGTTGTTGGGAAATATTTTAGTAGTTGAGCAGTAGAAAGTGGAGGTTGTGGCCACTGGGAATGAGGACACTGATCGGTTAGCATTTATAAAAGAAGGTGTCGGGTTGGTGGTAAGCAGCGGGCAGTGACTGTGAGGTCAGAATCAGTTGGCGGGATATTTTAGAGGTACATCTAGAACTCAGTAGATCAAAGAATTTAGAAGGTGAACTTTGGGGACTGGGAGAATGTTGATAGCATTACATATGGGAAGGCATCATCTCTGTTGAAATTGCAACTGGGGGTGTTTTCTGGGACACCATAGCTAACCCATGGCTTTCTCTAGTGCAACTCCTGTGCTTTTGTATTATAGTTGTCTGTGACTTCCCTGGACTGTGACTTGCTCACGGTCAGGAACTTGTTCTACTTTGTTACTGTTGTCATTGTTCCAGCACCTGGCCCAGTGCTGGGCACCTACGGGGCGCTTGGTAAGAACTTGGCCTGGGGGGCGGTCGGAGGTCGGGGGAGAAGGCACCAGGCAGTCACATAAAGATTTCCTCTGTTGAATTCTTCCTGGGTCCAACGAGGTGTTTGTTTCTGGTTGGACTCCCCAAGTCAGATGTTATTCTCATGATATGAGCAATTTTTGCTGGATTTCCATTTTCCAGAAACTACTCAGGCTTCGATTTGACTGTTTCCTTGGCGACAACCCACTCAAGTTCTTAATGTTTTGAGGTCACACAATAAAGTGGAGATAGATACCTACGTTTTTCTTTAACTTTGGCTCTTTGAACCTATGGTTCTGTGATTTAAAAAAACACAGTAGGGGTGCCCAGGTGGCTCAGTGGGTTGATGCCTCTGCCTTCGGCTCAGGTCATGATCTCAGGGTCCTGGGATCGAGCCCCGCGTCGGGCTCTCTGCTCAGTGTAGAGCCTGCTTCCTCCTCTCCCTCTCTTCCTGCATGTGATCTCTGTCTGTCAAATAAATTAAAAAAAAAAAAAACAATAATTTCTTTCTAGATTTATTTGTGATTTTCATTCATTCATTCATTCATGATACTCTGTGGTTCTGGTCTTCAGTTAAATACACTTACAATTGCCACAGGATTTGTCTGTGGCATCTTCACAGCCGGACGTCTGGTGGGCTTTTATAAATGGCTTTTGGAAGAATGATTAGTTTGCCAAAGCATTAGCAATCTTTCCTATTGTTACCATCTGCTTTTTGTCTAAAGAGACAAGTGTTGGGATTTTATTTATTTAATGGACTTTGTTTGAATCAGCTTATTTTCCCACTGTCCAAATTACTAAGGGAAAGCATGAGCATTTATTTCAGGGGCTATATCCCTGTCTTGCTTGGTGAAGCCAGAGGCAGGGAGATAGATCACTTTCATAGCCATCATGCGCTGGTATTTCCCATCTTTTCTGTGATTAAATTTTAAAAAGAATCTCTTTGTGATCTTATTTGGTTCTGGCACGAGACCATATATCTAAAGAACAATTGTCAGTGGGATGTGTTGGCTGTATTTTTTAGTTTGTTTTCTAAAGAAGGGAAAGATAGAAGAATTTACATTTCAAAATTTTTTTCCTTGATGGGAAGCTGTTATGTGCGGGGCTCTTGGGATACTTCCTCTAATTTACCATTCACACCACCCCTCCTTGAGTCCTATCTTTATAGTTGAGAACAATGTTTCCCAGAGCTTAAGAAGTCTACAGAGCTCCATTCGACCTCAGTTTTTGCAAATTCAGGTCTTCTGCAGATGGTGGAGGCTTGCATGGATGTCGGAGAGAAGCTTCTGCCCCCGCAGCTCCTCTTGGGCTAGAGGGCTTGCACCTGCAGATAGAATTCATGAAACTGGAAGCCGATAGACTTGACCCCAGTTGGAGGGAGAGACTCCTGTGCTGTGAAAACCATCCAGATGGGGGCATTTCAATTCTTCCTTGGTAGCCATGGAAATCACAAGTGAATTACAGTACCTCAGTCTAGTAGGAGTTCTCATTTTGAGAAATTAATAGTCTTTTGTCTTCTCTCTGTTGATGTGATGTAGGGACTTGTAACCCCTGATGAGCTGACTTGCATGGTACAGTCTGCAGACATGACAGCAATCAGTCTTACTCCTCTTGCTGTTTAAAAATTGCAAGAAATGTGAAATGGGGGAGTTCAGAAAACCATTTTGGGAATATCTGTATTACACCAAAGTATAGGCAATTTCACCTTCAGTAAATTTAATCCCTGGCTTTGGCTTTAGAGGGCAGCAATCTTCAATGAGATATTTTGTTGCCTGCTAATAACCTCAGGGATTTTTTCTGCTGCCCTTGTGGTCTTTTGAGAAGGATTCTCCCATTGCAAAGGATGCCTTGGTATAATAAATGGCAAGAAGTATCAGGAGTATTTGAGTGCTTACACCCATCTGAGATTTATTAATTTTCCAGGTTTGGGTTAACACGGTTCTGTGAACAGGCACAAGGCCTAGCAAGTAGGATTAGGATGGTTTCCAGGGCCTCTGAACTCATGTCAAGCAAAACTGGCCTGCTAGGCAGCTAAGTCCACTGAATAGGGAAAAGACTTCGAAAGTGCTTTATCTTACTGCATAATGTTTGTAAATTTTATTCAATTAATTTACAGCTGCAGGGCTCATGAGGGTGAAATTAAAGTTTTGCAAAGTTTTGATAAGGAGGCCGCCAAACAGGTTTGATTAGCAGTAGAGGTTTTGGAAATGAGTTGGCAGTGATGCAGAAATAGAAGGTTTGGATTTCAGGAGGCGCGTTTGGCATTGTTGTGTCCATTTGATTAACCTTGGAAAGCCCTTGGTTTCCACCTGTCACTTCCGGCATTTCTTCTCTCTTACGTCTTCCCCATGCTGACCTCTGACATGAATAAGCATCTCTTACAGTTAAGTCTCATCAGCCAAGCGTTCTTGGAAAGCCTGTTTTATGAGTACAAGTGAGTGGGAATCTTTTTCTTTCTACACGCTGGCAACATGCACTTTTATCTTTCTCTTTGAGTTGTGGGCTTTTGAAGGTCTTTCTCCCTCTGAAGGTCAAGGCACCAGATGTCCCTTTACTTGGAGTTCAGGTCTGTCAGTCATTGCTGAAGGGTCACAGATAGAGGACACAACACAGGTTTTCACGTAATATTAACAGACAGGGCTTTTAACACTTATGCTTGTTAAATTTTAATTTCTTTCTTTTTTTTTTTTTTTTTTTTTTTTGGTGAAAGGAATTCTAATTGCTCTAAAACCCCAGCAGGAAATTTCACACTCCTGGAACGGGATCTCGTAGGTCATTTAAAAAGTCAGATCGGAGGCTGTCTCTTGAGAGGAAAGAGGACACAGGACTGGGGAGTGACGCGAAAGCGGCTTCAAGTCTACATGGAATGTTTTATGTCCTGGGGAAAAAGGCCTCAAGGATGTTGGGAAGGTAAATACAGAGAAGTGTGCTGTGGTACATGGGACTTTGTTGAATTCTTCTTTTTTGCTAGTGTTTTCCGGACTGTCTCCGGTGAAATGCCTTTTGTTTTTCTTACCATTTCCAGTCTATCACAGACCAGTATGTGGTCACTAAGCCATGACTGGCCTGGAGTTCTGGCCCTACACACCATTTAGCACATATATTTACCAAGACCAACCCCCGCTGATGCTTTCTTCAGGGAGACAAGCCCATGATGATATGTTTGGATGTCTCAGCCTTGTCAAGTTGTCCTCAAAGTTTCTAAATGCGTATTCTTTATTCTGGTTCTTATCTCACAGTGGATCCATAAAAGAATTCCAGGCCAGTGGGATATCTGAGTAGCCCTGCTGTAGTCTTTGCCAGAAGTAATTCATAAAAATGATTCCATAAATTTGGAAATATTTATATTTTAAAGATATTTCACATTAGCTCATTTGTTTCTTCTGTGTACTTGTCCCCAAAGCGGGTCAGTCTTTAATTCCACAATTAAGCCTTGGTCTTGGAGCTGTGGTAGGTGTTCCTAAAAATGCAAAGATGAATAAAGTATTGTTCCTGCCTTTGAGAGCTTGTTACATAAGGAAGGCAACAAAATTCAACAAACTTTTTTTTTTTTTTTTTTTTTTTTGAGCACTTGATTTGCCTTAGGCTTTATCTTAAGCAGTGAATATTCAAGCAGTGAATATTCAATATTCTTTCTTTCAAGGAATTTCCATTTTATAATGGAGATCGAGCCAGTATCTTGTATGTTATACCAGGAGTATACACTAAATGTTTGGAAACCCTGAAAGTAGCCATGACTTATAATCGGGCAGTTTTAAAGTTTTTATAGAGGAGAGAGAAGCTTGTTTGAACTGGTCTTCTTCAAGGACAAGTAGGGATTTTTCAAACTGGCAAAGGAATAAAAAGTCAAAGGACTGTCGTGAGCGAGACTGAAGAGATGTGGTAACTCGGCTTGAAAAGAAGTGACCCGTAATCAGCAGATCGGTGCGATTCTAGAATACGCTGAGGGAGGTGAGGTTAGAGAGGCAGGAGGGGACAAGGTGTTATGGGGCCTTGAATTTCAGAGTAAGATGTTTAAACTTCGTCTTGTTCACCTGAGGAGGTTTCAGGGCATGATCAGAGTTGCGGTTGGTACTCAAGATAGTCTGAAGACTGGATTATGAAGCGGGGAGGCTAGAGGAGGGGAAACGAGTTAGGAGACTGTTAAATAATCTGAGGGAGAGATGATGAAGACTTGGCTCTGTGAATTTAGAGGAGGTGATCCAGCTAAGGACCATTGAAAGGGAAGGAGTGGGATGTGGGCAGAGAGGGGCTGGGGTGGGGGGTCAGGAGCTCAGTAACAGGAGTAAACTAAATCGCAGAGGGACGTGTTTTCCTGCGGATGAAGAGACAAATCGTTTTTCCACAAAGAGTAATATGAATTATTCTTTCAATAGCTCTGATATCCTCAAAATAATCGAAGTTATTTTAGGAAACTGGTGACAATGAAAAAAAAATAAATTTGCCTTGGGGAAGGTAACTGGGTTTTCTTTATATTAGCACCTCAGATCTTTGACGTCGGGTTTCCGGTATAGATCTTTGGCTCTGCCCTTTGAACTCCACATATTCATGCATTCTTCAGTGTTCGTTGAAGCCTTGCCCTGTGAGACACATGGATTGCGAGCGAGGAGCTCACAGGCTAAATATGGAGGGAAGACACATCAACAGAGCGAATGGCCTGGGGTAAGTCTGCTGACACAGCCGTAGGGCCATCAGAGACACTGGAGGAGGAGAGTGTTCCTAGTCTTAGGAGATGAGTACATGTTAAGTGAAAGGAAGTAAGAGGGACCTTTTGTGACCCAGAAATGTGGAGGGTAAAAGCAGAGGTAGGCGGGGACCAGATCCTCAAGGGCCCAGAGTTGCACTTGAGAATTTATGGTGGGGGGAGAAGGAACCCAAGAAGGGTTTTGTTGGAGGCAGTAAGAAGGGAACAACCTTAGGTTTAGGTAGCTTGCGCTGGCCACCACGTGGAGAGTGGGGTATGAGTTCTGCCGTGGAAGTGTAGAATCAGGGAGCCCAGCTGTGAGATACTCCAAAAATTCAAGTGAGAAATGACTGGGATCTGAACCATGTCAGTAATATTGGGAATGGACCAGGGAGTTAGTATAAGGAACATGGAAAATTGACAGGACATTGAGATTGACTCAGGTCAGAAGAGGAGAGAGGGGCCCCTGGGTGGCTCAGTGGGTTAAGCCTCTGCCTTTGGCTCAGGTCATGATCCCAGGGTCCTGGGATCGAGCTCGCATCAGGCTCTCTGCTCAGCAGGGAGCCTGCTTCCCCCTCTCTCTGCCTACTTGTGATCTCTGTCTGTCAAAAAATAAATTAAATCTTAAAAAAAAAAAAAAGAAGAAGAAGAAGAAGAGAAGAGAGAGGGAGGTGTGAGATGACCCAGGGTCAGGTTTGAACTACTTGAGTGATGGGGCCACCACATTGGGCAGAAAGATGAGGACTTCAGCCGTAGACATGGAACCAGGCCCCTGAGATGTCTAGAATATTCATAAATATTTGTTAGTATTTGTGTCCAAGTGTTACAGGGAAATTGAGTCCAGAGAGGGCTGTTCCCTGTCATCAGCAGGTGGGAGCAGATCCTGGAAACTGACGGAGGAGTTGCCTCTCCCCCTCACCGAGCAGAGCAATTTCAAACAACCTCACTGGGTCTCTTTCTGTGGTTAAAATTTCCTAACTACCATTAAAGATAGGGAAAAGGGCAGTGTCAGGGAATTGACCTCAAGAGGCAAAAGAAGCCAATTTAAGTGTAACCGGCTGGTGTTTATCTTTGGCTTATGTGCTGGAGGAGTGCAGTGGTGCTAAAGGAGAAAATGGACGGGGGAGCCCCTCCTTTCCTGAAACTGTTTAGTTGGAGAAATTTAAAAATACGTGAACATGAAATAATTTGTCAACAGGAACAACACATTAACATAAGCTGTGCATAAAAATGCCATTTATGCATATAATTAAATTATTTTTATGAAATTTATGTAAGCCATAAATATTTTTAAAGATTTATTTATTTATTTTTGAGAGAGAGAGAGTGCACAAGCAGGGGGAGCAGAGAGAGAAAGGAAGAAGCAAGCTCCCCACTGAGCAGGGAACCTGACATGGGGCTCGATCCCAGGACCCTGAGATTGAGCTGAAGGCAGACACTTAACCGACTGAGCCACCCAGGCATCCCTAAGCCATATTTTCAAAAGTGTGATACAGTTCTTCGTAAACTAAGCTTTTAAGGACTGTGATGACATAAAGTAAAGTAAAAATACTGCCAGTAGCATTTTATCAAGGAAATCCACTGCCGGTTTGAGAGAAGTGTGGGTGGGGAGTGACGGAGCTAAGGAACACCCCCTTTGTGCCAGATGCTATGCCAGGAGAGGGAGGGATAAATTGGCAAAGCCCGCTAACATTTCTAGCAGTTTCTTTTAGGGTAATACCCTGTCTTCACCAAATGATTGATATGAATGTGACGCTTGACATCTGTTTGGGTTTGTGGACTTTCGTCCTTAACTGGAAGGTACAGGGCCACAGGAGCACAGCAGTTATTTTTGTTCACAAATACTATGTTTGGCTGCCTCTTATTAGAAGTATAATTCTAAGCAGAACCAGCCCCTGCATCTTAAAAAATATTTGATGGAACTTCATATATTTCAAACTCCTTGATCCATAAAAGAATCAAAACGGTCCTTTAGCATATTCATCAAAGTGAAGTCTTAGCCACTTACCTGGTTTCTGGAAGAGACTGAACTTCATAATGCCTAGAATATAGATTAAATGGTCGTTTTTACTCATCTTATTTCATTTTATATTGTTTTCTACCTTCAAAGATTCTTTTCCTCCCATGATAATATTTTAAGATTGGGGATAAAAAAAGAGACTGTAGTATGCACGGAAGTCTTTGCGTAATGTAAGCAGAGGCGGTGTTGGGGGCCTGCCTTTGGGGATTCAGACTCACCTTCTCAGAGGGCTGCTGTCCGAAAATACTCAGGAATAGAAGAAATTCAAGTCTAAGGGAAGGGTGGCAGAGTTGACCTGTTCACAGCTCGGTGGGTGGGTGTCCCCTACTTGGGGGTTGGGGCAACCTTGAACTTCCGACCAGAGCTCTGGATATGATTACTGGTCTCTTGAGCGAGGCTTCCAGCGCTGGGGCAGCACCCAGTGGGGGGCAGCCAGGGAAGCAAAACCTGCAGGCGGATGCGAGGGACTCTGCGGACATTTGAGTGACTCGTGAGGGGGTGATCGAACTCCACACGCTGGCAGGAGCACAGCTCCCAGTTGACAGGTACCTTCTGATTCCTGGGGTACCAACCTGGCTTTTTCATGTAAATGAACTCTCTCTCAATCAACATTTCTGTATTGTCTATGAAGGGTCTGCACAAAGGTTATACTAATCTGAATATTAACCCCAGTGAAACAATTAGGAAGGGTGGTGTGTTAGGTAAATGTCACTCCGAGCCTCCCAAAGATGAATAAAATGTATTATTTTTAATTACCCACTCCAGTTTTCCTTTTCTCTTGGCGTGGAGAATTGCGAGCTGCTTATCTGCGCTGGCCCGTCCATAAATACTCAGCAGACATTGTGCTGCTAACGATAATTTCATGATTTAATCAGAGAAGGCTGGCTTTAGATTGCTGATGAGGTAGTGAGAATTGGCATTTAACAAGTTAATTGGAATTGGAAAGAGCTATTAAAAGGCCATGAGAAGGTCTTTCATGAAACCCTTGAATATGCTTCAGTCTGAAGCTCTTATTAAATTATGCTAAGGGTGTTTTTCCTTTCGCTTTAACTCACCCATTACGATCATCTAATCAACTTCCTGAATATTGCTGCCGATGAAATTATTATTAACTTCATAATCGTTGGAATTTGTATTTTTTTCCCTCCAATTGTCAGTGAGTCAGTGTTTGATAGAAGACAATAGCTTTTCTCAGCCCCCTGGGACTGAACCAGATCGGGGTTAGATTTTCTGTACATCTTTTTGAGTTTCAAGCTATTATTCTGGATGCTGGTGACTGTTTGGAGCGCTCAGTTTCAGTGACTGCTCCATGGCCTCTTGAAGGCACTTGCTTCTCTTGAACGGAGGGCTTTGCTGTAGTCGGTGTTGCCCCTAAGTCAGCTTGTTGCCATGAGGAGCAGATGCACAGATGAAGTGCTTGAATTTTTCTGTCCCTTTCTACCAACTTAGAGAAGGCTGTTTTTTGCACAGCCAGTCATGGGACAGACTAATTGTTTGTGTAAAAATAAATGGTCATATTGAATATGATTTTGAAGAAAAAAATTGCCTATCAGGTCCGAGGATTTGATAAAAACTACTTTTTTTGAAGTCTTAGGTACTTGTTTTGGACCTAGATCTAAAGGCTCCATCAATGCTTTTTAAGGCGCTTTATCAAACAGTGAATGATGAATATAGATTCATTCTCCTAAAGATCAGTAAAGATCTTGAAATACAGTTGATCAGATATTTCCATAAGCATAGACTAGGTGCCACTTTTCTTTTTTAAAAGATTTTATTTATGTATTTGAGAGAGAAACAGCATGAGTAGGGGCAGAGGGAGAGGGACAAACAGACTTTGCACTGAGCACGAAGCATGACACAGGGCTTAATTCCAGGACCCTAGATCGTGACCTGAGCCAAAGTCAGATGCTTAACCGACTGAGCCAGCCAGGCGCCTCTTGGTGCCACTTTTTAATTCCAGATTGTTGGCCAGATGAAGGTTAGACGGCAGTCTCCTGACGAATCACACTGGGCCAGCTGTCTGGCTGTGGCCTTTTGTTCTCAACTCAGCAGTCCCACAAAACCAAGCAGATCAAATCTGTTAGTTGAAAACTGTTGTAGGTCTCCGTATTATTCAAAGATTGAGGCTGGTTAGGACGGTGGACTCCATTTCCACTCTTCTTTGCTTAGAGACAGCCTGAAAATAGTTGGGCAAAATGGCGTTTTAGTTATTTTTAGAACTTCTTTAAAATGTTTTAACATGTATTTATGTATAAAGTTTATATTACATATTTATGTTTTAATCAAAGGATTAAAGTGTGTACATGTTTGTATATACAGACATACAGGTCTTTATAATATAATAGTGTTTCTGAAAAGTTGAATATAGGAATTTTATAATTTAAAAACCATTTTAATAGTACAAGGGAAACTTACTATCTAAAGAAGTACAGTGCCTTATTCTAAGTGATGAACATGATTTTGTTTTTTAATGTAAAAATCAGGGCAGTAAAGGCAAAATAAGTCTCCTAACATGAAAACTTTTCTAATATTTTGTTATAATTTATTTATTTTGCAATTGAAATAAAACATGACAGGACAGTTTTGAAAAGATGTATTTTTTAAAAAGATTTTATTTATTTGACAGAAAGAGATCACAAGCAGGCAGAGAGGCAGGCAGAGAGAAGGGCGGGGGAAGCAGGCTCCCCGCTGAGCAGAGAGCCTGATGCGGGACTTGGTCCTGAGACCCTGAGATCATGACCTGAGCTGAAGGCAGAGGCTTTAACCCACTGAGTCACCCAGGCGCCCAAAAGATTTTTTTTTTTTTAAGATTTTATTTATTTATTTGACAGAGAGATCATAAGTAGGCAGAGAGAGGCAGAGAGAGGAAGGGAAGCAGGCTCCCTGCCTAGCAGAGAGCCCGATGGGGGCTCCATCCCAGTTCCCCAGGATCATGACTTGGGCCGAAGGCAGAGACTTTAACCCACTGAGCCACCCAGGTGCCCTCCAAAAGATGTATTTTTAAAGAAAACAATAGTTCCTTATTCATTGGCTTTAAACACTTAAATATTCAAGTTGTGGGCTCCTTTTACATACCAAGATATAAAATATTTTCTCCTAGAGTCTATGGTTAGTGCTTCTGGACTTTCATGAACGCCTGTAACGTAATAGGTTCTTAGGCAGGATACCTGGAAAAGCTCGAGTAGTTTCCAGAGGACTTTGAACTTCGAGCTTGCTTGGGTTGACATTGATCCAATATTTGAAATATACTCATTGGCATGCAAGAGGTAGATGAGTGGGAAGGTCAGCCGTTGGAGGACGAATCCATCTTCTTTCTTGTTCTCCATTTACACTCTTCCAGCAGACACCTGGAATTAGTGTCTGTTCAGGTACATGTGTAGATATAGTTTCCCCCCAATTGCTTATTAGTTTTTGAAGGCATGTATTTGTATCTTACTTTCAGTTTTGCTCAAAATAAAATATAAAAACAAGTCTAATAACTGAGAAATAAGTAGACACAGGAAGAAAGAAATAAGGCACAAATGCTACTAGAAAATTATAAGGGTGATGGGATGCAAGCGGGAAAAACTTAGTGCCAGCTGCTCTGTGTAAAAGGTAGTAGAAACTAAGCTTCTCACTCTGCAGAATTTTAATCACAGAAGCGTACTGGAAAAAGGCATAAAGTTCTTGAAGAAAACCAGCTCAAATCAGGCTTATCACTAAGAAAGGTCATGTAGTTGTGTAATGTGGTGATGCAGGTCTCAGAGCCTTAATATTTCTGCACATCCTATTGGTGTGATAGGTCAGGAGGTGGCTGGTAAACTCCAATATGGGCCGGAAATGGGAGGACTGCGCAAGTTCGTGCAGACCCTCCCAGTGAGAAGTACTGGCTGGGAACTGGGGTGAGATGGGAGCAGAGGCGGGGAGTGACAATTAAATGTTGGAACAGAGGAACAAGGGGTTTTTAGATGTGTCTGCTTGTCAACACGGGAGTAACCAGAAGCCTTTGCTTTTCCAGCTAACTCGGGTCAGGCCAGTGTGGTTTGCAGTTGCATGCTGGGAAGCATGAGGGGCCTCCATTACATAGAGAGAACCATGGCCTGACAGCAGTGGAGAGGCTCCCTGGGAACCTGTGTGAGCTGACTTGGAATCCTAGAGGCAGCCTGTGGCGTGCTGTGCACTTGCTGCCTTTGCTACCCCTGCAGGGAGCTGGGTTCCCCTAGAGCGAGGCGCACCACAGGGAATCAACAAGGTTTACAACCAACTCCCAACTTCTGCTCAGTGCTTTCCACAAACTGGGAAAATAGTGCATTTAAAGGGAATGTGTTGAAGTGCATTCTGTTTCTAGAAGAAAAACATAAGGACATCAGCGTGTTGAGTCTTTGTTCAAAAAACTGTCTCTTTCACATGTCTTGCACATTTTCTAAATATTTAAGAACTCAAGAAATGAATACTTGGTAAGGGAAGAACATTTAACAGGCCCTGTGGGGGGCAACTGTAGATTGTGTATCTATGCCTAGTACTTATGAAATGCTTTAGATTCCTGGATTTGGTATGAGAGAGTAGATTGAACATGTGAAATCAAAGACTTGGATAAGAAATTGTTCATGCACTCACAGAGAGCCTATCATTTCCTGGCCTTTGAAAAGATGGGCAGACCATTTGGCAGTTATTGTAAGTGTCTCTTCTCATAAACTGGACGTGTTGTCATATAATTGGAAGTAGGATGGAGATGATAAACACTCGCAAGAGCCATGAATCCTTTTGTTCAATACAAGATGGTTCTGGTATCTTTTTCATATACATGATCTTCTGAGGCTGGTAGTTTCTCATTAACCCATTTGGGGACTGAGCTCAGGATGACCGTGTATTCTGGCTGGGTCTTTGTGGTCCTGCTCCGAAGTACTTGTATTAATCAGAGAATCTAAAAAGTACTTCCATAAATATGGTGGACCGAGGTTGCCAGATTTCTTAGGCAGAGGATAGATGATTGCTGTTTAGAAGATTTAGACCTCAGATCGCCATTCTTCCCACTGTCGTAATTGACTTAGTGCTGATGCTTTGCAGATCTTGTCTCTCTGTTTATTCAGTTGTGCTCTTTGCCAGCAGAGAGGCCTGGACAGGAGGGTAATAAGAGACCGTCTCCACAGAGCTGCTGAGCCCTCAGCTGCCGCCTGACAAGGGCAGTTAAGGATACAGCATTTCAGGTTGTCCATTCTGCTTGCTCAGGGTTTGCCGACTGAAGAAAGCAAGCTCTAGACACAAAGCAAGGTCTAGTCACTTGAGCTAAGAGGGATAAGCATGAATGCACCTATACGCTCAGCAGCAAGCTCATCCGCATTGTTCCTCTAACATTTTGTATGTTTGTAAAACAGAAGATGCTTCTGTTGACATCTCGGTTCTGGAGAAGTTAGTGTCTGACACCCGCCAGCTTTAGTGACTCCATCCTCAGGGCATTGCCTTTCCACTTTCCATAAGGTAAAGTCTCTTACATAGTTTCCACTAAGTATGGAGGAGATGGTACCTCCGTCATGGTCTGATAGAAGCTACCTTTGTGTGAACAGCTTATCTTAAAGGAGTGTTGTTGGTTCTGGTATATGGAAGTAATGCACTGAGGGAGTGAAGTTGATGTTTCCTGTCATTTTGAGCAAAGTGGGGACATGAGGGCCCCAGAATTGCTGTACTTGATTTGACTGGTGACTTTGGTGCCTGGCCTGCCCTTCCTTTGTGCCTCTTGCTACTGAACTCCTACCCAGGCGACAGGCATCAGCTCAGGCAACTGGCTGGTCTCCTCCAAATCTTTAGGCATGATTCGTCTTCTTAGTCTGTGTTTTCACAGAACCTATTCTTACCTCATCATTTTATAGCTGTTTGTGCTCATTGGACCCTCTTATCACATTGCTGAGCAGTGGGAAGATGGAGGGACAGGGACAAGCAGGCTCCAGACTAAACGTGGAGCCGGACACAGAGCTCGATCTCAGGATCCCGAGATCATGACCTGAGCCAAAACCAAGAGTCAGATGCTTAACCAGCTGAGCCACCCTGTGTCTTAATCATTTCTGTACTTTTAGTGCTTAGCAGGATATAAGTTCAATAAGTATTTATTAAATGAACTACTAGATAGCTAAAGCCCACAAAACTCTACGAGATACAAAATGAGTATGGGGTCTTTCCTTCTACTCCAACGTCAACGTTCTCACACTTAGGTTTTTATTTTTATTTTTCCTTCCTGTTAAGGAAAGACCTATAACGTTATATTTGTGCTAGCCACGAGAAAGTCTATTCGAGAAAGAGACAGGGAATCAAATGATGGTGCTGTGCGTACGTGATACAGTGATGTGTGCAAGGGGTTTGTGGAGGCCGGAGGAGGAGCGCCTCGTCCAGTCTGAGGGTCCAGAGAAGACTGTTTGGAGCGGATGGTGCCCGAGGGGAGGATCATCGGCTTTGGTGTGGAGGAGCCACTGGTGGGAAGGGGTGGAGACACACCAACCTGACACTTGCTGCACATTCCCAAGGCCAAGGCCGAGGAGGGTGCTAGCAAGGCAGGAGGCTGAACGCGGCCGAGGAGGGTGCTAGCAAGGCAGGAGGCTGAACGCGGCCGAGGAGGGTGCTAGCAAGGCAGGAGGCTGAACGCGGCCGAGGAGGGTGCTAGCAAGGCAGGAGGCTGAACGCGGCCGAGGAGGGTGCTAGCAAGGCAGGAGGCTGAACGCGGCCGAGGAGGGTGCTAGCAAGGCAGGAGGCTGAACGCGGCCGAGGAGGGTGCTAGCAAGGCAGGAGGCTGAACGCGGCCGAGGAGGGTGCTAGCAAGGCAGGAGGCTGAACGCGGCAAGGAGGAGCCGGATCAGACAACGCGTGCGCGAGAGTCTGCAGATTTTGGTGTTGATTAGATATGAAAAATGGGAACCTTTGCAAGTCTTAGGTTTGTTAGGATATGAATTTCTGCTATTTCTAGAGAAACAAGGTGTGGCTCCTGTGGTATATGACTCGAAAGTCCTGAGAGACCACCAGAATGACCTCAGTAAGTTCTGTTTTAGGAAAGAAAGAACAGGGGCGCCTGGGTGGCTCAGTCAGTTAAGTGTCTGCCTTTGGCTCATTTCTGACCTTGGGGTCCTGAAATCGAGTCCCACATTTGGCTCCCTGCTCAGCGGGGAGCCAGCTTCTCCCTCTGTTTCTGCCTCCCCCCACTCATGCTCTCTCTCTCACACACTCTCTCTTTCAAAGAAATAAATAAAATCTTTTTTTAAAAAGTGAAGAAAAGGGGCACCTGGGTGGCTCAGTGGGTTAAGCCTCTCACTTCGGCTCAGGTCATGATCTCAGGGTCCTGGGATCGAGCCCCACATCATGCTCTCTGCTCAACGGGGAGCCTGCTTCCCCTTCTCTCTCTGCCTGGTGCTCTGCTTACTTGTGATCTCTGTCTGTCAAATAAATAAGACCTTAAAAAAAAAAAATGAAGAAAAAACAAGGGGTGCCAGGGTGGCTCAGTCAGTTGAGCATCTGACATAATCTCAGCTCGGATCTTGATCTCAGGTCCCACATTGGCCCCACACTGGGCGTGGAGCCTACTTAAAAAACAAAAAAGAAAAAAACAATTACTCTGGACCTTTGTGTATCTGCCTGGGCCTTGAAGGATGAGTCTTTGAACTACAGCCCATAGGTATCTGAAAGTGTGGAAAGTTATAGACTGTGGGAGCGAAGACACTCTCTAGAGGTTCTGGGGAAGCACAAAGTATCCAGACATCCACTCTGCGTCATAATGATGTGAGCTGTAACTAATGCAGTGTTGTGAGGTGAGCAGAAAGAAGGACTGGCCTTGCAGTCCTCACCGCATCATTTCTCACCACGCAAGCTCAGGGAAGTTACGTGACTTAGTCAAGGCTGCCTAGGCCAGATGGCTGGGCCTCATTCATAGAGTTGGTGAGGGAATTCAAGGTTGTGGGGAATGGAAGGCCCGTGGCTCAGAGCATGGCCCATGAGGTCTCTTTCTCTTCATCAGTTGTGGTGTAAGATTATCACCAGCTTTATGCTGGCATTTTCCCATGGCCAGAAACAATGTGAATATTAAAACCACTGCATAATCCTAGGGGTCTTTCCCACAGTTGCTCCTGTGAGAGGTCTTGGAGAAGTCTCTGTGATGAGAACACTGCACTCTCCCTGGTATGTTCTTTCCCGTCTTGTTGGAACCTCCCTTCCCAGTGGTTGTTGGGTTTTGGTGTTTGTCACAGGCGTGCCCCTGTCCGGATGGGGAAGGTCTGTGGGATGGTAGAGCACATACCACAGAAACTGGAAGTAAACCGGTTATTTATATAGATTGTATTTCTCCTTTAAAAGAAAAAAAGCTGGGGTGGAGAAAGGGAGGGGCATGCCAATAAATCAGATTTCTTTATATTTTAAATTTATCCAGATAAACACAGATACTATTTTAGAATTTTATCCTCTGTTGGAATTAAAAAAGTAAACTGGAAAATTATTGCTCAAAGATCCTGGTTTCTAGTGTAGAACCTTCAAATTTTTAATGTATAGGGTTGTTTTCCAAGAAGTAGAAATGTGTTTATTCCTGGTTGCCCTGTGGTTTACTCTTATCTGATAGGTCTTGGGTAATTCTAAACAGCAGTTGAAGTTGGCACTGTGCCATAAAAATGAAAATAAAAATTTTGAAGCCATTTCAGCATTTTTTCTTTTGGAAGAAACCAAACAGTTACAATGATCCCAGCCCCCCAAAAGTAAGATTAACCCCACTGTTATGCATCATAATTAGTCCTATATTATCATAGGTACAATATCACACATGACCTTTAATCTCAACTGACTGTTTATGCTTGAAGTAACATTTGAATGGATAACATGTGTAATTAGGACAGACTTTTGTATAATATAGTTGAGGAAAAGCTACATGTGCTTTTAAAGGAAAAATTTATTAAATTAGTAGAGCAGGTATCCAGATTTTTCTGTTACTGTGATTACTACCAGCTTTGCTGGTATAGAACAGTGATAACTTGGTTAGGAAACCTGTTTTCTTCTGTGTCCTGTCCTCCGTGCTCCGTAGAAAGTTTACAGGTATTATGAAGATCAATGCTTATATAAGTATCATTAGAAAGTGAAGATAAAGGTAACATTTGAAGCACATAATTAATATTCCTGATGTCGAGTTAGCCCCAAGCTAATTACTCATGCCTTTTGGCCCTTTATTTAACTTAGTGAGTACATACTTTTCCAAGCACTGTTAGGATTTCTAGTGAAGCTGCAGTCACACAGAGAGCTTTGTCGAAATCACTCAAGTATGTGTTTTAAAAAAGCTGCCTGTCAGTGCCCCATAGAAATGCCAAAGCACAAATCAGTAGCATATTCTCCTTGACCACTGGAGAAAACAACCGCAGGCAAATTCAAAGCACATTTCACAGTGCGAGCCCAGAACTGATTTCAGTTCTTGGCTGACATCGGGGTTTTGTTCTGAAAGAGCATGAACACTCTGTTTCCCTGGTGCCATTGATCGCTTGAGTGTCCTGTAAGCTAGGGGCTGGGTAGAAGAGAGTCGCTCTGGTGTGTGATTACATTCACTGTTCTCCTAGACGTGGCTTCTCTCCCATTTGGGATACATTAAGTGCTCATGAAAAAGCTTACATGTTGCTCAGTTTAGCCATTGGTATATATTTGTAGAATTTTTCTACCTTTTTTCTTTTTTTTACTATAATATTTACTTATTTAATCAATAAGTTTAAGCCTGGATTCAAAATAGTTTCACCGCTTCTTTGATGGAAAAATAATTCCTTGTCTTTTTAAATTTTATATGCTCATTAGAGAGAGCAAGAGAGAGAGAGAGAATGTGTGGGTTGGGGGTTGGCGCTGAAAAGCAGACTCTGTGCTGAACCCAGAGCCTTAACTCAAAGCTCGATCTCACGACCTCTAGGTCACGACCTGAACCTAAAGCAAGAGTTGGGCACTTAACTGACTGGACCAGTAAGGTGCCCCAGTAGTTCCTTGTCTAACAATGGTAGACTGAAAGATGGCTTCTGAGGGCAACTCCGTATAGGACCAAGGGAGAAAAGAACAGGGAAGGAAAAAGAAAAAAAAAAGAAAACTGGCTAAATTTTTTGAGTCTGGGCCTTTGGCAATTGGAAAGAAAATTTCTCCCTACTCACATTTCCCTCAATCTCCCCTGGGCACACACCCCCTGCCACACATAAAAGCACTAATTCCAGAGGTAGGTCTTAAATAACACAATCATGGAAACTGCACCATTGGGAGGCTGAGGCAATACTGTATGTATGTGTGCCTGGCATTGGGAGTGGGAACAGGGCCTTCGGTGTGTCTGCTCATCTCCTTTGTTATGCTGAAGGCGCAGGGGTACCCGGGTGGCTCCATGGGTAAGTGTCTGACTCTTGATTTCAGCTCAGGTCATGATCTCAGGGTTCTGGGATCAAGCCCCGTGTCTGACTCCATGCTCAGCAGGGAGTCTGCCTGTCTCTCTCCCCCTGCCCCTCTCCCTGCTTGCTCACTCTCTCTCTCAAATAAATAAATCTCAAAAAAATTAAAATAAAATGAAGGGGCAGTTTTCTGCAAGAGCCTTGGTTGAACAGAAACCTGTTTCCATGGGTGTGCAAAAGAGATTGGTGATGTAAACCATGATCAGGGGAAGGAGATATTTTTGGAAGCTGATTAACTTCAGTGAACTTCGGTGAAGGTTTTTTGTTTTTGTTTTTAAAGATTTTATTTATTTATTTGAGAGAGAGACAGAGATCACAAGTAGGCAGAGCAGCAAGCAGTCAGAGAGGGGGGAAGCAGGCTCCCCACTGAGCGGAGAGCCTGATGCGGGGCTCCATCCCAGGACCCTGAGATCATGACCTGAGCCGAAGGCAGAGGCTTAACCTACTTACCGAGCCACCCTCACGCCCCTAGGTGAAGATTTTATGAGGACCAGAAGTGTTCCTTTGTGGAGGTCTTAAAGGAACAGTTTAAGAAATCGGGAGCGGTTTAAGGGCTTCTGGCTAGAAATATGGATGAGTTAGATGTGCATCCTTTATAGAATAATAATTCTCTGGATCTAAAGTTTATAACTAAAAGAGATATTAGGAAATACAGTATCATTTTTTAATAAGATTCAGTCTTTTTTTTCTTTTTTAAGATTTTATTTATTTATTTGACAAGCAGAGATCACAAGTAGGCAGAGAGGCAGTCAGAGACAGAGGAAGGGAAGCAGGCTCCCTGCCGAGCAGAGAGCCGGCTGCGGGGCTTGATCCCAGCACCCCGGGATCATGACCTGAGCTGAAGGCAAAGGCCATAACCCACTGAGCCACTCAGGCGTCCCAAAGTACAGTATCATAAGATGTTATTTATGGATGTGGAAAACGTAACTTACTCCTGATGCCTAATGTTTTAGTTCCAGAAGAAAGAATATACTAGGGAAATGTAATCTGTATGCACTGAAATTTCAAATACGGTTCGTATTTACCCACTGAACTGTCAAAGGGTTCAAAGCCTCTGAAGCTAACAATGTGGTTTAAACCCTTCTGGATTTAGCGTATGTGTTCATAGTATGTTTGCACATGCATATGTATATTCATAAAGTAGATATAAATGTGACCACCTTCTATAGAAATTATGAGCTTTTCTGAAATTATTAAAATGATATGCAGTGTAGGACGCATATTGTGGTTCATGGAAAGCTCATTTTAGAAAACATTTCGGGATGTCCCGTTGACAGCAAAAGTCGGCAGTTATCAATCTCCTCAGACTTACATCTTGAGTAAAATAAAATACTAAATGAACTGCTTTGTGGAACTTTTCTCATTTCTCTCAATTTTTAAGCCAGAAGGCATAAGAAATTGAGAACTCTTTAGGAACATGTGTGCATGTGTGTCTGTGTTTGTTACATGGGTTATATTTCTGTGGCAGTTCTGGGCTTTGTCAGATGTTGAGAATCTGCAGGGCTCCTCCCTTAGTTGGGGAGAGTCTGCTCTGGACGTGGCAGAAATTAAATCAGCTCATGAATCAGAGGGATCTGTAATGGAGCAAGAGCATGGCGTTTATTCTTCTAACCCCATGGTTTTCTTTTCTGATGAGAGCTTAGTTAGAAAGTCAGTATACCGAACAGATAAGAAATGATACTTTATTTACATTTAAATTTAGGGTCGCCTGGGTGGCTCAGTCAGTTGAACACCAGACTCTGGTCCTGACCTTGGGGTCATAGGATGGAGCCCCATGTCGGGCTCTGTGCTCAGTGCTTAGTCTGCTTGATTCTGCTTCTTTCTCTACCACTGCTCCTCCCCCTGTGAGCATGTGCTGGCTTACTCTCTCTCAAATAAAAATAAGATCTTAAAAAAATAAATTTAAATTTAAACATTTGCTGTAAGTCCCATCACTTAGAATGGGATACTGTTTTGATTAACAGGTGGTAGGTGCTAAGGGATGGGCTTCCGTGTAAATCTTCGTGCCGGATCCAGAAAGGACCTTGTTATTGCTATTTGTTTAACCTTTAATCATGGCAGTGTTGAAATCCTACTTTGCCAGACTGAGAGTTTTTTATAATAAAAATTAAAGTCAGGATGCACAGGCAGGTGCAGTCATGTCCTGTTTGCAAACAGAGTTGATGTGTCAGTAGGTAAAAGTATGGAACACGTTGCTTATTTTGAGCAAAGTACCATGGGTGCCAAGGAAAACAAATGCCCCAACTTTTTCCTCCTGTAGCTTTTAGAAGAGCCTCTGCTTCTGAGATATATTTCTTGTCATGGCTTTCAAAAGGAGAAAAGCAGTTCTTGAAGTCCAGAAGAGAAACCAGGAAATCTTTCTTTTATTTACTCATTTAACAAGTATCTACTGGCTGACTAGTACATGCCAAACGTGCTAGAACCCAGGGTTACAGTGATGACTAATTGAGACAGTGCTCCAGACTTCATGGAGCTTATACAGGCTTACCTCCTTTTATTGTGCTGTGCAGACACTGTTTTTCCACAGACTGAAGGTTTGTGGCAACCCTGTGTTGACCACGTCCACTGACGCCATTTTCCTGACAGCATTTGTTCACTTCATGTCTCTGTGTCACAATTTGGTGATTTGGTATTTCAGACTTTTTCATTATTCCTTTTGTGATGTTGATCTGTGATCAGTGATTATGATTCCTTGAAAACTCAGATGATGGTTAGTATTTTTTAGCAATAGAGTTTTTTAAAATTAAGATATGCTCATTGTTTTTTAGATTATAACACTGTTGCACACTTAATGGACCACAGTATAGTGTAAACATAATTTATATATGCAGTGGGATACCCAGAAATTCATTTGACTTTGTTGTCCTATGCGCTTTATTGCGGTGGTCTGGAAATGGACCCTCAATATCTCTGAGGTTAGAGCCTATAGCCTCGTGTTAGAAGATGGGCGCTGAACTAGTAATAAAAAGTAGCAAGAGATGCTTATTCTCTTACAACAAGAGTGACATGGTGGGTCTGGAAATAGGCACACGGAGTTGTAGATTTACTGGCAAGAATTTGAGGTCACTTCCAGCCAGAAGTTCTATTTTCCCCAAAATCTGGGAAAAGCATTCATCGGCTGGGGACTGCAGGTTAAATGGGGAATTTGGATTTGAGGCCCGTCAAGAAGACCTGACATAATCACGAGAGAATGAGGACTTAAAAGTACTTAATTATCGTTGTCTTTAAAAGCACATCCAGGGCATCTGGGTGGCTCAGTTGGTTGATTGTCTTCCTCCGGCTCAGGTCTTAATCCGAGTCCTGGGATCAAGTCCTGCATTTGGCTCCCTGCTCAGTGGGGAGTCTGCTTCTCCCTCTGGCCTTCTCCCCCTGCTAGTGGTCTTTGTCTCATAAATAAATAAATAAATACAAACAAATAAAAATCATACCCATACAATTAGAGTCATGTTTGTAGGTAGCGACGTGAGGAAGGAGATAAAGAGAAGTGAGCCAGTGGCCTCGTTGGCTCTGCTGTGATCAGGTTCTCCAGCTGGGTAAGGGGAGGAGAGGGAAGCCTGCTCCAGGCCTTTGTGGAATAAAACCACCTTTCCTTTGAAGATCTTTGATGAACATTCTTGGTATTTCTGCTCTTTATCAATAATGCTGAATTCAAGTCTGCCATTATCCAGATCATCGCAAGATTTTCAACTCAGAGGTTGATTTCATTCCAAGAATTGAGGTTGGTAAGATACAGTTAACCCTTGAACACCATGGGAGTGAACTGCCTGGTGTTCAATAAATATATTACAGTACTGTGAATGTGTTTTCTCTTCCTGATTATTTTCTTCATAACGTTTTTTTCTGTAGCATCCTTTATTATAAGAACACAGTATAGAATACATAGAACATACAAGATTTGTGTTCACTGACTTTATATGTTATTGGTAAGACTTCCAGTCCAGAGCAGGCAATTTGTGTCTAAGTTACTGGGGAATCAGTAGTTACATGTGGATTTTCAACTGTGCGGGGGCCAGTGCCTTAGCTCTGCTCAAGGGTCAACTCTGTTTCATTCATTTTGTTTGTCCTTGTCATGTTGTTGTCTCAGGGGCCCAAGCATTTCCTGCCTTCCTCACTGTTTTGTAGATGTACAGTCTCCTCATGTACTATTTTGTGTCACTCAGCTTCGTTTCCGTGGCTTTCAGAGGTTTGTGCACAGTGACAAACTTCACGGTGTCCTTGAGGTGGACGTCTTCTGCAGACAGACCTGAGCGAATGTATTTGTTACTGATTGTTTAGAAATATGTCTGTAGCCTGCCATAGTTCAAGGCAGGTGAGAACCGAAGACCTTGTCACCTACAAGCCCCGTTCCGGGCAGCGCATTGTAAGGAAAGCGAGGCTCTGACTGCATCACACACAAATACAAACAATTATTATCCAGCAGGCGCAAAACCTGTCACAACCTATTCTTTGTCTGTGTAGGTATTCCAACACGTACCTCCGAAGAAGTCACTCACTTGAAGTGTACTCATATTTCAGCTTCAGGATTCAGCTCTAGGGTTGTTGCAGTCGATTGACAGAAGGTCATAGAGTTTTCATTATACAATTAAATATGGGGCCTTTCAGTAGGGTATGCTGTTGAAGGGCATCCATATACATTATTGCCCAAATCAGAAAAAAGACTTTGGAGAATGAAAGGGGGAGCTATTAAAATTATCCTGGGGTAATCGATGACGACTGGGACTCTAACAGGCGAATTGGAGCCTGTGGTTTTCCTAGCAGTGGGCATGCTTGATTCCCGTACTCTGTTCATGCAAAGCAAAGATAACCATATGGTACTTCTTCCACACATAAATCTTAAACACTCACTGTTTTGCCAAGGAAAAAAAAATCATTTCTATCCTGTATAATGCAAATTAACAAATCCTTTAAGGTTGGGCAGAGACCAAGATATTTTAGATCTTTTTATAGCTACCTCTGGCTTTGTGGCATCTGATGAGAGCATGCCGGATAACCACTAACCACTCCCGCAATAATTCCTCATTGGTGCTTGAGATGCTAAGTAATGCCAGTAAGATGTGAATGGAAACGCACTAAAATGCGTAAATCACACTGGAATACTTTTGTATTGAAGTACTTAAAATTTACTACAGATGTTAGAACAGTGCCTTTGCTAGAGGATGAAATCCAGTGGTTTTTAAAGAGAAGGTACAAGGGGCTCCTGGGTGGCTCAGTTGGTTAAGCGTTTGCCTTCAGCTCAGCTCATGAGCTGAGGGTCCCGGGATCGAGCCCCATGTTAGGCTTCCTGCTTGAAGAGCCTGCTTCTCCCTCTGCCTCTGTCCCTGACTTGTGCTCTCTCTCTCTTTCTCAATAAATAAAATCTTAAAATACATACACAAAATTAAAAAAATAAAAATAGAAAGTGTGGTATTCTTTATTTTTGTTCAGCTTTAATGCTGCGCTAAGAGAAAACACGAGTGTTTGCAGCATTTAGCAGCAATTTTACTCTTGTTTGTGTAGTTTTCTGGGTACTCTAACCACAAAATATTAATGCACATCTTTAGAAATAAAATAGTGTGCTCTAAAGAATACAGATAATCACTGATAACTTGTGATTATTTTACTAGATTTTTAAAGTAATTCAAGAGTAGCTACTGTAAGATCAATAATCAGCCTGCTGAGGAATAAATAATGCAATCGATTTACATTCTTTTGTTGCCACTGATAGAGCAAGAACGATTTACCCTTCCTCTGTTCTGTAAGAGTCTAAGAAGAAAATATATCCAAACTTGAGGTATCAAACTATATTTTCAAAAAAATATATAAAATATGGTTCTCTTACAGATACAAATTTGAGCCCATCATAAATTCATTTGACTAATGAGTAGGGGAATCAACAGAACTAAACCTTGTTCCCCTCAAATTCCAGAGACCACACACACACACACACACACACACACACTCACACACGCACACATGGGACACTTGTAGAATGCTGGAATAAGGTTGTAAGATTAGTAAATTGATTATTATTTTGCAGACAGTATAATTGTGATCTTTGAGGTTATCTTTCTCCCACAGAAAAATCTTTTGCATCTCTGTGGATAAAAATCTCTTAAGTTAGCAAATAACATAACAGATTGCATCCTGATAAATAAACAGCCAAACAAACGCACATTATTCTAAACTATTACATAATTCTTGAGTGGGCCTATTAGTGATCTAGCCTGACATTGAAAGGACATGAAGTTATCCTTTTGAATAATTTAGTTTCTCCCCTAGTTTTTCCTAAGAAAGGATATTGTTTTGTTTGGCTCTGGTTTATTCTTACTTATGTGGTTCTTAAGCAGGTACCACCAAACTGTGCCATTTGTCTGTGTTTTGTATCCTGTTTATTTGCTAGAATCAAGGAGTGAGTCGAAGTGAGGGCCCAGAAAAGGAAGGGGCTGATAGTTGTGACTTTTCTGAAATGTAAGCGAGACCAGCTGTGTGTTGGTTTGGAGCTTTCATTCTTTGTGAAGGGAGCTCTTTAAATCCAGGAGCTCAGTTTGGCCCTTAGGCCAATCTCAGAGAAGTGTGTCTATTGTAAATGTTCTCTAGAAGCGGAAAGATGTATTCAATTCTGAGCCAGCACACTAGTAATTAAAAGATCGAAGCTAGGGAAAGAAGAAAACAGTCCTATATTTAACAGCACTTATAGCTTCTAAGAGATATAATCCTTTGTAACTTACATGCAGATATCCACTGAGTGGGGGAAAATGTCTTCTTGAATGCAGAGATGTCCTTAAGATCTCGGGGTTTAGATTTTGATGTCTGCTTTTAAGGGTAACCTACTCTTCTCAAGTGGAAACCAACCCACTGTACTTCAATGGTGTTTCTCCTTCTTCAAAGCTAAGGTCATAGGAGTTAAATGCTTTATTTTTTTCTAGTGGATCCCATTGTTTTATAGTTCGTAGCAGTCAAACAAATTGGTAACTTATTTGCATTGGGGATGGACTTCTCTCAGAATGGTTTTGTTTCTGAGTGACAGACACTAATTATCCCTTTGAAAATACACACGCAGTGCACAAATGGGCTCTTCTGTCTTCTAAGTGGTGATCTGTGATCCCTTCAGCAGTTGCTACTGACCACCTATTGTTTATCTGACATTGTTCTAGATATTGGGGAGATAGCAGTGAAAAACACAGAAAAAAAATCTGTCCTTGTGGAGTTCACATTCTAGTGGGGGACACAGATAACAAACAAGATAAACAAAATGTTTTGTTAGGTAACAAAACAGTACACTAAACTTGGACAAGGAGTCAAGTTCAAGGCTCCTTGAGGCTTTCCCCCTCTTGTGTGATGAGATGAAAAGACTTTTGATAATCTTTCTCTTATGTCAAGAATAGTGCTCCCCCCTGCCCCCCCCCCAACCCCGGGGCCCCAGCTTTCTGTAAGGACTTTTCCTACAGGGTGAGCCTCCCCACCCAGGGCATTGACAGCTGAGTTAATAAAGTAACAGATCCACTCAGGGTCAAGAGCTGATATATGCTGCCCCAGTGTCCCAAATTGCCCCAAAGGGTCTGAAATTAAGGCCTTTTGCCCCTTACAAATTGTGCATTTTCTTACTTGCTCTTCCCTAGAGATCAGTTTCAAAGGTTGTTTAAAATGAAAATCAGCATTTATGATTTTATGTGGTGTATTCTGTCCTGAGACAAATTTCATTTGCTCGATCTAGGGTTTTTTCTGTTTTGTTTGTTTGCTTGCTTGCTTCCTTCCTTCCTTCACTGGAGTTCAGACTTTGGAATAAAGCGATATGCTGAGCCTCATCAGTTTTCACTCACCTCGTGTTTATTGAGCATTTTGTATGTGCCTGGGACTCTGCCAGTAGTTGTGGACACCGGGAGGACAGGCAAGGCATGGCTTCTGCCTTCCGTGCGTCTAAACCACTTAGAAACTTACAGAAGTAGTTTTTGCTTCCTTACCCATATGATGCAACTAGAGAAAAATAACCAAGAACATACTGGCGTCTACTTGGGAGGTGGGGATGGGAAATAAATTAGGTTTTAAATTTATCACATAATGTCAAACAAACAAACAAACAAGAACGGTCAAAATTCTCTTGAAAATTCCTTAAATTGTCCAAAAAATACAAGCAATATTTTACTTCTTTGCCAGCAGCCAGAAAAATCTTTAAAATCATTTAGACATCCTTTCTGCAATTATGGCCCTTTTCAGACCTGATCAGCCCCATCATCTCTTTAATGCAAGTGTTGTAGGATTCCCAGCTGAGTGCATTAATCTGGCAGCGTATATATGATGTGACCTTCCTCTGTTTTCACCTCGGTTCACATGTAAGGTGTATTCTGGCACCCCCGAGAAGATAGAAACCACTGTCAGCCAGAATGATCAGAGATGGTTTCATGGGGGGGACTTCATTTCCTGTCTGTCTTCAGCTAGAATATAACCTTCATGAGCAGAAGACGTTCTTTTGTTCACTGGTGAGTCTCTAGTACCATAGAACATATGAGGAGCCTAGTACATAAATTGTAGAATGATTGGCTAGAAGGACACCCAAGAGTCATCTCTGGTTCTTTTTGCCTCATCTCCACTTCCGATCAGTCAATACATGTGTCCGTTCTGCCACCTCACTCTCTGAATCTCACACCCTTCTCCACGCCTGCTGCTGACACCTGCTCAGGCCTCCATCATATCGGTCACTGAATCAGCCTCCTGACTGCTTTGCGTGCTTCTTGTCTTGTCTGCCTTCTTTCCCCCAAGAATCTTTCTACAGCAAATGGGTTGGAAAACTACCCTTCTTTAAGACCCTTTGATGACTCCCCATTGACTTCTAATGAAAGCTCCTTAACTGGCATAATACAAAACCCTTCATAATCTGTCTGCTCTTTCCACTCCATTCTATTTGACTAAGTGTCCTCACTTTGTGTTCCATGCTCCCGCCTCACTGAAGTTCTCCAGCCGCACCATGATTTCAGTCCTCCAGGTCATTGCTATAACTTGCCTTGCAAGCCTGACTTCCTTCCCTTCAGTGCTAGACCTTTTCTGTGAAGCTTTCCCTGGACTCTCTGTTCTGGGAATGATGTCACAGCTTTCTGCTCCCACAGCGGCCTGATTCTCTCTGCCTATAATTAGGGTCCCTATCCCATGGTATTGAAAGTGCCTCTTACTTCTCTGCCTCCTCTGGTATTTTCCTATTTCTCTGTATCTTAGGAAGTTTTTGTAACTTTAACCTAGGTAAAAGTAAAAGTAAAAAAGTAAAGCTAACCTAGGTCTGACGTAGAGTATATATGTGAAGTAAATCGTGAATGAATAAGTGAAAGACTAATTCAGTGGGACTTGAATGTGACCTTGAAAGATGGATGGACTTCCTGTACTCTGAAGACTAAAGTGAAGTGACTGTTATTAGAGATGAGAGGGTCATAGAGCGAAGCTAGCAATGATGGAGTTGCTGATGTTAGAGGTTGAGCTCTGATGATCTTAGGGATGCTGGGGATGGAGGGCACCTGGATTGTGTGTGGCATTTGAGTCATTAACTCACTTCATTCCCTTTTTTCTTTAGTCTGAGAGTGACATTGAGATCATAATAGTCCAATAAGGAGTCCATTAGTCCAATAGTCCAATAAGGAGTTTTTTGGAAAGAAAAGTTAGAATGGCTCAGATAAAATTTGTCCAGATGTTTTATAGTGGCAAAGGTTGCATTATCTCAGAGTTGTTTTGTTTTTTAAAGTGTGTCTGTGAAGCTCCTCCTTGTTCGATGGAAGAGGCTTTAAAAGAAGCTGCCAAGATGTACTTTTGTTAAACATTGGCAATAATAAATTTTTATCTGAACTAATTTCGAACCTTTGTTATTATTTTTTATTTTAGAGAGGGGGGAGGGGCAGAGGGAGAGTCAGGATCCCAAGCAGGCTCCACGCCCAGCTCAGAGCCCAACATGGGGCCCCATCTCAGGATCCTGAGATCACGACCCAAGCCAAAATCAAGAGTCAGATATGAACCCACTGAGCCACCCAAGTACCCCTTGAAACTTTAAAGAAGGGAAGACCCTAGTTTTTATTTTCATTTGACAAACTATTATTTTCTTTTTTAAAATGATCTCACCACACAAGAAAGGACCACGAAAGCATGCAAAAGAGGTTCTGCATTCATTTTTGCTACTTAAAAAAAAAAAAAAAATGTATCTTTCTTCCCTCAGGCTAGTGGTGTCATTTTGATTTTAGGACCTTTTATTAGATTATGGGTATTCTAATTAGAGCAAAAATAGATTGCTTCGATCTTTCCTTTGTCTATTCTTATGATTTTAAATTATTTATTCTTCTGTGAACATTATCACACGTAGGTGGGAGGGCTAGAATTTGGTAAGGCAGGCCCAGCCTAGCATAGAACCTCATAGAACCTCATAGAACCCCACTGTGGTCTGTTCTCCATGCTGCTGCTTTGCAGGTTACTTCTCTGCCCATTTACCTGCCTAGATCCACTGCGGTCTTCTGGAATGGGGGCATGGTGGAATTCGGCTTTGTACTCCTACTCACAAGCATCATTGCTGATGCATAACGGACTCTCAAAGAATATTCGTGGGGGTGCCTGGGTGGCTCATTGGTGAAGGGTCTCCCTTCAGCTCGGGTCATGATCTTGGGGTCGTGGGATCCAGACCCATGTTGGGCTCCTTGCTCAGCGGGCAGTCTGCTTTTCCTTTCTCCTCTGCCCCTTCCTCCTGCTTATGTGCCTGCTCTCTCTCTCAAATAAATAAAACGTTAAAAAAAAAAAAAAAGAATATTGTTGGTAAATGATAAAGCATGTTAATCCACAGTTTGAAAAAAAATCTCCAGTGAACCCCACTGCCTGTCAGAGAGGGTCCAAGCTTTCTGGCTTGGCTTCAGACCCCAAATTACCCAGCATTCTCTTGCACAGCCTTGACCTGTGGCTGTATCCCTGCCGGGTTCCCGCCTTGTCCTCCAGTGCCTTCTCCTTCCCTGGTCTCCTGTTTCTACTTCCGATTCTCTGCCACCTCTCACCTCTGATACACCCTTGCAGGAACAGCTTCTCCTGATTGTCCAATTGAGCAAAATGTTTCTTCCTTCCTGCTTCCCTAGGACAGCCTTGTTTGATATCTACTTTATTGTTTATAGCTTTTATGTTATACTTTAGTCGGAGAGGATAGGAGAGGATACGAGCTGTCTTACTCACCTTTATATCTTTCTGTATCTACCAAAGAAGGGCCTCTCAATAAATACTATTACAATATATTCAATAAATGCAGACTTACTATAAAGCAAAGCATTTTTTTTTTCTGTTTTTTACTTTAACCGAAGGGAAGACAATTGAATAATTTATCTAGCTTGACCATGGCAAAAATTACAGGATGCTGGTAGAAACAGAGTTGAAATAAATGAGCCAAAAAGGGCAAGTATCCCACATACCTTTGACTTTTTTTTTTTTTTTTTGTATTTCAGTCAACACCTTTAATGTTCTTCAACTCTAGTTGCTGTGTTGGTTAATCAACCACACACTAAAGTGTTAAGATTTTGAACTTTTTCTTTTAGAGCCCAGAGGAGTTACAGTGAATCAATTTGATTGCCCTGAACAAAATGGGGTTTATTAGAAAGACGGTGAAAGCTAACTTAGCATTTCTCTGCCTTCGTGTTTCTGTTGGCAGCGTCTTTCAGTGTGGGTCAGCGGGTGGGTGACAGTGAAGGATCATTGTTTGGCTGAATATGTAGGAAATGAAGTCCCAGCTCCGGTGTTTTTTTCTTTTTCTCCTCAGTGAGAATTATGAATGAAGCAGACAGCAGAACTAGAGATGGGTTTTACTTTGCCTTTTAAAGTCTTCTCTTTATGGTTCCATTCATATTTAATTGAATAAAAAAAAATGAAAACATTTTAATGGACTTAAGTGTTTTTGGACATGTTGAAATCTGCTTCTCGTGCAAATGAACATATTGGCAAGGAACAGATAACATGATTGCTGAGACTTCCCAGTAGCATTTCTGAAAGTATTTTCTGTGGAAAATCTGGATGATGGTATCAAGATAAAGGCTTTGGGAAATGCTGTGTGAGCTAAGCCCCAGAGAGTCCCAGTGTACATTTGTATGGTAAAGGAGGAAAAGTTCTGATTAAAAAAAAAAAAACAACCAAAAAACTTATTAAAAAATAATAAAATAAGATAACTTGTTTGTTTAGCCCAGTGTTTCTGAAATTTCTGTGATGGTAGAGCACTTTTTTCAAATAACACTTTTAGTCAGTTTTGGCTACTGTAGCAATTTTACTAGATTGGGGTGGCTGGAGCAACAGATACTCATTTCCCAGTTCTGGAGCCTGGGAAATCCACAACCTCGGTGCTAGCAGGGTCAGCGTCTGGTGAGAGCCCTCTGCTGGCATTGCAGATGGCGGCCTTCTTTCTGTGTCCTGTGGTGGAGAAAAGAGACCATCTCCCTTGCGTTTCTTCTTGGAAAGGCACCAATCCTGTCTCCCCAACCCCCTCCGCCCAGGGCTTTCCCCTTAGGACCTGGTCAAGCCCTGCCCCTGAACTCCACTTCCAGACGCCATCACATTAGACATTAGGAATTGAGTTTCAAAGTATGAATCTTACAGAGACAAACATTTGCCTAATTTATTTTGAGAAACGCTGCTTTATTTTACTGTGGCTATTGTAACTTTTAGGGCTGCCATTTTACTGTTTGTTTTGTTTGTTCTTTCTGGTTTTTGTTCCCTGATGCTCCTTCCTTGCCTTCCTTGGGTCAGTTGAAAGGTTGTTTTTGTTTGTTTGTTTGTTTTTTGTTTTGTTTTGCCTTTTTTTTTTTTTTTTTAAGATTTTATTTGTTTGTTTGACGGACAGAGATCACAAGTAGGTGGAGAGACAGGCAGAGAGAGGGGAGGAAGCAGGCCCCCTGGTGAGAGGGAGAAGCAGGCTCCCTGTTGAGCAGAGAGCCCCGGATGTGGGGCTCCATCCCAGGACCCTGGGATCATGACCCGAGCCAAAGTCAGAGGCTTTAATCCACTGAGCCACCCAGGCACCCCCCCCACACACACTTTTTAAAAAATACACTAATTTTTGATTTTCAAGCTGTACCTCCTTGTACTCTTTTTTAGTTTCTTTAGGGATTACGATACACATAGTTAAATTTTCACAGTTTACTTAGAGTAAAATTTAACCATTTCATGTAAAATGTAGAATGCTGCTTCCATCTGTATAACGTTGTCTGTGCTACATTTGCATACTTGAGAAACTTACAATACAATGTTTTACTGTTTGGTTTAAATAGTCATATGTATTTTGAAGGAATGCAGAGGGGAAAAATCTCTTTGATGTTTACCTACACAGTTCCTATTTCCAGGCAGTAGCTCTTCTTTCATGAAGTTCCAAGTTTCCATCTGGTATCATTTTTTTCCCTCAGCCTGAAGAACATTCTTTAGCTCTTGCAGAGTGCAGGTCTGCTGGCAGTGAATCCTTTTTTATTTTATATGAAAATGTATTTTGCCTTCATTGTTGAAGAATATTTTTCCTAGATACAGAATTAGAGGCTGACAAGTTTTGGGTTTTTTTCCCCCTTTCAGAATATGTTTTTGTAATCTGTTGTTGCTGCACCAAGTTATCATCAACTTAAGGACATAAAGCAGTACACATTTTTTATCTTAAATTTCTGGAAGCCAGAAGTCCAAAATTGATGTCAGCAGGCTAAGCTCAAGGTGCTGGCAGGGTTATGTTCCTTTAGGAGCTCTAGAAGAAAATCTGCTTTCTTGCTTCTCCAGCTTCTAAGAGGTTGCCTGCTTTACTTGACTCATGGCCCAGTTGTCAAAACCAACAACATCAGGCTGGGTCTTTGTTACTGCCATTTCTCTTGCTCTCTCTTTTCTGCCTTCCTCTTTACCTGTGAGGATCCTTGTGATGATAATGGGGCCCATGGGATAATCCAGGACAACCTCTCATCTCAGGGTCAGCTGATTAGTACCCTCACTTTTATCTTGATATCATAATTGCCTTTTGACACTTAATTTAACATAGTCACTGAGTCTGGGATTTAGGACTTGGATGTCTTTGGGGGAGTCATTATTCTACCTATCATAGCACCATAAAGATATTGTTTCACTGACTTGTAGTCTCCACAGTTTCTGAGGAGAACTCAGAATACTTTTCCTCACTGTTGCCTTATATGTATATAAGATGAGATTTTCCCCTGGCTCCTTTCAAGATTTTCTCATCTTTCTTTTCCATTGGATTGAGTGTAATGTGTTGTTGGGTTTTGTTTTTGTTTTGGGGGGTTTGTTTTGTTTTGTTTTGTTTTGTATTTATACTGTTGAAGTTTGCCGAACATCTGCAATATGTATTTTTATATCTTTTGCCAAATTCAGGAAAGTTTTGGTAATTGTATTTTCAATTAATATTTTTGCCCTATTTCCTTCCTCTCTTTCTGTTCTTTCTTTGGGAATCCAATTACAAATATGTTGGACATTTTGAAATTTTCTCACAAGTCTCAAGCTTTTTAAAGGTTTATTCAGTCCTTTTCTCTCTGTTCTATAGAGTAGATGATTTTTAGATGGATTTTTGTCTTAAAAATGTATTTTTTTAAAGTTATAATAAGGCTTCTGGCAATGGTGAAGTAACTCCTATCATACAAAGCAATCATATATAACAACTATAAACTCTACATAAAATATAAAAAGCAACTATCTAAAGGCACTGGAGAGGGGTGCCTGGGTGGCTCAGTGGGTTAAAGCTTCTGCCTTCGGCTCTGGTTGTGATCTCAGGGTCCTGGGATGGAGCCCCACATCGGGCTCTCTGCTCAGTGGGGAGCCTGCTTCCTCCTCTGTCTCTCTCTGCCTGCCTCTCTGCCTACTTGTGATCTCTCTCTGTCAAATAAATAAACAAATAAATAGAATCTTTAAAGGCAATGTAGAGTAATGAAAAGTAGAGAGAAGCTGGAGGGTAATCAACATTTGAAATAAATGAACACCACTAGGTGAATTATAATCTGCTGTTAAGCCATCCAGTGAATTTTTTATTACAGATATTATAGTGTTTAGCTTAGAATTGTCAGTTAATTCCTTTTGTTTGTTTTTTTTAAACATTTTTTTGGTGATATTTCTTAATTTGTTTATTTATTATAAGCATATTATCCTTTTTTCCCCTTAGGTATGGTTATGAAACCCATGATTAAAAACATTCTTGTTGAGTTATTACAACATCTGGATCACCTTGGGTTGGTCTCCATTGACTGCATTTTTTTTCCCCTTAGAATAGGTCATTTTTTTAATTGTCTAGTAATTTTGGATTTTATCCTGAATGTTTTTAAGATATTGTAGGATTATGGATTCTGTTATATTCCTCTGAAGACAATTGAATTTGGTTTGTTTTAGGAAGCCATTATCTTGGCTGAGCTCTTGCTCCAAACTTTGTTACCAATGTGAAGGGAACTCGTTCAGTTCCTTGAGCCTTGGCTTGACTGCTGGGCAGCTGCTTGATGCTTGTGGATTTCGGGGGTCAGCCAGAGATCCAGATACTATTTTATGCAGTAAATTTAGGTTTTCCCTTCTGCGGTTCTCACTGGGATAGTTCTCACTTTCTTCTGTTTCTTTGAGTTTTAGTTGTCCCAGGTTGCACAGATTTTTGTTTAGCCAAAAAGCCTTAGAAACAAGAAACTCACCCAGCAGTGTTCATTTATTTCAAATGTTGATTACCCTCCAGCTTCTCTCTTCTTTTCATTACTCTCCAGTGCCTTTAGATAGTTGCTTTTTATATTTTATGTAGAGTTTATAGTTGTTATATGTGATTTCTTTTTATGATAGGAGCTACTTAACCATTGCCAGAAGCCTTATTGTAACTTAAAAAAAAAATTGATTGATTGATTTTTGAGAGACTTATGCAGATGATCAGTGGGGAGGGGCTTAGGGAGAGGGGGAGAAGGAGAGAAGCAGACTCTGGCTGAGTGCAAAGCCCAATGCAAGGCTCTATCCCGTGACCCTGAGATCATGACCTGAGCTGAAATCAAGAGTGAATGCTTAACTGACTGAGCCACCCAGGTGCCTGCTTTATTGTACCTTTTAATAACTATGGCTTCTAATTTATGTTTATAGCCCAATTAAAAAGAAAGGCAAGATTTTCTTCTGCTTTTATTTGCAATAAGTATTCTACTAGAATTAGCCTGACTATCACAAGTATCAGAGTTAAGTTCTTTGGAGCTGCAGACTCTTTCTTAATTTAGTGTGATTCTTTCTCGGTATCCCTTTGGTATTAATGACCTAGGCCATGGTCGATTTTCCAATCATGACATTTGATTTCTTCTGGAGAAGTTTTGCCTGAGACGTGGATCTTGTAAGATTGAACACAATTGGAATCAAATGCTGAGGAACTTTTAAGGCTTCTCCCATAGTGTTTTCCTAGCCCCTGTAGATACTAGTCTTAATACTCAGCAGTTATTATCTGTGATTTATCATGAGAGTGATTCATAACCTGAAGTTTTACATTAATTTTAAAGTTTTTAATTGCAAAAATAACAAATAAACACAATCACTTTATTAAAAAAAAAATCTATACAAAGCTAAAATCCCACTTGATCATTGTTCTCAATCTCTATTTCCTCTTCTCCTCCCTTCATAAGAGACCATGGGTAACATTCTGGCATGTGACCTTAAAGATTACATATCAAACTACCAGGCTGTCTCAGTCAGTATAGCATGTGACTCTTGATCTCAGGGTTGTGAGTTCAAGCCCCACATTGGGTGTAGAGCCCACTTTATTTTTATTTTTTTAAAAGATTTTATTTATTTATTTGACAGAGAGAGGGATCACAAGTAGGCAGAAGAGGCAGGCAGAAAGAGAGGAGGAAGCAGGCTCCCCACCGAGCAGAAAGCCGGATGCGGAGCTCGATCCCAGAACCCTGAGATCATAACCTGAGCCGAAGGCAGAGGCTTAGCCCACTGAGCCACCCAGGTGCCCCTCACTTTAAAAAATAATAAAAATAAAAAAAGATATGTGCACACATACCCCGTGAGAAAAATTGAGAATTGTTTTGTGCTGTTTTGATAAGCAGCATCATGTTGTGTATATATCTGTAACATTCTTATTTTTGCTTACTACTATGCCTTAGATATCTTTCCCCATTTACTGTGTACAGATATAGTGCACTGATATTCTATACTCCAGTGTTTCTGTAGATAGAGTTAATTTATCCTATGGTAATCCTCTTAGGAAACCCTTCAACCAGTATTTTTAATTGAACCAGTGAAGCTTCATTGTTTTTGGAGCCTACTTACTTGAAATTTGTGATAATTAGACCAGGAACAGAATTAAAATTGATGGTTGCCACTTAATGACTTAAAAGAATATTTTTTTCTAACTGAGATATAAATAGCTTTTAAATACTAATTTTAAATGCTTACACATAAATTTTTCACCACGTTTCATTATCTAACAAAATTGTAGCTGGTTCAGCTTACTCTATGCATTCGAAAGCAATAAAAGGTACATGCCATTAAAGTAATTCCACAATTATTTGTCATGAATTAGTACCCTGTCTTTGTAAATTTAAACATGATCAGTACCTTCCCATTTTATCACACCCCCTTCACTTGGTTCTGTTACTTTCTAACTAGCATTCCGACAGATCCCTGTGTAAGGAGTTTACCTCTTGGTGAGGAGCTCTCCCCTTGCAGCTGATCTCTGGGTAGTAGGGGAAGGAATACAGAGGCTTTGTCTCGGTGCTCTAATAGCCTGAAGCTTTTTGTCATTTTGGATATCATTTTCAAAAGATAAAATGGGAATGAATACAGGTTATGTCAGAGAACTAGTAAATTAAAGTACTTATTTTGGTATAGATATATTTATATAGTCTCTTAAAGATTACTCCAAAAAATGCCCACGTGTATTTCTGGCTAAACACCAAGAAAGTATAATTGGACCTAATCAATATTAAATACTTCTTTCTCTTTCTCCTCCTTTGATGATTGAACTCTCTTGTGGCATCTTTTCTCCTCTTACCCAAAGAGGTCAGGTGGATGTTACCAGTCCAGGCCTCAGGATGGAAGGGAAAGGAAGGAGGAGGGCCTGGGAAGTCGGTGCTGTTGCCGTAGATTTAGGAATTGCTAGGTCCCACCGTGCTGGTTTTCGATGCCTCTTCCATTGTCATTATGACTCTCTGCATCGCCGCCACCTCTCAGCCTTCAATACAGATGTGGAAGTGAAGGGTGAGGTTCTCTAAAAGCACAAATCCCTCCTCTGAGCAAAGATTCAGGCCAAACAAGTAGCCACCACCTGCCCGGGCATGCTTCATTGAAGGAAGCGAAGATGGGGTTGTGGTTCCCTTCTCCTCAGGCTGAGGCTGCTTACTCCCAGTGAACCTGTGGGGGGATGATGCTCTCCGAGGCACTGTCCTAGCCCAGTGCCTACATAGGCACCTGGGGGAGAATTAGACCTGTTCCTGCCCTGTGCTAACTCCAAGTGGAACTCTGCCCTCATAGGTGTCTAGAGCAGGGAGAGGATATTGCTTCCTTCCTCTGATTCAGGAATGAGCCTGCGGGGCGTGTTGGATCCTTGTTCAGAAGAAGGTTCCTACATACCTTTGGGGTTAGATAGAGATGAGTTTGAAAGCCTCGTTATAAAAAGCTTGAGGTCCTATGTTTTGGGTTTAAAAATGTCATCTTTCTCTTTTCTTTTGGTTTTGTTTCTTGGGTTGAGATTGTATTTATTTGTTTGGCTAATTAACATTAAGATAATTATGAAACATAATACATGCATTTATGAACTGGTCTTTTATTTCATTTCTGGCAACATTTTTGTCCCTGAATGCTTTATGTGGTTTATTTATTTTATTTTTTTTATTTTTTAAAGATTTTATTTATTTATTTGACAGGCAGAGATCACAAGTAGGCAGAGAGGCAGGCAGAGAGAGAGGAAGAAGCAGGCTCCCTGCTGAGCAGAGAGCCCGATGTGGGGCTCGACCCCAGGACCCTGGGATCATGACCTGAGCTGAAGGCAGCAGCTTTAACCCACTGAGCCACCCAGGCGCCCCCTTTATGTGGTTTATTTGCAAAAACAAATACAGGGCATCATTGTAGGGTACAGATTAACATAGATAGACCTACTTTAAAGGTTTTTATCTAATTTAGAAACAAATTACCACGATTGGATCCTTACTGTTTAATGTAACGTAAACAGTCAATTACTATGTAACATAAACAGTCAATTAATACTTATTTTGTATGTTATGTGTATTATATACTGCATTCTTACAATAGAGCAAGCTAGAAAAAGAACATGTTATTAAGAAAGTTATCAGGAGGGCCGCCTGGGTGGCGCAGTGGGTTAAAGCCTCTGCCTTTGGCTCAGGTCATGATCTCAGGGTTCTGGGATCGAGCCCCGCATCGGACTCCCAACTCAGCAGGGAACCTGCTTCCCCCTCTCTCTCTCTGCCTGCCTCTCTGCCTACTTGTGATCTCTGTCTGTCAAATAAATAAATAATATCTTTAAAAAAAGAAAAGAAAGTTATCAGGAAAGCACATATCTGGTACCTATACCATATGGGGAAGAAATCTGCATTAAGTGAACATGAACAGTTCAAATCCATGTTGTTCAAGGGCCATCTGTAAATTGTCACTTCAGCTGAGTTGCAGGCTCTAAGAAACAGAGATAACAATCACATGGTGCCCTATGAAGCTGATTGCCATCGTTTTGTTTTCCTGTGGGAGCTACCTTCTTTCCTGTTCAAACATAGCCTGGTCCAGATCCCTCTTCCCATGTTGGTTTTAGTGGTTTCATTTTTGGTAGGGAAATCACCTTTGCGTTTCATTTTTAGGCATGGGCAGTGGGACCAACCTTCACATGAGACATTGGTCCCTTCCCTGCCGCAGATATGTGTGGTCATTCTGGAGGATGACTAGGGCTGATGGCTCTTACGCCTGTAGAACTGGCTCCCTTTCAGAGCCATTTCCACTGCTTCGGTATGAAGAGCGTCTCTGACTGCGCACTAGTTAAGAGTGGTAATTATTGTGGTTCTTATTAGCCAAACAGGAGCAAGTGCTCCCGTGGTCCACCACTATCGACAGTATGCTTACGTACAGGACCGCACTGTTGGTTGAGATGAGGAAGCGGTGACTTGCGATTCTGCTGGCTGAAGGGTCCTCGTGTGGCAAGTTGTGGACACTATGGGCTCTGCCTCTTCTGCTCCTGTTCTTCCACACTCTTTCAGAGACCTGCTCAGTCATATTCTCCTTCTGAACCTTGCATTTATCAGCCCAGACATAGTAAGCTTACACATTTAAGTTTGTTTTATTATACTTTCAGTTTTTCTTTTTCAAGTGCTTTTAATAGCAGAAGAGGTTTTGTTATGAAAGAAAGAATTGTAAAACTTTAGATTTGAAGGAAGCAGATCGTACCCCTTTAATAAAGGCAAAGTGACACAACAGCTTTTTACTGCTTGGGTGTTCTTTTTTTGCTGACCTGTATTTTAATTTCTAGTGTCTAGACTTAATAGTCTGGATTTAAACACAAAACATATAAACAGAATCATCTGGAACTGATTTTTTTACACTAAATACTTCTTTCTGATCCTCGTTTCCAGGAGGCTCCTTCCGCGAACCGTACCTCCAGATGAGGAGAGATTTAACTGTCCTTAGTTGGTTTTCTAAACAGTCACCTGCATTGGATTCACTTATGTTAAGACTTGACCAGCTGGTTGCAAACCACAGATTCATTCTCATAGACCCTCCCTGCAGTCTGTTATGCCCCCCCCCCCAAGTAGGATCCTGCTAAGGACTGTTTGCTGCTATTCTCAGTCGGGACCCCAGAGCGTGTGGCCTTTATAAATATTTGTGGATTTCCTGCCACATGATGCTGACTGAGCCAGACCTCTTCTGGGCATGGGCACATCCAGGGTAATGCATCTGAATCTTCCACTTGTCTTCCAGGCTGCTGTTACACAGATGCTTTCCATTCAAACAAGATAATAAAGTAGATTCAAAATCAAATTAATTATAAAAGTACGTAGCTAATACAAATAATGTCGCTTGCTAGATTCAGGAGCAGTTTGTTCTTAGTGGTGGTATTGAGCTCCCCTTGGAGCTTTCCTTGGAGAGCCCCGAGGCTGTGAGCCACGGAGAGCATTAGTGAGTGGAGGAGTGTCTGTTATTTGTACCAGGAAGCACAAGTCTGCAGAGCAACATTAAGATTTAGAATTTGAAGAAGCTTTGCAAATCCTGACACACCAGGTGATAAAACCCAGATGTTCTCTCCAACCCACACCTTTCCCTCCAAGCTCCCCACACAGACTAGATTTTTCTCGTTGAGTCCAGGAGATAAGGGAGGAGAAGAATGGTAGCAGAGTCTGTGTGGTAGAGAAATGGGGTGAAGGAATGCTTGGCTTCCTTGCCAAGCAGATAGTTCCAGCTCCAAAGAGTGTGCTAATTAAGAATAAAACTTTTCTCCCTACTGGCTGTCTGGTCCATAGACAAATACGGATAGGTAAGCAGTCATGATATTGGAGCAAGCATATTTGAGCATTGATAATAGGCTTCGGTTTAGTTTTTTACTGATGAGAATCATGATCTTTGTGACATGTACAATTTATCTTATTCTTGGCTCTCTTAATTGAGCCATGCTATCTTAAACCGGCCATCATAACGATCTCAAGGGGACTCTAGCAGCTCTGATCCACCATAGCTTTTACCCCTATGGACTCTCCCTCTCAAAGTTTACGAATTCAAAGAAAGATTACTCCTACTAAAATAAAGCACTAAATTCTGCCATTCCCTCCTCCCACCCCAGGCTTTAATTATAAAACGACTATCACACCAGAAAATAAACCTTAAATATTTTAACGTTTTCCCAGCAGGAGGACAGCAGCACATAAAGCAACATGCAATTATACTAACAGATTTATTTGTCTCTGACCCAGAAAGCTATGCATCAGTGCTTTAAGATGATAAAGTCTGCTCTGCCCACCCCGTGGGAGCTAATGAATTAGCATAAATACCTGCGAGCAGGTTAAGTACACACAATGTGACAGATAATGAATAAGGAAAGTCAACAATGGACAAGGACTTTAAAACACTGATCTATCAGATGTTTGAGAAAAATTTGCCTATAAATGTAGAGCTCAGCTCAAGTTTTAGTGAACAGCTTAAACTGCACTGTCTTCTTTTTGCTCTAAGTCAGGGTTCACATTGCTAATTCATTTCTCAGGTAGTTGCAGCCTGGGCATACATATTTACAAGTTACAATAATTTTGGATGTAAATTGGCTAAAATTCAAAGAAAAAAAAAGTAATATAAGAAATCCTGGAAACCTGGTCCCTAACCTCCTTGAGAGAACAGCTTTCTGAAATGTTTTATTTCTACTGGAATTGTTGAGAAGCAAATCACAAGTCTATTCACTGATTAAAATTAAGTCTCCTGGGGTGTCCACTAAGCCACCTTTGATGACCCCAGTTTGACTTACTGTCTTTTTACTTAAAGTAAATTAAACTGAATTGCTTTAAAAAATTCAGATCTGTAATTAACTCAGAAGGAGTTTTCATCTAGTAATTCAAATTAGTAATATTTAATATTAAATGTAGATATTTCTATGGTAATGAGCTTTAAATCTTCTGCAGGGGGCGCCAGGCTGGCTCAGTCCAAGGGGTGTGAAACTCGATCTCGGGCTGTGAGTTCGAGCGATGCATTGGGTGTAGAGATTACTTAAAAAATAAAACAAATCTTCAGGTTTTTTCCCCCATCTCTGCATGTGTTTCTTCTATGTTCCCTTTTCTTTGTAGTTATTTGATAGGAATCTTATAAAGCAAATCAGCAAAATCTCCTGCCTGGGAATTTCTAAAGCAAAAGCAAATCTAAAGGGGGGAAAATGAAATAGAAATCTGGATTGAAGAAGAAAAACATGTCTCGTGTCAATAATAGTTAGATTTTCTTGTAATAATGGAAAAATGGGAAAAGGGCCAGAGCAAGGTTGCTCAATGAATTGGAAGTAAGTTCTTTGAGGGCAAGTCTTGTGCCTTAATGGCATTGAATCCCCTTTGTCTGAGACCATGGGAAGTGTGTAACTGAGCTGTCAGCTAATGTTTGTCAAAGGGGAGGGCTGAGCTGGGAATTAACAGGCTTTGAGAACATTCTCACATCCAAGGTGCTAATAATTTCTGGTGTGAATTTGGTGATAACAGTGTTTCAGTATTTAAAATTAATTTGATTTCTCTGGCCAGTTTTTAACTTAAGTTAAGTTTAGAGGTGAGGAAACAAATTAAGGAGATGGTGTGTTTCTTTGCAGGAGAATCTGAGAAGGCTTTTCTAATAGCACACTTTTAAATAGCCTCAGTTTATAATCTGGGATGAGGAAGGAGATAAATACTAGAACAATTGCTTCCTTCACTTCTCAGGTGACTTCATTGATTTGCCCTATTGCTTTGAATAGCAAGCATCTCAAGTAAATTTAAATTTTGATTCTGTTTACACAACTTGTTTTACACATAGCTTTTCAGTAGCATATTGACCGAATAAAGCAAGGCACACACCCGGACTCACTTCCTTGTGCCTGAATCCTGTGAGGAAAATACAGGAATAGCTGTGCAAGCTTTTTATTTGACTGATTGGACTGCGTGACGTGGAGCTAAAGAACCAGAAGGAAAATATTTCCTTTGGTAAGGTGTGCTTTCTGGTACTTCTTTTTTTTTTTTTTTTTTACTGATTTCATTTATTTATTTGAGAGAGAGAGCTTGAGCAGGGAGGAGGGGCAGAGGGAGAGGGAGATGCACACTCCCCCTTAGTGCAGAGCTGGACTCAGGGCTCAGTCCCAGGACCCCGAGATCACAACCCCAGCTGAAGGCGATACTTAAGTGTATTTTTTTTTTTAAAGATTATTTATTTATTTATCTGATAGATCACAAATAGGCAGAGAGACAGGCAGAGAGAGAGAGAGAGGAGGAAGCAGGCTCCCCGCTGAGTAGAGAGCCCAACGTGGGGCTAGATCCCAGGCGCCTGGGATCATGACCTGAGCTGAAGGCAGAGGTTTTCACCCACTGAGCCACCCAGCTGCCCCAGCTTTCTGGTACTTTGGGCTCAGCCAGGGACAGGTTACCAAGAATCACTGAGGAGTCACCTTCTCTAGAGAAAAATGAGATGGGGTTTTCACATCTCTGGGACTGCATACATATTTACTTATTCTACCTTGTTCCAGAAAAGATTTAAGTAAAAAAAAAAAAAATTAAAATAAATAAAGTAATGAAGATAAGAAGTTAAGGAACATAAGTCGAAATCAAAGTATGCAAATTGTATGCCGTGAGGGTCTCCAGGCCCAAGAGGTGAATCCCACTTTGGGCTGTTAGCTTTGGAACAGAACAGATGCAGGCAGAGTAACATGCATAACACATTTGCAGGGTCCCGAGCTAAGCTGGACCTCTCCTGAAGGCTGGAGATGAGGCTGAGCTCGGGAATACCGTGCTAAAACTGGGACATTCAGTCGGTCAGCAGTGTTTATTCAGCTCCCACAGTTTGTCAGTTACTCAGATGCTGGGGAAATTGTGGTGCCGGGTAACAGTCCTTGGAGAGGAATAACTCAATGTAGTGTGATTTAATCCAGGTTGGGAGGGTTTCTGGAGGAGTTGAAACCTTGGCTGACTTCTAAAGGGTATGGACTGCTTAACCCTGGATGTTCAGGTGGAAAGGGCAAGCACCCTGTACAGAATGACAGAGGCAAGCAAGTGTGATGCCTTCAGGGACTTGTGTGTCTTGGTTCCATGTGGCGGACTAGAGAGTGCAAAGCAGAGACTGTGTTAGAAATGAGACCAATAACTAAGGGACATGAGAAAAGGGTCCATTATGTCATGCTCCAGACACAGGGCAACAGGATGAACCCTTACAGCGGGAAGGAAGGGAGGAACCTGTGAGGACAGAGTGGAGTGGTGGCAGGGAGGCTGGAGAGGAGTCACTGCAGAGCCTCGGGGAAAAGATGCAGAGGCCGTGCTGGAAGCAGTGACCTCGGGGTGGAAGGGCAGGTGCAGGAGGCAGTCAGGAGCCAGTCCGCTGGGTTTGGCCGGGAAGAGACACCGAGGGGACCCCGAGGAAGGAGGAGCCAAGGCCACTCTGGTTTTTGGTGTGGGCACCAGGCAGAGGAGAGTAGCATCACAGGCTGAACTGCTGTCCTTGAAAAGTCCTGCTTGTTTGTGAGGTTGGCCTTGGCTGATGTCTGGGCACTGAAATGGGGGGGGGGGGTGTTCCCATATCTAATGAGTGGCTCACGGTACCCAGACTATACAAACATTGTGGTTCTCGCTGAACAGCTGCTGTCCTTCTAGGTGGCTGACATTAGTGAGAGGCTACCTGTGTCAGTCCCCAGTCCTCATGGAAATCCCTGGGCCCTGAATCTCTGTGTTTCCCAGGTCAACAGCCTCCCACACGCGTTATCCTAACTCCTTGCTGGGAGAAGAGCCTGCCTTCCGGGGAGAGGACCCTTGACCACGTGTGCTTTCCCCCAGACTCCACCTTGTGCCTCTTCCTTTGCTGATTCTGCTAGCTTTTCCCTGTGATAAATCACAGACGACTGTGGGTGCGACAGTACGCTGAGTCCTGCGAGTCCTTCCTGTCAGTCATCAAATTTGGGGGTGTGCTGTCTTTTGATGTAGGGCCGTATCAAACAGGGTAAAGATGTGGCAGCTTGCAGGGTGAGGGCTGTCATAAGCCACACTGAAAATTTTCCAGTTTAGTTCTTGTTGGACTTGATGAGAATTATTTTGAGCTGGCATGTCATTATTGACTCTTGTTGCCTTTGCAAAATTATTTTCCCAGGAAAATCGTATTATTTTCAACATACCTTCATTCATTAATTTATTCAGCAAGTATCTGTTGAAAACCACCGAATGTTAGGAACTGGTTAGACACTTTATAGGTGATAACAGTGCTTTAGGATTGTGGGGCTCATGTTCAAAGAGGTGGTCATTTCACTGGGAAGCTCAGACATTTGCCTTTGGAAAATAGCATAGCATTCATTTCATACATGAAGTGTTGAAATATTTCAATATGTAAATGATTTGGTCATTGAGAAGAACAATACCCCAAGTGTTCCTGTGTTGGTTTGTGGGCAAGGGGACTGGTGTATGAAATTGGGAAAATTGTATTTAATTTAGAATGGATGTACCAGCTATCAGGTTCATTATCACACGGGCCATCTTTCTTCTCTTCTGATGTCACGATGTATTTAAAAGACAGACTCCTAGCCTATACTGTTTCAGGAGTTGTAGAGTGGTCATTCCTTTAGAGATCTGCCCCAAATTCAGCATGGTGTCTTCAAGCTACTCTTGCTGGATATTTCTTTTGAAGAGAGGTCAAGTCACCCTTAAATGGTGGACTAAGAGGACCCCTAAATCAGTGACCAACTGCTTTGTTGTCTTGGAGAAATAGTCTTTAGATGGTGTCTTTCACCTAACATTGAACGGCACCAGTCTTCCTATTAGCACTGTTCCTGGTGTGTAATTCATGCAAATGAACTAGGAATCTTTCCTGGTTCTCAGTCCTAATGAGCAGTTCCTCATTGAGCTTGCATGATTTTTTTTTTTTAAGTTTGTATTTATTTGAGAGAGAGCTCATGAGTGAGTCTGAGTGGGGATGTGGGGAAGGAGCAGAGGGAAAGGGACAAGCAGACTCTCGCTGATGGCAGAGCTCCATCCCAGGACCTGGGGATCACTACCTGAGCCAAGGAAGAGGCTTAACGGACTGAGCCACCCAGGTGCCCCACAGGACTCATTTCTGTTGCACGGAGAAACATGAAGAATTTTGGCTAGAGGTTGTTGAGATTCTAAAGAAATATCAGCCAAATAAGCCAATTTATCAAAGAGATGAAAAAAAATCTGCTTCCTTTTTCCAATTTTTAGGCTAACTGAAAATAAACTTAAAAAGATTAATAAAAAATATAATAAAAATAAATAAAAAATAAAAATATGTTTTCCACTAAGGGCAGGAGAGCAAAAAATAAAAAAATATGTTTTCGTATAATTTTTACCTATGTAAACAAATAAACTTTTAAGTTTTAGTTTTTGCCCAAAAAAAAATGGATTCCAGTTATGACCCTTTTTTCCCCTACATGAATAAAAATAAATCAGTCTGTGGTTTAAAAACAGCAGCACCGCCCCTTGCTCGGGCAGTGCAAGAAATCCAGACTGTCCTGTCAGTTCTCCCTTCATTACAAATGGATTTCAAGGTGATATTCACACCACTGTTTGAGGGATTTAATTTGGTTGGTTGGTGTTTATGTATTTTACTAAGTTGAACTTTTTTTTTACTACGTATTGGCCTTGATGTGGATTACCATACTACACATTTGATCCTAAAAGAATGAATCAGCCTATTTTTTCCCCAGTTGATAGGTATATGCTTGACCACTCATGTGCTACCCAGTCCCATTACACATCTTGTTGCAACTATTGTTCCCTATTATTTAGCCATGAAGCATTTATGAGAGTTTAAAACATCTGTTTCTTTTCTTTTTTAAGATTTTACTTCTTTCTATGCAAGAGAGAGAGCATGAGCAGGGGGAGGGGCAGAGGGAGAAGCAGAGTCCTCCCCACTGATCAGGGAGCCCAATGTGGGGCTCAGTCCCAGGATCCTGGGATCATGACCTGAACCAAAGATGCTTCACCAACTTAGCCTCCCAGGTTCCCCTAAAACATCTATTTCTAAGGAAGGATACCTGAATAAAATCAGGTTTATATTACGAATGAATAAAAGGAATGGATGCTGTGACCATTAATGTCCACAAAGCCCATCGTGTTCTAGGTGGTGGTGTGTGGGAGAGACTGCCTCCTCAGGCTTCCAATGGCATGGGTTAGCGAAGTAACCAGAAGGTATGGTGGGATCCAGATGTCTTTCTTGGTGGGAACTGAATGATCATATCAGAGCCCAGATCTAGAACTCCTTCTGCAAATGGGAGCAACCTTTACAACTGAAAATTCCTCAATACACATATGTCGGAAAGAGAAATATTACATGCTTCAACTCAGGAATGAGTGAAGCACCATAAATATTTACTGAAAATGAAACAAGAGTGAGTCCGTTTCTTCTCTGCTTTTTCTTATTTGTTTCTTTGTTATTTCCAGAAATCAAGAAAGATACTCTGCTGCTTTGGGAATGTCATGTCATTTTTGTTGTTAAATACAAATGTTCAGAGTTAAGATATGATGACGAGAGGGTATAATTTATGGTATGTTCCTCATGTAAATGTAAAGAATGCTTAAACCATCTGTTGAAATGAAATATTTATATTTGGCACATTGTGTCAGATATATGGTGCTTAAAAAGCAGCTACTTAGTGATCTGTGGAGTCACTTGATTTGTTGACACTGCTACATTTGAAATTCTAACTTAAGTATTCTGTACTGTTTTTTCTATTTTAACTTTCATATTAATGCTTAAATGTTTTTTCTTCCAGCATAAGTGGATTTTGCTTCACAAATATTGGTAGTAATTAGGTTCTTACCAGCTTAAGCTGGCTTTTGCATGCAAGGGACACATTTCTTCTTCATTAGTTCTAATTGAGTTCCAGAAAATGAAATATTACTATGCTACAGAATAATTGTCTTATTTGCTTTTTTCTTGAAGCTTCTTATGGAAGTTCAAGACCTTTAAAAGGAGAAGAATTTTTTTGTTGTTGGTTTTTTCCAACCCATTTATCCCTTAGCCTCAAGTTTAAAATTACTTTTTATAACTTATAAGATACTGCATTTAGTTTTGGTTCTCAAAACTATGCAACATTCTGGGGCACTTGGGTGTCTCAGATGGTTAAGCATCTGTCTTCCACTCGGGTCATGATCTCAGGGTCCTGGGATCGAACCCCAGTTCAGGCTCTACTCTCAGTAGAGTCTGCTTCTCCCTCTCCTTAACCACCCCCTCACCCCATTCATGCTCACTCTCGTGCTCTCTCAAATAAATAAATAAATAACACTTAAAAAAAAAAAAAAAGCAATATTTTGATAAGACCCAGGTCAGCTCAACAAACCTGCTGATAAGGTGTAAGCCAAGTACAGTTTTTCAAACAGTGAGTTTTAATTTCCTTTTAATTTAAAAGCTCTTCTATAGTTATAGAATATTTACAATCATTTTAATTTGAACAATTCTATTTTTTCCTTCTTTTATTATCTCTGACTCTCTGGTTTAGAAAGCCTGGCCACAGTATGCTCCCTAACTTGAGTGTAATGTCAGACCCAAAGGATCCGCTCCTTTTTTCCTTTACTTTCACTGCTAGTGAACTTGGAGTTCCTCAGAGATGTGAATTTGAGTAGGCAAGTGGGTACCTTTGTTAACTATAAGAAGCTTTGTTTTACATTTTTATAATATGGAAAGTCATTTTCTATACTATAGAATTTTGAACATGTCCAACAGTTTTTTGTTTCCACAGTAAAAATGGTGTTGCTGTTGTGAGCTGTTTCTGTAAGACTGAGAGATGTTTTTCTGTGGCCTTTCAGACTGCCAGCTGTAGTACTTGGCTATAAAAAGTCTTCCTCAAGCTTCCGAATACTGGCTTTTCGAAAGCGATCTTCCAAGTTTTTTGAGAAAGAATAAAACTTTTATTTCCCCAGAAAGAGAAATGCGGGGAAAGGACCCAAATCTGCCGGAGAGAAATGAATCATTTATTCTTTCATAAGATAATGTGCTACTTTAGGTTATGGACTGAGGTTTGCTTCTATCACTCTTGGTTTCCGTCATACATTTTTAATGCAAAAACTCATTCGATACGTTAGGAGTCGAGGGAGGGAGGGACAGAAGGTAGAAAGGGAGGGAGGGAGTAAGGAAAATACCAGTGAATCCAAACCACCACCCGCAAAGCCACCTTTTCTTTTTCATTGTTGCGTGTGACTGTGTACTTTCTATACCTAGATAGTACAGGTGGAGTTTATGGAAGAAGAAGAAGGCTAATATTTATTGAGAACCTCATTATTTCATTTAATCATCACAAAAGCCATTTGTGGTAGGTCACTTCAGGTCACAGCAGCAGGATTGGGACCCGGGAGCTTTGACTCTGGAGCTTATGCTCTAAACCTCTGTACTCAACCGTTAAGTGTGGTGCAGCTACCAGACACAAGTCGTGAACTCTTTACAAGAGATCCTTAAATGTGAGCACAGGTGGGGCCCCTGGATGGCGCAGTCAGTTAAGCATTGGACTCTCGGTTTTGCCTCAGGTCATGATCTCCGGGTAGTGAGATCAAGCCCCACATGAGGCTCCTCGCTCAGCAGGGAGTCTGCTTATGTCTCTATTCCTCTCTGCTGCTCTCTCTCCCTTTCTCACAAATAAATAAATAAATCTTTTTAAAAACAAATGTGAGTGGGGCAATCTGGGTGGCTCAGTCAGTTAAGCTTGTGACTTGATTTTGGCTCAGGTTCTGATCTCCCATCACGGGATCGAGCCTCCATGCAGGGTTCTGTGCTCAGTGTGGAGTCTGCTTGTTCTTCTCACTCTTTTCCCTCTGTTCTCTCTCACACTCGCTTGCTCTCTCAAATAAATGAATAAATAAATAAAACCTTTAAAGAATGTGAAAAGAAATACATGTTTTGCACGCATTTTATTTTGACCAATAATGTACGATTATCATGGCTTTGCATCTTAGCTCTTCCCTCCTGTGTATAAGATCCTGATCGTGCATTGTTTCCCCCTCTCCTCTGTAGGTGCGGTATGATCACAGACAGAAAATTTTTGCAGTGTACATCTGTGAAGCCTCAGACCAGGCAGTGGTTGCAAATTGAGCTCTACTGTTTACTGTGTGACCTTGATAAATTACCTTGCCATGGCAAACTTTGGTGTCCTCATTCTTAAACCTGCAGTGCTGCATGTCACTAGAGTAGTAGATGAATTAGATGCTCCCCAAATAATTTGTGAATTAAAGGAGTCATTTTTCCTCCTTGCTCCCTTTTCCTCCTGTTTTCCCTGGGAAGGAAACAAAATCCAGCAGTCACGGCAGGATGAAATGGATAAAGGCAAGGAGGAAAGGCATAGATTATATTTGTGCTAATTTGTTGGTGTCTTCCCCCCCGCCCTTATCAACTTTATTGAGCAATAATTTTACACAATTAAATGAATCTATTTAATTAGATGAATTTTGACAGTTTTATACCCTGGTGAAACCAGTCGCACTGAAGATACAGAATAGTCCCATTACTTTCAAAAGATTTCCTCTGCCACTTTTCCCTTTAAGCTATGTTTTATTGCAATAAAATTATACCTAACGTGAAATTTGCCATTTGAACTATTTTTAAGTGTGTCATTTGGTGTCATTACATTCCCAGTGTTATACAACCACCACCGTCTGTCCCCAGCAGTTTTCATCACTCCACATAGAAACTCTGTGCCCGTAAAGCAGTAACTTCTCGTTCTCTCTGGTAATCTCTAACCTACTTTCTTTCTCTATGAATTTGCCCATATTAGGTATTTCATATAAGTCATACAGTATTTGTCTTTTTGGGTTTGACTTATTTGACTTAGCCTGAAGTTTCCAGGGCTTTTCCATGCTGTAGGTTTTTCCACCTGTCAGCACTTTAGTCCTTTTTATGGCTGAATAATATTCCACTGCATGTGTGTAAACAGTTTGATTCTCCATTCACCTGTTGATGGACATTTTGGGCCATTCACACTTTTCATGTTATGAGTAATGCTCCTCTGAACATTGGTATACAGAGACCTGTTTGAGGGGCCTGGGTGGTACAGTTGGTTAAGTGCCCAACTCTTGGTCCTGCTCAGGTCATGATCTCCAGGTTGTGAGATCAAGCCCTGCATGGGGCTCTGTGCTCAGCGCAGAGTCTGCTTGGGATTCTCTTTCCCTCTGCCCCTTCTGCTGTCTCCCTCTGTACACACACACTCATTAAATCAACCAGTCAATCGATTCGTCAATTAATCTTTAAAAACAAACAGAAACCCAAAGATCTGTTTGAGTCTCTGTTTTCACTTTTTTTGGTGATATACCCAGAAGTAGAATTGCTGGATCAGCCCGCCTGTTTTCTGCAGCAACCGCACCATTTCGCATTCTCACTGACCGTGCACAAGCGTTTCAGTTTCTCCAGTCCTACCAACATTCCAGTTTCTCCAGTCCTACTGTTTTCTGGTTTTATTTCTTTTGGGTTTTTTAAATTGGTATCCTAATGGGTGTGAGGTGGTATCTGACTGTGATTTTGATTTGCATTTCCCTGATGATTGGTGAAGTTGAGCATCTTTTCCTATGCATGATAATGGCCGTCTCTGTATCTCTTCTTTGCATCTGGACCTTTTTACAGTCCATCCCTCAACTCCCTCTCCTACCCCAGGCCACCAGTGATCTCCTTCTTGTCACTGCATATTAGGTTGCATTTGATGTAAGTGAAATTATTCACCCGGTTCCCTTATATCTGACTTCTTTCACTCGAGCATCATGGTCTCGAGATAAATACCCATCATTAGGTGTATTTACTCCTTCATATTGCTGAGTCCTATTTCATTGGATAGATATAATCACATTTTTTTTAATCCATTCACCAGTTGATGGACATTTAGTTTGAATAAAGCTGCTATGAACATTCATATACAAATTTCTGTATGAACGTACGTGCTCATTTTTCTTAGGTCAATACTGAGGGGCTTGGTTTTATGGTAGATGTTTCCACGTTTAACTTTATGAAAAACTGCCAAATCACTTACCAAAACAGTTGTACCATTTTATGTTCTTGCCAGCAGTATATGAAAAAGTTTTAGTTGCTTTGTGTCCTTGTCAACACATGGTATCACTAATCTTTTTAATTTTAACTATTGTAACTGTTGAGCAGTCATAACTCACCATGGCTCTAATTTCTCTTTCTTTGCTTAGATAATGATGTTGATCATCTTTTCATGGTTTTTTTTTTTTGCCATTTATATATATTCTTTTGAACAGTATCCTTTTCCTATTCTATATTGTGTTGTTTCTCTTCATATTATTGAGTCGTAAGCATTCCTCATAAAGTGTGGATATAAGTTCTTTGTCAGACATGCACTGCAAACATTGCCTATCTGTGATTTATGTCTTTGTTTTCTTAATGGTATCTTTGAGGAGCGAAAGTTTTTTAATTTTGATATAGTCCAGCTTATCAATTTGTTATGGTTTATGTTTCTTTTATGAAATGTTTGCCTTTGGAAAGTCACAAAGATTTTCTCCCAAAAGTCTTATAATTTAGCTTTTACATTTAAAATTATAATCCTCTTTAGTGAGTTTTTGTGTATGGTGTGAGAAATAGGTTAGTGTTCATTTTTCATACAGGCATACGTTGTTCTAACATCATATGTTGAAGAGACTTTCCCCTTCCCCATTGAGTTACCTTGTCATCTTTGTTGGAAATCAATTGATCATATAACTTTGGCTCTATTTCTAGATTCTCTACTCTGTATTTCCTTCCTTCAGTAACACACCATCTTGATTAGTATAGCTCTGTAGTAAATCTTTTGAAATCACGTAGTGTATGCCCTTGAAGTTTTTCTTTCTTTCTTAAATATCAGTTTGGCCAGGGACACCTGAGTGGCTCAGTGGGTTAAGCCTCTGCCTTCAGCTGAGGTCATGATCCCAGGGTCCTGGGATCGAGCCCCGAGTTGGGCTCTCTGCTCAGCGGGGAGCCTGCTTCTTCTTCTCGTTCTCTGCCTGCCTCTCTGCCTACTTGTGATCTCTGTCTGTCAAATAAATAAATAAAATCTTTTTAAAAAATCGGTTTGGCTATTGTAAATTGTTTACCGGTTCATATAAATTTCAGAATCAATTGGTTAGCTTTTTCCTTTTTTTAAAAAGCCTGCTGATACTTTAATTGAAATGTTATTGAATGTGGAATACTTGAGGGGAGATTTGACATCTTAATATTGAATTTTCCAATCTATGAATATGATAAAATCATTTATTTATTTAGTGGTGTTTAGTATTTCTCAAATATGCGTTTGTCTTTTGGTTCTGACTGAATATGTTGAATGTGTACTCTAGCCCAGGCAAATGCTTTACAGTTAATCCCCCACAATTACCTTATGAAGCATGTGTTGTTTTTACTGTGCTTAATGGGACAGCTGTAACTGAGAGAGGTTAAGTTACTTACCTAGAGTCACAGAGCAATAAATACTGGAACTGGAATTTAAGATGTCTGCTGACTCAGGTAGGCCATGCTCTTAGTCACTAGTAGTCAAGATAATATGTTTAAGAACTAAGAACTTCTAATAAGTCTTAGGAATTGTTGCCTGGCTATTCCCACCTCCTTCTCCCTCAAATTCCTTCCCTTCTTCCCTCCTACTCCCTCTGTGATAGATACACCCGTGGCAGGATAGGCAGATCTGTACTCAGATCTGTAGTCAGCTTTCTCAGACTCATGGCGGACTTCCTTATCCTTAGAAAGTCACATCAAGATTATCTCTGAAATGTATCGTAATTGACCTGGATCTTTGTTGTTGTTGTTGTTGTTGTTGTTGTTGTTGAACACATCTAGACACCACCAAGCAGAAAATATGTCTTGGACTATCAGTATCACTTAGGAGATCATTAGAATTCCCCATAGGAAATTGTTAGAATTCCCTGAAGTTGTCTAATTGCATACGATCCCCTTGATGTGTCGGTCACCTGACACCGTTATCATATCCTGCGTGTGAGGTCTCAGAATGTGGCACACTTGGATTTCACTCGTTAAAAGTTGCCTGGAACTTTAGTTGTGCCTAATGGTTCTTTCTTCCTCCTTTAAAAGACAAAAATGAATGGGCTGTTTTATAACCTCTTTCCAATCTTCTGATCTTTGGAGAGGGAAATGTTGAAAGGCATAGTGCAGCTGTTTTATGTTGCAGTTTATAATCTAATTAAATGTATTTTATCCAGATCATTATGGACTTCATTAGAGCTGGACTTTTTATAAGGGGGATGATGAGTTAGATTTATACAGAATCATCTGGGTCTTTTAAATTCTTCGATCATGCCAGCAGTGCCTGATGAAAAAAGCAAATCTGCCTATCTGATTCAGTTGGTGATTCATTTTTGGAAAGTTCTTGCTTCCCATTTTGTTCACTCTTTTGTGAGCATACAGTTGTCAGAATGATTAATAAGTGAAGTTTGTTATTTCAGAGAGAGTACCATTTGGGAATGATGTATAGTCTTTTTAGAAGCCTATATATCATTTGAACATCCTGGTACATATGGGAAATAAAACATCTAAAGTAATTGGCATAATCTAGGTCAAAGAGAGATGAAATTACATTTTGCTTGCTGTGTTTTTGTGTTGGAGGAGAAATTAGTTTTGTGGTCTTCAGTTTAATTGCTAAATTTTTCCAGTGTCAGAGAGAAGTATCTAAGCTAGAAATTGATTTGAAAAGGGAATGTGACTCATGTTGGCCTTAGTTACATAATTTGTATATAAAGTTTTGAGGGTATTTTTACTCTCATTTTGTTTTAGATACAATAACCAACTTCCATGTGACTCTCCTAGTCTATCACATTAAAAATAAATTAATATTAAGCTGCACCTAACAAAAATTTGACCTTTCCAAGGAATTGTACATGGGATATCTTCCTCTTCATTATTTTGTATTTTCTCAATCAGAGTGCATGTGTGGCCTTGAATTTGCCTATCCTTCCAGCTCTGATCATGGGACCCTAATGACATTCATAGGTTAAGTTACTGCACTTGCATAATTTATTTTATCAGTTTAACTATGGCTGTTCCCAAGCAATTCAGAATTTGCATTCAGTAAGGGGCAATAAAGAAATACGATTTGATGATTAATACCTAACTGAAACGTTGGTCTTGCCCAGCTCCTTGAAGGCATGAAAGTTGCATTTTTCTTCCCGTCTCCTAGTTTGGTTGTCTAAACGTGTGGGCCTGTATAGTCATACGTGTCATGCAGCTGGTGCAAGATAGCAGAAATCCTCCAGTAACTGCTCAGTATTCCTGGTTTAGTTCTCAACTGCTTACACACACCCGATTTCTTTTCTCCATACCCTTTAACTCCTGATTTTCCTTGTGTCAGGCCTAGCAGTTCTTTTTGCTTTTTATGACCTCGTCACGTACTTTGGACCTGACACTGAGAACCGCTTCTTCATTAATGTACCTTTGCTTCCTTCCTTCGGCAGTGACTAAGATTGTCCCTCCAGGTAGAGACTACCTTTGGGTATGCTGGGTGAATCGCATGCACAGTGTGGCCTGGCCCTCAGACTCTCCTGTTTGGCTGCCTGTGTATGTTGTTTTCCTCTGAACTTGTCTGGAAGCTGTCACTCAACAGATACACTGTACAATGAGGCTCTTGGACTTCATAGTTTACTACAATTCTATCTATGATATTCTTTTGTGTTTTGGATTGGGTCTACCTGATGAGAGTACCATGGGGCTTAGGCTTTCTGATGTTTCTCTTAATTGGAGAAAGAGATAAAAATTCTACACATAAATATGGGTTTAGTGGCCTATAGGTAATCTCTAATCCTGCATTGTGAAGTGAAAAGAACATTTGCAGTTTATGACCCTTAAGCTCCAGTGCATTTTGTAGAAGGCTGCTCATGGTTGTATTAATACCTTCACTACCTGTTTCCTGAGTTGTATTACTTATTGATATTTTTTCATATAGATCTTACATTTTATTGTTATTAAATTTTCCTTATATATTAAATGATATATATTGCTACTTTTTGTATAATTTTTTTTGAAGATTTTATTTATTTATTTGAGAGAGAGAGACTGCAAGGGAGGGAATACAAGCAGGGGGCATGGGAGAGGGAGAAGCAGGCTTCCTGTCGAGCAGGGTCCCCAATGTGGGGCTTGATCCCAGGACCCTGGGGTCATGACCTGAGCCGAAGGTAGATGCTTAATGACTGAGCCACTCAGGCGCCCGTGTGTAACATTTTTTATTAAATATCTAGTGGAGTGAAAAGTTAATGATTTTTTTTGATATATTTATCTTACATCTGTGCATCTTAGTAAATTCTTTTATTTGTTTAAACATTTAATTAGCATTGGATTTTCAAAGTATATAATCTTATCATCTTCAAATAAAGACAAATTGCACATATATTATATATATAATTTCTTACATTAAAGCAGTATTTTATCAATTATTTTTTAAAAGATTTTATTTATTTGAGAGAGAGAGCATGCACTAAGGTGCTTGCACTCCAAGCTGAGCTTGGAACCCAATAGGGGGCTCAATCCCAGGACCCAAAGGTCATGACCTGAGCTGAAACTCTGACACTTAACCTATGGAGCCATCTAGGTGCTCCCAAAGCAGCATTTTAAGAGTTAATTATAGTCATTCCTTTTCAGGTTCTCATTTTCATTAAAGCACCTTTAAAGTTCCAGCATTTAGCATTGTTTGCTATTGAATTTTGCTGAATTGTCTTGATCATCTTTAGTTCTCATCTTTCCTGTTTAAGTATTTTTTTTAAAAAGATTTTATTTATTTGAGAGAGAGTGCATGGCAGGGAGAAGGAGCACAGCCCTGAGCGGGGCGGGATGGAGGGCAGAGGAAGAGGGAGAAGCAGGCTGACAGCTAGATGCAGGGCTTGATCCCAGGACCTCAGGATCATGACCTGAGCTGAAGGCAGAGGCTTAACCAACGCAGACACCCAGGTGCCCCGCCTATTTAAGTATTAAGTGTGTTAAGTATTTTTAACACACTTATTTATTGATCTGATTTGTTATATCCACACTGGTCTCCATAAGGAACCTTATTGGATCAGAGCTGAGTTCTTCATCAAAAAATTATATGCCTGCTGAAGAGGGCTAGAAATCGGTTTCCTTGGTACATTTTTTTCTCAGTGACCCATGGCCCCTAGTCTAGCCTCTCTGTGAAACATGAGACAGAGCCCGTGACCCTAAATTAGTTATATCTCTATGTACCTACATAATTTCTACCCCAAACCATCTGTTTTTTTTTTTTTTTTTAAATTTTATTTATTGGTCAGAGAGAGAGAGAGGGAGAGAGCACAAGCAGGGAGAGAGGCAGGAAGAGGCAGAGGAAGAAGCAGATTCCCCACTGAGTAGGGAGTCAGGTGTGAAAGTTGATCCCAGGACCCTGGCACCATGACCTGAGCTGAAGGCCGTTGCTTAACTGACTGAGCCACCCAGGCATCCCCAGACCATGCATTTATGTGTGATTCTTTATCCTGGAAAATCACTAACAGGTTTATGCACGTTTCACTCAAGGTAAAACGGAAATCGTGTGATATCTCCTTTTTACACAGAGTTTTAATTTTTAATGAATAATTACGTATTCATCCAGAACATGTTATTTTGGTGTGTGTGGACATGGACTGATGTAAGCCATTTCTTGTATACTGAGCCATGAATCGTTATAATTTGCATGAAGAACTGGGCCCACAAATACTGAATTTTTATTGCACAGTGAACTCCCTCTAATTTAGAAAAATATACTGTGCATCTGTTCGAGATAGATCTGTGTTTAATTATTTACAAAACTCCTGAACTGGAAGAAAATTGGGTTACTTATTTTTCTGTGGAATGATTTATTTCTGTTTTTAAAATACAAGTCTTGGATGGAAGAGGTTACAAGAGGACCTCATTGACAAGTCTGTCCTTTCTGGCCAGGAACCTCATGAGGACCCTGTAGCAGCTATAGTTAGCTGCAGATACTCCTAAGCTGAGTGTTCTAACAGGTTTTCCTTTACCTGCAGATCCCAGAAATTGTTGGTAAGAATCATTATTCAGGATTGTTGGCTCTGTCAGCGGGGCTCTAACTCCAGTATTTCTGAAAAAGGGAAAAAAACACACTGTAATGGCTTTGGGAAGCTGCCAGGGAAAAACTATCCCCTCCGTTATTTTATATTATCCTTTACTGCATAGATGCTTCATTATTCATTATTCTCTGAGGATGTTCATCATAAATGCTGTTTGATCACATTTTAAAGGTAAACTGTTTATCACATGATCATCCAGGGATCCCAGCCCAAGTCAGCACCGATGCCTCACCACAGACCTGGGCCCTGTAGGAGAACACGTGTGTTTACCATCTGTCCAAAAGCTGTGAGCCACACCCATGTCCTTTTGAGTCATTCCTTGTGTTTCTGGCCATCCCCTGTATTCAAATAGCCATCTTGTTTTGGTGGTGTTGGTGCTTTTCCAGGATATGTTTTAATTATGTGAAGTAATTAATTTTGGTTTTCTGGACCTTTCTGACTTTTGGTGATGTTCAGACATTTTTCGTTTTGGATACAAGTCTAAAACGATTTGCTTTTAGTGCTTTACATGGTAGTATGTGCTCTGTGAACGTTTGGTTCAACTGAGTGGCAGCCACTAGTGCCTGGTAAGACTTTCGTAGATGATATAGTTTTGTGTCAATTATCAGAAAATCTTAGATTTCTTAATTCTTCTTTGACTATTTCTAATATTAACAGTAGTGGGGTGAGGTAGTGTAAGTCCACATGGACATTAGAATGGATGACGATGATGAGTGCGTGTGCCTGTGTGTATGTGTACTTATGTGCCTATGTTGGCGTGTATTCGTTTGTATGTAAGCAAGAGTAAGGATAAAGACGTCATGGGACTGGCTGAAAAAAGTGACAGAAAAATTTCTTACAATGTTCTGGAAATTATTCTAGGCCATTCAGACCATTTGCCTTTTCATTTATCCTTCAGGATACATTCATTAAGCATCCACTGAGAGCAGGCACTACAGAGAGTCCTGGTGCCCGCCTCAAAGAACTTAGTCCGGAGAAGGAGGAGCAGGGAACTGATTAAGAGAACTGTAGAGTTTCGGGGTGGGTGTCACGTGGAGCGTCCATGTGAGAATGGAGTTGGAGAAGGCTCTCAAGAAGGGAGTCTTGGATTTAGTCTCGAAGATTAAGGACAAGGTGACTTGCTGAAAAGGGAGAAGGGGACCAGCAGATACCAGTCCCTGAAGAATACAGGTTTCGTTTCTTCTTGAGGGGTGGGGAGAAACCTTCTGAACCTCAGATGTCACACCACGTCCCAATTTTAGAATTGGGTTGCTAATCATATTAAGTACTTTGACATGAGTCTGCAATTGTGACCCCTGAATGTTGTGTGGTTTGGGGTGTGTGCCGTGTGGAGCTACCGTCGTCCTCAATGGTTAGTTTGCAATTCGGAATTTGTAGACAGTCCGAGTATATGGTTCTTGAATGATGATTACTTGCCCGGAAATTCTCCATGGATTTTTCTCTCCACTCTTTCTTGTCATATGAATTTGTTTCTAACCTTAGTTTTTCTCCGTTCTTACAATATGTAACAGGTATCTGTGGATCCAGAGGAACCTCTTATAAATATTAATTAGCATTGAAGAATAGCAGATATTCAAGGGATGGTCTGCGAAAGGATAGAATATGGAGGGAAATGGCTATCCATTGTTTTTTTTTTTTTTTTTAGCTATGCGTTCTAAAATGTACAGGTAACCTGTCACAGCAGCCTGTTCTAATGGGGAAAACATGGCACTGGAATCAGATGGACCTGGGGTCACAGTCTCAGAATGTCACTTACCAGTCCTCTAACTTACAACATATTACTTAATCTTTTTGACCCTCAATTTCCTCAACTGTGAACTAAACACACACTAAAGCCAACTTGGTGGGCACAGGGTGTTTGAGAAAGTCTTACCAAAGACCTCTTACAGGGCTGAAGAAATAGTAGCTATCCTATTGTAGTTTCATCTAGGAATACGAATAAAGTATATGTATTCGGTCACACATTTATTTTTCTAATAGAGATTTCCTGCCCTCTACACTGAGCTAGGCATAACTCCATCTGTCATTGAAAAAGAGATTATGACCCTTCTAATTGTCTTTCAGAATGAGAAATTACGATATTTTAATATACCCAGTGTATTTAATCACTCTATGAATATTTTGTTCTCTCAGCCTTAAGATTTATCTCTTATAGAGTATAATGATTGCAGAAATGCCCACAAGGCAGATTTGGGGCTTAGTAGTCTGGTGCTTAGACCCCAAGCAATGCTGGAGTCCATGCGCAGGCGCAGATAGCTGCATACGCTTCCTTTCACAAGAATATTTGTCTCTGAACAAGTTAACCAGAAATGTATTATTAGAAACTCTAGAAAGATGTTAATTTCAGCATCTGCAGCATTTTGTCTTTTCATGTTTAGTATTGTTCTTTTCTTGAGATCCTTATTGCCGGGGAGAGGGTAAAGAGGAAGTAAGTCTTTTCTCTTCAGGAGGGCTGTAAGGGTTTTATTACCAGCCTCAGGATAAGTATATCCTAATTAGGAGGTAGTTCCTAGCATGGAGTTCTTCAACATTTATGTGTCAGAAATGGAGAAAGGACAACCATTTGTCTTCTGATTATTTGTCATTTGTGCAATATTTAACAATTTTCAAACAGAATTTCTAAGCAGTAAATACTGAGATGCAGTAGAATCAAAGAGGTAGGGACCACAAAATGTTCACGCCCTATCAGAATTTAGAAATGAGCTAATAGAGGAATTGCCAAAATACTTTAGCATGATGCTATTTTTTTCCAAATGAAATAGATTCCAGGAGACATTTTGGTAAGGTCCATTGATGTTTGCTGAGAGGAATATGGGAGAGCCTGGTACCTCTTCCTCAAATGCCCCCAACTTGGCCTGTTGGACCCTGGGGAGGTTCTGGGAAGCAGAGTTGGCTGTTTTAATACAATGCCTAGTTGAGAACCTTGACCCCCAGAGGGGTTTGTCTCAGTATGGCTACGGTCGGATGGTTTCTCTTGCATTTTGAATTAATTTGTCAAATTCCTATTAGAAAGGAACATTCAGAGGGCAGTGTCAGCTGTATCGGGTTGTTTCATCTGAGAGGAGCAAAACATGTGCAGAGCCATTCCAAGCCCATGTTCATACTTGTGTAAGAGAAATAAGCCACAGCATGTGTTAGGTCTGTGGTTGTGAAGCACGAATAGTTGGCCACTTGTGATTGGGGGGTGTCGTGCCAAGATGCTTTAATCCTGGTGGTTTAACTGTTTCTTTAACCTCTCAGTAGGAGACATGCAAATCCTCTTCCATTTTAATCTTTGCATGTTAATAATAATAGATTGTGTCTATGATGAGGAAATAAATTCAAAATAGCCCCAAATTAATTGCAAACCAAAACATTAGAATATATCCATTTGAAAGGTGAGTACTTTTGTATTATAAGATCTTACAAGGTTGACTGAATAGATTCTACTTTAATACTATCCAAGAGAAATGTCGCACTTAATTTTACTTAGCCTCAGATTATGTTGGACATTAACCATAATTTATACTAAGACACTGGTGCTGATCCATTCCCGAGTTCATGTAAGTTAATCTTCTAGCACTTGAAGTGAATTTGGGCTCAGCTACTTTCTCTTCTTCCCAAATCTCTTTTCATCTTGTGGTGAGATGTTGAGAACTCTCAGCCTTGGTCTGTGTCTTTGAAATACAATAAAGGTAATTGTAAAGAGAGGCTTGAACCGGTGACCTTGCCCGCATTACAGCATGATCTAATCAGGGGAGAAAACAACTGGCCAGAGCTTTTCCTGCAAGGGTTCTCCTCTCTCTACTGCCATACAACTGATGTATGTCATCTTGTAACATCTAAACTGTCACCAGTTACTCCTACCTGTTAACCTCTCATGGTGTTCTTATGTATTAGGAGCTTAGTAAAATTTAGTGAGACATTTAGTAAATAGAGGTATTAAGTCTCTGACCAGTTTGTAAGCATCACTTATTCCTTTGAGGAATATAGCAATTTTATGGGCCCATGTCAAGGCCCATCTCGGATCATCCTGGGCGGTGTGCTTATTATTGAGCTTTGCCTTTCCTGTTCCCTAAAGGCTATATTTCCTTGGCCACATTGAGTTTATATATTAGCCTTTTATATAATGAGAATAAACAAGTATATATATTTGCATGTATCTACCTTTACATCTGAATGAACATATATAAAATGTACTTGTGCATACACACGTGTGTACAAAGGGACATCTCAATCTGAATCACTTTGTTTATGGACAGCAACAAACGACAATTTCAAGGATTATTTTTATAACTCAGCTGAGAAACTTCAAATTGTTATTACCCATTGCTGGTATTTTTTAAGATGCAAATCTGGGGCACCTGGGTAGCTTAGTTGGTTGAGCGTCCAACTCTTGATTTCAGCTCAGGTCATGATCTCAGGGTCCTTGGATCGAGCCCCGAGTTTGGCTCCATGCCCAGCACAGAGTCCGGCTGGGATTCTTCCTCTCCCTCTGCCCCTTCTCCCAGTGGTGCTCTTTATCTCTCTCAAATAAATAAATAAATAAATAAATTCTTTAGAAAAGGGAAAGATGTAGAGGCACCTGGCTGGCTCAATCAGTGGGGCGTCTGCCTTCGGCTCAGGTCATGATCTCAGGGTCCTGGGACCGAGTCTCACCTGGGACTGCCTGCTCAGCAGGGAGTCTGCCCCTCTCTCTGCTCTTGCACTCTCTGTCTCTCCCTCTCCCTCTCTCTCAAATAAATAAATAAAATATTTTTAAAAAGCTGCAAGTCCATGTCAAAACCCCCAAATTACCATGGTCTGTGTTTTGTTCTCCTTCCCCTATAACTGTGCTTGCTTCTTCGCCGTAGGAAAAACTAAGCGAAGCTCATTGTGGCATTAAAATATTAAATCCCAGGAGAGATTTGACTGTCCAATATTTTTCCCTAAGAGAAAAACCTAGCCCAGTTTATATAAAATACGTATTTAAATTGGCCGTGTTTTACTTCCTCTCTGTCTCTACTTATAAAATTTGCTTAAAGGTATTTGTTTTTTCATTTGTAGAAGGCAGATAATAAACTCACTACACGAGGAGGCTAAGAGCCTTTATACCCTGGAGCAAAATCATATAGGAATGAAGGCGTAGGTGTGACATGGAAGCACCAAGAGACCCCTTAATGATGAGCCTGACAGTTGGATGTCACCTCGTCACCACTGATGGAAAGACACTAGGGCGGGCAGGTCGATCTGGCTCTGTACCTGATGGAATGGAAAATTCTTGGAAGTGTTACTTGGGTATGATGTGAAAAACTCTTTTCTAATTTCTCGAGTCCTTAGTGTCGATGTCAAGAATTGGCATTTAAGGCCCAGAATCCAGTGGCCCAGAGGCACCTCACACGCTTGGGGGTAGTGTTAGGGACCTTGGCCTCAGCCAGGGTGCTCATGCTGTTTCATATTTCAGCCTTCCATGGAAGATTTTATGTGAGAAATGGGTTCCACTACGTAGGACATGTTGGAAATAGCCCAGTCTTAGCAGGCTGAGTGGTGGCCTCATTAGTAAGACTCTGGGTGGTAGCCTTGGCTGCCCGATCCAGCTCAAAATACAATCATTCTGTGTTTCTTGTGGTTTTGCAACTCTGTTCCTTTTCTAAGTGTAATGGAAAAAAAATTTGAAGTCATAAGTAGCAGATAAAATTCTGCTTTTTAACATAAAATTAAAGGAATTCTTCATAGCAAAACCCTGATAGGAAAAGGAAGAAGCCAAATTGGGAGAAAAATATTTACAGCTCATAAGACAGAGAAGGGATCATTTTCTTAATTCTGGGGTCGGTCTCTACAGTGCCAGGGCCAAACATGGCCTGCTTTTGATTTTTTTTTTTGTAAATCAAGTGTTATTAAGACACAGCCACACCCATTTGTTTGGACATCATCTGTGGTTGCTTTCAGAGCCCTCTGGTGGCAGTTATGGAGTTAAAACCCAGATGGTATTGGCCCACAGGGATGAGAGTATTTACTGTAGAGCCCATCGTGGAAGATGTTTGGCAACCCCACTCTCATGAATAATGAGCTCCTCTGACTGCAGATCAATACAAAAAGACCCAACAACCCAAGAGAAAAATCAGTAAGATGCATGGATGATAGTGTCTCAGCAAAACAAAACAGATTTCTCCCCATGGGTCAAGTGAAAAGACAGAAAGGCAGGGGTAGGATTAGGGGATGAACAAGGTTTGGGGAGACACCAGAGTGGGAAGCCACGACCATCCCTGGATCGGAAGCCAGAGAGCAAACAGTTTTACTGGACCTTGGAGAGAGCTGGGACAGAGCAGGCTAGATTGCCCCAAGGGAGCTGCTCAGGGAGGGAGTACCACTGCGAGAAACAGGGTACTGGAAAGAGACAGAAGCAGGAACATCTCTCTGCTACCACCTTCCAGTCTCCTGCTGGTGCATCCCGGGTTCTGACCTAACCAGTTGCCACCAGGTGACAGAACCCAGATGAAACTGTGCTCAGGGGTCAGCCTCCTGGAACACGGATGAAAGGATCCTCAACCTCATGAAAACTGCACTGAAATGTCACTTTTTACCAAAGTCACTTGGGAAAAGAACCAGCTGTTGGAGAGCACCAGTGTTAGCGAGCATCCAGGCAATGTGTGTGTGCGTGTGATTGAATGCGGTCGTCTCTCAAAATGAGAAATGCACTTCCCCTTTGACTTCGTAATTACATTTCCAGGAATGTATCCTACAGATACTTTAGCAAATACATGAAGTGACCTATGAGCAAGGCTATTCATGGCAGCCTTGTTTGTAATATGAAAAGAATAGGAAAAATACAATTTAATAATACTGTAAGTGTCCATCAGCAGGGGTCTTGTTATATAAATTATGCTGTATCCATTTAATGGACTACTATGAAGTCTTAGGAGAATGAGGAAAAAAGAATGAGGGAATTCTTGATGTTCTCATCTGAAAATAACTCTTAAGTTACATTGTTTAGAGAACAGAGAAAATAAAAATAGACATACAGTGTATAGCCATTCATGTACACAATAGGAGGGAAAGAAAGAATACATACATATTTTCTTGTATATGCGTGAGAGGGTAAACCTATGGAATGATAAAATTTGATGCCTTTGGAGATGGGCAGGGGCAGAGAGATTTTTCATCTTTTTGAACCTCTTAAACTTTGATCCATAGCAATATGTTACCTGTTTGTTTTTAAGTCAACTTCGTGCCCAGCGTGGGTCCCAACACGGGGCTTGAACTCATGACCCTGAGATCAGTCAGATGCTTAACCGACTAAGCCACCCAGGCTCCCCAGCATATTACCTAATTTTTAAAAAGAAAAGTTAAGAATAATCTTAAACAGATAGCTTCTGTGTAAAAATTTAATTAGGACAATCTCGAAATTCTAGACTTTGATTTGTGACTTCTAGTATTTTCACCAACAAGATCTGAGAAGCTCGTTGGCATCTGCACTGATGTTGTAGCTCTAAGCTTGTCTCCTCCTCAGCCCAGTTTCAGCAGTGGCCCAGTGGGCATTGGTCCCATTCACCCCTTCTTAAATCGTTTCTTTCCTCAAAATTCTTGAAATCAGTAGTGTTAGGTCCCCCAATAGTGGGTCTGTGATCAAAGGAGCGAGACTGATACAAAGCGAAGGTCAAGCAAAGCTTTATTTCATGCCAAGCATCGAGAATCAAACCGACTGTTCGGAGCCGCCTCTTACAGAGAGGGCAACCCCTCCCTGCCTTACAGACTAACTCTTGTAGAGCAAAGACCATGTGGTTGAGCCTGGCCACACACAGGTGGCCAATGAGATTGTAACACACAGAGAAAGCTGCACAGTTAGAGTAGGTCACACAAGGGTGGCTAATTGCATTACAATTCACCCCATAGTAGCTATTTGAACTAGCCTATGACCTTGGTCAGAATTGGTGCCCAAAAGGCAGGGCCCACACTCCTTGGTAGCTAGGGAGACAGTATGCGCGCCCCACTGTTTGGATGTCTCCACCTGGCCTGACTCATCCCCGCATCTGGGCTCTGTTATCGCTACCTGACCTGACCCACCCTTGTATTTGGGCTCTGTTATCTGGGACTGGTCGACCATATTTTACTGGTTTCCGGGACTTGCTTTTAACCTGCCCTGGGGGCGGGTTGGGGGCAGGGTCAGTGTAAGTTTTACTGCATAAACAACAAAATCACTGTTTTAACTGGATGGAATCACTCTGGCTAAATAGGCCCTTACAAGTAGCACTGTTTGTTTTTTAAGTGTTCTCTATCATTTGTGTCTTCAGCTAATTCTGTCTGCCTCCATCTATTGGTCTGATTTTTTGAAACTTTCTGTGCACGTGTAATCTCCTTTTCACTTAAGGTAGATACATGCATTAGCTGTTCAGAGCTGCGTCTTTTGAATATTTATTTTGATATGGAGCAAATTGTGGATTATCAACAAGTCAACATTTGGACAATCAGGGGATCAAAATATAGGAGCAAATCTGGATTTCTCAAATCTGTCTCTTTTCATTTCTTTCTTTCTTTATTTTTTTTTCTGGGCAATATTTGCCTGAAGTGGAAAGACCTGAATATGGATGAGCGCATGTCGCGAACTGATTTTCAGCTCTAATTGCTTTGCACGATGAAACGGGCAAAGAAAGTAGATTGGGAATATAAGCAATCAGAGATGAGATTCTTACACCTGCCAGGTACCACGTGTAGCCCACAAGCGTTCACAGAGAAATTGAAATGCTGCTATCCTGTGACAAGAAGTTCCAATTAATGTGATCCAGATGTATCTGTCTGCCAGTAGCTCACCTCATGAAATGACAATGCTGTCCTAACGGTGGAGGCAGTCCAAAGGCTCTGTGAGTGAGCGGCGTGGGAGTTATCCCAAAAACTTCACTAAGGGGCTCTGGCCTTGTTCTTTTCCATTTGCATCAACTCAGGAACGGCAGCTTACAGGGAGCTCTCCAAGCTGGAAGGCTGGTAACATGATGGCATTTTATACAATGAGTGTCATTCTGAAAGTCTGAGTTCCTCAAATATGTGGCAGTGGAGTTCGGGGCTTCCCACAGCAAATGGCTAGGTTCTGATCACTGAAATGAGGCTACACATACCATCTTAACTTTGGCTGAAAAAGATCTGGACTGTGTGTGGACCATTTGAAGCTCTAACTGAGAATTGAAGAGTTCAAACAGGGCTACCCCGACTCCTTGACCTGCCAGAGAAGAGATGGTAGTGTTTGTACTGCCAAAGACTTTGCTCCTAATTTTATTTCTATTTCTTATTTTACTTTTTAAAGGATACATTTATTTGAGAGAGGGAGAGAGAGGCACAAAGAAGGGCAGAGGGAGAGACAGAATCTCAAGCAGACGAAATGTTGAGCTTGGAGCCCAGTGCAGAGCTCAATCATACAACCCCGACCACATGATCTTGAGCTGAGATCACCTAGGAGCCCTGCCTCTCATTCGGTTTTTGAGGCCAGAACATTATGATGCATTGTCCCCTATACGGGTATGTTGTTTCCCTTTCCTTGTTCATGTTGTAACCAGGAGCTTCATTCAAGCTAATTTATGCTTTTTTATTTATCAGGAATCAGGTGGGGGATTGAGATCTCTGGGAAGGGCGGGATGACTTTGCAGCACCAGCAGACTACAACGATTGCTGCAGTCTTTCAGAAGGCCAAGGCCATATACCAGTCAGTAGTCCTGTGGGACAAGAGAGGTATGGCAGGTAGTCAGCGTCCTGCTTAGACATGCCCTCTGCCCCCAGCCACGTGCCCAGATCCCCAGCCCATGCTCACCGCTCCCTCCACAGGCTTCTCCCACTGATGGGTCTGTTCTCTGCTTCTTAGCCTGACTCATCCTCTGTGAAACTTTTCCTCTCTTTACTAGGTAGGAACTCCTGAGCACATAAAACCTAGCTTTATCCTTTGTGTTTTCTTTCTTCAGTGTCTGTAACAAAAGATACTCATTAATTTGGGGCCATGATTTTTCTCTTTTGACTGTGGCTCTTGGCCTACTGAATTACAATCCACAGCAGTCGGCCCCACTGTTTCTATTTTCAATGAAGAAATTGGGTGGCTGGATTTCACAGTTTTGCTCTGGGAATTAGGCTGATGCTGTTTAGTATGAAATAATACAAATTTTCCTGAAAGGCCAGATTGACATGAAAAAAAGCTAAATGGACCAAAATGCATTTGTATTATGTTCAGGCCCTTTTCACGGAGTTACATTTTCATTTGATCCACAAACAGAAATCCACCAGAGCACATTCTGTCCATGTACAACTTACTAGAGGACAGAATTGAGCACTTATTGATCCTCCGTTATTGCCAAGAGAGGACTGTGCTAGGTAGTTTTTCATAGGATATTTAGTAATTATTTAATTATTGCTCGATTCCATATGCTATGCAGCCCTCATGAGGGTGATCTTCTGAAATACATATTGTTGCATTGCTATTTTTTATGTCTTTTAATTAAATCTTTTACTTTGAGATTAGTATAGATTCAGGTGCATTTACAATACAGAAAACAGATATCTGTGCCTCTACCCACTTGTCTCCAGCAGGACCATCTTGCAGAGCTGTAGTGCAGTAGCTCAGCCAGAGCATTGATATTGATACAGTCAAAAACTAGAGCATTTTCAGCACGGCGAGGATCCCTTACATTGGCCTGTTGGAGCTACACCTGCTTCCTTCCTTCCTTCCTTCCCACCATTCCTCTCTCACTCCCTCCACTAACCCGTACAACCACGAATCCACTCCATTCTATCATCTTACTTTGAGAATGTTATAGAAATAGAAATACACTGTATGTAACCTTTTGGATTGGCTTTTTTTTTTTTTTAAATTTCCAACTCAGTGTAATTCTCTAGATAGTCATCCATGTTGTGACATGTATTAATAGCTGTTTTTTTATTACAAAATGCTTTGTGGTATATCATATAGACCACCCAGTTTAACATTTCACCCACTGAAGGACATCTCTGTTGCTTCTACTTCTTTGCCATTACAAAGATGCTACAAACATTCATGTCCAGGTTTTTGTGGGGAAGTATTTTCATTTCTCTGGACTAAACTTTCTGGAGTGCGATCGTTGGGCTCTGTGCTAGCTGCCCATCTAGCATGTAACTTGCAGGGATCCTCTGTAGTATTTATTATTACTGTGATAGTATTTACAGATGAGGAAACTGACATCAGCATAGTGGTGGACTTGCCTCAGATTACGTATCTAGTAAGCAGTAGAGCTATGACTTGAATTTGGGTCTGTCTGACTTTCCAAATCCATACCTTCCCCAATCAAGGACTCTAGCAGAGTATGTAGCCTTTACATGTAACAGTGTTTGGAATGAGAGACTGAGGACGATGTTTCCACCTGACCTTGGGACACTAAAAATGGGGGCATCAGTAACAAAGACACCAGCATCTGTGACAGACGCCATCGATTGGGACTCCTGGCATTTCAAGTACAGAAGCAGCAGGTTTTATGATCCCACCTTTGCTGAGAGGTCAAAGGGGTAGAAGTGCCTTCCGCACGAATCAAGGGCAGAGCCAGGACTCAGGTGGACAGATGCTGTCCAGGCTCCTTTCAGCTTGGACGGCCTTCATGGCTGCAGGCAGCCGGTGACTGCACCGTCAGAGGGCGGATTCTACCCATTACTGCCATGTTTGTGGGAAAGGTGTGGGGGTGGTGCGGGAAGCAGGAGACTGAGAGGCCCCCAGGTGTCGGATGATCTGACCGTGGCAAGCGCTGACACTGACGGTGTGTGCGGTTATCAGATGTGCTGTGGGGAGTTGTCACCCCTTCCTGTAATCTGAGAGACTGCTTCTGGGTGACATCTTGACAGGAGGCTGCCCTTTGGGAGAGAAGTGCTCACTCGGTGTGTCTGACCAGCAGTTAATTAGTGATACTTCTTGCCCTGAGAAGTAGAGTGATGTAACTTGTGCATGTATCACGGGGCGACTGGTTTTTGCTAATTTTTTATCCGATAAAAAGGAGGTTTTATTAAGCAGTTTGGGGAAATTGCAACTACGAAATTAACACATTGCTACAAGAGTGAAAGAGTGTTTTCCATGTAGCTTTGGAGCCTATGTGACTCAAGACATTCCAGGAAATATCCCTTCTGTTCCAGACATTTTAAACAAAGGCAGGTTATCGTTGCTTTCTGCAGACTAAACATTGTTTCTGAATTAAAATGGCTGATTTCAGGGTAGTCCCTGCAGACAGCGATGAAACCAGAATGAAAACGACCTAATTTGATGTTCAAAGCAGCAAAGTCTTTGGAAATTTGCTTCTTCCATAGCTTAACACATTTTTAACCTGACATAATGTTTATTTTCAGAGGTTAATATTATTTCTGTTATCCTAATGGATTTTCTCAGTAAATACTTTACCTGGTTTCAGAACTCAATATTTAATGTATAATAAATACATAAGTAGATTCCAGAAGTGGGTCTGATTAAGCTCTCACTCCCCCTTTTCTTGGCAGATAGATAATTTGTTACCAGGATTGTTCAGTATGATTTATTGTAATGATTAACACATCCGTGATCCTTTTTTTGTTTATGTGATTTTCTATGAGGACGTTAAATAATAGGGTCATACATGTTATCGTTAGAAGTGTTGAGGGAAAAAGAAGCTGGTCCAAACTCCTCACTTTATATATAAGGAAGTTCCTTACCTGGCGGGTAATCCTTTGGGAACAGGAATTCTACATTGCATCAATGTTTTTTGGGCAGTGTTCTGGGGAGGCTGCCCCGCCTCTCCCACAAACACGTGGAGGCTCATGCACCCCTCAGAACGCATGCATATGTCCCTCCAAGACATGCACATATCTTGCTTGTGTTACATCAGATCACTCTTATTTTAGTGTGCTGTATTTTATGGTATACATACCCTGTTATTTGATAAAAGCTTCCACTGTAAAAGAAGTTTGAAAACTCTAGTCAGGATGTGTAAAAGGTTTCTGAGGGCTCTGTCACCGGTGATACATACAGTAAATGACCCTTTTTTTGTGTGCGGGTGTATTTCTGCTTTTCTGTGCGACGAGTTTGGCAGTCACAGAATTTTGAAAAAGCTTATTTTATAATATTCTTTTAAGGCTACTGAAGTGGATTGGCTACCTAGAATATGATGTAGTCTGTTCTCAGTATTGGGGCCCCTGGGTGGCTCAGTTGGTTAAGCATCTGCCTTCAGCCCAGGTCATGGTCTGGTGTCCTGGGATCGAGCCCCATGTCGGACTCCCTGCTCAGGGCGAGTCTGCCTCTCTCTCTCCCTATCTTCCTCCTATTCCCCCCTGCTTGTGCTCTCTCTCTCTCTCACTCAAATAATAAATAAATAAAACCTTTAAAAAAAAAAAAAGAATGTTCTAAGTATCTGCTTGATTGTACATGTCCCATGGAATTCTGATTTTTATCTATATGAGTAATATAGATGTACTGGGAGAAAAAAAAAAACCCACCCAACCTGTCTTCTCCCAAATACAAACTGAAAAGCTCCTAAGTTTGTTAGGTGAATGTGTGTTTCAGGGTTCTGCAATCAAACTGTCTATCTTGGAAATAAACAGTCCATAATAAACAGATAAATAAGGCACTGATTCAAAGGAGAGCACTGGGTCCCTGGACTCTTTTTGATCTCTTCTGCCAGACTTAGGGAATGTTAGAAGGACTACATAGTTTTGGTGTTGTTTTTATTTTGTTTTAAAGAAAAGGCAGCCATGTCTCTGGGATAGGGCTCCTTCCAGAGCGCTTTTGTCCTTAGGTCGCTGAAAATGCTGGCGTCCTCTTAGTGATGTCACCATGACTGTCACATGTCTGTCTTTCTGTAAGTCTCTCCTCCCTCCTCACACTGACCTACCCCTAATTTAAGCATAGATCTACTCAGATAACAAAGGGGAGAAATGTTACTCACTGTCTTTATCCAGATGGTGTGTTGGTAAGCTTAAGTCCCAAGCTCCTCCTCTCGGAATGCACTGAGTGTTAGAAAGTCTAAGTCTCCTGTGTGATTTAGGCCAGGAGAGTATGCAGGACGCTTGGCCAGCTTGGGTGACGAACTTTGTCCTAACATTATTCTTTTCATGATTCAGTCAGTTATTCCTGAGAACTGACCTTCCCAGTTACTGATGCCTCTTTTTTGTTTGTAGAGGAATGCTCTGTGTCTCTGTTTTGGCACATACTTGGATGGAGGGGACAGATTATATCTATATCTATATCTATATCTATATCTATATCTATATCTACATCTATATCTATCTAGGTATATATATTTATTTATAAATATATAAATTTATAAATATATATGTGTATGTATAAATATATATATGTGAGAAGTGAGAAGAAAGAATAATTTCATGATATGACTTACACTATTTGAGATGTCAGAGAGGAGGAGTAAAATAAGGGATGACGGAGATCATCAAATTGTGTGTGTGTGTGTGTGTGTGTGTGTGTGTGTGTGTGTATTTATATATTTATATTTGATGTGTGCTCTTAAGTTCAGGGTGATCTATTTTTTTTTCCCCTCCTGGATCAGATCTGTCATAAACTTCCTTTCTAGGTGCTGTCCACCCATGCAGATTTTTTATTGTTCAGGGAGTATACTGAGTTTCTTCTTTTTCTGGAAGAAGATAAAGTGCAAACTATTGTGGAGGCTCATGCACAAATTCTAGGATACCATCTTTGTATCCTAGAATTTTTCTTGTCTGTCCATATTATATTGCAGAAAGTGGAATCTGATGTGTGCTTGGAAACTACTGGACTGTGGTATGGGACCTCATACGTGTCCCTTCACTCCTAGATAACCTGGCCAAGACATTTGACTGTAAATTTGATGATCTCCGTCATCCCTTATTTTACTCCTCCTCTCTGACGTCTCGAAAAGCAGAAGTCATATCATGATATTATTCTCTGTTTCTTCTCACGAGACGGTCGGTATCTACCATCAACCCAAGTCCTTCAGAAACAACGTTGACAGTTGCCAAGGGTGTAGCAGTCACTGTTTTTAAGTCCTTTCTATATGTTCCTTCGTATGATCCATACGATCGTACGTTGCCTTCATAAGGGGGATTTTAGCACTGTCCTTTAGCACGGAAGGGGATTTTAGCACTGTCTTCATTGAACTGATGAAGCAGTTCATCTCCAGAGAAGTGAAATAACTTGTCCAACATAAGTAGCAACCAAGTGGAGAGTCGGGATTTGAACTCAAAGCGGTTTTGCCCCTGCGTGTGCCCTCTCTTCTGTCCCTAGTTATCTGGGGCTCGCTGTCTTGGAGTTGAAAGCCACAGCATCACCTTCCAAACAAGGCTAGTTCCCAAAGTGAAGCAGTTCATTCTCAGCATCATCTTCTATACCGAGAAGAATGAAACCTGTATCTTTTTTTCTTGACCATCTTAAAATAATACTGACTTTGGAAAATGACAAAGAATGACCCTTTCCTAGTGAAAACCATGGAGAAAAAAAAAAAAGAGAACATGACTCAGTTTCCCTCGGCCATTTTCAGACATCTGGTTTTCTCTGTCCTATCTCTGAATTCCATAATCTAGCAACGCATCACATGGACTCATCAGCCAGAGCCCGCTGGCCTACCTATCCTGTGAGCTCTAATTGCTAATGTTAGATATGCACAGACACATGTTCCAACTAAGCTTTCCATCAGTGTCATCACATATCATTTCTTGAGACTCCTCTCACTGATGAGCGAGCGTTTGCTTTTTAAGTAAATGCATCTTTAATTCTCAGCAATTGGGCCTTTTAGCTGTTTTCATCTGCTGTGGATACTCAGCTTAGGACAGTTACCCAATGAGTTTGAGAGGAGCAAAACCATGCCTGTGTCCGAAGTGAAGAGGCAGGTCTGGTTGGGAAATGTAGACAATGGGTTGGTAGAGATATAGCAAGGTATATTTGATTGCTGCTTTAAAAATTCACGAACCGTGATGCCTGGGTGGCTCAGTTGGTTAAATGTCTGCCTTTGGCTCAGGTCCTGTCCTGGGTCCTGGGATCGAGCCCTGCATTGGGCTCCCTGCTCAGTGGAGACTCTGCTTCTCCCTCTCCCTTTGCTCTGCTGCTTATGTGCGTGCTCTCTCTCTCTCTCTCTCTCTCAAATAAATACATAAAATCTTAAAAACAAAATGCACAGGTTAATAGGTGACCTTATTCTTCCTACATTGCATCCTACCATCCTGGTATGAAAAAAGAAAATTCTTCACAAAATTCAAATTGAGCTGAGAAAACTTAGAGTTATGGTTGTTACTGTTGCTATGTCCTAAGGTGATGAGGGGTTACCCTGAAACCCTGGAAAGTACGAAAGTGAACACCTTCTGCCTGCCAGAAGGGAATCCTCTGTAACGATGTGACGTGTCCCTGCAGACTTCGTACCTGTACAGGTCCACATGGGCCTGTGCTCACACGTGGTTACATTCCTCGCCCTCAGCTGGAACGATGGGGATCATCATTATCCCCATCTGCATCATTATCTGCATCTGTAATGCAACTTACATTTTTTTTGCTCAGCAATGATGCAAGATCATCTTTCCATATCTTTCTATATTTTTCTGTTTCTTAGGGATACAGATCTCTTTCTAATGGTCACATCCATAGCCTAATAGAAATGTAACGTACTAACACCTGCTGCTATTTTTTGAGCTCTTTTTCTGTGTCTGGTATTGGACTAAACCCTTTATATACAAATGAGGAAACCAACATTCAGAGATAGGTTGAGTAACTTGCCCCAGGTCACATGGCCAGTATGGGGCAGAAACGGAATTCAAACCCAGGCCGTGTGGCACCAGAACCCACATGTGCACTGCCATTCATGTAATCGACCCTCTGCGGATCGACCCTGGCATCTTGTAATTTTCCCTATTTATTTGTTTATTTATTTATTGAGAACAAGCTCTGTGAGCAGTGGGTGGGGCAGAGGGAGAATCCTCAAGCAGACTCTGCACTGAGCAGGGAGCCTAACACAGGGCTCGATCTCAGGACCCTGAGATCATGGCCTGAGCAGAAACCAAGAGTTGTATGCTCAGCTGACGGCGCCAAACGTCTTTGTAGATAGATGCTTGTGAAGCTGTTTTTCTGATGTGTACCTCTTCATCTTGGAGAGTCGACATATTTTTAACAAATGATTTTAGCTTCTGTTGACCTGTGCAGAGAGGTCACAGCTTATCTTCCGAGAAGGTGATGCCATGAGCATAGCGATGTGTCATCTTGATAATGACAGTGAATTTCAATTCTTTTGTCATTTGTTGAGGCTTTTATTTATTTAACACAAGAGCTGCCAGTTTGAGGCTCTATTCAGCAGTTCCTGCTCTCAGTTGCTGCTGGAGTCCCAGGTTTTCAATTCTCAGTGTCTTTCAGGGCGCAGGAGAGACAACCCTGATTATGTAGCAGTTTGGGGTACTCCCCCGGAGTCAGACGTTCAAAGAGATCGCAAATGGAGTATTCGAGTCACACAGCATTTACAAAGGGAAGTGCTCATACTTATGTTCAGGATCACACTGAAATGTGCAGTTTTATTTTTCTATTTTCCATTTGAATGGGTTTCAGTTTACTAAAAAAGGAATACAAATATATAAGCAAGAAATTCTGTCTGTGAAACTTACACCTGTCTTGCTGAAAAAGCAATATAGTGGGAAAGCTGAGATGGCCTTTCATTGGTAGAGAGATTAATTACTACCTTGGAGAGTAGGGAAGGCTGATCAATCATATAAGGATAGATAAGTGGATTTCCTGCCCCCCAAGAAGCATCTCCTTCCCTCTTTCTTTCCTCACAGCTCTACAATGGATCCTTAGACTTGACTGGGTGACTGGTTGGCCACCCAGGTGACTGTGGCTGTTGGATCCAAGTTCATGGGCTTCAGTCCCTCTGGTGTGGGGCCAGTTCACACTCTGGTATTGCCTGACCACACCTGCCCTGTGGCTCGGGCACTGTGGGCGCTGTGGGCGGGACGAGAAGCCAAGGATACCATCCCCACCGCAGGAGGTGAACTCTGGCCACTTCTCATGGCTGAGTTCTGGTTTGCAACGAAGCAGAAAGACATAATGGAATTTTGCACCTATGTCATGAGACTTGAAACTCCTCTGTCTTCCCTGAATGCCACTGGTGGTGGCAAGGGCTGTAGACGGTTCTCCTGACCTTCACCCAAGGTGAAGAGAGGAGTTTACATCTGAGGTTGGACAGATGCCCTTTGATGTCTCCTTTTCTCAGATCATTTGATGATGTTCATGGGATAGTCCCACGTTTCTGCCATTAGCATTGAGAGTAGCTGCCCATGATCTTAATAAAGCAGATGAGGTCCTTTTTTTAAAATTTAATTTTTTAAAAATTAACACATAATGTATTATTTACCCCAGAGGTACAGGTCTGTGAATCGTTAGGCTTACACACTTCACAGCACTCACCATAGCACATACCCTCCCCATTGTCCATAACCCAACCACCCTCTCACTACTCCCCTCCCTGCAGCAACCCTCAGTTTGTTTTGTGAGATTAAGAGTCTCTTATGGTTTGTCTCCCTCCCAATCCCATCTTGTTTCATTTTTTCCTTCCTTACTCCCAACCCACCCCCTTTGCCTCTTAAATTCCTCATATCAGAGAGATCATATGATAATTGTCTTTCTCTGATTGACTTATTTCGCTCAGCATAATACCCTCTAGTTCCATCCACATCACTGCAAATGGCAAGATTTCATTTCTTTTGATGGCTGCATAGTATTCCATTGTATATATATATACATCACATCTTCTTTATCCATTCATCTGTTGATGGACATTTAGGTTCTTTCCATAGTTTGGCTATTGTGGACATTGCTGCTATAAACATTTGGGTGCTTGTGCCTCTTCAGATCACTACATTTGTATCTTTAGGGTAAATACCCAGTAGTGCAATTGCTGGGTTGTAGGGTAGCTCTATTTCCAACTTTTTGAGGAACCTCCATGCTGTTTTCCAGAGTGGCTGCACCAGCTTGCATTCCCACCAACAGTGTAGGAGGGTTCCCCTTTCTCCGCATCCTCACCAGCATCTGTCATTTCCTGACTTGTTGATTTTAGCCATTCTGACTGGTGTGAGGTGATATCTCATTGTGGTTTTGATTTGTATTTCCCTGATGCCGAGTGATATGGAGCACTTTTTCATGTGTCTGTTGGCCATCTGGATGTCTTCTTTGCAGAAATGTCTGTTCATATCCTCTGACCATTTCTTGATTGGATTATTTGTTCTTTGGGTGTTGAGTTTGCTAAGTTTTTTATAGATTCTGGACACTAGTCCTTTATCTGATATGTCGCTTGCAAATATCTTCTCCCATTCTATCAGTAGTCTTTTGGTTTTGTTAACTGTTTCCTTTGCTGTGCAAAAGCTTTTGATGTTGATGAAATCCCAATAGTTCATTTTTGCCCTTGCTTCCCTTGCCTTTTGCGTTGTTCCTAGGAAGATGTTGCTGTGGCTGAGGTCGAAGAGGTTGCTGCCTGTGTTCTCCTCAAGGATTTTGATGGATTCCTTTCGCACACTGAGGTCCTTCATCCATTTTGAGTCTATTTTTGTGTGTGGTGTAAGGAAATGGTCCAGTTTTATTTTTCTGCATGTGGCTATCCAGTTTTCCCAACACCATTTGTTGAAGAGACTGTCTTTTTCCATTGGCCATTCTTTCCTGCTTTGTCAAAGATTAGTTGACCATAGAGTTGAGGGTCTATTTCTGGGCTCTCTATTCTGTTCCATTGATCTATGTGTCTGTTTTTGTGCCAGTACCATACTGTCTTGATCATGACAGCTTTGCAATAGAGCTTGAAGTGTGGAATTGTGATGCCACCAACTTTGGTTTTCTTTTTCAACATTCCTCTGGCTATTTGAGGTCTTTTCTGGTTCCATATAAATTTTAGGATTATTTATTCAATTTCTTTGAAAAATTGATGGTATTTTGATACGGATTGCATTAAATGTGTAGATTGCTTTAGGTAGCATAGACATTTTCACAATATTTGTTCTTCCAATCCATGAGCCTGGAGCATTTTTCCATTTCTTTGTGTCTTCCTCCATTTCTTTCATGAGTACTTTAAGTTTTCTGAGTACAGATTCTTTGCCTCTTTGGTATTCCTCAAGGGTTTTGAGGTATTATTCCTAGGTATCTTATGGTTTTGGGTGCAATTGTAAGTGGGATTGACTCCTTAATTTCTCTTCTGTCTTGTTATTGGTGTATAGAAATGCAACTGATTTCTGAGCATTGATTTTATATCCTGACATTTTACTGAAATCCTGTGCAAGTTTTAGCAGATTTCGAGTGGAGTCTTTTGGGTTTTCCACATAAAGTATCATATCATCTGCAAAGAGTGATAGTTTGACTTCTTCTTTGCTGATTTGGATGCCTTTAATTTCTCTTCATTGTCTGATTGCTGAGGCTAGGACTTCTAGGACTATGTTGAATAGCAGTGGTGATAATGGACATCCCTGCCGTGTTCCTGACCTTAGTGGTAACGCTCTCAGTTTTTCTCCTTTCAGAGTGATATTCGCTGTGGGTTTTTCATAGATGGCTTTGATGATAGTGGGGTAGGTACCTTCTGTCCCTACACTGTGAAGAGTTTTGGTCAAGAAAGGATGCTGTACTTTGTCAAATGCTTTTTCAGCATCTATTGAGAGTATCATATTGTTCTTGTTCTTTCTTTTATTAATGTATTGTATCACATTGATTGATTTGTGGATGTTAAACCAACCTTGCAGGCCTGGAACAAATCCCACTTGGTTTTGGTTAATAGTCCTTTTAATGTACTGTTGGATCATATTGGCTAGTGTTTTGGTGAGAATTTTCGCATCTGTGTTCATCAAGGATATTGGTCTGTAATTCTCTCTTTTGATGGGGTCTTTGTCTGGTTTTGGAATCAAGGTAATGCTGGCCTCATAAAATGAGTTTGGAAGTTTTCCTTCCATTTCTATTTTTTGGGACAGTTTCTGGAGAATAGGTATGCATTCTTCTTTAAATGTTTGGTAGATTTCCCTTGGGAAGCCGTCTGGTCCTGGACTCTTGTTTGTTCAGAGATTTTTTTTTTTTTAAGATTTTATTTATTTATTTGACAGACAGAGATCACAAGTAGGCAGAGAGGCAGGCAGGGTTGGGTGGGGGGTGGGGGGAAGCAGGCTCCTTGCCAAGCAGAGAGCCCAATGTGGGGCTCAATCCTAGGACCCTGGGATAATGTCTGAGCTGAAGGCAGAGGCTTTAACCCATTCAGCCTCCCAGGCACCCCTTATTGGGAGATTTTTGATGACTGTTTCAATATCCTTACTGGTTATGGGTCTGTTCAGGTTTTCTATTTCTTCCTGGTTCAGTTTTGGTAGTTTATATGTCTCCAGAAATGCATCCATTTCTTCTAGATTGTCAAATTTGCTGGTGTAGAATTGCTCATACTGTGTTCTTATAATTGTTTTTATTTCTTTGGTATTGGTTGTGATCTCTCCTCTTTCATTCATGATTTTATTTATTTGGGTTTTTTCTCTTTTCTTTTTGATAAGTCTGGCCATGGCTTTATCAGTCTTATTAATTCTTTCAAAGAACCAGCTCCTAGTTTTGTTGATTTGTTCTATTATTATTTTTTTGTTTGTTTCTATTTCATTGATTTCTGCTCTGATCTTTATTATTTCTCCTGCTGGGTTTAGGCTTTCTTTGTTGTTCTTTCTCCAGCTCCTTTAGGTGTTGGGTTAGGTTGTGTATTTGAAACCTTTCTTGTTTCTTGAGAAAGGCTTGTATTGCTATATATTTTCCTCTCAGGACTGCCTCTGTTGTGTCCCACATATTTTGAACCATTGTGTTTTCATTATCATTTGTTTCCATGAATTTTTTCAATTCTTCTTTAAATTTCCTGGTTGACCCATTCATTCTTTAGTAGGATGCTCTTTAGCCTCCATGTATTTGGATTCTTTCCAACTTTCCTCTTGTGATTGAGTTCTAGCTTCAGAGCATTGTGGTCTGAAAATATGCAGGGAATGATCCCAATCTTTTGGTACTAGTTGAGACCTGATTTGTGACCCAGGATATGATTTATTCTGGAGAATGTTCTATGTGCACTAGAGAAGAATGTGTATTCTGTTGCTTTGGGATGAAATGTTCTGAATATATCTGTGATGTCCATCTGATCCAGTGTGTCATTTAAGGCCTTTACTTCCTTGTTGATTTTTTTGCTTGGATGATCTATTTCAGTGAGAGGGGTGTTACGGTCCCTACTATTATTGTGTTATCATTGATGAGGTTTTTTTTTATTTTGTTATTAATTGGTTTATATAGTTGGATGCTCCCATGTTAGGGGCATAGATATCTAAAATTGTTAGATCTTCTTGTTGGACAGACCCTTTGAGTATGATATAGTGTCCTTCCTCATCTCTTATTATAGTCTTTGGCTTAAAATCTAATTGATCTGATATAAGGATTGCCACCCCAGCTTTGCTTTGATTTCCATTAGCATGGTAAATTGTTTTCCACCCCATCACTTTAAATCTGGAAGTGTCTTTGGGTCTAATATGAGTTTCTTGTAGACAGCATATTGATGGGTTTTGTTTTTTTATCCATTCTGATACCCTGTGTCTTTTGATTGGGGCATTTAGCCCATTTACGTTCAGGGTAACTACTGAAAGATATTAATTTAGTGCCATTGTATTGCCTATAAGGTGAATGTTACTGTATATTGTCTCTGTTCCTTTCTGGTCTACTACTTTTAGGCTTTCTCTTTGTTTAGAGGACCCCTTTCAATATTTGCTATAGAGCTGGTTTGGTGTTTACAAATTCTTTTAGTTTTTGTTTGTCCTGGAAGCTTTTTGTCTCTTCTTCTATTTTCAATGATAGCCTAGCTGGATATAGTATTCTTGGCTGCATGTTTTTCTTATTTAGTGCTCTGAATATATCATGCCAGCTCTTTCTGCTCTGCCATGTCTCTGTGGATAAGTCTGCTGCTAATCTAATATTTTTACCTTTGTATGTTACAGACTTCTTGTCCCGGGCTGCTTTCAGGAGTTTCTCTTTGTCACTAAGACTTTTGTAAGTTTCACTATTAGGTTACAGGGTGTGGACCTATTTTCATTGATTTTGAGGGGGTTTCTTTGTGCCTCCTGGATTTTGATGCTTGTTCCCTTTGCCATATTAGGGAAATTCTCTACAATAATTCTCTCCAATATACCTTCTCCTCCCACCCTCGCTTTCTTCATTTTCTGGAATCCCAATTATTCTAGTATTGATTCATTTTATGGTTTCACTTATCTTTCAAATTCTCCCCTCAAGGTCCAGTAGTTGTTTGTCTCTCTTTTGCTTAGCTTCTTTATTCTCCGCCATTTGATTTTCTATATCACTAATTCTCTCTTCTGCCTCATTTATCCTAGCAGTAAGAGCCTCTTTTTTTTTTTTTTTTACTGTACCTCATTAATAGCTTTTTTGATATCAGCTTGGTTAGATTTTAGTTCTTTTATGTCTCCAGAAAGGGCTTTTATTTCTCCAGACAGGGTTTCTCTAATATCTTCCATGCCTTTTTTGAGCTTGGCTAGCACCTTGAGAATTGTCATTCTGAACTCTGTATCTGACATATTACCAATGTCTGTATTGATTAGGTCCCTAGCCTTTGGTACTGCCTCTTGTTCCTTTTTTGTGCTGAGTTTTTCTACCTGGTCATTTTATCCGGATAAGAATATATGAACAAGAGAATAAAATATTAAAAGGGTTGCAAAGGCCCCAGAAAAATGTATGCTACCAAATCAGAAGGGACCCCAAATCATGGGGAGAAAAAGAGGGTAAAAAGAAGTTTAAAAAATTTTTTTAATTAAATAAATATAAATATAAATATATATATATACATATATATATATATATGTATATATATATATTTGACTGGTGAATAGAACAGAACCACCCACTTGATTTGGGGTATATTTTGTTTTCTTAGAAGAAACTACCTCCTAAAATTTTTTAAAGAAAGAAAAACATATATATATATATATATATATATATATATATATATATATATATCAAAATAAGGGTAAACATGATAATGGGATGGAATATGACTTTAAGGATGAAAATTTTAAAAATTCTAAAAAAAGGAATTGATAAGATAAGTTGGTTGGGAAAAGAAAGTGGAGAGAATTTGCTCGGGCTAGAGACTAGAAAAAAAGCCCTGTGCTAGATTTAGGGTATATTTTGATCTATTTAGTATCCCAAAAATTTTTTAGAAGAAAAAACCCTATATGTATACAAAAAATAGAGTTAGATACAGTGAAGGATAAAATATGACTATAATAATGAAGGTTTAAAAAGATTTTTTTTAGAAAGGTATTTTTAAGATAAACTAGTTTAAAAACCATTAAAAGAGGGGCGCCTGTGTGGCTCAGTGGGTTAAAGCCTCTGCCTTTGGCTCAGGATTGATCCCAGGGTCCTGGGATCGAGTCCCGCGTCGGGCTCTCTGTTCAGCGGGGAGCCTGCTTCCTCCTCTCTCTCTCTGCCTGCCTCTCTGCCTACTTGTGATCTCTGAGTGTCAAATAAATAAATAAAATCTTAAAAAAAAAAAAAAACGTTAAAAGAAGAAGGAGTAAAAGTTAAAAAAAATTAGAATAAAAAAATAAAATTTTAAAAGTTTAATTAATTTTGCAAGACTAAAGAATCATAGGGAGAAAGCCCTGAATTTCATGCTTTGCTTTCCCTTCCTATGGAATTCCGCTGTTCTCCTTGATCAGCGAGCTTGGTATAGGCTGGATGTTCTTGCTGATCTTCTGCGGGAGGGGCCTGTTGCTGAGATTCTCAAATGTCTTTGCCTGAGGCAGAATTGCCCTGCTCTTGTCAGGGGCCGGGGCTAAGTAATCTGTTCGGGTTGGCTCTCAGGAGCTTTTGTTCCCTCAAGGCTTTCTGCTTTCCATACCATGCTGGAGGATGGGAATGAAAATGGCGGCCTCCCAGTGTCCAGCTGGAGGAGCTGAAATCTCAGGGCCCCACCCGTCAGCGCCCTCAGAGAAAAACACTCAATCCTTCCCATCTCCCTGATTTCCCTGTGCTCTGAGCTCACCTGGCCTGTGACCGAGCATTTCTGTCTCTGGTACACAGTCCCATTTGGAGTCTCCAAACCCAGCAGATTCCTGCCTCCAAAAGAAGTTGAGTCTCTCTGGATCTGCCACTTGTGGGGTCCCTGCTCAAAGAGCAGTGGCCCGACTATGCTAAGGATCACGGTTTACGGTAACCCTGAGCTGAGAGCCCACTCCTCAGCTCCGTTTCTGTAGCCGGCTTCCCTGCTCTGATACCTGTGAGCTCCACTACACTCAGACACTTCCGATCCTGCTGTGACCCTGCAGGACCTGAGACCACGCTGTACCCGTGAGGCCTCCATGCCCACTTAGCCTCTGGAGTGATGTCCTTCAGTGGAGCAGACTTCTAAAAGTTCGAATTTTGTGCTCCAGTGCTCTGCCGCTTGCCGGGAGCCGGCCCCTCTTCCTGTAGCTTTGAGTTCACTTCTCTGCACATGCTACCTTTCAGAAAGTGGTCAATTTTCTGTTTCTAGAATTGCTGCTCTTCTTCTCTTCGGTCTCCTGTTGGGTTTGTAAGTACTCGGAATGGTTTGATAACGATCTAGCTGAACTCCTGCGACCTGATGTCAGCTCAGTCTGCTGCTCCTCTGCCCTCTTCTCCCCTTCTCGGATGAGGTCCTTTTAAGTTTTTACTTTTGCAGTGAAATTGTCCATCTACCTAGACAAACCTATAAAGGTGTGTGCAGAGAGCTAACTGTATGAACCTGAGTTGGGTTCGTGCTCAGGTTGTTAGGCCATGGGGAAAAAAAAAAGGCTGTGGGTTTCATGCTATGATGTTGAAGCTTCAGATTCAACCCAATATAAAAGTTGAAGGAAGTTTTCTTTTCTCCCATTAAGAAGTAACATTTCTTTCAGCATATAACTTAAAGGAACCTGAAAGAGAAACCATAATCATACACAGCATGTATCTTCTGCTTATAGAATTGTTACTGGCCTGCCAGAACAGTTTACTATCATTATCACAAGTACTCAGTGTGGAAATCAGAGATGGATCATAGTGGTTAAGACCACAGATTTTATCATCAGGCCTTCTGATTTCAATCCTGGTTCTGACCTAGAGAAAGTTATTTAAACCCTGGGGCTTCAGTTTCCTTCTCTATAAAATGGGACTAGTAATTATAATAATAGTGCCTGCTTTGTTAATTGACATAGGATTATGTGAGTTAACTCCTATAAAGCAATTTAGAATAGAATCTAGCCCCTCATAAGCCCTCAATTTAATACATCTCAGCTTTATTACTGTTATTGTTTTTATTAATGTTATAATTTAATAATGATATTTTGTCATTCTCACAGGCTGCTTTATTATAACAAGTTAAGAAGGATACAAAAACATTTCAACTAAACTGGTCACAAATTTAATGACTGAGCCCCTAGGCTCAGTCATTTGAGCATTCAACTCTCAGTTTCTGCTTTGGTCGTGGTCTCTGGGTCCTGGGATGGAGCCCTGAGTTGGGATCTGCGCTCTGTGGGGAGTCTGCTTAAGATTCTCTTGTCCTCTGCCCCTCCCCCCACTTGTGCACACACGTTCTCTATCTCTGAATTGAATAAATAAACTCTTTAATAACATAAAAAAATTGAGCCCAAAGATAGGTTTAATGTTTGCCGGAAAGGAAATGATTTATAGAGTTTGTAGGCTTTTGGAATCTAAGTAGGTCAAGAGGAATGCCTCCTCCATATGCAAGTCCTCAGAGTTCATTAGGGAACTGATACCACAAGAAACCTCTCTGAAGAGTTTAGCAGTTTCTCACTGAAGATCACAGCTGCTGTGAACATTATCTTATTTATGGTCCTTTTTCTAAGGGATTGTGCTGAAGAAAAGGTTGCCAGCATCGATTTTGTGTGGCTGTTAGCCTCTAGATAGGTCTTACTGGATTCAGCGCTCTGCTCTATTCCTCTGCTCTGGTGGTGGGAAGTAGATGTCAAATCTGTCAGCAGGATAGGACTATGCTCAGATGAATCCAGGACAAAGGATTGTTCTGATTGGGTAGAGGAGCTTGCAAAATCCCTTGTTTCTAAGAACTGAGTACTTGTGATAATGATAGTAAACTGTTCTGGCAGGCCAATAACAATTCTATAAGCAGAAGATACATGCTGTGTAAAGCAAAAAGTATTTTGAATCTCCTTTCTTTCTGATATAGCTTGTTAATTTTCCCCCCTCCGCTTTATTGAGGTATAATTGACTCTGGTTATATTTCTTCACATTATTCTGCTATATAAATAATTTCTTTAAAGGCCCTGAATTCTAAGAAAGCAAGGATTTTATTTTTAATACTGTCCTTCAGTTTTTAAAAAAGTGTACATTTTTAGTATTTTGTCAGTACTAAGTTCCTTGATACTGGCATTATAGGATGTGAAAATTTAAATTATCTATTGCCTGCCCTTTTTGTTGGCATTTAAGATAGAGTAAATCCATATAATCCAGATATGAATTCTTGACATCATAACAAATAAGGTTCAAGATCTTGTGGAGCAGATAAGTGTCTTTATGTCGAGACCTCAGCTAAGAGAATCCTTTGTGGAAATAAAGCTTTTCTCTCCTCTCCTCTCATTTTTTGACAGTGACTTTGGATTATAGAAGGTGCTAAACCCAACACCTGTAAGTCAAACTTAGCATGTGAAGCAAGCTATTGTCTCTACTAAAAATACTTCCTTTCATAGCCTTTCTTTCCCAGTATTTTGCTTTGGAAGAAATTGAGACTTCCCGTAAAACAGTGGAGAGAGTACGGAGCAGAGTTTTTCAACCTTGCAGTACCGACATGTAGTTCTGTGTTGTGGGGTCTGTCCTGGGCATGGTAGCACATTTAACACCAGCCCTGGCTTCTACCTACTGGACACTGGTCACAACAATCAAAAGTGACTCCAGATGTTGTCATTTGTCTACTGTGGGGCAAAATTACCTCAATTGAGAGCCACTGGGGTAGAGAATAATGAAGAAATGCAAAAAAGCCTCAGGAAAAAAATGGGGCTAATTGGTAGTAGAAAAACACTGAGGGGCTTGGGTTTTCTCAGTCAACAAAAGTTTCTATTTTTTAAAACATAAGAACCGAAGAAGACATTTGGAAATTACTTGTCACACCTAAGCTGAAGTATTAATACCTTAATCACACTGAGATCATAAACTAATCAATAAGAATATGGATAAGTAAAATATATATATATATATAAGTAGACAATGCATACACAACAGTTCCCACACAGAAATGTAATGGCAAACGTGAAATGTTCAAACTTATCTATAACATCGATCATTTCTCTATTCGTACTGTTTTTCTACAGTTCAGTCCAAAAAAGTCATTAGATGAGGCAGAGCAAAGTAGGTACTTGGTTTGTCAGGGCTATGGGAGAGGACAGTGCCACAAAGGCCCAGAGGAAAGTGTCAGAAGTGAGTGGGAAGAGAGGAGGACATTCCCAAGTTCGTGTTAGAGTTGGACAGGGGAGGGGCAGAGTCGTGGCTTGTTGTGGAAAGGGAGGAACCAAGAATGAAATGACTCTGTTCATTGGAAATACTGGTGTGAGCTTATACTCAGTAGAGAAAGTCAAGGATGTGCAGAATTAACTATCGACGTAAATTCAGGTGTGCGTTCTGCTTACCTGTATCCCAGCTCTGTCTATGAGGAGACTCTGGCTGCAGAATAGCTGGTACCCCATTCCTTAGTGCATTGGATTCTGATCGCTCTTCTCTACCTAAAGTGCTCCTTGGAGAAATGGCTGATTCTAGGGCTGGGACAGAGAAAGTAGATGAACCTAGAGTATCTTGCTCTGTAATTAGAGAAATTACTCAAAGAAAAGTCGGGGATACATCAAAAGGACCTGGGAGCCAGCTTGAAGAGGCTCCCACGAACGCAGTCTGGGACAGTGCGATCATCAAAACGACAGTGAAAGGTTATAACCCATTAAGTAAAACAGAAACTCATGAGTCCATACTGATCGGAAACAGTGCTTAAAGTCTAAGTTTGATGAGGAATGGGACGTGTGCGTAGTCTCACAGTAACTCTCCACGTCCCCCAGTACTTACTAATTTCAAAGGGAAAAAGGGAAGCTTCACAGGGGAAAGGCCTGGCAGACACCACCTTAACCATGTGATCCAAGTTGATAGCATCAGCACGAAGACTGATTGAAGCTGTGTGCCACCCGATGGAATGTGATGAGAACACATCGTCTTCACTGTGATGTTCATGCCGGAGGTGCACAACCTGAATGCAATCATGAGGAAACATCAGGTAAACCCAAACCATTATACAAAATAACTCTCCCCTAATCTTCAAAAGTGTCAAAGTCGTGAAAATGAAGGAAACCATAAGCTTTGAGCTGGACCCATTCTCTGAGGAAGTCATTAGGAAATGATTGGTGAACTTGAAATTGAGTCTACCGATTACATGGCTGTGATGTGACCGTGTCACTGTGTTGTTACCTGCTTTTCATGGTTGTGGGCAGGATTGTGTCATTGTGTTTCAGAAATACACAGTTTGGAGGTGATGGGGCAACTAACTCTCATATGGTTCAGAAAAAAATAAATCTTACTGTTTTTGCAGCTTTTCTCTAAGTTTGAGATTCTTTCAAAATAAGAAATAAATAGCAAAATTAGTAATGGCTGGGCCGGTGGTCTTATACCATGCTGGTGTAGCCTCTGAAGAGCAAACAGTAGGTTTTGAAAGCCTCAAACATCATCATATCCTGACTGACATCTGGTATTATGTTGTAAGTAAACGAAGAAAAAGATCTATTGAACAGATCATTGTATTATAGGGCCAAGTGGCAGTCATATTAATAGACTGTATGTGTCGGGGGCTCTTACCTGTTTACAGATCTCTTGTGAAAGACTGGGGCTCCCTTCCTCCATCATTCTCATCATTCTTAGTCCTGGCCCTTCAAGGCTGGGTGGCTCTGAGTGGTCCGACACTGGCTAACCTATTTTCCCCTTACTGGCTTTCAGTATAGATTTTATTTCTGCTGGAGTAATTCAAATTTCCTTGTTTTCTTTATCTTTTATCTTAACTATCTTCCAGGCTCCCGGCCTCCTCCTTCCTCTCTGCCAGTCCCTCTCTGCCCATCCCTGCCCCTCCTCCACAGAACCCCTGCCTTCTTGCATATCCATGAGGACAGGCTTTGCCGGTTCCTGTGCTGGAACATTTTCAAACCCCGCCTTCCCTGTTGCGCTCCCTTCCCCTGGCCCTGTGTCTAACCTGCCCCTGCCCACAGACAGCATCACCTTGGCTGTGAGCAGCTCAGGATGCCCCCTCTGATGTTAGCAGTGATGGTTGCTTGGGTTTCTGGATCTTCATTTTCAAACTGGTGGCCAATTGTTAGAAGCTAGAACACTCATTCATCAGTGTGCACTGAAAGAAAATTCTCCTCTGATGGCTGAGTATGGGATCTTTTCTTTAGTTTATTGTTATTGTGCCTACTAGCTTCTGTAGATCGCCACTGGTATTTCAGTGGGGAATTAAAGGAGAATTTCTGCTCAAGTCCACAGAGCTTAAAACATCTGCTGTAAGTAAATAATCCTTTAAAATATTCACAGTCGGGCGCCTGGGTGGCTCAGTGGGTTAAAGCCTCTGCCTTCGGCTGAGGTCATGATCTCAGGGTCCTGGGATCGAGCCCCACATCGGGCTCTCTGCTCTGCAGGGAGCCTGCTTTCTCCTCTTTCTCTGCCTGCCTCTCAGCCTACTTGTGATCTCTGTCTGTCAAATAAATAAATAAAATCTTTAAAAGAAAAATAAATAAAATACAATATTCACAGTGAAAACAATAAAATTAAAAAAAAAATGTATTCACGGTATCCTTACAAGGATTCTTTTTCTGATTACTTAACACACAAGGAAAGTATGTTTGGGAAAAGTTAGTAATGTGACTGGTTAACCAGCTCATAAGTAGCAGAGTCAGGATTAAGCCCACATCTCTTGATTCAGAATTCACGAAACTTGGCTGTTATGTGAAACCCCTGTTCATCCAGAAAGCATGAATGCGATGTTATCTGATCACCAGGAAGTCATGCGATCTCTGCAGTTTGTTCTCAGGACACATGCTTTCTCCTAATAATAAATCCCTAATGAAAGCCGAATTTCCCCAGTGCCTTTGAATTCTAAGTGATGTGTTTTGTTTTTTTTTTTTCTGCATTCTTCTCTTTTTCTTATTTCCTGTTTACTAGATAATACTAATAAGGCAGAACATGAACTGTACACCAGGTTTCAGCTCTGTTCTCAGAAAGCAGGAGTATGGACATTTGGTGCTGTGTAATAGAGAAAATACAAGAAAAGCACATCATCTCTTTGTAGTACAGGCTATGATTTTCAGTGCAATTTTTCTCTGATCCATTCATCCACCTTCCCACAAATATATTTTTGCATTCTTCTGCTGTGAAACATGCCAACCTGTCTCCTACCTGCACACCCCTTTCGGCTTGTGCTTCACCCCACGTTGCTTTTGTCTCTGCTTTGCTGCATTGGCGAGACTTCCATTGTTACATTATCCTAATAAAAAAACCCCACAAATTCAAAATTAGATAAATTTAATATATCAAACCCATAACTGTTACATTACAGTCTAGAAATCAGGTCAGAACTGCTGCTATGTAATAAAATTATGCAAGTGGATTAAAAAAAAAAAAGCAGTAGGTGTCGAAGGAGAGATTCTTGACATGGCAATTTTCTCATATTTAAAGCACACACAAAAAGCCTATGGAATGTAATCTGTCTTCTTGGCACATTTGAAAACAGTCCTGAATTCTGCGTTCTCCTCGTGGAAATGGCATTCATGTACCTATTCGTTCTTTCGAAATAGTAAGCATGCTCTCTTGGTGCAGCAGAGTGGAAATGGTGCCTATGGAAAACGGACAGTGGAGGGTTTTTTTCTCCGTGTGGATTAAAATCACAGCATGCTCCTCTGGTCCCTGATTTGCCCAAAATGTACCCTAGGACCTTGTGGGATCGCCCTCCTCTTGCCGGCGTCAGGGGTGTGGGTGGAGCAGACACACAGCTCTGTATATCGACAGAGGATCGGAACAGATAGGACAGCATTCTGCTTTTTTCCCTGCTGCGGTGTTTCCTTGTGGGAGGGGCGTGGCTACGGGGAGGGTGGCAGTTGGTCAAACCGCATTCACACAAATTCCGTTTTTCCACTCGGGTTCGCGTTTACCACAGAAGAGCATATGCACATGCTATCAGCGGAGGTGATTACAAAAACTGTTAATGCCTCCTGGAAGGTGACATCACAAACTGTCAAGGCTTCTTGCCAGGGAGAATGTAGAAATGGCAGGTGCCACCTGTTGTTTAAACCGGAGAATAGCTCCAAGTTCTGTTGCAGGAATCTAAGGGCAGCACGAGGCATAAATATCCTGTGAGCTTCTCTCTTTTCCCCTCACACTGAAGCTCCAACGCCTTATTTATAATCTCACACATTTGTTATAAAGTGAGCTATCAAATGTGCATTTTCACAGCGTAGGAGAAGATATTTGAGTTAAAATCATTCACGGGGTCCTTGTTTACGACTGTGTGTGAATTTCAGTATTTTCCTACATACAGTGCGGCTTGGGGCTCTTGATGTTGGCTGATTTTTCCCTTAAGAAAACAGAACAGAAGCAAAAAAGGAATTTTTCTTCCTTAGAGCTGCCAATGATGGATGAAAACGTCAGAAAGTACTTAGAACCACCGTCACGTTCTCTTCCAGTGAGCCATTCATCCACAGCCCATGATAGCCAATACTCGTTGCATTGGTTCATTTGGGTGTCAGGTGACTTGCTTTGTTCCTGGACGTTGGGTCCTTCTGCAGGGAGGAAAGGATAGCTCTGGAGGGCTTGAAGCGCTGGTGTTAAGTTTATGTAGTGGAGCAAATGTGAACTTTATAGGAGGAGAGGTGTTTTGCTTTTGTTTTTTTTAAGCTTTACTCTTTTAAATATTTTATTTATTTATTTTAGGGAGAGAGAAGCATGAGTGGGGGGAGGAGCAGAGGGAAAAGAAGAGAGAGAATCTCAAACAGACTCCGCGCTGAGCATGGAGCCTGACTTGGGGCTCGATCACACGACCCTGAGATGATGACCTAAGCTGAAATCAACACTCAGACACTTAACAGACTGAGCCACCCAGGTGCCCCTAAAGCTTTATTTTTTTCTTAAGTAATCTCTGTATCCATCTTGGGGCTCGAACTCATGGCCCTGAGCTCAAGAGTCCGATGCTCTAGACTGAGCCAACCTGACCCCCCTGTGAGGAGGAGCTTCTGACAAATGATGTTTGATCATGTAGGTTACAGTACATCTTGTGAATTACCAAACTCTAATCGCCAGAGACTGATGCCCCCTGTGCTAGTTACCGTGGATAATTCAATAGCTATCTCAGAACGCAAGAGCTCTGTGCTTAGAAACAGACTGGAAGGCAGTACAAGGTCAAGTGAACGTAAGCATTATTGGATTCTAGTCTCTGAAGCTGTTGCTGTGTTTTAGACCATTTTTCACCATTCTGAATTTTAGGGAGCTGGCACTGGGGGCTTTGGTGAGTGCAGCCTCCCACCCAAAGCAGAGACAGCAGCCTCATAGTTGTCTCCTTTCCTGACATCCCCTTCCCCGATTTCTCACACATGGAGCAGGCCTGGAGTGCTGTCCTCATGACTCGGCTATGTCACTAACAGTGCACTTCAAGTCCTCTTATGAGGGTTGGCACCAACCAGTGGTGTTCATGTCCGCCTTTTAAATTCAAGAAGGTCAGAGCTCAGGCAGAGTAATAAAAGGAAATGCAGAAACAGCAGGAAGTAATAGACGGGGGAGGCAGAAGGCATTTGAGGGCTGGTTCTCAACTTTGGGCACATTCTTAAGCTCTTGGGGCCTTGATGTCCCCATCTATTAAGTGGGAAATTGAGGCCAGTTCAGAAGATTTGGAGGTTTCTTGTACCTATAATTATAGGCAAACCTCAGAAATATTGCAGTGTTGGTGTTAGACGACCTCAATAAAGTGATTATTTCAATTAAATTGGTCAAATGAAATACTTGGTTTCCCAGTACATATAGAAGCTATGTTTATACTATACTTTGGTATAGTAAGGTTCCAATAGCAATTATGTCTAAAAAACAACATATATATTTTAATTAAAAATACTTTATTGCTAAAAAATGCTAATCATCAGAGTTTTCAGCAAGTCATAATCTTTTTGCTGCTGGAGGGTTTCGCCTCCACATTGATGGCTACTGACTGGTCAGGGTGGTGGGCACTGAAGTTTGGGTTGGCCATAGAAATTCCATAAAATAAGATAACAGTGAAGTTTGCCTCATCGATGGATGCTTCCTTTCATGAGGGATTTCTCCTGAGCATGCGATGCTGCTTGATAGCATGGGACCCATGGGAGAAATTCTCCCAGAATTGGAGTCAGTCCTCTCAAACGCTCCTGTTGTCTTATCAACTTAGTTTATGGGATATTCTGAACCTTTGTTGTCGTTTCAACGGTCTTCACAGCATCTCCAGCAGAAGTACATTCCATCTAAGAAACTACTTTCTTTGCGCCTCCATGAGAAACAACTTCATCCGTTCAGGTTCCATCATGAGGTTGCAGCCCGTCCGTCCCGTCCTCGGGCTCCGCTCCTGATTCTCATTCTCCTGCTCTTTCCTCCCCGTCTGCCGTGACTTCCTCCCCTCAACTCTTGAACCCCTCAGAGTCACCCAACTTCTTCCAAACCCTTATTAATGTTGATATTTTTATTTCTTCCCATGAATCCCAGATGTTCTTAATGGTATCTAGGATGGTGAATCCTTTCTAGAAGGCTTTCAATTTACTTTGTCCAGATCCATCAGAAGAATCACTATCTATGGCAGTTGTAGTCTTAAAAAATTTGTTTTTTCAGTAATAAGATTTGAAACTTTGATCCATGAGTTTAGAATGGATGTTGTGTTCACAGGCACAAAAACAACTCATTGTCCGTCTCCATCAGAGCTCTTGGGTGCCCAGGTGCATTGTCAGTGAGCAGTAATGTTTTGAAAGGAATCTTTTTTCTGAGCAGTGTGTCCCAAAAGTGGACTTGAAATCTTCAGGAAACCAGGTTGTCGTCCAGGCCTTGTTGCTCTGGTCACAGAGCACAGGCAGAGTAGACTTAGCATTCTTCTTAAGGGTCCTAGGATTTCTGGAATGGCACCTGAGCGCTGGCTTCCCCTTAAAGTCACCAGCTGCACGAGCCCCTCACAGGAGAGTCAGCCTGCCCTTTGAAGCTTTGAAGCCAGGCATTGACTTCTCTCTGGTTGTGAAAGTTCTAGATGGCATCTTCCAGGGCAAGGCTGTTTCATCAACATTGAAATCTGATCTTGTGTGTGGCTGCTTTCATGACTTCTCGGAGCTGGATCTTCTGGAGAACTTGCTGCAGCTTCTTCGTCAGCGCCTGCTGCTTCAACTTGCACTTCTGTCCAGACGACTTCTTTCCTGAAGCCTCGTGAACCAACCTCTTCCAGCTTCAGACTTCCCTTCTGCGGCTCCCTCACCACTCTGAGCCCTCTTAGTGCTAAAGACAGTCAGGGCCTTGCTCTGTGTTAGGCTTTGGCTTAAGGGAATGTCGTGGCTGATGGTTCTTCTGTCCAGACGACCGAAATGTCCTCCGTATGCGCTGTAAGGCTGTTTCGCTCTCTTCTCATTCATGCGTTCTCTGGAGTAGCCCTTGTCATTTCCTTCATGAACTTTCCCTTTGCGTTCACAGCTCGGCTCATGCTTGGTGCTAGAAGCCCAGCTTCCATCTTATCTCAGCTTCCACACGCCTTCTGCACTCAGTCACATCTAACTTTTTTTTTTTTTTTTTAAGATTTTATTTATTTATTTGACAGATAGAGATCACAAGTAGGCAGAGAGGCAGGCAGAGAGAGAGAAGGAAGCAGGCTCCCCACTGAGCAGAGAGCATGATGCAGGGCTCGATCCCAGGACCCTGAGATCATTACCTGAGCCGAAGGCAGAGGCTTAACCCACTGAGCCACCCAGGCACCCCCACATCTAACTTTTGATTTAAAGTGAGAACATGCGACTCTCCCTTTCACTTGAACATGGAGGCCATTATAGGGTTATTAATTGGCTCAGTTTTGGCATAGCTGCATCTCAGGGAATAGGGGGCCTGAGGAGAGGGAGAGAGATGGGGAACGGCTGGTCCGTGGAGCTGTGGGAACACACACATTTATCAGTTGAGTTTGCCTGTCTTCTCTGGGTGTGGTTTGTGGTCCCCCAAAAGTTATAATAATTATATTACAGAGTGCTGATCCCAGGTCACCATGACAAATAGAATAATGATGAAAATGTTTGAAATTGTGTGAGAATTACCAAAATGTGACACAGAGGCGCGAAGTGAGCGAAGGCTGTTGGGAAATGGGTGCTGACAGACTTTCCTGATTCAGGGTGGCTACAAACCAGCCACAAACCTTCCATTTGTAAAAAACAAAAACGAAAAGCCACAATACCTTCCAAGTGCAGCAATGTGCAGAACAACAGAACAGGGTGTGCCTGGTGTGTGTGTATTTGGGGTTTACCTTGCGAGTGTGCCATTAGATAGACGTAAAGCTCTGTTTAAACTGCAGGTTTCCAGTGTGAGTGCAAGCCTGTCCTTTCCCGGGATCACAAGTGGTGACAAGATGATCTCTCCAGTCCTCACCCAGGCGCACGATTCTGGGAGAAGGTTACTTGCTCCTTCCATGATACATGTTCTTCAGGGTTTTCCTAGGAGACTCACGGATAAACTAGAATAAACACAGCTTGCTTTGGAGGAGCACAATTTTTCCTTCACTCTCCTTAGCCTAACATTTTTGATCTTCAGCACATAATATCTAAAGGGATGACAAATTTTATATTCATAAAGAATGTGTCATATTTAATACTGGATATCTTCTTTTTTAAAGATGTATTGATGTATATGTTTTAGAGAGAAAGAGAGAGAGAGAGCGATCAGGGGGAGTAACAGAGGGAGTGGGAGAGAATCCTCAAGCCGCCTCGTCAGTGGACTCAGATCATGACCTGAACCAAAATCAAGAGTTGGCTGCCTAACAGACTGAGCCACCCAGCTGTCCTAGGCCTGATGCCATGTTTGGGAACAATTGCTTGAGACCTCCAAACAGCGTCAGCTGTTTCCGTTCCTGAATTCCGTGTTGCTCATTGCCTTGAGGTTCTCGAGGTTGCCGCTCCTTTATTTCGTTCACGGTCAGGTCGTCAGTAGCCCTGCCGTCATGTGTTCATGGTGTTGCTGATGTTAAGTACAGCCAGTGGAGGAGGGGGTCTGCGTAGAGGAGGGGGCTCCTTTCTGTGAAGACACTCCCATTCTGTGCTGTCTGTGCTGGGTCCTCTCTGGGCAGGAAAGACAGCTCTTTTGTTACATGAGACAGGCCAGTGTTTGGTACCTGCTGATTAAAGTGTTCCTTCCTTCAAGTCCAGGAAGGCTGTAGCTGAACTCAGGCTACACACTTTGGGGGTATCTTGGAAACAGACCTCATTGACTTCACCTGCTGTCCTTTGGTCCAAACAAGCCCCCCCAACAGCACAAACGAGCTCATTTTCCCTGGCTGTCCATCTCTGTTACTCACAGGAAATCCTCTCCGACTAAGCCAGAGTTCCGCATGGGTTGCTTATCGCTTCCCAGTTTTCTCACACAGTTTCTAGAAATGTGCAGAAAGGCAGATGTGCCAGAAGGACTTTTCACATTATCACCTGGGGCTTCCATCTGGGAAGTGGGGAGACCAGGCTTTTGTTGCCCTTTGGTAGGCCAGGGCACAAACATGGGTCCACCTGAGCATTCCTGAGCTGTTCCTCTTCACAGGTAGTATCTCCCCTCTCCACCCAGCTTCCCCAACACACATTGTCCCACCACACGCCCCACCCCCACACACTCACACACTCACACACTCACATTTCCTCTCTTCCTCCCCTCCCCCGAGCATCCTTCCCTTTTCTCCTATGCCCACCGTTTTTAGTCAGTTATAAGGTAGAGTGGCAAGGCTCACTTTTCCTACAAAGTCTATTTTTATTTTTATTTTTTAAGATAGTTTATTTATTTATTTGACAGAGAGAGAGAGAGAGAGAGAGAGATCACAAGTAGGCAGAGCAGCTGGCAGAGTGAGAGGGGGAAGCAGGCTCCCCACTGAGCAGAGAGCCCGATGCGGGGCTCGATCCCAGGACCTGAGATCATGACCTGAGCCAAAGGCAGAGGCTTAACCCACTGAGCCACCCAGGTGCCCCTACAAAGTCTGTTTTTACCCTAACAACTTTAAATTTACCTCAAGGGACCATTGCATAGAGTCAGATTTCTTGTAGCAAGCAGGGCCTGTTTGTGCTTTTAATGCAGACATCGAAAACACAATCATTATTTGTTAAACCAGTCTTAAAACATTGTAGAAATGATTCCCAAATGTGCAGTCCTTTTTCCTCACGCTCCAGACATCTAGTTGTCTTCCAAGTGCGTAAACACTGCTCCTTGGCCTTGGGAACAGCCGGGTCCTCAGTCACCACGTCTGCCATGGAGGCCAGCTGTGTGTGGAGACAGATTGAAGGTGAACTTCCAGTATCAAGAGGTGTGAGGCCTGACCTCTAACCAGGGCTCCCTCCTCATCACGGTTCTGACAGAGACTCTCATGTCAAGGAAGACATCCGGTAGCGATTGATAGTGAATCACCACCAACCGGAGCTTCAAAGAACTTGGCTCTCCGCCTCCCTTTTCTTAACCCCGTTGGCAGTTTTCACAGGATTCAGTTAGCGAGAGGCTTCTGTAATAAGCAGATGGTTATGTTTTACTTGTATAATATCATTTTAAAGGTGCCTCTTCACAACCATAACCCGTGGTTGTGTGGGCCAGTTGCAGAAAAGAGCAGACCTGGGGTCCAGGCCCTGGAGATGAGGACCGGAGCCCACCCAGGCGGATTGGCTGTCCTCGTTTGCTGGCCGTCCAGCGTTAGCTTCATGACAGCCCCTCACTGGCCGTCCAGCGTTAGCTTCATGACAGCCCCTCGTGGAGACAGACGACTGCTTCCATCTTGGATGAGCAAACCCATGTCCAGGGAAGTGGTCCAAGGTCAGAAAGTAGTTAGGTGAGAAACCAAGATTTAAATCCAGTTCCAAGCATCGTCTTCTCTCCACCATATGTAATGAATCCCCGGCTACAAACATTTGCTTTGCTGCTGTGCAAAAAATTTACACTTCTTCTCCCGAGTCTCAGAACGATGGGAATATCTTAGGCGTGCCATATTCTTTTTTTTTTTTTTTTTAAAGATTTTATTTATTTGACAGACAGAGATCACAAGTAGGCAGAGAGGCAGAGGTCTGCCATATTCTTGATGTGATCTTCCTTCCTGATCTTCCTCCCTTTATGTTTAATTGTTATCCCATTGTTGTTATTATTATTGTTTTTTGTTTTTTGTTTTTTTTTTCTGGTAACATCTGCCATCCCATGGGTCTTTCCAGAGAACAGTGTTTATTTCCCTTTTTATGGGTTGGCCCCACCCCCACTCAACACTATCCACCAAGTTCTTCTCCCAAACCCTATGCAGCCCTTTGTGTGTACATGTATTCTTGGGCTCCCAAGAATAGAGGCTCCTGTGTGAGGAAGCTGGATGAAAGCCTGGAAAGGTTATTTTGTTGAAATTCTTTCCTTGAAGTTCCTTTGGCAAAGGAGCCAGGCTGGAACTCTTACCAGAACAGTTGTGTTTCATAGTTACAGTATAATCGGGAGACTGTAATTCATGGCCATTAAATTGCTTCCTTTGAAGTATAAGAAAAACCAGAACAACTTTTATGGCCCCTTAACCCACAGGATTATAGTACACATGAATTAAAGTCAAGTGTGTTATGAACTCTCCCAGGTACCACAGCTGGCAGGATTCCATCTTCTCCCTCGTGCTCATTAATTGGTTGACTTTCAACTGAAAGTGGGGTGGAAGCTATCAGAATCTTGGAAGCCTCTTTCTTCTCTCTCATCTTTGCAGTTTTGTAAAAACAGCCCGAAGATGAGGGGTCTTCTTAGGGCAGCTCAACTAACAGGAGGACTGTTCTTTCTCAGTTGGATCCCTTCAGGAAAGGGCGGCAGAAAAAGAAGAATATATATGTTCCAGGCACTTCCTGCCTGTCAGCGCACTGCTGGCCATTCTGCGTCCCCGTGTTTGCTGATCATCACAGTCAGTCCCATGAAGTCACTAGTAGCATGAGCAGGCTCAGTAAATTCAGTCAGTCCAGGGTCACTCAGTAGAGGGCAGTGCCCAAGTTCCAGCTAAGAGATGGGAGCTAAGGCATGTGCTTTGCACCCAGCCAACAGCGCCTCCTGGAAATGATATCTGAGGCCATAGAAGAATCAAGAGCCCCATGTCCTGGGTCCGGATGTCCCGAGCACTATCTGTGCAGTAAATAACTGAGATTTATCCTGTTATCACCATCTTTCAGGAATTTAATGGAAAAACTGTGGCAAAAGAAAAGCAGTGAAAAATATATTAGTATTTAAAGACTCTCCCTGTGAAGTATTTCTAGCATATAGAATGAATATGTGTCTCACACTGTCTAATTTTAAGAGATGCTTAAAATCGATATCATTAGGAAAATTGGCAAAGTAGTTCTATATTGCTAGAAAAAGTACATCTCCTAAAGGGCAATGGTTTTATCATTAAAAATTTCATTGATAGCTGAGCTGATTTAAAAAGTGGTTGTGGGGAGCACCCGGGTGGCTCAGCCGGTTAAGCGTCTGACTCTTGGTTTCTGCTTGATCTCAGGGTTGTGAGATTGAGCCCGGCGTTGGGCTTCTGGCTCTGTGCTCAGCACGGAGTGTGCTTGAGATCCTCTCTCTCTGTCCCTGTGCCCCTCCCCAATTTGTGTGCACTCTCTCTCAAATCAATAAATAAATCCTTTTAAAAACTGAAGTAGTGGAGGTCATAGGGTAGCTCTATTTTTAACATTTTGAGAAACGGCCACATGTTTTCCAAAGTGGCTGTACCAGCTTGCATTCCCACCAACAGTATAAGATGGTTTCCTTTCTCCACAATACTGCAAAGATACAGTTGTAGTGAAAAGAAGGGGCACATGCAGCCAATGTTCATAGCAGCAATGTCCACAATAGCCAAACTATGGCAAGAGCCGAGATGCCCTTCAGCAGATTCATGGATAAAGAAGATGTGGTCTGTACACACAATGGAATATTACTCAGCCATCAGAAAAGATGAATACCCGACTTTTGGATCAATAAGGACAGAACTGGAAGGGATCATGCTGAGTGAAACAAGTCAAGAGAGAAAGTCAATCATCATATAGTCTCACTTACTTGTGGAGCATAAGGGATAACATGGAGGACATTAGAAGAAGGAAGGGAAAAATGAAGGGAGGGAATCGGGGTTGGGGGGACAAATGATGAGAGACGATGGACTCTGGGAAACAAACAGAAGGTTTTAGAGGGGAGGGGATGGGTTAGCCCAGTGCTGGGTATTAAGGAGGGCACATATTGCATGGAGCACTGGGTGTGATACACAAACAATGAATCATGGAACACGACACTAGAAACTAATGTGCTGTATGGTGACTAACATAACATAATAAAAAAAATTCTTAAAAATGGTGGAGGGTGTTCTTTCAGAATGTGGAATGTAGAATTATGTTCCACTTATTCTTAGAGGAGGCAACCCATAGGACATAAAAATTGGTGGACTTACATTGGACATGGTCCTTAGTAATAGATTTTGTCACCTGCATTTATTGCCTGGACCATCTTCAATATGGACTTCTTACTCCTAGGGAATTCTGGTTAGGTCATTGCAAGTCCCACCACGCCACTAGATGGCGCTGTGGTAGCATGGATTTGCCTGATGCCCCTGCCAGGGGTCTGAGAGACAGGTGAGAACTTTATGTTCTGCTGGGACCCCCCAGAGCCTAACGAAGTGTGAATTAGAGCTCATAGTATAACATCGTTGTTTTCACACTTCTGGTTCTGGGTCCATTTTTTTTTTTTTTTTTTTCTATGTGCCTGCACATCTTCACTTGCTGTTTCCTTGCTCCTGGACTGCCTTTCCTTCTATCTCTTTCTAACGCCTGCCCACCAATCCTCTTTGCCTATAAATTTCCCTCTTCTGTCCCTTACTCTGCACACTTGTTCTCTCTTTGACGGGTGGGTGCACAGCTCACTTACCTGGTGCAGTGATAGCCCGAGACGTTTCTCTGTGAGCCATACATGGGACCAGCTGTGGGGGGTAGGCTACTTTGCAGGGACATAATCATCATGCCCTTCAGACTGGGCTCTCTCCTCAGTCCTGGTACGGTCTCTTTATGCTTTTCCCTATCACGCATTCGGGGCTTTCTCAAGAGTAATCTGTCTGGTTCTAGTAAATACAGGCAGAGGAAGGACAGGGACTCTGGCACGGATAGAGAATGTGAGGGGTGTACCAACTACCTTCATCTTCTTGGGCATCATCGAGAAGCAGAGCTGAATCCTGTGTTGTTTTTTTGTTTTTTTTTTACATTTTTTTTCTTTTGTCAGAGAGTGAGCACAGGCAGACAGAGTGGCAGGCAGAGGCAGAAGAAGCAGGCTCCCTGCTGAGCAGGGAGCCCGATGTGGGACTCGATCCCAGGACGCTGGGATCATGACCTGAGCCGAGGGCAGCCACTTAACCAACTGAGCCCCCCAGGCGCCCCTGAATCCTGTATTTTGAAGTGGGGAAAGAAAGATCCCGAGGACCCCCAGGTCTCCTCTTGGTCAGTCTGGTGCTCTATCCTGAGCGGCTGCCTGCTCCAGAGAGGAAGAGTCTTGACAGATACAGAGAGGAACCATCGGCCAATGTTCCTTTATTGTAGGGCCTGCAATTCTGAATACTCAGAGGGGTGACTCAACTCTGACTAGTGTCTGTAGTTCAAAAGAGGGTCTTGAAAATCATTTCAACTATTTCGATTTCCCCCAGAAGGTGTTTGTCACTGCTGTGTGGGATTATTACCATTCCCGTCAACAGGCCACAGCTTTGCAAAACCAGGGATCACGTGATGGGAAATGGGTGTGGTTCTTAGAATTTTGGCAAGGATGTCTTAAGTCAAAACTCCCTATCTTTCAAACGTGGTGAATTCCTCATGTCTTTGGTTTCTAGGAGGAGGCTAGACACGGTCTCTTCAAAATACCCGGAGCAAGGAGAAACTGAAAACATCTGTACTCTCTAAGGTTGGAGATAGGTTGGCTTGAGAAGGCAGTGCTCATGGGAATCAGACTTGTAGGTGGGCGTGCATGTTTGGACTTGCCCGGCATATTTTCTCTTCGGTGCAATTCATCTTCTATTGAAATAAGACTTCCTCACTTGTCAGAAGCAACACTTTCCAAGATGTCATTCACACTAACAAATTATGTGACGTTCAGGTGAAGAGTTAGAAGGCGGTGTTTAGATCTGGCCTAAAACGGCCCAGAATGTGATTATATCTGCTGGCTGTAGGAAGATTGTTTATATTAACTTTGACCCTCACCTGCGTCAGAGGTGCAGGCCGAAGGCCCCATTGCTTAAGACTCGGGTAAATAATGTAAACATGTTGTTTGTTGGTGGGCTTCCCCTGACACCACTGCACTTGAAAAAGTAAGTTAGATCTTACTTAGATGAAACAAATCAGTCTCTAGGTGACCTAGACATTCCGTCTGTGTAGAATATATTTTCAAAGAAATGTGATCTTTTTGTTTTCCAACACTACATCAGCCAAGAATGAATTTAACATATACTCACCGATACCATATTATATTGAAGTGTATTCTCTGCCTTCGTGAATCCTAACAATTTACTAGACAAGATGCACTCAGTGAATAACCAATGATCAGCGTAAGGCCTGTAGGCCTAGTATTTGAGCTTTCTTTTATCTTGCGTAGTGAACACTCGAGAGACACTCCTTGATGACTGGGCCTTGCTGCAGAGTAAAAGGTCATAATCAAAATGTGTGTCTGGTGGTGGCCGGGGTGGGGGGGCAGGTTGTTGGCGGGGGGTAGGGGGTGGAGCAAGAAACAGGGATGAGTTCTTGGACTCAGGCCTGGGTTCTAAGGTTTTGGGGAATCTAGAGAAGACTCCTGTCCTTTTCGGTGTGGGCGCATGGTTGGTCCTGTGGGATGTTCTAGAGAGAAACAGAAGGTGGGCGCCCCCTGCAGACCACAGCTCCCTTCTGGCTTCGCATCCTGTTTCCTTTCCTTCTTCCAGGTTCTTGTTTCTCTTTCTCCTTTCTCTTGTCTCCTCTTGCCATCTCTTCTGGGAAGAAGAGCAGAGATCTGCCACTTAGCAGGGCCTGCCCTGTGTCTTCATCTGGCTGGCCCGAGGGAGGAAACAGGGAGGGGCAGCAGCAAGGAGGTAGCTGTTTCTGCCTATTTGTCCACAGTCTGGCAGGCACAGCGCCTTTGTTGGAAAAACAAGTGCCGAGATTTATGTATCTGATCATTATCAAGAATCTCTTCTAAGGAATTAAGCAAGAGAAGATGTCTTCAATCAACTATTATCACGCGGAAATGGGAGCCAAGAACACTCCTAGCTTCTCTCATTCAACTCGGCTTTGAAACTCTAAGTGAACTAGCCAGCCTGTTTCCCTATGCCCAGCAGACAGACAGCCGATAAATGCTTGCCAAATGAATAAGCGGATAAAAGAAGTGACAGAGCCAGGAATTTAAACCAGATTTTATAACCTCAAGTCGGGCGCTCTTTCTGCTTTATTCTTCATCTTCCCAAGGGGACCTGGGGAGCCCAAAAGAACATGGTATCCAGTGCTATTTGCTCAGCAGTTAATGTTTGATTTTGAAAGAAGAGTAATATGTCAGGCTCTCATTGGCCCTTATCTGTCTCTTTAACTTGAGTTAGCTAACAATTATTTATAGATCCCTATCTTTTTTTTTTTTAATCTCACCTTTATGTCTCTTATGCTGATGAGAAGAGGCTCAATTGTTAAAATAAAGACTCTGGGTCCAGACTTTTTAGGTTTAAATCCAGGCTCTGCCACTTGCGGGTTGTGTGACCTTGGGGGTTATTTAACTTTTAGGTATCTCAGAATCATTAACTTTGAAATGGGGTGACAATAGACCCTACATCAAGGGGGTTATTGTGAGGATTATATGAGTTAATATGTGGATAGCCCTTAAAAGAATTCCTGGTATAGAATAAGTATTATGTTGGTGTCATTAACTTAGTACTGTTGCAAATATTACCACTCCTTTGTTTCTTCCAACTTTGGAAATACACTTAATGACAACAGAGTGTGCCATTAACACGGTCTCTTCTAAAAAATGTTTCTTTTTTTTTACTCTAAGTTTTTGTTTCAATTCTAGTTAGTTAACATCTAGTGTAATATCGGTTTCAGGAGCAGAATGTACAACACTCAGTGCTCACCACGGCAGGTGCTCACCAGGGCAGGTGCTCACCACGGCAGGTGCTCACCAGGGCAGGTGCTCACCAGGGCAGGGACCCTCCTTAACCCCCTTCCCCCATCTAGTCCATCCCCAACCACCTGCCTCCATCACCCCTCAATTTGTTCTCTGTTGTTAAGGGGTAAGAGGCAACAACCCATGTTTTCCCTTTGCCCTCTGCTCATCTGTTTTGTTTGTTAAATTCCAGATATGAGTGAAATCATAAGGCAATTGTGTTTGTCTGACTGACTTGTTTTGCTCAGTATAATACCCTCTAGCCTCATCCATGTCATTGCAAATGGCAAGGTTTCATTCTTTTTGTTGGATGAGTAATATTCCGTAGTGTATATGTACCACAACTCTTTATCCATCCATCAGTCGATGGACATTTGGGCTCTCTCCATAGTTTGGCTCTTGTTGATAATGGTGCTAGAAACATCAAGGTGCATGTGCCCCTTCGAATCTATTTCTGTATCCTTTGGGTAAATACCCAGTAGTGAAATTGCTGGGTTGTACGGGAGTTCTATTTTTAACTTTTAAAAATATTTCTTGAGTAAACCCTTTATATATATATATTTCATTTAATTTCCACATTGCTGTCTTTCTTATATTTTGGTTTCGTGTTTGGTTGGTCATTTGCCTTTGTTTTGGTAGAATAACATAACATTTACCATTTCAACCATTTTTACATTTACAGTACAGCAGCGTTGATCACATTTACAGCATTGCACAACCACCACCACTATTTATTTCCAAAACTCTCTTATCACCCCAAACAGAAACTGTACCCTATTAAGCAATAATCCCATCATCCCACTCCCCCAGTCCTGGTGATCTCTCATCTACTTTCTGTCCCTATGATTGGAGGATTCTATTTATTCTTCTGTGTCTGGCTTCTGTCACTTGGCATACTGTCTTCAAGGTTCCTCCGTGGTGTAGCAGGTGTCAGAACTGCATTTCTTCTTGTGGCTGATTAAGATTTCATTGGGGCTCAGTTGTTAAGTGTCTGCCTTCAGCTCAGGTCATGATCTCAGGGTCCTGGGATTGAGCCCTGCATTGGGCTCCTTGCTTGGCAGGAAGTCTGCTTCTCCCTCTCCCATTCCCCCTGCTTGTATTCTCTTTCTCTCTCTCTCTCTCTCTCTCTCTCTCTCTCTCTGTCAAATAAATAAATAAATAAATAATTCCATCGTATGTGTTGTTTCCACATTTTGGCTCTTGTGAATAGTGCTGCCATGAATATTGGCATACAGGTATCTGTTTGAGTTTCTGTCTTTAATTCCTTAAGGTATGCCCCTAGAAGTGGAATTGCTGGGTTATACGGTAATTCTGTGCTTAGTTCTCTGGGGCCCCACCAAATGGTTTTCCATAGCAGCTGTGCTATTTTCCATTCCCCTTAGCCAAGCGGGAGGGTTCTGGTTGCTCACACCTTCACCAACATTTGGTATTTATTTTTGTGTTAATAGCCTTCCTCATGGGCAGGGGGTGGTAACTCACTGTGGTTGTCATATAGTCTCTTGCTAGAATTAGAGCTATTAAGTTCAACAATTTATAATAAAAATTGAAGAACTCAGACTGTATGTCAGACATGAGTCGTCAGGTAGGTCGCCGACTTAGAATTGTTTATTTAGCAAGAGGCAGGTCTTGATAAGCACATCAGGTTTCAAAACCCCGGATTTAGAAAATGGTGTTTCCTTATACTTTTTACCCAGGGTTGATGCTCTCCGTGCCCTCCCAAAAGCCAGTTGAGAGGTGGGGGGTCGCCAGGGGTTGTCACCTGCACAGAGCTGCTGTCGGGAAGGCACCTCCTGGTCTTCTTTTGTCTCCTGAGGAGAGAGGCCGGCCGCCGAGCCTCAGGGGAGGCAGTCCATGACTGCACCTTCTGGAATTCACTCGCTCACAGGTGTCTGCTGCCCTGGCCCCAGTTCAGCATAACGTTTTCCCTGGAGGAATGCCACCCTTAGGATTTCCTTGTCTACAGACTCTGTTATTGTCAAACCTTTCAGCTTGGATCGGAGAGAAGCTGGTTTGTCTGGGCAGTGCCAGAAAAGTGCCTACACATGACCTCCTGTCTGAGCGTCTGCCAAAGAAAGCTGTTCTCTCTTCGTGGCAGTTTGGGGCTTGAAGATGCACCAGATAACGGCTGGTTCTGCTCCCGGCGGTTCTGCTTACTCCCTGATGTGCAAGGCCCCTGTCCTCACCCCTCACCTTTGTCCTTCCTTCTCTGTCCTCATGTTCTCCCGGCTGCCTTGACTTGGCTCTTGGTTCCCGGGTGCTGCTGGGTGCTCTGTGGCCCCGGGGAAGGGCTGGGAACCAGGAATGTGGGACCCGTCCTTCTCATGCCGAGCCATTTGCATAGCCGAGTGACCTGGAACCAGGCCCTTATTGCAGAGCCCACGTCTCAGTTTTTCCCAGGGAAACTAATCCCTGCTTCTGATTCACAACTCAGATTAAATGAGATTCCATGAGATGAAAGTGCATTGCTAATCGAAATGTTAGCAGTAGCACCTATCAGAAGCTTCTGGAGCCTTCTGGAGCTCACAGCACAACGCGTGCTCAGACTAGAAGCTCAGTAACTTCTAGTTCACACTTCTGGCTTCACAGTGAGCTCAGTCCTCCAGTCTGTAGTCCCCTATTGATGTTCCCAGTCACCTTTAATTAGTGCTCAGGAGGTCTTTTTTTTTTTTTTTTTTTTTTTTAAGATTTTATTTGAGAGACAGAGATCACAAGAAGTAGGCAGAGAGGCAGGCAGAGAGAGAGGAGGAAGCAGGCTCCCTGCTGAGCAGAGAGCCCGATGCGGGGCTCGATCCCAGGACCCTGAGACCATGACCTGAGCCGAAGGCAGAGGCTTTAACCCACTGAGCCACCCAGGCACTCCTTTGAGAGGTCTTTTAACAAATCACTCTTTTTCTCCTTCTTTTGCTTCTCCTTTTAAAGGGGACTTCATTCCATTTGGCATCCTTGAATAACTTCAAAACTATCTCATGGTGTAGGGCCACAATGTTATTTCTTTGTCTGAAGTCCATTACCCAAAGTGAGTTCAGAGGCCCTGGGAGACCTCACTCCGGGAGACTGGAGCTGACCAGGGTGCACCCCAGGAAAATCCCTGCCTCTGCACATCCCCCCAAAACATTGGTGGCATTCTGCACCAGCTGATGTGGGCTTGGAGCCAGTCCACAGATCAGGACTTCCCTGGAATGGAGGTCATGTTAGAGGTCATGTTAGCACTTCAGAACATGGGCCAGATGCCTTCATCCAGAGCACAAGAGACATCTTGCTGAACAACAGGAAGGAGCTGGAGGAGGTTGAAGCCCGGGGCTGATAAACTGCTCTCTCCATGTGGCCTTCCTCCTGAGGGCTTTGAGCCTCTGGCTCTATAGAAGTGTCTCCAGTTTGGATAGGGACCCTATCCAGGCAGCCCTTGGTCCACACAGGTTCTTGATTGGCTTGGGCTCTCGAATCCTGCCCTCAACTTTGTTTGTGGAAGCTGCCTCTACTTTCTTTTTTGTACTTGGAGGTAGAGGTATTGTGTCTTGTGACTGTCCATGTTTGTCAGATACCTACTGAATTCCCACGGTGTCTGGAAGTCTTCTCGATGCTGGGACTCTGCATTAGGTAACCAGAGAGACAGAGGCCCAGCCCTTGTGGGTTTGCTTCGTCCTCAAGTGGTTAGCTCCCAGCGTTTCAAGTCACACCCATGTCATGAATTGTATTCTGTGCAAACACGTTAACTTTGCATAGAGAAAAGATTCATTCATCACAACATACTACACCCTGATCCTGGCTGACGAGCTGGCAGGTGTGTGCTGTTGATGCAAGAGTCTGGGGGAGTTGGGAGCTGCTCTGGACACTGTCCCCATCAGCCAACAGGTTTTCATTGAGCATCCTCGGTGTGCCCAGCAGTGGAGTCATTTCAGAACATGCCTCCCAATGCTCTTTTCTTCCTTCCTTTCTTTCTTTTTTAAGTTTTTATTTATTTACTTGATATATAAAGAGGGAGAGAGCACAAGCAGGAGGAGTGGCAGGTAGAGGGAGAGGAGGAAGCAGGCTCTCCACTGAGCAGAGAGCCCGATGTGGGACTCGATCTCAGGACCCTAAGATCATGACCTGAGGTGAAGGCAGACACTTAACCCACGGAGCCACCCAGGTGCCCCTGGCAATTCTCTTTTCATTAAAGCACCACAATGCGTGTCAGAGGAGATGGCTTTTAAATATATATATTTGTAATATATATGCATATACTTATATATATGTGTATGTGTAAAGTAGAACAAGAAAAGTTATTAAACATTCATTACATTGGGCATTGTTAACTGCAGGAAAGCTATTAAATATTGGAAGATTAGAAATGGTTATGGGTATAAATCTTACACCAAAAACTGCGTGTGCAAGAAATCACATTTAAAATCTTTTGTATGAAGTCTGGTATGTGGCAGATGCCTCTTTGCCCTGGGATGGTGGAAAAATTTCCCCTCCCACTTGGGTGTCTGGGGTCCTCCCCAGAACCAAGCTGTTAGGGGCCTGGGGCTCTCAGCCCTCCCTCCCTGCAGGCCTGGCGGCTCGCAGGCTCACAGATGCCCCCCTGCTGCACGCAGGGCCGGAGAGTCTGAAGGTGCACAGGGCTCTGCCCGTCATCCCCTGCTGGGGAACTAGGGGCAACAGTGCTACCCAGAATCGGGGCCCCGGCCCCGGCTCACCTGGACCTCAGTCCTCCCTGAGCCCTCCACTACCTCCTTGGGGGCGCTGAGCAAGGCTGCCCCACGGAAACAGAAGGAGGAGGCAAGGCTAAAAGAAGAATACAGATTCATGTCTCAGAATCCCACCCACCCTGCAGCCCTTATTTGTATAATCTGGAAAGATTATCCGTGAGTGTGTTACTGCTCTCTCCTCTGTTGGGTGCACGAGTGGGCTCAGGTGAAATCCTTGTCGTCCGAGCGGCAGCCGTACGGACCGTATATGCGCGGGTGATAGATTCGGAGTTTGCACCTCGTCTTCACCCCCTTGCGGTGGTCCCTGTGCCCCGCGTGCCCCGCGGCTGGCCGTGACGTTTGCGAAGCCCCCTCGACGGGCAGTATTAACAAGCACCGCTGTGTGTTTCGGCAGTAGGCATTCGGAGCATCCTGGTGAATCATGTTTTATTCTATTTATTTATTTGTTGTTTTAAAGAATTCTTTTTTGAAGGTTAGCTTTTTGCCTGTGCCCTCTTGACAGTATATATATATATTTTTAAATTTCTTTCTTCTACTTTCTGTCACCGCAGCCCGGCTGGTTTGTGATCGGGCCTGTGGATCAGGGGCAGTGGTGGGTGAGCGAGAACAACACGTGTTCCTGACTCCGGGCACAATCCCTCACTTCATGGCTGGGGCCGTTCCTGTTTCTGAAGCGAGGCCAGAAATGCCTCCGGGAAGTCTGACCGTGGCCCCGAACAGGAGGAGAGATGACGCGGCCGTGAGGGGCCTGGCCGGGGGGCTCCTGGCGCCAAGAGGCCGCTGGGGAGGGCGCCTGTGGCAGGGGACGAGGGCAGGGGCAAGAATGTTCCTCCGAAGGGCTGATCGAGCGAGACGGACCTTCCCGCCCCCTCTCGTCAGCCAGCGCGTCCAACCAGTAGCTGAATAAGAAACCCCAAGTGCCTGGTCCCCGCCTGTCGTCGAGCACCTTCACCGCAGAGCCCCGGCCCCTGTCAGCTGACTTCGCTGCCTTCAGGTTGTTGGGCCAAACTCTGACTCTTACACACGCAGGAGACATCCGAGGACGGGGGTGAATACTGGTCATCACAGAGCAGTCCCTAAAGTACAAGCCATGAGGCACTTACTGGTGTGGGCAGATTTTCCCTGGGTTTAGGGTCGGACTGCAATCGCCACTTTAAAATTGCTACTTATGTGACTTGGAGATACGAGCGTGAAAGAAGCTGTTGTAATACTTTATGTTTCTGAGGGGAAGGAGCAGCGAGGAGAAGTCGAGAGAAGAATGAAGGACCAACCAAACGGGCAAATCCCTTTAGATGCCTTTCCACACTTGGGAATTTAAAACTATTTTTGAGGCGCCTGGCTGGCTCCGGTGGTAGAGCGGGCAACTCTCAATCTCGGGGTTGTGAGTTCAAGCCCCACGTTGGGTGTAGAGCCTACTCAAATAAATAAATAAAAATAGAACTAAACTATTTTCTAAGCAGCTACAGTGATTAGATGTATGGGGCTTTTCATTCTGCTTGGCTTCCCTTGTTGGGATGTTTTGGAAGAACATGGTGTTACGGCCAGCCTCCAATATGGCCGCCAGTGTTTCTCGCCTCCAGACACTCACATCCTGGGATACCCTCTCCCACCTTGGGCCAGAGTTGGCCTGTGTGACCGATAGCATATGGCAAAAATGATGGTATGCCATTTCTGAGATTAGATTATAAAGCACATTGGCTTCTGTGTTCGATCATTTTCTTTCTTGGGTCACTTACTTGGAGGGAAGCCTCGCCTTCTCATAGCGGCCCTATGAGAAAGCCCACATGGTGGGTCTCTGAGCCTCTGGCAAAGAGCCAGAGAGAACCTGAGCTGTGCCAGCAACCCCACGAGTGCGCTTGGGAATGCTTCCTCCAGCTTTTGTCTAGCCTTGAATTGCTTGTGGTCCCTGCAACCTCGTGAAACATTGTGAGCCAGTGGCTAAGCCACTTCCAGACTCCTGAGCCCCCAAACCGGGTGAAATAATGTTTGTGGCTTTAAGCAACAGGTATGTTATGTAGCAATAAGGGACAAATACTCATGGCTTAGCTCTTAATCTGTACATCCGTCTATAATGATACGGCTTTTAAGCTGTCATTCTCCTCTTATTTTCTGTTTTAGCATTGCTGAACTAAGATGTGAGGAATTTATTTCTGTGCTCGCCCTGGCTCACATAGATTGTAAGCATCTGGAAGGTAGAACTTTCTCAGGACTTGCCACAGTACTTGGCCCATGGAAGGGGCCCCGTCATTATATGTTGAGTTAATGAATAAATGCATTTTATTTAAAGAAAGGAAAAGAAGGTATTTTAGTTAAAGGGAGGCATCTACCCATTCAGGTCTGTTTTGTTAATATGAGAGGGATGTTATTGGAGCAGTTACCTGAATTTTCCTCTTCTTTGGATACTTGGTAAATTCAAAGTATTTACTTTTTCCTAACTTGACCTCAACTTATGACCTGCTTTTTATTATCATGCTTCATGTTTGATAAACTTGAGGATTTCTTTGAAACAGTCCCAACTCAATTTGGGAAGGGGCTGCTCTGGATCCCAAAGAGTTAGCAGTCACCTGTACAGGAAAGTCAGTATCCTGTCACTGTCATCACAAATTATCACAAGGTCAGTGGTTCTGAGAACTGCACACTGATTATCTTATGGTTCCGTAGGTCCTAAGATCAACACAAGTCCCTCTGGATTATAAAAATCAGGGTATTAACATGGCTGCATTTCCTTTTGGAAACTCTAAGGGTGAGAATCTGCTTCTGGCTTCTAAAGGCCTTTCTCCTTCCTTGATTTATGGCCACATTCCCCCAGACCAAGACTTATTAGTGAGGACTTTGAATGTGGGCTCTCTCCTAGTACTGAGAATGTGATTGAGTGTTGAAACGTGAACTCATCGACTCTGCTTCTTGGTGTGTTATTTCCTTCCTTTGGAGAAAGGTGTCATATGAAACTGTGGCAGATCCAGACATTTCATGTGAGGTCCAGATTTAGGATCGGGGAGTCAGTACTAGCACAGAGTTCCTCTATCTTACCACTTTTCTCACTTGAGAAAAAAAAGTGAAATATAACAAACACAGAAGAAAAACCTCCCAATGTAGGTAATATAGGATGAGTTAGAATTTAGCATCGTGATGTATGACAGAAGAGGCAAAGAAGAGGTGTCCTTATGTCTCTTCGGAGATCCCTGAAGATACCTTATGGAAGGCTATCATTAGGACCTCAGTTTTCTACCTCAATTGTACAAGTTAAGATCTGAGTAGTTTTAATACAGTTGGAAAAGACTGTAAACCACCTACAAGCCCTATCACACCTGAACTGAACTCTGAAAGCCAAACAAAACAAAACAAAACAAAAAAGCCCTACTTGTAATTGGAGGTCAACTGTGCAAGATAGAGAATGTGTTTACCCTTGATTCCTTCAAGGCAGAAGGCAAGACATCCAGAATCTGTGGCAGTGTTACGGTCACCCCCCCCTTTTCCCGCTAACCAGTCATCTGGAGTTTAATGAATGGATAGGAGTTCACTGCATGTCTCCTGCATGGCCAGCCCCTCACTGGCCATTGGTTATGCACAACAGGGTAGATTTGTGCCATTGGCTACACGGGGTGTCACAGGCTACAGTGAAGGGGAGTCAAGCACGAGAAAAATTCACAGTAAAATGAGGGAGAAAAGAGGGACAGTATGTGTTTGTGGCAAGATGGATTAACTGCTTCCTCTGAAAAGACCTTGCAGCAATGGTGGCACTTATTTTGGGCCCTGAAAGGCAGGGAGGGTTTTTAGGAGGAGGAGGAGGGCAGAACATTCCAGGCTGAAGAAATGTTCTGAATCTTACCACAGGCACTGATTGAAATAGTCTAAGAAGTCACAGAGTCCAGAGGTGCCTGGGTGGCTCTGTCGGTTGGGCATCTGACTCTTGGTTTCAGCTCAGGTCATGATCTCAGGGTTGTGAGATCGAGCCCCGCATCGGGCTCCATGCTCAGCGGGAGTTTGCTTGAGGATTCTTTCTCTCCCCCTCTGGCCCTCCTCTCACTCAATGCTCTTTCTCTCTCAAATAAATAAATCTTTAAAAAAAAAAAAAAAAAGATGCCACAGAATTTGAGTTAGACATGGTCTAAGTTGTTATGTTTCACTTTCGCCATCCAGGCAATTCTGCATATGTGAGAGTGTTTTCAGTCTCTGTAATAGAAAAACCACCCCAAACCAGTTTAAATCGCAAAATAAAGAGGATTTATTGGTGCACAGATCTCAAAAGCATAGACTTAGGTCAGGCTTCAGATATGGTTTGATAAAGGTGTTTGGTAGTAAAATGGTTACTGAGTGTCAGGTATCACGTTGACATATCCCACCTTCTGGGAGAGGAGCTATTCCCTTCTCCCTCCAGCTCTCAAACAAAAGCCTTGGGGTCCATTCCATTTGACCCAGTTTAGGACACCCACCCAGCCTTTCTTCCAAACCAGTCTTTGTGGCCAGAGGAGCACCCTTTGCTGATTGGTTGAGGCCCTGGTTGGTTTTGGCTCTGGTCACTGCCAGTCCTTGGAACAAGGGAGCCAAGTGAGGCTGATGAGATCAGGCCAGTCAGGGCCCATTGCTAAATGAGGGCTTGAAGTGGATTCCCTCATATTACAGGCCACTTCCGGGAGGGGTGGGGGTAGGAGTGGGGGGAAGGGTGCTGCCAGTGATATCTCACACTATAGACTCATCAAGGCCAGCTGCAGAAGCCTGGCCCTGTGTGGTTGAATTTCAGGTGGGGCAGGATCACTTGCTCAAGAGAGTGATGGGGGTTTGGCTGCTGAGCACCTACCTCATACCAACCACAGTGCTTGGAGTTTTACCTAATTGCATCTGCCCTTAAAATTTAAGAAAAAAGTGTTTTAATTTAAATTAATTTAGTTAATATACCGTGTATTATCGGTTTCAGGGGTAGAATTGAGTGATTCATCAGTTGCATATAGCACCCAGTGCTCATTTTATCAAGTGTCCTTAATGACCATCACCCAGTTATCCCATCCCCCCAACCCCCTTCCCTCCAGCAGTCCTCAGTTTGTTTCCTAGAGTTAACAGTCTCTTATGGTTTGTCTCCCTCTCTTTTTATCTTCTCTTATTTTTCCTTTCCTTCCCTATGTTCATCTGTTTTGTTTAAATCATAGAGTATTTGTCTTTATTTGATGGACTTCTTTTGCTTAGCAAATATCCTCTAATGGCAAATGGCAAGATTTCATTGGTTTTTTGATGACTGAGTAATATTCCATTGTGAGTGAGTGAGTCTGTGTGTGTGTGTGTATTCCACATCTTTATCCATTTCTATGTCAATGGACATCTGAGCTCTTTCCATAGTTTGACTGTTGTGGACATTGCTATAAAATTGGGGTGCAGGTACCCCCTTCAAATCCTGTTTTTGCACTCTTTGGATAAATACTGAGTAGTGCAGTTGCTGGGTCATAGTGTAGTTATATTTTTAACTTTTTGAGGAACTTCCATACAGTTTTCCAGAGTGGCTGCACCAGTTTGCATTCCTACCAGGTGTGTAAAGAGGGCTCCCCTTTCTCCCCATCCTCATCAACATCTGTTGTTCCCTGTCTCATTAGTTTTAGCCATTTGGACTGGTATAGGTGGTATCTCATTGTGGTTTTGATTTGTTTTTCCTAGATGCCAAGTGATGTTGAGCATTTTTTTCATGTGTCTGTTGACCATTTGTATGTTTTCTTTGGAGAAGTGTCTGTTCATGTTTTTTGCCCATTTCTTGACTGGAGTTTTTGGTTTTGGAGTGTTGAGTTTGATAAGTTCTTTATAGAGCTTGGATATTAGTCCTTTACCTGATATGTCATTTTTAAAATATCTTCTGCCATTCCATAAGTTTCCTTTTAGTTTCATTGACCATCATCTTTGTTGTGCAGAAGGTTTTTGTCCTGATAAAGTCCCAGTAGTTCACTTTTGCTTTTGTTACCCTTGCCTCTGGAGACATGTCTAGCAAGAAGTTGCTGCAGCCAAGGTCAAAGAGGTTTCTGCCTGTGTTCTCCTCTATGATCTTGATGGATTCCTGTCTCACATTTAGGTCTTTCATCCATTATGAATTTATTTATGTGTATGGTAAGAAAGTGGTTAATGATAGTTTTTTGAGGAAAGTAATCTGTCATTTCCTAATGGAGAAAACTGAGACTAGAGAGAAAATGACTTGACCAAGTCTGCCTGCTTAGGGAATGGCCAAATGAGGATTGGAACAAACAACGTCTGTTTCCAGGGGTTGAGCTCTTTTTTGGTACAGCTGTGACCATATTTGGGAAGTTCTGATTACTAGGGCTGTGGGTGGTGTGTGTGTGCATGTGCATGTGTATGCGGGTGTCTTTCTGCCTTTTTCTGTGTGTCCACAGGTAGTTCAGTTTAGTTTGCCTAATAATGTTAAGCCAAACATGCCTCCTGGTATCTTCCCTGCATTTATTCTAGTTTGGGGGTCTAGAATTGTGGTTCACAGACCCAGCAGAGCATTGGAGTCCCGTGAGAGACCGTTATAAAAATATAGTTTCCTGGTCTCTATGCCAGTTCAACTGAATGAGAATCTGGTTGTGGGGCCTTAGAAATTGTTGCTTGTTTTGATTTGGTTTGGTTTTTCGTTTGTTTTTAGGTAAACTCCTTTCCCAGCGTTCAGTGTGGGGTTTGAACTCACGATCCTGAAATCAAGACATGAGCTGAGATCAAGAGTTGATTGTAACCAACTGAGCCACCCAGGCAGCCTGGAAATTGTACTGTTTTCCAAAAAGCCCCAGAGTTGATTCTCTAGCACAAAGGGCTTTGGGAAACCCTTCTCTAGAACAGAGCCACCTCTCTCTCAAGAGGTGGGGCTTTGAAATCAGAGGAGTTCAACTGCTCTGTCCATGTTTCTAAGTCCTGTACCTTGGGCAAGTTTCTTAATAACTCCTTTGTTTCCTCCTTTGTAACATGGGAATGAGGCAACCTCTAGACCATGAAGAATAAGTGAAGACCACGCATGTGGTGCTCTCAGCACGATGCAGGCCCACGGAAGAGATTCAGGGGTATCCTTTCTTACTAATAATTGTTGAACTTCCCTCAGTTCTTTTTTTTTTTCTTTCCTCAGTTCTTTTTAAGAGTGTGTTTTCTACCTCTGTGTGATTCCCATCTACTTTCTAGGAGGGTGGTGTGCTCTGGGGGTGGGGGTTGTGTACCTCAGCACAAAACTCTAGACTTCTGGCCACATCAGAGAACAGTAGGACCATGACTTCCCGAGGCCCGAGTACAAAGTTTCTCTGCATGCAAATACCCTCTGATACTGAATCTTGGAATTTCCCTTCTTTGTTTAAGAAATTTGTTGAATTTCTTGGGAAATTTATCAGTGATGATTACAGGAACATCTGGATTCTTTAAGATATTTTTGGACATTCTTCAACTTGGTCTCAGGCCTAAGCTGTGTTTGGAGGCATAGATGGATGTAAGAGTTGGTTTCATCATAAAAGTGGGTTGTTTCCAAGACCGCTGTGATCTGTTTTATCTAGTACAGATCTGTCAGCATTTTCCTACCCAGCTACAAGCGATGACTAATTCGAAACAGGGTAGGTGGACCTTCCAGCTTGCTGCACACGTGCAGTGACATCTACAGAAAATGCAATCATGTTCATTTCGTTCTATTCATTTTTGTTTCTTGAGCCCCAAATACATGTTTATTTGCTATGCCCATCGGAACTAGTTTTCTTTAAAATATCTGTAAGTTTGGGTCACCTGCTTGGCTCAATTGATGAAGCCTCTGACTCCTGGTTTCGGGTCAGATCCTGATCTCATGGATCATGAGAACGAGCCGCACGTCAGGCTCTGTGCTCAGCGGGGTTCTGCTTGGATAGTCTCTCCCTCTGCGCAACCCCCAACTCATGCACGTGTACGCACTCTATCTCAAATAAAGAAAATCTTTAAAAGAAAGAAAACCCTCTAAGACAAGGCTTAACTGTTTTGAAACTTGATGAAAGCAGCATGCAGCCTGGTGCAAGGCACCTAGCACGTTCCCTTGGATGAGGGTGCTTCACTGCCAGCTTGCTGTGGGGCGTGGGTGGCTCACCTTCACACGGAAGGCCTGGGAATAAAGAAATGAAGTTTCTGTTCTTCTTTGATGAGGCAGGGGATGGGCTGTTCTGGCCTTTTCTGAAGACCATGAAGATGCCCAAATGCTACCTGTTTCATTCAGCTAATTGAGACATTTCCCACTGGCTTTAAAATTGCATAGGATTTGGGGGATGGTAGTACACTAGTGTAACTGCAGTGGACTTGGAGGGGCTGAGTAGGTGGTCTGTAAATGTGGCGCAGTGGTGGGTAGGACAGTACAACTCTGTACAGGGCACGTGTGTTTCGAGGTGGGTGTCTTGGATTGAAATGTCAGAAAACAAACTCAGGTACTTAAAGAAAATGGAAAATTCCCAAATATTGTAATAAGCAGAAAATTTATTTTAAAAAATCTTTTAAAAGGTTTTATTTATTTATTTTGGAGAGAGAGAGCAAGATCAGGGGGAGAGAGGGAGGAGAAGCAGACTCCTTGCTGAGCAGGGAGCCCAACTCAGGGCTGGATCCCAGGACCTCAAGATCATGACCCCAGCCAAAGGCAGATGCTTAACCGACTGAGCCACCCAGGTGCCCCTTTAAAAAAAAAATTTTTTTTTAATAGACTCCTAAGCATCTCCAGATTTGATGTCTATGTCTCCTCCAGTTCCTGGAAGAGGGGACATGAACAAGGAATTTAACATGTTCTTGAAATAAATCCTTGACATTGACTATCTAAAATTTAGTATTTCAGGTGGCCTTGAAATGGGGTTCTTTCTTCCCTTGTTCAGAGTCACCGATGATGTTACTTAAAAATGATTTTTAGTAGGGTTAGTATTTTGAGCCAGGTATTGTCAGCATGAGAGATTCAAAGACTTACTTCTGAGAACCTTCCAGTCTCGTGTAGTGATAGGCTTGTGAAGAGATTATTGCTTTCTCGGGGGCAGGTTGCCAGTGGAGTGGGAGCAGGATAGGGGCCTAAATCCAAGAGGACTGGGAAAGGTTTTGGTAAGAAGAGATTCCTGCAGGGGTTTTACAGAGAAGTAGTTTTCCAGGCAGAGGGAATAGGATATAGAGAAATTTTTAGATGTGAGAGAATGTGACATGTCCCCGGGTGCTGCTAGAGCTTAAAATATTGAGAAGGGGGTGACTAGAAATGAGGTCAGAGAGATGGGAAGGATGCAGACATCGAAAGCTCTAAGTACCTTGCAGAAGATATAGGAACTTTATTTCATGGTAATGCGAGCCACTGAACCCCTTTGCAGAGAGGATTACCAGGTACCATTAAAAGATCACTGTGCAATGTGGAGATTAAGAGTGGAAGCTAGACTTCAGGATGAAGCTGGATTTCTCACCCATCCAGATGAGAAGATGTTGACCTACATTGGGGCAGAGGTGACAGAGATGGGAACAAAGGGACAGATGTGAGATATGCTTAGCAGGTGGATTGGACAGACGTAGGGTATGATTGGGCGTGAGACGTGAGAACATAGTTGTCCTTAAGGACTGCTTTGCATGACTGAGTAATTGGGGGTGCGTTAAGATAAAGGAGGGAGAAGAGGAATTCGGTAGAAGATAATAGGTTCACTTTTAGGTATTGATGTCTTTGAGGTGCCTGTTGGACAAATAGAAGGAATCATCTGACTGATGACCATTATATGTATTGGAAGTTTAGGAGAGAGGTCTAGATTTGACGTCATCAGGATGTCAATGTGAGTTGAGATACAGACATAGATGAGCATTCTCAGGCAAAGTGTGGACAGTGTGATTAAGCATCTGACCTGATTTCAGCTCAGATCACAGTCTTGGGTTCCTGGGATCAAGCCCGGAATTGGGCTCCTCACTCAACAGGGAGTCTGTTTGTCCCTCTCCCTTGTTTCTTCCCCCGCTCCTGCGCGCACGCTCTCTCTGTAATAGATGAATGAAAAGGACACAGTGAAGAGCAGAGGACAGGAGAGGGCCTGAAGGATTGTCCACCTTAACGGGATGGTGAAAGCAGACATCCCGAAGGGAGCCCAAAAGAGCCAGGGAGGGAGATGATGAGAGACCCAGGACAGAGATGTTACTAGACCCAGAGGAGGAGGGCATGCCGTTTGGGCAGGGGAGCAATGCCCAGGAGAGCGGGAAGACTGAGTGAGGTAGGGATTTACGCATCCATGGACATGCACTCTTGGGTTGGTGCCGGGCCCTGCAGGTGTGTGTTCAGTGGTCCTGAGAGAGCAGATGTGTTGCAGAGCAGCAAGGGGTGAGTGGGAAGGAAGAAACTGATGTACAGAGAACATTGTCTTAAGCATTTGGATGCTAAAGAAGAGAAATATATACTATGCTCATTCCCAATGAGGTCAAAGGAGATTTTTGCTTGTTTAAGATGAGAAAAATTTAAACATGTTTATTTGCTTGGGGCAAGAAGCAGCCTGGAGGGAGAGGCCCAGGAATCTGGGATAAAAGAACTAAATCAGTGTAAGAGTTCTTAGGATCGAGTTTCCCCAAGTTTGGTCTGGGGCCAGCAGTATCAACCTCACCTGGAAATTTGTTAGGAAAGTAAATTATTGATACCCACCTCAGATCTCCTGAATCAGAAACTCTGGCTTTGGGCCAGAGTGGGGGTTTAAGAAGCCCTCTGGGTGATTCTGATGCACACTCCCAGTTTGAGAAGTCCTGTCCTCGAGGGAGAGGAGGGCTGGGATCCAGAGCCCAGGTGGTGCCCAGACCTTGCCCAGGAAGGGAGGGTACTTCTGCAAAGGCACAGGTGCAGATAGACTCATGGTATGTTTTTGTGAAGCTAGGGAAGTTTGCTCCTGATTGCATAATTTTTCTTGTAGAAACAGGAAGGAGCCTTGCCTACTGAAAGATCCTGGGGTAGCAGTAGGGTTGATTGAGTCCCTTCAGATGCATACATATTTAGGTTTTGGAAATAGTGCCTTCTGGTTGAACTAGAATGTGAGTAGTTTTAAGCTGAAATATACCTTATTCTTTCTCTTATCCCGTTCTTTATTTCTTTTGGCCCTTCTCACCAGCAGCAAGATACCTTATTGGTTCCTGATCCCTTCAAACCAAAACTGTCCCATCATGTTATGTATCTGGAGACTCAGTCTTTAGGTGTTTGGGGCTTTGTGTTTGTTTGTGGTTTCAGTGGGGCCTTTCTATCATTTCCTTAATCATTGGAAACTTTGGGGAGGTGGCTGAGATCACATCCTTGAGAAGCAGAACAAAGAAGAGAATTGAAGCAGGAATCCATCAGACCAAATGGAGAGACTTTCAGATGTCCCATTTTATTAACACTCCCACACAGAAGTTTTGAAACAAACAAGGGAAGAACAGCACAGCTTGTTTAAGAAGAAAAGTCAAACCATGTAAAAGTCTGCTGTGGGCATCTGGTCAGGGCTCCCAAGGGCCCACGTGGGCTGGACTTTTGATCTCCTGAGATGGGTTTCTTAGGCGGTCATAAAATGCTGATTGTCCTTTCATTGTAGGATTTCAGTCTTGTGAAGGACTTTGACAGAGAAGCAGCATTTTGGCCTGTGTGGTTCTCCTAGAAAAGCAGTCAGTCTCCTGCAATTGGCCGATAACTTTCTTTCCCTGGTTTCTTTCCTTCTGATGAAAGTGCATTTACAGTAATTCTAACAGAGGCACACCATGCCCCATGGGTAGATGTCAGAACTGGAGACAATATCCTGAAGCTTGTGGCAAAATAAGACCAGGTAAGAAAGAGGGGACACACGGTGTCTGTTAGGTCTACAGTATCATGTGTCCTCATCAGGTAGCCAGGGAGCAAGGTCAAGGTGAGACATCATCTACCTCCACACAGCCCCAGGGGCTTCAGGAGTCTTTTAGGAAATGCTGGACCATATCTCTTACAACGTGACTGCAAGAGAAATACGGAGGGTGCCCAGGTGGCTCAGTTGGTTAAACGTCTCCCTTGCTCAGGTCACAATCTTGGGGTCCTGGGATGGAGTTCTGGGTCAGACTCCCTGCTCAGTGGGGTGTCTGCTTCTCTGTCTTCCTTTGCCCTGCCCCCCTACTCCTGCTTCCTCTTTTTCTCTCTCGAATGAATGAATGAATGAATGAAATAGGGAAATCCTCTTCTAACTAGAATATAACATTCTTAAAAGCAGGTCCAATGAATCAATCCTTGTGTGATTTTTTTTTTTTTCTTGCTCCTCCTGTGGAATAAATAGACTATGAATGTTGTAGGAACGGTTTAAATGGACCATGCCATTACATTTTTCTGTAGTACCCAGATTTTCTGTTATGGGGGAGATGAATTCAATATGAATTCAGAGAGTTTAAGAGAAAGTTAATTAAAGAAAACTTGTTATATCAGGATTTCTTTGATAGAGTATTTAACTTACAAATAATCCTTTCACTGTTATATTAGGTCAACCTTCAGACTGACATTTTGATTTTTTTCATGTTTCATCAGAAACAGAGGCAATAAATGCCACTTTTATTTAAATCTAAATGTGAGCTTATCATCACTGTAATTAAAACTCCCACTGCCTTTAAAGATGGGAATTCAGTATTACTCAAAACCTTCGTGGGAGAATATGCCTGAGTTACATAGGAGAGTCACAGCTTTATACAGCCCCTGAAGAGTAGGTGCCACAGCTCTCAGGGTACCAGGGACCTTGGATGTACCCACAGCCAACCTGGAGAGAAGACCAGGAGAGTCTCCTGCCCCAGCCTGCCTTGAAGACGTGTGTGTGGAAGCAATAGTTCTTTAGAGTGAGCGGAAAAAATAGAGAAAAATAATATTGAATTCTTTCTTTATGCAACACGTTCTATGTGATCATTTTCTAAGTTAAAGGACCCTTTCTTACTTTAAACCTAACCATAAACAATTTTACTGGAGCCAGAACTTGCACATGCTTTTAATATTAACACTAAAGGGTCTTTCTCAGAAATGCCTGGCTTTTCTGTTTCTGTCTTTGCTTTGTTCTGACAGAATAGATGGGGCTTTTTCTTTCCGATCTGAAAATCTTTTTTTTTTTTTTTTTTTTTTGCTCAGTACCTTGAGCATTTGTGTTTATAAATGTTTGGCTTCTGACAGCTGGTTTGGGTTCCTCTATGTGAGAGAATCCTTACATTTGAACTGCTTTGCAAGTGTTTATTCCTTTTAAACATTCCTAATGTAAATGTATACCTACAGAAAAGAGATTTTGAAAGGTTCTTCTTAGGTCTTGTCTGTCCTGACAGCTCAGCATTATTATGATTATGTCCTGCTTGTTTGTCTAAGTTGGTGCTCATGGAGGGCTCCTAGGTAGGTAGTTAACTAAGGGACATCCCATGGCAGCACCCAGATCCTTATGGTCAGACCTCTTAGATGGCAGGGCTTCTGGATACTGGCCCGGCCCAGGGGACATCCCCTAGCACTATTCATCATAGAATCTCAACATTTATTCGGTTCCATCTTCATTCTGTGCGCAAATGTTTATTGAGCACCTATAAACTAGCTCTTTCAGGCATTGGAGATAGAGGTCTGAGCCAGACAGGCGAAGTTTCTGTTTCCTGAGAGCTTGATTTTTAGCAGAATCACAGTGGGATGATTCAGATGGGGGCTTGGGAGACTTTTCTGTGAAAAGATAGTAAATATTTTAGGCTTTGGGGACTTTCTGGATTTTTGTTACAACCCTTCTACTCTGCTTGAGCACAAAAGCAGCCACAGACGGTGAGCTAGTGAACAGGCAGGACTGAGTAACAATAAAACTTTATTTACAAGCCGATGTGTCCCAGGCGTTGTGCAGATAATGCCGGTAAACAGCAGCCGGCTTCCGGATCACGCAGTCTGGACTGGGATTTTGTTTCCCATGCTCTAAGGAATTTCTCCAGGCAGCATCAGGAAGCCCTTGAGACAAAGTACATTTCTCAGCATTTGCTGGTTATTGCAAAATTATGGGCGGCTGCATTCGTCGTGTGGTTGGTATTATTTTCTCTGCCTTGGGTGTAAAAGGTTTTCTCAGACTCCTCCGTGAGGGTGCATCCCCCTGATTTGTTCTATCTGTTATGTGCATATGAGAAGCAGGAAGGAAACAGGCAAATCCAGGTCCAAACCCTCACCCTGGAATGAAGCATTTAATTCCTGCTCCTGTTACAGCCTGGGGGAACAGGGGAGCCGCAGACCTCCCTCCAGCTGTGTGTAACCTTTCAGCTGGGTATATGGATGAGTCAAGATTTGGGTCTTGCCCTCGGGAAGTCCACAGGCACAGGAGTCAGATAGATGACTTACGTTCTGCCTTCCTTCCCTGGTTGCGTCTGACTCCCTATGGCATTGATATAAGGAAGGGGAGAATGACCAAGCCCCAAGCCCTGTGCTGGGTGAGCGCACAATAAAGCAAACAGTGACGTGCAGCCAAGTGATACCGCCTGTGACAGAGACCACATGGCTTGGATCATGGGGCCCCTCCTCCTCTGTGTAATTCACATGGCTTCCCAGCAAGCCATGCGCCCGTCTGTGAGGCAGGTCACGGTATCGTTCCCACTTGGATGAGGAGATGGACGCAGGCGCCCAAACCCCACAGCTAACAGGGAGCAGGGCTAGCATAGGAGCCCAGACAGTGTGATCCTAGAACGGTGCTTCCAGCCTCCAGGCTCTAGGAGATGATTCTGCTCTTTATAAGTATGTATGCGAAGGCGTAACCTCTGGGAGATTGCTTTAAAAAAAAGAAAATGTTTTGCTAAGAGCATTTTTTTTTAAGATTTTATTTATTTATTTGACAGAGAGAGAGATCACAAGTAGGCAGAGAGTCAGGCAGAGAGAGAAGGGGAAGCAGGCTCCCTGCTGAGCAGAGAGCCCAATGTGGGGCTCGATCCCAGGACACCGAGACCATGACCTGAGCCGAAGGCAGCGGCTTAATCCACTGAGCCACCCAGGCGCCCTTAAGAGCATTTTTGTTTTTCGACAAAAGTGCTCCCTATGGCTGGGACATTCGAAGCTGCATCCAGCACACAGGTTTTTAGTTTTTAGTGTGTTTGTTTGTTTGCTTGGTTTTTTAAAGAAATCTGAATTTGGACACTGTATTAGCTTCCAGCGGCTGCCATAACAAAGTACTACGGCCTGGGTGTCAACACAGTTGTCCCCTGTCAGGGTTCGGAGAGCGTCTGCTCTGTTGCAGTCCCTGGGTACCGGCGATAGCTGGATATCCTCATGGTGTCTTGGCTCCTAGGTGGGTCACTCCAACCCCTGCATGTAACTTCCTGCGGAGTCCTGCATCTCTCCTCCCGCATCCTGCTTACGAGGGTCACTGGTCACCCAGAGGGAGGGGGCCCGGCTCCAGCAGGACCTCATCTTAACTAATTCCATCTACAGTGACCCTGTCGCCCGATCTTATACTGAGATACTTGGCGTTGGGGCTTCAACATCTCTTTTTTAACAGACACCTTTAGCTAGGGTAGAGTTCCCTTTCTCCCCCACCCCTCCCATTACTTTACCCTGGAACCGAGTCACAAGTCTCCGTGGCTGCTGGCCTCCTCCTTCCCTTCCAGACCTTTCTGTTTGGTTGCGTGGTGGGGGTGAGAGAGAAGGGTTGAACGAGAGATTTCCAGTCCTCTGATTTGGTTCACTACAAAGTTGAGTTTATTCTCTGTACTAAAGACACCTCCTGGGGGCACCTGGGTGGCTCGATGGTTAAGCATCTGCCTTTGGCTTAGGTCATGATCCCAGGGTCCTGAGATTGAGCCCCGCATCAGGCTCCCTGCTCTGTGGGGAGCCTGCTTCTCCCTCTCCCACTCCCCCTGCTTGTGTTCCCTCTCTTGATGTATCTCTCTCTGTCAAATAAATAAATAAAATCTTAAAAAAAAAAAAAAAGACAGCTTCTGCCCACGTACTTAGAAGGCACATACCACTGTGAGAGGGTCGATATCTGAGGCTAGCCTGTACTGCCCTGAATTTTTAGTCCCTTTCCCAAGTGTTTCTGGGGAAAAGTCTCTAAAGCCCTGGGCACTGTGTGGCTTAGCAGGAGCTGGGGACACACTGGGAGGGAGCGGATCCCAAGGACCTGGACAGAGGTGAGGCAGGGGGTCGCCCGTGCCGACCAGCACGCTTATCGCCCACACTGCCGTGTTTCGGACAGACGCTAAGAAAGCTTTGGGAATAGTTGTTCTTCCCCCCCTCTCCCACTTAACTTCTCCAAAAAAAGATGATTCCTACTTACAGGATAGGAAATGAGTCTGTAAAATGGCTCTTTAATTTTGGAAACCCAGAACACCTTTAGGACCAAATTCACTTTTTAAGTGACTATAACAACAAATGGCAACGATTGTACTTATTTTTTTTTACAGGAACACTTAGTTGACTTTCAGTTTATTGCCATTCTGGTTAATTTTTTCTAATCTTCAAATGCCAGGCAAACTCTGTGAGCACCCGTTGTTATGTTGGATACCGTGAGAGGCATGAAGGTGGGCTTAGGGGGGCTTCTGTGTTGGGGGAGAAGTATGCACAGGAATACAAATGCTAGAACAAGGAATGGACAAAGGAACACATAAAGATGCCATATTTTTCAGATGTTCCAACTTAGAAGGGTTTACTTCATTATTCCTGGAGCCCGTGTTTATTGGCTTCTCCGATGAGCCAGGCCCACTGCCGTGTGTTGGCATAAATGAGATCAGAATGAGGACGTGGACTGGGCATGACTTCTTGACTTGTACTTGGCTCCGCTTCTCACTGGCTGCATGACCCACAGGACACGTTTAACTCCTCTTTCTCTTGGATTTCTTCATCTATAAAATGAAGATATTAGATCCTACCTCCCAGGGTTTTGGAGAGAGTCGAATGAGCATATGTGGACAGGCTGAGGGTTAAGAGCGAGCACACGCTGGAAAGGTGGTAGGACTTCCAGGGCACCTGGCTGGCTCAGTCGGTTAAGCATCTGACTCTTGATTTTGGCTCAGGTCATGATCCCAAGGTTGTGAGATCGAGCCCACTTCGGACTCCACACCAGGCGTGGAGCTTGCTTAAGATTCTCTCTGTCCCTCTGCCCCTCCCCACCCCTGCTCATGCACACATGCTCTCTCTCTCAAAAATAAAATAAAATAAAATAAAAGTAGTATGACCCTGCTTTCCTGGAGCTTTCCTTCAGAGATGTTACTAACAAGTCAAGAAGTACTAAAGAGCTAGTACAAATTGGGGTAGGTGGAGAGCAAACTGAAGACCGTATTCTCATGCAATGGAGAGAGTATTAAAGAAGGACCTACTTTAGATTTTGTGACCAGGGATGGACTCCCTACGAAGGTGGTGTTCAAGTTGTCTGCGGGGGAGAGCATGGAGAAGAGGAGGGAGAGCAGGAATTGAGTAGTGGGTAGCAGGCAGGGCTGGATCAAGCAGAGCCTCGGAGGCTTTTTGGAGAAGTTTGCATTTTATTCCAAAGCAGTGGAAGGCCGTTGATAGGTTTGAAACACGAGCATGGCCGTGAACATCTAATTCATGTTTGAAAAAGATGATTTTGAGGGGTGCCTGGGTGGCTCAGTGGGTTAAGCCTCTGCCTTTGGCTCAGGTCATGATCCCAGGGGCTCTCTGCTCAGCAGGGAGCCTGCTTCCTCCTCTCTTTCTTCCTGCCTCTCTGCCTACTTGTGATCTTTGTCTGTCAAATAAATAAATAAAATTTAAAAAAAAAAAAAAGAAAGAAAAGATGACTTTGATTCTGTGTGGACAATGGATCCGAAGGGTGGGAGTGTAGGCTGAGCACAAGGCAGTTACACGAGCGCAGGAGACAGATTCGCTTTCGCTGCGGTTGGCGCGGGAGAAGAAAGACGTGAGCGGATTCAGGACACTGTCTGGAGGCAGAATCGTCTGGACTCGTATGAACTGGATCTGGTGGTTGAGAAACAGAGAGAAAGAGGAAGGTTTTGAAACCTCTCTCAGGCTTCTGACCCTGTTTGGGTTGATGAGATGGGAAGGAGGGCGGGCGGGGCAGTTTGGGGGCAGCACGGGGTCACGTGAAATTGAAAAATGTCACTGACACAGGCTTATGCTCACCAAGATGCAGTTTGAGAGACAACGAGTGTCATGGCCAGGGCCCTCCCAGCAGGAGACATGGCTCCGAGAGATGTGGACAGCCACGGGGAGGCCTGGGGACGTGGGCCTGGCCCGGTGGCCCCGTTAGGGGAAGCCAGCCTGGACAAAGAGGGTGGCTGTGGTCCCCCTCCCTTTTCCCCTTCCCAACGTCCACAATAAGTTAGTTATTTTCGCTTGACTTTATTTGGATAAAAGTCTCGTGGAAGCAGGAGGGAGAAGCCAAGGTCTGCACCTCCATCATTTAGGAGACGCCTGGGACCTCGCTGGTGTTTAATAAACATTTGTAAGTTGGCTGAATGCCCTGTTCTCGACACAGATGCCCCGGGCTCCGCAGCCTCCTGAAATCCTTTCCAGGGCTGTGTCTGCAACTTCCCCGCTACAACCTCAGAAGCGGGATTAGAATCCCAGCCGAAGCAGCAGAGAGGATGGCTGTTGTGTCAAAGATCAATTGAAGGTGTTTCTGTGCAGTTGCATGTTTGGGCGTCGCCCCCCCACCCCACGGAGGCACCCTCACTTCATGACTTTGGCCTTCCGTAGCCGAGGACACAGTGGCGTCTTTGGCCCTGAAGCACCTCGTCCATGTGGGCAGCAGGGTGGGGACGGTTACAGTAGCAAGTGGGGTCCTCATTTGTTTATAGAGTGTCTGCTCTGTGCCCGGCAGTGGGCTCGGTGGTAATAAAGACACTGTGTTGGTTAAGGTAAGGTCGGGCTCCTCTAACAGAGGGACTCCGCAGTAAGTCGACAGTGGGAAAGAGACAGATGTTTAGCTCTTCCTCGCCAGTGGTACGTCGTGAGTGGTCTGAGTTCATGAGTGGCTCTGCTTCATGCTGTTCCTCAGGGCCTGGGTTCCTGGGATGGTGTTTCTCTACCATCCCCGAGGGGCGTGTCATCATAGGCTCTCTCCAAAAAGAAGGAGCAAGAAACCACAGGAGAGGTGAGACCACAGTCTCAGGGTTTTGGCCTATAAGCAGCTCCAGAAGCTCTGGAAGCTTCCACTCATGTTCCACTGGAGAACTTAGTCAAGTTGTGTCAACTTCCCATCTCAATAAGTCAAGGTGGCCAAGCTTGATCCTGGGAGAGGTGGGGGGACCTGGAAAGATTGTTCCTTCCTGAGCCCCGGGAGCAGGGAGGACCAGGTGTTGGTGAACAACTAGCAGTTTCCAGCACATCCCGTGGTGTAGGCATTATTCTGTACGTTTTGGAGATGAGAGCATTGAACTTGAAGAGGTTCATTAACATGATTTGCCCAAGATCACCAGGTTTTAGGGGGAAACACTCCGCTGTGTCTGACCCTGAAAACTTGAGCTCTCTTCACCACATCACCAGGGAACGCTTTGTCATTGTCGTAGAACAGCGAGCTTACAATGGAACGGCGGGCATATTAACTCGCTTCTGGCTTCAGGAGTCCATCTCCAGGCCCAGGACTTACCTAGCCAGCTGCCATGTTTCATGAGAGAGCTGTGGAGTCAAAACAGAGTGTAATCCTAATGAACCAGAATCTGATCTCCTCGACCTCAGCTTTCCGGAGCTAGAGGTGAGGACATGAAGACAATCTGGTTAGCAGAGTCTTAGTAAAACATTCTAGGGGTGGCCTGGGGTCAGAGGACATTCAGATCAGTGCCCCCTGCTCCCTTCATACAGTTCCAGCGAGGGTGGGTCAGAGGCACCGCAAACCTGGCTGTCATCACGGAGGAGGCGAGGCAGCGCTAGGGCGGCTGCGCTTAGAAGGACAGCAGAGCATTTAGGGCAGACTTGCCTTCAGCTGGGCTCTGGGGTCCACATCCCTTTTGGTCACTCGCCAGCCGCATAACCCTGGACAAGCTTCTCAGTCTTCCCAAGCCTGCGATCTCTCTCCTGAGAAGTAGGCTTCATTAAACCTACTTCTCCGCATCGCTTTAAGTATCAGTGATCCGCTAAGCGAAGGGCCTGCCACGAAGCAGCACCGGGTTTTCCCGCAGGAAGAACAATACAGTCTCATCAGACCGTAGTGTGTGTTCTGCTAATAGCCTGTGTAAACCAGAATTGCGCAAGAGTTAGTTTGGGTGCAACTGGGTATTCAAATGAAACATTGACATTTTTATGTGTTGTTTTAATAGTCCTTATGATAAATGTCAACAAAGTGTACTTTTTAGAGACACTTGGTTTTTACACACACTTTGAGAGGTAATAAAATCTCCCATTAATGCTAATAGCATTTGAACGGAGTCAGGACTTAGCCGTGTGACACAAAGTAAGTCACCTTGCTCTTTTCCGAATGCAATCTGAATTTGAAAACAACACAAAGGAATGCTGGCGGTATTTATTCAGGGATATGTGCCTGCGTTTGAGAGATGCCATTTACCTCCGACAGAGGCATTCGTACCCTTGGCCTTTCTCCGCCCTGTCAGTTAGTTGGGATTTTCTCAAAACCCCTTGCCCTTTGCGGGGTTTGCGTGCTCTTAAGTAAATGAACAGAGTATGTATACTTCGGGGCTCATGCTGACTGATTTATAACAGGATGGCAGATCGAGCACAGAAAACAGGGTCAGGCAGCTACCCCGGCTCAGGGACTTGCTCAGGGTTCGGTTCTCCTGCGGGAGGGAGAGCTGGGGGCTGGCGCCTGGTCCCCACGCGCACTGGCTCTGTCAGAACATGATCTTCACTGTTACTGGGGGAGAAGTGCTTGCGGCCGGTCCACTGCTCACGATGGTCCTGTTCCTCCTGGTTATCTCTCGTGCCATGCCATCCCCTGAACAGTCTTTAGTTAATTATCGTGACTAATTCGCCAGTGACCCTATGCTAATTTCAATTCATCCAAGGCTCTCAATTTCTTAAAGAGGAAAAAACCCAGCAGACTTATTTCTGTTACATTTTGCCTCCTGTTCTGACTTAACAAAGAGAATTCGCAAGTACTTTTTTTTTTTTTTTGAGGAGAAAGATCAGTTTAAAGAGTATTACCAAGGTAACACATTATTAACTGAAAAAACCATCAGCATTACACACTTTAGAGGTTGTTTCACAGAGCACAGCAGCAGTTCCGGAAGTCTCCTGGTTTTATGATGCAGAATATTTTCAGCTTCTCTCGTGATCGGGGATGGGAAGAGGGAACATTTCCTCAGCAGTCTGTGGAGATGTCTTCCAGGCCTCGGAAAGACGTAGACCTGAGGGTCCTATCTGACGATGTGGGAAGGAGGTGGGAAGCACAGAGTTATTAACTGGAATTTGGGAAATGTGTGTTTCATGTCTACCATCTGCCTTGTGATGTGGGGTTATTGCTATCTCCGCCTTCTAGTGTGGAAAACTCAGTTTCTGAAAGGTTGAGTAACTTGCACAAGGTCATGAGATTAAAACATACCAGAGCCAGGATGTAAACCCACGAGTGCCTGACTTCAAAGTCCATATCCTCTGTTTTGCCTCACAGTGGTTTCAAAAACGCATATTGGCAACAACATTTACTTGGCCTTGACCTTCTGTCACCCCTTGCTTTGGAGCGCGTCCTTTTTCATCGTAAGGGAAATTCGGAATCATTTTGTTGAAATGAGAAGTTCTAACCATTCCTTCTTAAAAAAGGAGTTTGTTTGTTTGTCTTTTTAATATTTTATTTATTTATTGGGGGGGGTGGTCCGAGCACATGAGCAGGGGGAGGGACAGGGAGAGAGGGAGAAGTAAGCTCCCCGCTGAGCAGGGAGCCCCACACTGAGCTCGACCCCAGGACCCTGGGATCATGACCTGAGCCAAAGGCAGATGCTGAGCCGACTGAGCCACCCAGGCGCCCCAGAGGAGTTTGGGTCTTGAAGTTGGGTCCTTGAAGTTGGGTCTGAAGTTTGGGTCTTGAAGTTGGGTCCTTGAAGTTGGGTCTGAAGTTTGGATCTTGAAGTTGGGTCCTTGAAGTTGGGTCTGAAGTTTGGGTCTTGAAGTTGGGTCCTTGAAGTTGGGTCTGAAGTTTGGATCTTGAAGTTGGGTCCTTGAAGTTGGGTCCGAAGTTGGGTCCTCCTCCTTGAAGAGGAGTTTGGGTCTTTCCTTGTTTCCAGAGGAGTTTGGGTCTTGAAGGATGTTGCCGTTTCTATTGTCTGATGAAGAGCACTTCAGGCAGAGGAACCAGTGTGGGCAAAGGTGTGGAAGGGAGAACGTTGTGGGGTTAGTCAGGGGATGAAGAGTAATTCCAGTGCGTATGTCTGTGCGGGAGGGTCTTGTCATGCCAAGACTGAAAACCTCGCCAGCAGCTGGTGAGCTGAGGGACGCTACTTTGAAGGGTGATCAAAGTGCCTAGAGCGGTGTCCTAAGATTGTTCCGACAGCAGTGTAGATTGAAGCGGGTTGAGATAAACTGAGGGAGAACTCACGTTATCCATAATAAGCTGCTAGAGAACTAGTAAAATCTGGATTTCCATTTCTTCGGTTCAGGAGCCATGAGCTCTGTTCTGGAAATTTCCCAGAGCTGTGAGTAAACACTGTGTCACACACTGGTCAAGGATGCAGAGTTTGGGGAAGTTAAGGAACACCCATAAGCCAAAAGGTAGATGCTCCAAGATTAAATATTCCTTAGCACTAGTGAGTAAGCAGTTGGAAATAGGAAAACACGAATTCCTGCCACTCTCCTGTCTGTTGCCTCCCACCAGCCCTTTCCAATGAAACTTGATTTCTCCTATGGCTGTTTGGGTAAATTAGTCACAAATGGAATTATACAAAGAATGAGGCATTTACTCTGCATTTAATGCACTGCCATTACCCCTCTGTTTAGGTCTTTGATCTCTGTTGCTTTAATTAGAAGACATTTTTGAGTTATGCCTGCCCCTGCTCTGAGGGCCCCAGGAAGTCTGTGTCACACAGTCGGCAGCCCCGTTGTGAGCTTTCCAGATGAGCGAAGTCTGGTTTACACATGCTTCGTTTTTGTTGGCCCACCAGATGTGGTCACAGGTCAGCCTTTCTTGCTTCTCAGCCTGAAACAGATCCACAGTACAACAGATTTCCAGGAACAGCCCCATGTTTCCAGATGTGCCCCTGTGCTATTGACTTTTCCCAGACCGATGGTTCATAATCACTCAGTAGGTACTGACTGAACACCAGCTATGTGCCTGCCATTATCTTTGGAGTTTGGAACATGAAACTTCTTTCTGGTTCATTTATCTGATCACTTGTTTATAATCTTAAAAGCAAACCAACAGGAAAGACTTGCAGAAACATTCAGTCGTATTTGAAATAGGTGTATTTCTATTAAACAGCGAACTATAAAAAAGCTATCATCATAAAGACGATACAGTCGAGAATGTCACGTAAGGACAGGCATTAGGGTGGGCGACAACTCTTTCAGCCTCTTTCTTCTCTCAAAATTCGCCGATCCCTGTGTAAGACAAGGAGAATGAGGAAAAGAAACAGAGATTCTCCTTCTGATGAGGTTAGTTGTCGGCTCTAACGTCAGTCCACCGGCAGGGAAGCCAGAAACGCTGGCGGTCTGAGGGCTGCCTTAGCAGGGTGGTGCCCGGTGAGATCTGAGCGCCTACATCAGTGGCTCCCAGGGAGAGGCAAGCAGGTTTACTGCTGATCTCTGGGAAGGCTCAGAAATTAAAAAGGTTCTGAAGAGGATGAGTTGCCTCTGGTAGCTTGCAAGGGAATGAAAGTTTGAGAGACACAGGAGGTCCTCCCCTCCCGCCGACCAAGGAGGGGTGCTTGTTCGCTCTTGTTCATAGTTACAGCCTCTCGGGCAGGGCCCCAGGCCTCAGACAGAGCGGAAGTTGAGCATAAGGAGGAAATAAAAGGGCTGTAGATTATCTGGAATTCTCTCTCCCCAAGGGCCAGACCTGTAGCGGCCAGGTTTATACTCCCTGTTGATTAAAACAGAATTAAATATATATATATATGGCTAGAAAAAAGTTTGAAAGGAAATATTCCATAATTTTAATCCTGGTTAGAGAACGCTTGGTGATTTGTTTTTCTTTTTATCCCTCTGTTTTACACATTTAATGTCAGGTGTGTATATTACATGCATGCTAAAGTAGCAAATAATTCAGAGAAATAGTAATTGGGATGAAGAAGAAAGGAGGAGAAAACTGTGTATCAAATTTTATTTGAGAGAGAGAGAGAGAGAGGATGCATGGGGCAGGGGGCAGGGGGGAAGCAGAGGGAGAGGGAGTCACCGAGGAGCCCACCGCGGGGCTCGATCCCAGGACCCTGAGATCACCAACCGCAGCTGAAATCAGGGGTCAGGCACCCAACTCATTGAGCCACCCAGGTGCCTCTCCAGTATACTTCTTCTAAAACTTTTTTTTTTTTTTTTAAGTGTTTGCCCTAGAGTTTGCAATATAAAGATATATTTATAACTAATCCAAGTCAACTTTTAAATAACTCTGTACTGCTTCATGGGTGAGTACCTTACAATAACAAAATAAATGCAATTTCTGCCTCCTGTTCTCTAATTGCTATATAAGCATGCATAATTCAACATATTGTTGTTATTATTTGAACAAACTTTTGTTTGTTAGATCAATTAAAAATAAGAAATGTCAGCATTCTGTTTTACCTTCCATTGTTCCTTCCTCGATGCTCTTCCTTTCTTTATGAAAATCCAAGTTTCTGACCTACATCATTTCCCTTTCTCTGAAAATCTTCTTTTAACGTTTCTTACGGTTCTTCGGCAACAAATCCCCTCAATTTTTGTTTTTCTGAAAAACTCTATTTCTCCTTCACCTTTGAAGGGTAATTTCGCAGGGCACAGAATTCAAGTTGGTATTTTCTTTTCTCCTCTTAACATTTTAAATATTTTGTTCTACTCCTGCTTGCATGTTTCTGAGAAGCCAGATGTCATTTTTATCCTTGCTCCTCTGTAGGGAGGGCTTTTCCCCTCTGGCTTCTTTTAAGACTTTTCTTTATCTTTTATTTTCTAGAGTGTAAATATGGTGTAGTTTTTCGGCGTGTATCATGCTTGGTGGTCTCTGGTCTTTCTGGATCTGTGGTTTGGTGTCTCACATTTATTTGGGGGGAAATCCCAGCCGTTGTTGCTTCAAATACCACTTCTGCTCCTTCCACTCTCTCTCCTCTCTGATAGTCTTATAACGCATATGTTATACCTTTTATAATTGCCCCATGGTTCTTGGATATTCTGTTCTGTTTTTGTTTTTTGTTTTCCCCCTACCTTTTTTCTCCTTGCTTTCCATTTTGGAAATTTCTGTTGTTATACCCTCAAGTTTAGCCATTTTTTCCCCTTCCCCATGTCCAGTCTAGCAAGGAATCCATTAAAGCATTCTTTACTTCTGTTACATTGATTTTCCTCCCCAGCATTTCTTTTGAATCTTTCTTAGAATATTCCATCTCTCTGCTTCCATTATCCACCTGTTCTTGCATGTCATCTACAATTTTTCCCCCCGTGAAAGCCCTTAGCATACTAATCAATATTTTTAAAATCCTGGTCTGATAACCCCAGCATTGTTGCTGTATCTGGCTCTGGTTCTGATGCTTGTTTGGTCTGTTCAAACGGTGTTTTTGCCTTTTAGTATGCCTTGTAATGGTGAAAGGCCTTTAATAGCATAGTGGTGAGGTCTGGAGTCCTGTGATTAGGTCCTGTGAACTTAACTAGTGCTTCTCAGTGCTCTTCCCCATCTTGGGTGGGACAAGGTATCTAATGTGAGCTGGAGTAGGGTCTTTCCCTTCTCCTAGGTCACTGGATACAGAGAACCACAGTTCTCTGTATCCATCTCCGCAGGTTGGGGGCAGGAGTCTGCCCTCCGATCTCACTTGTCTGACAGTCCTAAGAAGAATGGTTGATTTTTTTCAGTTTGTTTCACTTTTTACTTGTTAGGATGGAGTGGGGACTTCTCTGCTCCTTCTGTGCTAGAGTGAAGAACCCAGTCTCATCCTGTTTTGAAAACTGGGCTTTGGATGGTTTTATTTTCTCGAATGTGAGGTCAGCAACACAAACTGCCTGGCAACCCAGTGGTTTCTAGTTTTTTAAGAGCATATAAAGAGGGACCTCTTGTCTTACCCAATAAGCTTCCCTTGACTCTTTTAGAGTTCAACTAAAATTCCAATTTCTGGCAAGATCTGAAACTCTAGCTTTTTGGGTTTTGTCATGTATTTAAAATATCATCCCAGAAGTAAGCCCTTGAGAGACATTATCATGTATTAAGGGCTACTGTGATTTTTCCTCTGTGAATGTTCCTTGAAACATGGTGAAACTCAGAAATGATTGGTTTTGCAGCTGTGGAGTTCAGTCCCTGGCCCACAGTTGTGTGTCCCTGTTTTCTCTTTACCATTCAGCACAAGCAGCATTTGGGGCTCTGTCTCTCCTGCCCCCCCCCACCTCATCTAGTTGACATATTGATAGGAGGTTGGCCAGGCTGTCTGGCAACTGAACCAAAAACCATATGGCTTGTTCAGTCAGAAAGGATGTTCAGGAATAACAGAACCATGTGGACAGCCCTGCACAAGAATTTCAGTTGCAGAGGCACTGAACTTGAGAATGAGGGCAGGCATCGCCTAGGCCTTCCCCTTATTTTACAGTTTTGGAAGCAACATTAGCAAGATGGTGTCTCTGACAACGTCCGATTCTCCAGTCTCTCCACGTATAGTCACCCTGCAAGATAAATGATAGAGTGAAATGAAAGAAATTAAACCCCTTGTTTAAGGCCCCAAGGGTAGCACTAGAAACAGACGAGGAGTGAGATTTGTTGCCTGCTGCCTTTGGATCTCACCATGAAGTCAGTGGTTCTGAAGCATAGCTCTTCTCTACCACTGACCCTTCCTTGTGTCAAGTGCTGGCAATCTCCTGTGGGAGCAGATGAAAAAAAGCTGCTGGCTCATGTGGAAGGCTCTGTGAGCAAGGTTGTGTTAGGAGTGAGGCTGTAAAGTGAGAGTAACCCTCGGCCCTTCCTCAGAGCGCTGCTGCGAACATGGACCCCTCTCCAGTCTCTCCCCTGTTCATTCGGAAAGCATTTACCAAGCCCTTTACCAGATTCTAAGCCCTGTTTCAAGCACAGGGGTGTGTCCGTGAACAAACAGACAGGAACCCTTGCTTTCATGGAGCTTACGTTTACATAAATGCGAATCACAGTAAGATGGCTTTAGGAGACCTGGGGTTTCTCCTACAAAGATGTGCCCCCCTTCTTGGCCCCCAGGGCTTCTGAGGGGTCCTGAGGGCACCGTGTGAAAACCACTGCACTAAGCCATGTGTCTTAATATTCAGGACATTGTTCCGAGCTGGAGTGGAAAAAAAAAAATAGGAATTCTATGTGAGCACTTAAATTTTCCATGACTGTCGTAAGCCCTTACAGGAACACCAGGTAGGAGAGAAGGGTGGTTCCTGTGTTTGAGGGTCCAGTTTGGGGAGCTGATTAGTGGCTCGTCTGTTTTTCCTTCCGGAGCCATCCAGAACACTCACAGCTGTGTGTCTCACTTTGCATCTTATGCAAGTCGATACTTGAGTGGGGGGAAGGAAATTTGGATCCAAAATGCTGACAAGATAAAGTATATTCTCTAAAGACTCATTCCTGTTAGAAATGAAGTTCTAACCCAGGCATCTTCTCTCAGCCGGCTGATGTGGAGAAAGTGGCAAAACTTGAGAAAATAATTTGCTTGAAAATGACGTTTCTGGGGGTGCCTGGGTGGCTCAATGGGTTAAACCTCTGCCTTCAGCTCAGGTCATGATCTCAGGGTCCTGGGATCGAGCCCCACATTGGGCTCTCTGCTCAGCAGGGAGGTTGCTCCCCACCCCACCCCACTCCCCCGCCTGCCTCTCTGCCTACTTGTGATCTCTGTCTGTCAAATAAATAAATAAAAATGTTTAAAAAAATTAAAAAAGGAAAGAAAAATGACATTTCTGGAAATCAGGGTTGACTCAGTTTATATCAGAAAAACAGGTGTGTGTCCCTTGACTGAGAGGGGGACCGGGAGTCTGTTTTTTCGTGGCACCTGAGAGAGAATTAAGAGGAGGTCATGAACACTGTCTTGGGATTATCTTCAGTTCATGTCAGTGGCCTGCGAACATTAGAACCTTATCTAACTCCATCTTCCCTTGGGAATCCTCAAGAACATCTGGGAAAATTTTAACAAAGTGAGTTGATTTTTGGAGATAAGGGGTAGATTTTTTTTTTTTTTTAATGTTGGCATCTTAAACACACAGGAGGCCTTAGACATTCATGTGGAATTTGTCCCAAGACATTCACGAATTTCCAAACGTAACAATGCCATATAGCATAATTCTTGCTTTCTCTCTCCTTGAAAGATGTAAAATATAATTGAAAAAATGAAGTAATCCAGGTATGTAATGATCCTATAAATTCAGTATGAAAGCAATCTGTACAACTAATTTCTGGCTGGTCTTTCTGTTCACTTCTATTCGCTTCTGTCACAAGCGTTATCAGCTGGTTTTCATGTCAGCATCATTTTTTGGCAGAGAAAAGGTCCTTGCCGCTTCACCTGGTTTTGCTTTTATTACAAATAGCCGAGAATAGCAAAGCCTATGAATGATCATCCTTAGTTAATGGACCTTTTTTCTGTGAACATCAGCCTTACAACGAAGAGGATCCAAATACCTTTCTCAATAAAATGACGTGTGGTGACCTAGCTCGGACCTCCAGCATCAAGGTTGCTCACACAGGCCAGTCTAAAATCCGTCAACACCGTCTGTCATACCTGCGGCTGGTGAAACTTTCCGGCAGCGCTGATTTCCCTTTGGATCCTGATTTTACCTACATTCGTTTGTCCTTGTAATTTGTTTCCCCAAAAGTGTCCTGTCCAGTGCACTCGAGTAAAATGCGTAGATTTCACTCATTTTCTCTGTGCATGTTACATCTTACCGCTTAGAAGAGGAGCCATGAGACTGAAGAGAGCGTTGGTGCAGGATGGGCAGGCGAGGACGCTAGGCCTCCGGGTGTCCTAGGAGAGCAAAGTAGAAGGTGGGAAAACAGGAAACTGTTCTCAGATGCAGAGGAAGAGGCCATCTGGTTGGTCATGTCCACCCGCCTCTCTTCGCTCCTTTCATTTTATAAATGGGGAAGCTCTTCTCCCTTAAAGTCCTAGCCGGCAGAGTCGGGACTGGATCCCGGGTCTCCTGACTCCCGTCCCTGGGCCTTCACTGTCAGGCCCCGCTGGCTGCTGAGCTGGTGGCTCGTCCTCATGAGAAGACCCCGATCAGGAGCATCTGCGGCCCCGGGGCGTCAGAGCTGGGCTGGACGTTGGGGCCGGCCGTGCCCCTGCCTCACTTACAGGTGGCTACAGCCGCTCTCCGGGGCACTACTGTCTCGCATCTGCTTAATCACTGGCACGAGCTCGACCCCTCCCGTCCTGAAACACTCTCTCTAGGGGGATCCCAGGATCCGGTGGTTTCGGGTCATTTGTCCCCATTGTCTTTCTTGATGGACCTGTCCCCGTACTATATGCTAGAAATACAAAGGGAAATAAAATGTGGCTTCTCCTCTCCAGGGTAAGTTTGTAGCTTTTAGGAGAAACAGACAGACAGGTGAGCAGTCATGGTCCTGCAGGAGGAGAGCTGCGGATGGCGGGGAGGGTCTGAAGCAGACTGGAGGGTGAGGAAAGCGTCCTGAAGGAGGGGACTGTGGCGCTGAACTTCGGAGTAGGAGACAGTGATGAGGCAGGGAGAAGAGCACCTCCGAGGAAGGGAAGGGCACGGTGGTCTGTGCGGCGAGAGGAAGGGAGATTTATGGCAAAGGATGGGGAGAAGGTGAGGAAAAAAGCAAGGGCCAGAGCGTGAAGGACCTTCCTGGACAAGCAGTCTGCACCATGCGGTTCGTACTGTCAGAAATGTATTTTGTGGCCTTTGCGCCCCCTAAGATGCCTTCAGGTTTCACTTTTCCTGCTTCGGAACGTGAGGACTGTGCTGACCCCAATTCTGCCACCATTGTGCAAATTCTGACACCACCGTGCGGCCCTTGGGGCCTTTGTCTCCTCATCTGTAAAATTAAGGGGATAGGAACTCCCGACTTCGGTAGAGATAAGGAATGTGGGAGAATACCTCATGTAACACCCAGCTCCCTGTAGCTGTTAAAACACATTGGTTTCCCTTCTTTTCCTAAAGTCTGTGATGATTGCACGCAGAGCCCCTGGTGGTTGGTACGGACCCTGACATCAGACTGGCACTTTCTTGCCAAGGAGCCTTTCCTTTATACCTGAGCACACAATTTGAGATTTGGAGTGAAATTAAGTCTGAAGATTTGCCTCATGACTTCCTAAGTCTTGTGAGAAAAAATAATCAGTAGGGTAAGTTACAGCTTTTCCAGATCTCCTGCTTTTGAGCAGGGCCGACTACAGGGGTAGACCATGAGGAGTTTTGGAGGACAGAGACAAAAGGCCGGGGAAGCTACTGGATGTGACTGAGGCATGTGGAGGAGACTATACTGATTTGACAGATCTGTTTGGCTTGAGAAGGATTCTGAGCCTACCAAATCTAATAGTAGTATTTCTGGAGCAGAAGGTATGCATGAGCCGAAGCACATAGAAGAAATGTAGCAACCCCGGGAAGGATCCAGAATGTAAAAGAAAGAGTTTCATTATTTGCAGTGACATGGTAGTTCAGATTTGAGAGGAAAAGGTGTGCCCCTGAACAAGTTGGAGCTAAGGCGTGAGGACTGGCCACTTTCGAATCCCTTCGCAGGGTCTTTGCCGAGCAAGAGAAGCAAGAGAAACACCGAAGAGAAGGGAGGGGGCCACGGGGGTGATGGGACAGGGGGAACAGGAAAGTTACGGAAATAGAAATGAAGGAAAGAGCGATGCGTTGGCGTGGTTTGTATTTCTGTTACGTCTGCTGGGTCAGAATCATGGGTCTTCTCCTGCCTGTCTTCTTTCCTCTCATCCTTCTTTTGGGGGAACTACACATTCAGGTCTAAATTATGACCATGGTAAAACGATGCAGTCAAGTCAAAGTGAGATGAGCTTGCGTGAATAATCTTCAATTTCATGGAAAAACTTGTCTGTAGCTGGCGGTCTCTTCTTTACCTTTGGATTTAGTTCCTTTTCTATGCCAGTTCTTTTGCAAGTAATTGACTAACACTGCAGATAAATACATGCTCACTTGGTTTGCCATAATTTGTCTCCCTCCCACATCTTCACTGACAGTGTCATCCTGAGCATTAGTTTCTGTTTCAGTAAATTGGGAGACAGACTAATAGCATGCTGGGATGGTGATCATTTTTCTAGGGGCTTGCTTCCGCTGAAGACCTGACATCAAATATGTTAAAAAGGCACCAGGAAGGGCGGCTTGACTGCCTTAAAATGTGTATGGAATGGACACGGTGAGGGACAGATCCGTGTCCAGCAAAACGTAATTATCCCTGAATCCTTCCAGGTGTACCAGAGCAGGCTCATCTGAAGAGGGGGGTAGCAAAGAAGACCGAGGAGAGCAAGGTGAGGGGAGGGTGGTGGGAGAAAGAGGGATCCTGGGAATCCGTGGTCTGTACGGACCCAGAAGAAAGCAGGTGGAGTTAACACCATCAGAAATTACACCTGTCCGTCTAGCTTGCTGCGGGCAGACGTATCATAGTTGCCATTTTGTCCCTTGACTTGGCTCAACTCAGATGATCTGAGCTGTCAGTTTATCTGACCATCTGTCCACGGCTCGTCTTACGGGCTCACATGGTTTTGTGGATAATGTCTCAGATGTTTCCTGAGCATCTGAGCATGTCCTGGACTTGGGGGAGAAGGCCATGATGAGTCAGGTATATATTTTCCTTAAGTCTATTTATCTGTTCACAAAAATATTTATAGAGGGCCTACTACATGCCAGACACATGAGCAGGTGCAAGTGTAGAAAATACCATGATTTATTTACGTGGCTTCCTGATAATGACCATTTGGGTCATTTGCAGTGTTTTGCATTAATAAGCATTATTACTATGGACGTTCTTCTCCGATGTGCCTCCCGGAACTCATTTGCAAGAGGTTCTCTTAGGTAGTAAAAATGAATGAACTTTAGCTACATGCATCAACATATGTGAATCTTACGAACATAATGTTGAGCCAAAAACCAAAAACAAACACAAAAAATTTGCAAAATAATAAATGCAGTATGATTCCGTTTATAAGCAACCAAAAGCATGCAAAACTAAACAATATGTTGTTTAGGGATACATGCATATGGGATCAGACTATTATAAAAACAAGGGAATAAGACACACAAAATTAAGATAGTGTTACCTCTGGAAGATGGAGAAGGAGTGAGTGGGTGGGAGCATGAAGGGTAGTGTCCTTGTTCTAGCAGTAATGGAAGATGTGGGTGATTTCTATTTGTGCAGTGGGCAGGAGGTAAATGGAACCTGGACGTGCATCATAAATACTACAATGTATGATATGCAGCTTTCCCCCACTCTCTGAAAGTAGAGAGTTCCTTATGAAATCTTCACTAATCAGAAATGGTGTGACACAAAGATGCAATTACCATTAATTTATAGGGAAATTTTTTTGAGTGTTCTCAGAGCCCAAAAACAACCTATCGGGCTTTTCTGATACCTTAAGACACATCTTGTTAATGGATGCACAAAGTAAATGTTTTAAAAAGGCACAGACAGAGAGATGCTGACAGGCACAGGCCTCGGGTGTGGTGACTGGATGCTGAGATGCTGAGTGTAGGTCTTGGGGAAGGAGCTGGCGGGGTGCTCTCGTGGCTCGGGGAGGGGTGTGGAGGGGAGCCTTCATAGAAAAATAGCTGAATGCTATTTTTGCTTTTTGCCTTTTCCAGTGAAAGTGGAAATCCTCTTCAGATTTCCTCTGGTTAGTGAAAACAGGTACTAATTTTAATGTAGGTCTTTTGGAAAAGTGAAGTGGAGTAGCGTGAGATTCTGAAAAGCAGAGGACACCTGTATTCATACACTTATGTATAATGTACATTATTATATTTACATTGAAAATACATATTTAATTTTTTATTTAAATTATTTTTAAAAGGGAGGTGTGGATCATGACCCCAGGGGACTTACGGTTTATTGAAAAAGAAAAGACCTATGAGTGCATAAATGCTATCAAGGGCCTAAGAGCTGTGACTTGGGGTGTTCAGCGGCTTACAGTCCCCGGTAGAGATTGATTTTACATCATTAGCTTCAGTTCAGAGTAGAATGTGGTAAGTGCTGTAGTTTGTATGTGAATAAAGTGCTATGAGAGCATAGAAAGTGATATTAGTAGGAGGTAGGAAATCTTCCCAAAGGGGGTGTCATTTAAGTTGTAGCTTGAAGGAGGAATAAAATTATGAGCAACAAAGACAGTGACCAAAGTATTTTTTAAATAGGAAGCATAGGGACAGAGATCGAGACCTGAGCGAGTACAGGGCCGGGCCAGGGACGGCAAAGAAGCCAGTGTTACGGAAACGTGCAAACGTGGGGTGTGGTGGGAAGGGTGGGGGAGGGCTGGCTGTGGAGGGCCTTCAGGGTCGTGTTGGAGAATATGTCTTTTTGCTGCAACCACTGGGTAGATCTCACATTTCTCTTTTCTGGTGGCAGTTTGAAGGGTGGATGGACTAAAGATGGTGGGGAGGGCAGGCAGAGCGCCTACCTTGGAAAGTTGGACGCAAGAGATCTTGAAGGTCCAAGACAGGGGACAGCAATGGGAAGGACTAGGCAGGGGTGATGTGTGCGAGTGACTCAGAGGTATGACCTCATGGGCAGTTGAATGTGGAATGATTTACCACTTTTTTATCTATCTGCCTACCATGTCTATCACTTCGGGAGGTAGGGGGAGAGGGAGAGGGAGAGAATCTCAAGCAGACTTCCCAAAGCAAACCCCGATGCAGGGTTCGACACAGGGTTCCATCCCAGGACCCTGAGATCCTGACCTCAACCAAAATGAAGAGGTGGATGCTTAACCGACTGAGCCATCCAGGCGCCCCTAACACTTTCTTCATCTTGCCCTGTGGCCTTGGTTCTGCACTGACTCCCGTGTCTGTCTCATGTTCTTCTGCAGCCTTAACTTATACAATTGTGCTGTAGCGCAGAACTTGGGAATGGAGTTTCCAACTGCACTATAGCCGCCATCTTGAAAACCCTTGTCTGGGAAAGATTAGCAGGGTGTGACTAATGCCAGTATTCGTACCGGGCAAGTGATGTAACGATCAAGGAGAAATATGTTTTCCCTAATTACACCCTCGATCCCTCAGGACATTGATTTAATCATATCAGTGAGTTAACATTTAAAGGTGCCCGTTATACTCTGTTAGTTTCTTTTCACGTTAAGGTATTATATCCATTAGCCTTTTTTTCTAGTTATTTAAGATAAAAAGGATTATTGTGTTCAAAGTTAAACAGAAAATGCTTTTTTATTTCAACAAAAAACATTACTGAAAATCTAAAGTTCTGTTCTGCCATAGTAGGTATAATAAACTAAACACATTTAAAAAAAATATTTTATTTATTTGAGAGAGAGAGAGAGAGAAAGAGAGCAGGGGTGGGAGCAGAGGGAGAAGGATAAGTAGACTCCCCACAGAGCACAGAACCCAAGGACACAAGGCTTGATCCTAGGACCCTGAGATCTTGCCCTGAGTTGAAATCAAGAATCAGGTGCTTAACTGACTGAACCATCCAGGTGCCCCCTAAACACATTTCATTTCATTTTAAAATATTTTATTTATTTATTTGGCAGAGAGAGAGAGAGAGAAAGACATCACAAGTAGGCAGGCAGAGGTGGGGGGGAAGCAGCTCCCCATTGAGCAGAGAGCCCGATGCGGGGCTCGATCCCAGGACCCTGAGATCATGACCTGAGCCGAAGGCAGAGGCTTAACCCACTGAGCCATCTAGGCGCCCCCTAAACACATTCTAATCTCACTTGGTGTTGAACTTCTGGGCTTCATTTGTGATATGTAATACTGTGGTTGAAGAACAGGCAGCAGACTTAACCACAGGATGCACTTTGGAAAGCGTAAGCAATTTTTCTTTTTGTCGCTGTTAACTTTGAACTCTACACATAAGCAATTACCTTGAGATGTGCTTTCCCTACCTCCTCTCTTCGGAGTAACAGCCTGAAAAGTATTTTTAACTAATTTAAAGATTTTATATAGTTGGAGTTCAGTAGATCAACATGCAGACATGTTTCCCAAGGTAAATACGGAAGGAAAAGAAAGAGTATCATCTTGCCTTATTTCTTTCTCCTGAATATACTGATAGTAGTTTATATTATGGCCAAAGAGGTCTGACTGTCTTACTCCTCTTTAGGGACATAACCAACACTTTACCCAAAGGTATTTATTTTTATCACTCTCTGGGTTGTTTGGGGGATTTCGTGATTACATGCCTGTAAAGTTCCTGTGTTTTAGATTCTTAGAGCCTCCCGCTCAGCCTCTAATTGCTACCTGCTCTGTCTGATGACTGCCTTTCTGTTTGGAATCTAATGCCTTCCTAAAACTAAAGATGCTTAACCTTTACCTCGAGTAGGTTTGCACTAACCCCCGAATAAGGAAGGACGACCAGCTTCTCTTGGGACAGGACACTGTGTATGCCCTCGAGGACATTTGGGGAATTGAGGCTCATCGTTTTGGGAAGTGTTTTTACCACTCTCTGCTTCGTGTATATCCAGGGCAATATCTCCTTTAGCTTAGCAAGAACCTGGAGCATCTACACTAGCCTACAAAACATGTCATTGGCATATGTTGACTTTCAGTGTTTTTTTGCATAGAATGCCAGGCATGCTGGCAGCGGGGCTTCCTTTCCTTAGTCTCGAGCAGGAGCCTCTGAGAAGCTAGTATCACAGTCTTCTCTAATTAGTTTGCTTAGAGCAGTGGTAACAATGATGCCCGTCACCCAGGACTTTCCTCTTCACCAGTAAGCTTCTGCTGCTTTCATTTTGCTTTGGAAAATCAGAAAGTTTTCTGATTTATCGGGCTGAATTAGGGCAGGAGAAATCATATGAAATCACTAGTTTACCCTCCCCCCCATTCTTTTTTTTTTTAATTTACATTTTTTAAAATTTATTTTCAGCATAACAGTATTCATTGTTTTTGCACCACACCCAGTGCTCCATGCACGGAGAGGGCTCCGTGCCCTCTCCAATACCCATCACCTGGTTCCCCCAACCTCCTACCCCCCGCCCTTTAAAACCCTCAGATTGTTTTTCAGAGTCCATAGTCTCTCATGGTTCACCTCCCCTTCCAATTTCCCCCAACTCCCTTCTCCTCTCTAACTCCCCATGTCCTCCATGCTATTTGTTATGCTCCACAAATAAGCGAAACCATATGATAATTGACTCTCTCTGCTTGACTTATTTCACTCAGCATAATCTCTTCCAGTCCCGTCCATGTTGCTACAAAAGTTGGGTATTCGTCCTTTCTGATGGAGGCATAATACTCCATAGTGTATATGGACCACATCTTCCTTATCCATTCGTCCGTTGAAGGGCATCTTGGTTCTTTCCACAGTTTGGCAACCATGGCCATTGCTGCTATAAACATTGTCTCCCGCCCCAAATCTTGTCAGTCTTCTCTTGTTCATCATGACAATCCATGATTGTTACTGACCATCAATAATTCTCTTTCCTGGGAGTCTTTGTAACTTTTTTGTTGTCAACTCATTCATTGTTCTCTTAATCTTCCTTTCTTTTCATGCCTTGTTTTCCTTCAGTTTCATTTTTTTTCTCCATTTCCCAAAGCAACCCTTGCATTTCAGCTCGTTGGGGTTAGCTTTTACAGATAATGCTATGGTTTATTTTTTCTCCTCCAAATAAGCTTTACCATAATCATCTTTACTTAGGAGCATTTGTGCTATTTTCTTTGAAACCAGCATTTCTTTAACCACCGTTGATAATTCACTAAATCTCTTTTAGAAACAGCAGATTAATTCTTGTTTGGGCTGTTACACCATTCGTTGTCTCTGAATTCAAAGTTGGAAACCTCACATATGCAAATTAAGTTATGCCTGCTGTAATTATCAAACCCTAATTCCTTCAGCGAATATGTTCTATTTTGCATTTAGATGTTGGGGGAAAATGAGGAGCCAATGTGCAAAATAAGGCTGGAGGGAAAGAAAGAATCATTTGGAATTTTATTTTTTTTTATTTAAAGGAACTAATTAAATCTGTGTATAACCTAGGAAAAAGAAAACCCACCTCTTTTATTTGTGGTGGGGAGTGGTAGGAACACTGTTGAACCCCACAAATCAGGAAGTTTGGGTGTCTTTTCTTCAGGGGGTAATACTGAGAGTAATCATTATAAAAGACAGTGTAAAGAAGTGAGGGGTTTTAATGGTTAGACCACAGGCATAATGTGACTTTTATTTATCTATTTAAAGATTTATTTATGATATTTTAGAGAGAGAGCACTAGCAGAGGTAGGGGCCGAAGCAGAGGGAGAAGGAGCAAAGCAGACTCCCCACCTAGTGGGGAGCCCTATGTGGGGCTCGATCTCACGACCCTGGGATCATGACCCGAGCCAAAACCAAGAGTCAGATGCTTAACCGACTGAGCCACCTAGGTGCTCCCTTCTGACTTTTAGTAGTTAGGATTTATCTGTCATCATGAAAAAATATTTTACAAAGCACCTGAAGAGTGTTTTTTGCATCATGGACATTTGGGGCGAATAGTTCACGGTCATATTTTTGTATAGTCAAGGAATACAGCAGGCCCCTGGCCACCACGGACCCTGGCTGGTGTTTTGGGGAGCACCCACCTGCTCCTTGGCATTGCGGGTGATACGTGGAGTACAGAAACCCTGTGCCCCATTTGGGCTTAGTTCCTGTGTGGTTTCTGTATATGTCTTTATAGATCTTTCTTCAGTTTCCGTGTATGTTAATGGTCTTCAAATGCTGTCAGTGAAAAACAGTTCAAATTCCGGAACATTCAGGACCTGTCTGTGCGGTGTCGGGATGGCTTTGAAACCCATCTTCTCTACCCAAACCATCCTCCCAAGTGCTTTCCCGTGGTTATTTAGAGAGAGCTGTGTGGTAGGCGGGAAAAGAAATGTGAACTTGGATTTTAAAGCAACTGATTAAAACTCTATTCCAAAGGAAACTGCCCTGCTTAACTCAGTACTGAAAGAAGATGCTGGGAACCACGTGCATTGAGTCACCTCCAGAGTCTGGGCAAATTTGGCCAGACTGTGAACATGGCACAAGCCATGAAAACTTAGATCAAGGTTGTATTTTGGGTTTTGAGTGACTCGCGATAATCCATTTTATGACAACTGGCTCAGAGGCTGGAGAAAGCAAAGAACCGGGAGCAGTGATGGATGAATTTGGGTGACGCTAAGAGTGGGGGAGGGCAGCCCAGTCTGTGTTGGTGGAGGAGCTCTGGGCAGTGGCCGGAGCCTCGGGGCCTGGTGCGGCTGAGTCGATGCCGATGTCCGGTCCCCCATCTCAGTTACGCAGAGCATGGCTTCTGTTCTGCCACAACCTGGAGATACACTCAGTGATGCGCTATTTCATGAAATCCACACTACGTATTTTTTTCACAGTTTTATATTCCTGGAAGTGAAGTCCACTTCATAACAGCTAGCCTGACATAGTTTGCTCATGCTTTTTCTTAGTAGATCGCCACAATGCAGTGCAACTTACTCTTCATCGAGTGTGTCTTACAGTTGATGAACTTTGGTGATAACGATCACTAAGCTGTCTGTGTGCCAGGAGCCCTTCCCAGGCCTGTGTGCAATAGTAGCTCATTTAATTCTCATAGCTTTTCTGCTTTACAGCTTTTTGGTAAATTCTGGTTGTTTGCTTCTGGGTTCTTCCTAATCAAAATTAATTGGCCAATAATACAGAAATGCAGACACGTCATATAGCACATGGCACCCCACATAAAAATACTAATTCCCTGATGTTCTTAAATTTGATCAGGTGGGGCCGTCTGGGTAGTTCAGTTGGTTAAGCGTCTACCTTCAGCTCAGGTCATGATCTCAGGGTCCTGGGATCGAGCCCCATGTGGGGCTCCCTGCTCATCAGAGAGCCTGCTTCTCTCTCCTGTCCCTCCCCCAACTCGTGCTCTCTCTCTCTCTCTCTGTGTCAAATAATTAAGTAAAATCTTTTACAAAAATGTGATCAGCTGGGAAGGCAAAAGGTACCCGTGAAAGCGAAAACCACCACGTTTACTTTGAGGGAAGACGGGAGAATGGCCAGAGTGGGTGGGGAGGCGTCCCTGCAATTCTGTCTCTCATGGCCCCGTGTGTGACTTCCTGCAAATACGGGGACATTCGCAGGACAGAGTGTCAGGGCTTCATTTGCTCTTTCTTCCTGGAGCCATTTGCTCTTCTATAGCTGATTTATCTTTCCAGCCTGCCCCGGGGAGGGAATATCCCTCTCTTTGTGGCACTAATTTGGTAATGGTGGCGGGCTGCAGTCAGACAGCGAGAGAGTGGAAAATTCAAAGGCCATCCATTTTCCTTCCCATCTCCCCGCTGGTCTTTGGTCATCCCCAGCAGTTCTTCCTGCCGACGATCAGACTGTGGGGAGGCCAGCGTGCCGCCCAGGGCCATGCACGAGCCACAGACTCATGTGTTCCCAAATTGGCCTGACAGATTCGAGCGCTGCCCTGCGTTACTGCAGCTAGGTTCCTGATGGAGCGACCTACAAAGAAATAACGGCCAATAGCCAGGAAAATTATCTTGGCTGAGAAAGGCTAAAATTTGTCAGAATTAGAGAAGAAAGTGACATGTTTTTACTTTCTTATTTCACTAGGCAAACGGGTGAAAGGGCTAGATTTTTCTCCCTCCGTCCCAGTGCAGAGCCTGGGCCTGTTGTATAAAATAGGCCGTTAATGAATGGGGGAATAAAGGCATGGTTCAGCACAGCACCGTTCCAGACCTTTCCTGGCGCTTGACCCCTTCCTTCCCCCGCCTGCCTTGTGTATAATTCCTTCAAGGGCTGAGTTTTCCGCTGGGAAGGTTACTTTGACAAACTGAGTCTTGCTGTTGTGTGAAGGCAGGTGACTATCGAGCCTTAGAATGGTGTGTTGATTTCCCTTAGCCTTCCTCTCCTCATCCTTAAAAATGAAGACACCATTCTTTTATTTATTTATTTGAGAGAGAGAAAGAGCGAACACAAGTGGGGGAGGGCAGAGGGAGCAGCAGACTCCCCGCTGAGCAGGGAGCCTGATGCGGGGCTCCATCCCAAGACCCTGAGATCATGACCTGAGCCGAAGGCAGGCGCCTAACTGACGGAGCCACCCAGGCGCCCCAGTAAAGACACTGTTCTAAGAGCTCCCTTGCGAGGGCGCTAGAGCCCCAAGGAGACGGCCAAGCAGCAGGGCTTCGATATGGGGCACCGTGGGCGCGCCCGTGCTCTTCCCTCTGGCAGGACAGGTGCGCCTGGGAGGCTTTGCCTGCTTGGAAACAGCGGGTGCGGTGGTGTGATGTTCAGGTGGCCTCAGCATGCGGTAACAGAGAAGTCTGAGGGGCCACTGGGTCCCAACACCCCTGCCACCCTCCCCCACTTCCTGATGGCGCCCCTCATTGGGTGCCCCCGCCCCTGCGTTCAGTCCTCCCTATGTATCCTTTCTGGCTCTTTGGGGTGAGAATTACATCATGGCATTTCAGGCATGACTATCTTTGATATCGTTCTGCTTTTTCCTTCCTTTCCACTCGCAGTGAGGTGAACTAGGAACAGGACACATTTTAGAGGCTTATAAGGTTTTTTTTTTTAAAAAAAAAAAAAAAAACAGGGAATGCCACGGGTATGTATTTCTTTCCACATGCTATGGCAAAACCTCATGTCTCGCTTCTTCTTACTTCTCGGGGTTGACTTTTGTAACGTCTGCTGTTATCAGATGTCACCACCTTCCACTTTTGGAAGTCACAGTAGTCTGTGTGGGTATGAAGCTGATGCCAACTTTCTTCAATCTCAGGAAAACATTTTCCAGAATTCATAATTCAGTTGATGCTTTCCCACCGGGTCACGGAAGGCATAAGAAGCGGGGTGATCCTTGTGAGTCCAGGTTGAAGGGCCTCCTTTCCGTGACCTGTCCCTGCTGGGCTCCGGCGTGGCGTGTGTGTGATTCATTGCCTAGTGCTGCCGTGTCCCCGGCTGGTCTCAACGTCTCAGCGTCTCAGAGCGCGGGGTCAGTGCTGACACCTTCCTATTGCTCCAGAACCTGGTCTGTGCAGGTCCCTGAGTGAGTGCTTGTAGGAAGGAGTGCAGAGGGGGAGACCAAGGTAGGAGGGAAAGAGAGAAGGGCAAGAGGAGATTTTTGTCATTGTCGCGTAATGACAATGGTTTATTAGCAGTGCTTTGTAGAAGTCACAAAAGCTAACATCAGAAAGCCACTCGTACCAAATGTACTCTGTCCATCGACATTTTCTGAGTGCGCTCAGTGCGTCAGACCAGTCTGAGCTGGAGTGCATAGGGGGGAGTCATAAAATAGAATTTCAACCCTCTTTGGAACTCAAATATAAAAAAATTGTTACCTACAGGGTAAGATGTGGGAGTAGATTCGTGGGCAATTAGGGAGCATGAGCCAGAGAGCCCCCCTCCCCCAGCAAGGCAGTCGGGTGGCTCCTGGAGGACACAAGTGTTGAGTTGGGCCCTAGAGGATCATGGGAGTTGAGGAGATGAAGGGAGGGGACACTCTAGGCGGAGGGACTGGCCGCCCCTGACACAGGTGTCAAGAGTGGAAAGTGTGGAAAATAGTGCAGGTGGGCAAGAGAAGAGATGAAATGAGAAAATTAGGTCAGGACCAGATCCAGATGCAGGGACGGCCTCCCCCACGTAGGCAGGACTCATCTGTATTAAATCCCTGCTTTTGTTTTGCTCTCTTACTTAGGAGCCCCAGGAACTAGTTAAGAAGAGTTTTTTGGTGGTGTGTTTTTATTTGAGAGAGGAACATGAGCAAGAGAGCACAAGCAGGGGGAGTAGCAAAGGGAGAAGGAGAAGCAGGCTTCCCACTGAGCTGGGAGCCCAATGTGGGGCTTGATCCCAGGATCCCGAGATCATGACCTGAGCCAAAGGCAGATGCTTTACTGACTGAGTCACCCAGACGCCCCTGAGAAGAGTTTGTTAAACTTAACAATGTATCTCAAAAGATATATTTAATCTGCTTTTCCAAATTCCTTCCTTTCCAAATTCCTTCCTGTCTTCACATCTGATGAACACTGACCCAGGGAGGCGACCTCCCGTGGGACACTCTGGAGGTCACCACTAAAGGGGTGCAGGGGCGGCATGCTGCTGCTTCATCGAGGGGCCGGCTCAGGAATCCGGCCAGGAGAGAGGCTAGGAAGAGTACCATGGATGTGTTCACGGTGCTGTCAGCAGAGACAAATGATCAAGTAGAAATCCCACCGGTGTGTTTTGTGTCCCTGGCTGTCTGCAGAAGTGGCTGGAAGGAAGCAGGAAAGGGACACTTATGAACTACCTCAGGAGAAACTGGGGGTGGTGGGGAATGAAGCCATGCTTTTTTTCTTCTCTTTTCCTTTGCAGTCTCAGGGACTGGGTGTGCACGGGCCTTCCCAGAAGGATTGACCCATTGAGGTGCCCCCTTATCTCCTGCCACTGTCTGCCAGAAATTGCCCCAGCTGCTAGTTCCCAGAACAACCCCCCCCACACCGCCACCCACACCCATGCAGCTTGCAGATGCGCCATGTGCTCTCCTTATGCTCTAACGTGTGACAGTCATTCCCTGAGGTGTCAATGGCAAGTAGGTTCAGCATGACAGCCTCTTGCCTGACAGAATTTCTCCTGGAAAGAATATTCACCTCAGTTTCTACAGAGAGTGATCCGGGCTCACATTGGAATCTTTCACTGAGGATTGTGCGAAGCAGTTGGTTCATGTTTGGTTTTATCTTCCACATGGAACATTTTTTCCTGTAGTTTGCTTTTCTCCATTACCGTGATGGAAAAACATGGCGGATCTGGTGCCACGCCCAGTGCAGTCTCCGTCAGGGGCTGCCCAGCATTTTGGATTTTAGTGCTCCCATGGGGAAACATTACAGAGCAGAGCACCTTACTGCCTCGGGGTAGAGTTTTGCTCCACTTACCTGGAAAGAGAATCACAAAACTAGATTACACGTAAGAGAACATTTGTAGAGACTCGAGCTGAACAGAAGAATCCTTAAGTGTTCTCTGTGAGGGGAAAGTTGAGCTGGTTGTGATAATACACTTTCTGGCCAGGAGCGTGACTGTGGGAAGCATTTTGCAGAAAGGATGCTTATGGCAGAGCTATGGAAATTATAACAATATCCTGTAATAAATTATTTAAGAATATCATTGTGTTTCTGAGCCTCGGGATGTGGGAGCAAAATGGCACAATGGAAACCCTGTTAAGAGCTTTTATACTTTTATACACACTTGACAGACGTCTGTTGCAAATGCTTTTCTCATCAGCTGAGTGATATAAGGAGGTGGAATACCAGGAAGTACCCGGAGGGGAAGAACAAAGAACAATGGACAAATTTATGACTATCGTTCCTGTTTTGCTTTCTCTTATCAGGGACAGTTGTTGAAGATATCATGGGCTCCGCCGTGAGGAAAGCCCATAGGAAAATGAAAATGTGGGTGGGTTTCTGAAGACAGACCTGTTATCTGAAAGGCCTTCATTTTGGGAACCTGCTAACATTTGGCAGCTCCAACTTGGGAACACTCTAGAACAGGAAGCACGATTTTAGGACTAGTATCCCTTCTCTTACGACACTGGCCTTGATATTGATTTTAGCCTTTGCAAGTCGTGGTTGAGTATTTGGTGTGTCTAGTGTGCACTCTTTGTGACCGTAGCTGGAAACGTGACTAACACCATTACCGTTGTGGAAACAGATCGTATTTAAACATGCAGGGCCTAGAACACATGTCCAAGTGTGTTGTGATATGGGATGTAGTAAAGACGTGGTTCATAAATTAGATTGTTTATTTTTTTTTACTTGGTTTGTATCATAAAGTACATTTGCAAAATCTTTAATAATATTCGTATAATGTAAAGACAGATGTTTAGCTTTCCCATTTAACAAGTGGTACCCATGGTTTAACTTGCTTTAAGTTAGATTATTTATAAACATTTAAATGAATATTTTTTATCAATATTTAATCAGCAATTTTTTAATCTATCAGCATACATCCAATTATTTTTGGTTTGGGCCTTAGCATCATGCTTTTAAAACTTGATGCTTACCATTCTTATAATCTACTCTTTAGAAAACCAGCTAAATTAAATTTTATAATTTTCATGTTATTTCTAAGTGATGAAGTAAGAGAAGGTTTTAGAGGGCAAGGTGCAAGCTCATTTCAAATAACACACTGGAGACTTTAATAGTTTTCATGCCAGCTGCCAAAAGTAAGATTACATACTCATTATATGTTCTCCTTCTAGCATTTTTCTAAATACTACAGACATTTTGAGGTGGTATGGGAGAATTTCTTCCAGATAAAAGTCATTATAATGGAGCATCTTGAGTCACATTTATAGAATTACCATTTTTATGTTGTTCTATGTTTTCCAGCATCCTTGCTTGCTGTCTTCAGTCAGGGGCCCCTTAGGTTTACAAACAGAAGAGCCTGTGACAGAAACATTAGAAAACTTCCGAAGGTCCAACTCCACAAGGCTGTCTGTTGGGGGAGCACGGTGATGGGGCCGGGCACCCCAGTTCACAGCCGGCTCGCCGATGAGATGGGGAGCCTCTCCAGCTATTTCCCAGGGAAGGGGAAATATATTGCACTACCTGTTTTATCCATCAAATTTTTTTTTAAAGATTTTATTTATTTATTTGACAGAGAGAGATCACAAGTAGGCAGAGAGGCAGGCAGAGAGAGAGAGAGGAGGAAACAGGCTCCCTGCTGAGCAGAGAGCCCGATGCGGGACTTGATCCCAGGACCCTGAGATCATGACCTGAGCCGAAGGCAGCGGCTTAACCCACTGAGCCACCCAGGCGCCCCTCCATCAATTTTTAAAGACTGAAATGGAAAAGATAGGTAAACACCCTTCCTGTTGTAAACCTTCTGGAATTCTGGGATGTGTGATTTTTGTCATTATTGCTGCCTCTTCGTGCCCGAGCTCACCTCCTTCCCCAGCCTGGTTCCCTCCCGTTCTTCTTCTGGGTGGTGGATTGTACACCTTTCATTCTCACGGCTAGCGAAAGGTTATAAAGGAGTGACCAAAGGAGGGAGTAGGGTATCGGGAAAGGCCAGGGTTGAATCACGAGAGATGGCTCCATACTCGACATGCAGATAGAATCAATCAGGAGTAAAATTTTAAATCTCTTGAGGTTTAAGGGTGTCTAGGTGGCACAGTCAATTAAGCCACTGATTCTTGGTTTCTACTCAGGTCATGATCTCAAGGTCCTGAGATCGAGCCCCAAGTTGGGTTCTGTCCTCAGCGAGGAGTCCGTTTGGGATTCTCTCTCTTTCTCCCTCTGCTCCTCCCCTCTCTTGACTAAATAAATCCTTAAAAAATAAATAAATATTTTGAGGTTTATGAGAAGATTCTAAAAAAAATAGTTGTCTTTAATAAAATGTCATATGGCACAGAGAAGAATAATGTACCCAGACTGAAATCTTATCGTGCTTCTTAAGTTGGAGAATTAATGCTGCTGGGGTAGTGGGGGAGGGGAAATAGTTACTTTATATAAAAACCATTGCTTTGGATTTTCATATGTGCCAACTCTCCCTATTTTTATTTCCTTCTATGAAACGATATGCAGTAAGCTCTCTGTTGAAAATTTACCTTTAGCCTCTCTAATTAATAAATTCTGTAGTGTCACATTTCTGTGCCCTAACATTCTCCTTATGCCTTAAATAGAGAAATAAAGGAGATGGAGGTGGTCTTTGAGAAAATTGCCTGCTGGTTGTGTTTAGAAACTAAGCTTCCTTTTGTTTAAATGTTTTAAAGTTTGTACCTTTGGAAATTGGAAGCATTCATTAAGGGAGGCTTGAAGCCAGCTGTGGTGGCTACCCACACACGGACCAAGTTCCTTGTCGAAGTGAGTAGTGAGGGCGAGCGGGTGCTGGGGAGTGGATGGCTTCTTCTGTTACAGCGTTCTAGAAGGACTCTGTTCCGAACTGGTGGTATGTTTTCTTAGGGCTCTTTAGCTTTGCTCTTAAAAAGTGGTTTTCCCTTGTGTCTCAAATACCTTAATTTAGCTGCTGCTACAATAAAGTGCTTCCAGTTCAGAAAATTTGAGAGAAAAACGTGAAGTTCAACCGTGTATAAAATAACTCTCCGAAGTCTTTGTGTTTCTGTATGATTGCTACAGGGGAACTTTTAATCGCAGAACACAAATGTCAGCTTCTGGACCTAGAACCTGAACCAAATGATGTAAAAATTTGGTTCTAGAATATTTATATGTGATGCCTGTATTTTCTATATGTAGATATTCTAGTATAGTTAGTATGCAGTGTTACATTAGCTACAGGGGTACAATATAGTGATTCAACAACTCCATGCACCACTCAGTGCTCATCGGGACAAGCGCACTCCTTAATCCCCATCGCCTGTGTCGCCGCCCCCCCCCCCCACCTCCCCTCTGGTGACCATCAGGTGCGTTCTCTGTAGTTAAGAGTTTGTTTTTTGACTTGTCTCTTTTTTCTGTTCCCTTGTTTTGTTGCTTAAATTCTACATATAAGTGAAATCACATGATTTCTATCTTTCTCTGACTGACTTATTTCGCCTAGCATTATTTCTCTAGGTCCATTCAGGTTGTTGCAAACAGACAGATTTCATTCTTTTTCTTTTTCTTTTTTTTGGGGGGGGGGGTTATAATTATAGTACATTGTTTTCTCAGTATATTTATTTTTTTTAATTTTATTTATTTTTTCAGTGTTCCAAAATTCATTGTTTATGCACCACACCCAGTGCTCCATGCAGTCCGTGACCTCCTCAATACCCACCACCAGGCTCACCTACCCCCCACCCCCCTCCCCTTCAAAACCCTCAGTTTGTTTCTCAAAGTCCACAGTCTCTCATGGTTTGTCTCCCCGTCCGTTTTCCCCCAACTCTAGTCCATTGTAGATACCTGCCAAAGCTGCTTTCTCCATTCATCAACCGATGAATACTTGGGTTGCTTTCATAACTTGGTTATTATAAATAATGCTGCAGTACACATAGGAGTACATGTATGTTTTTGAACTAGTGTTTTCATATTCTATGGGTAAATTCCTAGCCGAAGAATTACTAGATCATGCAGTAATTGTAGTTTTAATTTTTTTTTTTTGCGGAAACTCCGTATTTTTCTCAGCAAACTTTTCCACAGTGGCTACACCAGTTTGCATTCCCACAAACAGTGCACAAAGGTTCCTTTTTCTCTATATCCTCACCAACACCTGCTTGTTTCTTGTGTTTTTGATTTTAGCCCTTCTGACCGGTGTGACATGGTTGCTCATTTGCATTTCCCTGATGTTGAGCTAATGTTGAGCATCTTTTCATGGGTCTGTTGGACATCTGCATGTTTTCTTTGGAGAAATGTCTATTTGTGTTTTCTGCCCATTTTTAAATGAGATTATTTGGTTTTTGGGTTATTGAGTTGTATCAGTTCTTTGTGTATTTTGGACACACTCTTTATCTGATATGTCATTTGCAAATATCTTCTCCCATTCTGTAGACTGCCTTTTTGTTTTGCTGATTGTTTCCTTTATTGTGCAGAAGCTTTTTAATTTTGATGTAGTCCCCATGTTTATTTTTGCTTTTATTTCTCATGCCCAAGAAGACATATGTAGAAAAATCTTGCTATAGGCAATGTCAAAAATTACTGCCTATGCTCTCTTCTAGGATTTTTATGGCTTCAGGTCTCACCTTAGGTCTGTAATCCATTTTGAATTTATATTTTTGTATGGTATAAGAAAGTGATCCAGTTTCCTTCTTTTGCATGTAGCTGTTCAGTTTTCCTAGCACCATATTCTTGCCTTCTTTGATAAAGATTAATTGACCATAGAATTGTGGGTTTCTTTCTGGGCTCTCTATTTTGTTCTGTTGATCTGTGTGTCTGTCTGTGCACCAGTGCCATGCTGTTTTGATTACTACAGCTTTGTAGAATATCATGAAATCCGGGATTGTGGATTTAAATGGCCACAGTTTTATTCCTCTTTTTCATGATTACGTTGGTTATTTGGGTTTTTTTGTGGCTCCATATAAATTGTAGGATTACTTGTTCTAGTTCTCTGAAAAATGCTGTTGGTATTTTGATACAGATTGCATTAAATCTGTAGATCCCTTTGGGTAATATGGACATTTTAACAATATTTATTCTTCTAATCGACAAGCATGAAATTGCTTTTTTTTTTTTTTAAAGATTTTTTATTTTATTTATTTGACAGAGAGAAATCACAAGTAGTCGGAGAGGCAGGCAGAGAGAGAGAGGGAAGCAGGCTCCCTGCTCAGCAGAGAGCCTGATGCGGGACTCGATCCCAGGACCCTGAGATCCTGACCTGAGCTGAAGGCAGCGGCTTAACCCACTGAGCCACCCAGGCGCCCTGAAATTGCTTTCTTTTTGTGTGGGCTTCAATTTTCATCATTAGTGTTGTATAGTTTTTAGAGTGCAGGTCTTTTCACCTTTTTGGTTAAGTTTATTCTTAGGCATTTTATTCTTTTTTTGGTGCATATAAATGTGATTGTTTTTCCACATTTCTCTTTCTCCTCCTTCATTATTAATGTATAGAAACTTAATGGATTTCTGTATATTGATTTTGTATCTTGCAACCTTTCTGAATTCATTTATCAGTTCTGGTATTTTTTTGGTGAAATTTGTAGGGTTTCTATAAATAGTATTATGTCATCTGTAACTAGTGAAAATTCTATTTCCTGTTTACCAATTTTGATGCCTTTTCATTCTTTTTTTTTGTCTTATTGCTATGGCTAGGACTTCCAGTACTATGTCAAATAAAAATGGTGAGAGTAGATATCCTTGTCTTATTCCTGATCTTATGGGAAAAGCTCTCAGCTTTTACCATTGAGTATGATGTTAGCTGTGTGTTTTTCATACATGTCTTTTATTATGTTGAGGTATGTTCCCTCTAAACATACTATGTTAAGGGTTTTTATCGTGTTTCATAGAATACTTGAGATTTTACTTTAGTAGTTTTTTGGGTTTGTTTTTTGTTTTTTGTTTTTTGTTTTACAAAATACAGAGGTTCAGCAATCACTTGTACCAACTCACTAGAGCTTTACTATCTTGAAAAGCTACGGTGTTATATTATAAAGGCTTTTGATGATTTCAACAGCAATATTGTGAAGAATACACATAACTATATTTGATAATTATAAAATAATTTAAATGTATGTTTTAATTTTATGTCACAATAAATATATATTTTTTTAATTTATAATTTTTTATTTTTTATAAACATATATTTTTATCCCCAGGGGTACAGGTCTGTGAATCACCAGGTTTACACACTTCACAGCACTCACCAAAGCACATACCCTCCCCAATGTCCATAATCCCACCCCCCTCTCCCAAACCCCCTCCCCCCAGCAACCCTCAGTTTGTTTTGTGAGATTAAGAGTCACTTATGGTTTGTCTCCCTCCCAATCCCAGATTCTTTCATTTATTCTTCTCGTATCCACTTAAGCCCCCATGTTGCATCACCACTTCCTCATATCAGGGAGATCATATGATAGTTGTCTTTCTCTGCTTGACTTATTTCGCTAAGCATGATACGCTCTAGTTCCATCCATGTTGTCGCAAATGGCAAGATTTCATTTCTTTTGATGGCTGCATAGTATTCCATTGTGTATATATACCACATCTTCTTGATCCATTCATCTGTTGATGGACATCTAGGTTCTTTCCATAGTTTGGCTATTGTGGACGTTGCTGCTATAAACATTCGGGTACATGTGCCCCTTTGGATCACTACGTTTGTATCTTTAGGGTAAATACCCAATAGTGCAATTGCTGGGTCATAGGGCAGTTCTATTTTCAACATTTTGAGGAACCTCCATGCTGTTTTCCAGAGAGGTTGCACCAGCTTGCATTCCCACCAACAGTGTAGGAGGGTTCCCCTTTCTCTGCATCCTCGCCAGCATCTGTCATTTCCTGACTTGTTGATTTTAGCCATTCTGACTGGTGTGAGGTGATATCGCATTGTGGTTTTGATTTGTATTTCCCTGATGCCGAGTGATATGGAGCACTTTTTCCTGTGTCTGTTGGCCATCTGGATGTCTTCTTTGCAGAAATGTCTGTTCATGTCCTCTGCCCATTTCTTGATTGGATTATTTGTTCTTTGGGTGTTGAGTTTGCTAAGTTCTTTATAGATTCTGGACACTAGTCCTTTATCTGATATGTCATTTGCAAATATCTTCTCCCATTCTGTCAGTTGTCTTTTGATTTTGTTAACTGTTTCCTTTGCTGTGCAAAAGCTTTTGATCTTGATGAAATCCCAATAGTTCATTTTTGCCCTTGCTTCCCTTGCCTTTGGCGTTGTTCCTAGGAAGATGTTGCTGCGGCTAAGGTCAAAGAGGTTGCTGCCTGTGTTCTCCTCAAGGATTTTGATGGATTCCTTTCGCACACTGAGGTCCTTCATCCATTTTGAGTCTATTTTTGTGTGTGGTGTAAGGAAATGGTCCAATTTCATTTTTCTGCATGTGGCTGTCCAATTTTCCCAGCACCATTTATTGAAGAGGCTGTCTTTTTTCCATTGGACATAAATTCCTGCTTTGTCAAAGATTAGTTGACCATAGAGTTGAGGGTCTATTTCTGGGCTCTCTATTCTGTTCCCTTGATCTATGGGTCTGTTTTTGTGCCAATACCATGCTGTCTTGATGATGACAGCTTTGTAATAGAGCTTGAAGTCCGGAATTGTGATGCCACCAACGTTGGCTTTCTTTTTCAATATCCCTTTGGCTATTCGAGGTCTTTTCTGGTTCCATATAAATTTTAGAATTATTTGTTCCAAAATCTGTGGGACACAACAAAGGCAGTCCTGAGAGGAAAATATATAGCGGTACAAGCCTTTCTCAAGAAACAAGAAAGGTCTCAGGTACACAACCTAACCCTACACCTAAAGGAGCTGGAGAAAGAACAAGAAAGAAACCCTAAGCCCAACAGGAGAAGAGAAATCATAAAGATCAGAGCAGAAATCAATGAAATAGAAACCAAAAAAACAATAGAGCAAATCAATGAAAGTAGGAGCTGGTTCTTTGAAAGAATTAATAAAATTGATAAACCCCTGGCCCGACTTATCAAAAAGAAAAGAGAAAGGATCCAAATAAATAAAATCATGAATGAAAGAGGAGAGATCACAACTAACACCAAAGAAATACAAACTATTATAAGAACATACTATGAGCAACTCTACGGCAATAAATTTGACAATCTGGAAGAAATGGATGCATTCCTAGAAACATATAAACTACCACAACTGAACCAGGAAGAAATAGAAAGCCTGAACAGACCCATAACCAGTAAGGAGATTGAAACAGTCATTAAAAATCTCCAAACAAACAAAAGCCCAGGGCCAGACGGCTTCCCGGGGGAATTCTACCAAACATTTAAAGAAGAACTAATTCCTATTCTCCTAAAACTGTTCCAAAAAATAGAAATGGAAGGAAAACTTCCAAACTCATTTTATGAGGCCAGCATCACCTTGATCCCAAAACCAGACAAGGATCCCACCAAAAAGGAGAGCTATAGACCAATATCCTTGATGAACACAGATGCGAAAATACTCAACAAAATACTAGCCAATAGGATTCAACAGTACATTAAAAAGATTATTCACCACGACCAAGTGGGATTTATTCCAGGGCTGCAAGGTTGGTTCAACATCCGCAAATCAGTCAACGTGATACAACACATCAATAAAAGAAAGAACAAGAACCATATGATACTCTCTATAGATGCTGAAAAAGCATTTGACAAAGTATAGCATCCCTTCCTGATCAAAACTCTTCAAAGTGTAGGGATAGAGGGCACATACCTCAATATCATCAAAGCCATCTATGAAAAACCCACCGCAAATATCATTCTCAATGGAGAAAAACTGAAAGCTTTTCCGCTAAGGTCAGGAACACGGCAGGGATGTCCATTATCACCACTGCTATTCAACATAGTACTAGAGGTCCTAGCCTCAGCAATCAGACAACAAAAGGAAATTAAAGGCATCCAAATCGGCAAGGAAGAAGTCAAACTATCACTCTTCACAGATGATATGATACTATATGTGGAAAACCCAAAAGACTCCACTCCAAAACTGCTAGAACTTATACAGGAATTCAGTAAAGTGTCAGGATATAAAATCAATGCACAGAAATCAGTTGCATTTCTCTACACCAACAGCAAGACAGAAGAAACGGAAATTAAGGAGTCAATCCCATTTACAATTGCACCCAAAACCATAAGATACCTAGGAATAAACCTAACCAAAGAGACACAGAATCTGTACTCAGAAAACTATAAAGTACTCATGAAAGAAATTGAGGAAGACACAAAGAAATGGAAAAATGTTCCATGCTCCTGGATTGGAAGAATAAATATTGTGAAAATGTCTATGCTACCTAAAGCAATTTACACATTTAATGCAATTCCTATCAAAGTACCATCCATCTTTGTCACGATAAATATTTTAAGGTAATACTCCATAATACTTTAATTTTTAGAAAGAATTTCTAAGTTGTTTTTTTAATTGAAATAATCCTATTAATATGCTTTTCTAAAAGCATCTGTGTGAAGTCCTCATTCATTAATTGTTTAACCTGTGCACATTCCTAAGAAAACTGTTTATACAAAAAAAAAAACCCAACTTTGAAAAGTGTTTAAACTTTTATTTCTGGGCTTTATTTCCATTCTTTTACTCCTTGGTATAAAGAGAAATTCCTTGCATATTTTCACTTGAGCACATACAGATATACTAGGGAGTAAAACTAGTATTTTTAATAAAAGTGGGAGAAGGTTAAAAAAAAAAAGTAACCGTTTCCGCTCAGGAACACCGGCACACAATGCCTCTCAGAATAATATGAAGGAGGAAACTTGTCTGGAATTGGCTCAGTAGGACTTTAAAGCATCTACTTATATTGAGGGTTGGGGCAGAATGAGAGAGGGTCGCCTGCAGGTACGAGTGAAAACAGGAAAAGGGGAAAGAAGGGAGGAAAGTTAAAGGAAAAGATGCCAGAGAGTAGGAGGGAAGGCAAGGGATATGGGAACGATCGCCCCGTCACTCATTTTGCACACATTTATTTCCATGTCTGGACCCTGGCTTTTTTTTTTTTTTTTTTGGTGGGAGTGGGGGGTATGAGGGAGGGGCAGAGGGAGAGGGAAAGAGAGAATCCCAAGCAGACGCCCCACCCAGCATGGACCCTTTCATGGGGCTCAGTCTCATGACCCTGAGATCACAACCTGAACTGAAATTGTGAGTCAGATCCTTCACCTACTGAGCCACCCGGGGGTCGGGGGAGCGTGCCAGACCCCAGGCATTTTAAGCAGAGGATCAGACAAGCCCTCAGTCTCTTCAGAGACCTAAGCCTGTCATTCCATCCATTGAAGCATTTGAAACAAAAGATGAGGCAGCGTGGAGAGCGAGAATGGACCGAGAGATCTGGGCCGGGATATCAACAGACTGGATGCCCAAGGACAGGAGCGCTGGAAGATGAGCTTCTCCTTACTCCTTGGTAGAGTGTGGAACCACATCCCGTCTCTCCTCTTTCACGCTGACTGGGGACCTGTGACTGACTTCTGGTGACTTCTCTGACCCTGTCCTAGATAGTGACCCCCTGGGGACCCTGAGGACCACACCCACACAACCATCCTCTCCCAAAAAATCCTATATTAGTGTCTTTCACGCAAGAAGCCACCATCACTGCCCTCGGAGTATTGTACACAGGAGTTGCGTTCGGTGTCAGATAAATGGGTAAATAACGAATCGGGATGATGAATGCTACTAACAGGCTGAGCACATCACGTAGGTCCGAGGGATCCACAAAGTCTCCTGGAGCTCTTTTTTCTTTCTTTTAAAAAATTCCGTCAGGATAAACCTATTCTGGGAAGACCTTTTATTTTGCTCCACAGTGGAGAAAAAAATGTTTACATTTTGGTTTGATTCAAAGTTAACAGATTTGATCGGTTTGATCCAGTGTTTCATTGGTGGGTTAACACTGGTAAAGTCGTGATTATGCTTGAAAAGTACATGTTAAAGTTTCTGTTCCCCTCCTGCGATTTCATACCCATTTAAAAATGTGTGAATTTTCTAAAAGAAAACACAGGGTCTTTTGTCCTGCATTTCCACCATCCACTTTGTACATAAATATGTGCAGGCAGTACGCCGTTGCGACTTAATACAAAACACGTGCTCCTAGAGCAATTTAACTCGTGTGTTTAAAATATATTTGTATACACCAACTTATTTCCTGATTTGAAACTGAAGTTTTATCAGACTTTTAGAGGAAATGCCAAATCATGATAGGTTGCACTAGATTTCATAGGAGAGCTCTTTAGAGCAGTGGAGGAGTCTCAAAGGACTGAACACTTTTTCATACTTTACGTTCTTTCCTAGAAACCTGATTTAGAGTCTTTCGTTGTTGCTTGTTTTTTTGTTTTTTGTTTTTTTTCTTTTACGGAAACTGTAACAGTAAATCAGCATCCATTTGTGGTGCCTGATTCATCTCAAGTCTATGGTGGCCTCTTCTGCTTTCTTCTTGATGGGCTTTGTTCGGTTTTGTCCTAAGTGTCTATCTCCAACCCAGCTGCTGCCGTGCGTTCCAGGCGCTCATACTTGGTCTTGGCTGGGATATGCCGTTTCAGATATAACATGGCTGAAATAAAGCATCTGGACTTGCCCCCAGCTCCCTGCAACCAAACCTTTACCAGTCTTGCTCCTGTTAATGAATAGCAACTTCATGGAGCCCACAATCAGGCCCACGCTCAAACCTGATCCTTGACTCTCTCCGCTCCCCTCGATAGTCCATTGTAAATCCTACTGCAGCACGACTCACTTCTCCCCACTTTTGCCACCAACATCCAGACCTCCAAGCTAATCTAGGCTTCTCATTCCCTCTCCTTCTACCCTTGCCTTCCTATAGCCCATTCTCTATGCGACAGCCAGATTGATCCTTTCCAAAGGGAAATCCTATCACTCGCACCTTGGCTCAGAAGTAACCCATTGCCTTTTGTCTCATTTAGAATACAATGTAGACATAAACACCTATGCAGTCTAACTACTGCTCTGATCTCTCATTTCACTCTTCTTCTTCCTTGCCCTGCTTTGCCCACACCAGCTTTCTTGCTGTTACTCTGTACCTAAAAAGATTTTCACCTCAGGGCCTTTGCACTTGCTTTTCTCCTGACATGAACATGCATCACCGCTACCACCCCCACTAGAATTTAAGCTTCATGTAGGCAGAAACTTTGTTTATTCCTTCACTGCTCATCCCAGCACGTGCCTGAGGCAGCGATGTGTGGCCAGGACCTCGATTTTCTGATTCTAAGTCCAGTGCTCTTTCTGTGATTCTGGGTGGCCTTCCTTAGGTTTTGAGGTCCCTTGAGCACAGTGATTGCATCTTCTGTTCCTTTTGGTCCACACCCCGTAGGCTATAGGACTGTGCTGTTTAGCTGGTGAGGCCCTTCCATGTCCCCAGTAACTGCCATGGCTGGACTGAACGACTTTCTGTGCTCCTTGTCGTCCATCAGCTCAGATCACAGACTCTCTCGGGGTGTCCTTCCCTCTTTGTAGGAATAAAAGACAGGTTGCTGTTCCTCATCGATAGTGGCATTTGGAAACTGCAGGCAGGGTGAGGGGGAAAAAAACCCAAGCTGATAGGAGTCTAGTTCTCAATAAATAGATTATTTGTATTCTGAAACTTGAACCTGTCACGGGACTGGGTGACTTGGGAGAAAAGGGTTCGATTGAAATTAACAGGCCCTGTTAATTTAAGCCTGAGGTTTGTGCGGAATGTTGCTACTCCTGCACCTAACCCGACCTTCTTAAGGAAAAGTGTGTCCCAGACAGCTTCTTTTGCAAGTGAAAGAGCCTCCCTGTTTGGCTTGGATCTTTGCAAAGCAACCACTAAAAGTATTCAAACTCTGACTTTTGCTTTTGAACATTTCTGTTCTTTCACCTGCCTGCGAAGTTTCTTAGGCGACTCTGGTAATCCTGATTGTCTTCCCCTTGTTTTCACAGGTGATCTGCAATGCGTTCACCATCTGCAATGCAGAGATGCAGGAAGTTGGTGTTGGCCTCTATCCGAGGTATGGCGAACGGTATTTCATTTACTGGAAGAAACAACTGTAATTCACCCCAGCTCCCCGACCTTGTGGAAGGTGTCAGGACGGCCATTGCCGCAGCTGGTTCAAGAGCGATGCTTGAAACCCAATGATAAATTATAAGAAAATGGAAAGTGTTAAGTTTAAAGGAAAGAATTTTATAACCCCGTAGTATATGCTGTGATGTGAGCAAGGAGACAGACCTCAGACCTAAATTCTTGATCTCGGGAGCCTTGGGGTAAGAAGTTAGGGATCGTGGGTGCTAGCGAAAGTTGGTTATGACCTTGGGGCATCTGGGTGGCTCAGTTGGTCCGTCATCTGCCTTCAGCTCAGGTCATGATCTCAGGGTCTGGGATGGAGCCCCGCGTCGGGCTCCCCGCTCAGTGGGGAGCCTGCTTCTCCCTCTGCTTGCTGCTCTCCCAGCTCATGCTGTTTCTCTCTCAAATAAATAAACAAATAAATAATCTGAAAATAATTGGTTATCCCCCACCCCACCCTGATCTTGGGCGGAAGCACAGGGGTGTTTCACCAGACTCAGGGGGTTGCACCCATTGGGGTCGTTTGGTCTTTTGGCTCAGCATACTCCCCTGCCCCTGACTTTCAGGGTTTGGCCTTCTGAAGTGTTCTCTGCTGCAGCTACTGAGGGGACTCTCTTCCCTGAGCTGCCAGGCCGCCCCTCCACAAGCACTGCAGTCACTCCTTGGGTCCATTTTGTTTTTTTGCTGGGAAGGTGCGAATACGAATATAGTCCTTCTTCTCTTTAGTTGTGAACCTGAGAATTCAGCTGGTTTTCTTACTTCTCCCAAGTGTTGTAGGTCACGGGGTTGTTGGTCGGGTCCTGAGAAAGACGGGTCAGAGCAGAGGCTTGGAGTTCACACTGCCTCGTTCCAATTCGGTCCCCTTCCAAGCTGTGCATCCTGGGACAAGCTATTGACTTCTCTGTGCTCGTCCTGTCATCTCTCAGTGCCCCCATGAGAGTCACATGGTGCTTGAGTTCTGGAAACCTGTGTGAGGGCTAAGAAAGTGCTTTCTACACAGCGAGTGCTCCCTGATGGTTCTTTTGGGGATTGCCCAGTATGGCGCAGCTTACATGCATTCCCTTTCCAGACGGCAAAAAGTCACTTCCATGGTATTAAAATGACTGGCCTGGGGCCCCCGGCACTCCAGGATCTCGTCAGCAAGATGCCTCGGCTTTCTGCGTCAGAGGGAGCACTCTCCTTGTCCTTCAGGAGGCAGGCACATCCTGCAGAGGGGCCACGCGGGCCAGAGCTGTGTGAGAAAGGCTGGTGCTGTCCAGGCTGCCATCTAAGGAGACAGCCGTGCCCCACGCTCAGCCCAGAAAGCGCTCAGAAATGTTTTTGTTAACACACTTCCCCTAAGTAATCTCCATCTTGAGGAGCATTTTGCTGTATGTGATGTGGGCTAGTAACATTTCTGGGACTTTTCCTAGAGCCCTCAGTCCTTCATGCCCTGTCAGCCTTACCTGTCAGTCACATTAGATGTTTGACTCTGTCTGCTGAGTGATGCTACCCTCTTTTTTCTCTTTCCCCCAGTATGTCTTTGCTCAATCACAGCTGTGACCCCAACTGTTCCATTGTGTTCAATGGGCCCCACCTCTTGCTGAGAGCAGTCCGGGACATTGAGGCAGGAGAAGAGGTAAGCCACCTGCTTTTCCCAGTGCCTGGCCTTCTTTTGCATCAGAGACCCTTTCCTGAAACCAGTTGTGCCTCAGGGACAGCTTGTCCAGATCCTTCCGCCAGGGAGAAGAAATAGTGCATCCACCCAGCGACAGGTTGCCCTGCAGTCCGTGTCCAGGATTACAGATGGATTGCCTTCGTAAACCACCGTTTTTCTGGATCTCTGCAGGTCCTCTTTTGTGTGTGCAAGAGAGGGGTGTGAGTGTGTGAGGGAGTGTCTTTGCTCAGTGCAGGCAACAGTCCACCAGACCCTCACATCCCAGCTCGTGCTTATCCTTCCCTGGGCAGGAGTACAGCCCAGCTTGTAAATGGGATTCCAAGGGTATCCTTACCCCCAGGGCTACTGTACCATTTTGTGGGTGACTCATATGTACCTTCATTTGCTAGAAAGCAAACAAGATTGACTCATTCACATGGTCATGGGGCCTTTGCGGACCTCGCGACTGTCTCTGTGTGATTGTTCAGCAAAAATGTGAAGGGAAGAGAGGCCAGGGAGTGTAGCCTCCAGCAGTGACTTAGCCTTGACCCTCCAGGGTTGTAACCTGCCACACCGGCCTCTTGGGAAGAAGAGCCTTCTCCGAAGCTCCAGGTCTCACAGGGCAGCTGGGGATGAGCTGCCCCTGGAAGCCCCCAGGGTTTGTACACCCACCACCCCGAATGTGGGCTTATAGGTATTTACGCTTTTTAGAACCTAGTTTCCTTCCACCTTCCAATTTGCTAAAGTGGGTATTTATTGCAAGGAAAGCAGAGTATCATAAGCTTTTATGGCATTTATGCAACACTCAGCCAATAAAACCTAAACTCAGGGGCACCATATTTTATGTAGACAGGGATTTGGCTTCGAGAAGATTCCCTCCAATCTGATTTGCAACTGAATAAGCTGTCTCCTGTACAGCCACTTACTGGATTTCCCTTTTTTAGGGCCCCTGTGCTCAGTACACTGGGCTATCTGTCAATGAGATGGAGAGTGATGTTTTTTATTCTAGGGCCACATGTGACTTCAAGGCAGGTAGGAAGGGGGGCACCGTCCATTTGCAACAACTTTAGTGCGGAGCTGAGGGCTGACTGTCCGCAGAGACAGTGTCGCTGCTGCCGATGGGACGATGATTTACTAAATTAAAAAACAAACAAACAAACAAACAAAAAACCAATAACTGGAGAGGCAAACAGAAAAACTATTAGAAACAGTCAGAATTTTCAGGAACAACAAAGAGATTTTCCTATGCCTGCTTTTCTAGGCTTGGCTGCCCATTATTTTCTTTGGTTGGTTTTCATTTAGTTGGAAAAAAGTCTTGTTTCTTGGTGCTGATTTCACTTTTTTCACGTTCTTTTCCTTCCATCTCTGGAACAACAAGCAAATCCTTCCTCTTGTTCGACACAGAATAATCGTGCTCAGCATGAGGCCCTGCACACTCAGATCCGTTCCCACATGATACTTACCAAAGCATCTTCCCAACAAAGGGAGGGTTCCTTCCCTAAGTCCTTCATACCATCTTGTTCGGAAGATAATTTTGTTTAATTGAGGTGTAATCGCCATACGACATTCTGTATGTTTCCGGAGTAACCCACGATGATTTGATGTTTGTCTATGTTGTGAAATGATCACTACACTAGTTCCAGTGAACATCCATCACCAAACATAGTTACAGAAATGTTTTCTCTTCTTTCTCAAGAGTTCTTGAGAACTCCTAAGATTTACTCCTTAGTGACTTTCAAATAGGCTTTGCAGTATTGTTGCCTGTAGTTCCCATGCTGTACAGACTTTATCATGGGAACTTGGTTCTCTTTGACCCACTTCACCCATTTGGCACCCCTGTCCCACTTCTGGCATCAACCAATCTGTTCTCTATGTCTATGAGCTTGATTTTTTTTTTTTCCAGAAAATAAAATTTTTACCACCCCATCGTGCATGTTTTGGTGGGTGACATTTTGTCTGCACAATTGTCGCCCTTCCCCCATGTTCCTGTGTTATTAATGTTACACACCTTTCCGAGTCCTTTCAAACATCATCTCTCTATAAACGTCTTCCTGATTTCCCAGGTTGAAGGAAATGTCTTTTGCTTTGAGATCTCCTCTGGCTCTTCTGATGACCTCTCTGTTGGGCCATAAGCTCCATGAGGGCAGGCTGTTGTGTCTTACTTCCGTATCTTCTTCAGTACCCGGTACTTGGCCTTATCCCCAGGAGGCATCCATGGCTCCCTGTTGACTTGACTTCCATTCAAGTGAGCTTCCATAAAGACCAGGATTGCTTATCACCCAGGGAACCGTTGGCATTCCGGATGCATCAGCAGCTCGTTGTGTAGGATGCGTGCGTTGCTGAAGGCTGCTGTCCTGAGTCCCCTGATGCCTGTAGCGCCCCATCCCCACCGCTGACACTCCTCCTGCACATTTCAAACTGGGCCCTTGGGGCAGACATGGGGCGGAGGGGGAACCAGGAGAAAAAAACATTTTGAGGTTGATTAAAAGGGCAGTTTCTTTTTACTGTGCAAATATTTGCTTTAGATCAACTGAGCAAGGAAGTAAATTTGGAAGCTTTTGGCAGTTTCATAGCATCAGCTTTGCATCTTGGCTTTACTGCTTGTCAGGGAGCCCCCAGTGCTAGCTTGTTCTCCCTGGGATGTGAGTCCCAGAATATAGGCTCCATGAGCGAACACTGCATAGTGCTTCTTGTAGAGAAAATCCTTACTCTGTGTCTGTTGAGTGAGTGAATAAGGCTTGCTGAAGGCAAAACAGAGGTGGAATTGAATGTTAGAGCCATTTTTAAAACTACCTCTAATCTCCAGGTGTGTCCCGTGGGCCCCAGAAAGAAAGTAACACAAGAGCTAGCCGTTGCCAGTAAGATGAGAACATTCGGACCTCAGCCCAGGAGAGCTGGGGATTTACGAAGTTTCCAGAGTAGAAGTCACCGTGGAAATTTCCTACCCTTTGTTTCTCCACACATGAAGCCACTCCATGGACCGCTTTCAGACCCTTCCCTTCAAACCAGCACTGTCTGCTACACATTGCTACTTCAGGATTTCCACGGCAATGCTGAGTTGTTGGGTCTGTCGGTTTGGTTTGGGTTAGTTGGTTTGGTTTGGTTTTGCTTTGGGATTTTTGTCTCCTCATCTAGTACCTGCTACAGACAGGTCTATAGTAAGGTTTGAGGGATGGCCCTCATGCTGGATTGCTAACGGCTGCCTCTCCAGGGTTTGGGTAAACCATGAAATGCGTATTATCTGCTGACAGTGTTCTAAAATGTGGATCAGGGAAGAAAGCTGGACAGTCTGGGCCACCCTCCTGGGAATTCTTGGTGAGAAGAGGCTGTAGCTTTTACAGATGCTACCTCTGGAGCCATATCAACTTCGAGAAATGTGATTTGCACAAACTGAGCATATCAGCATCTGTCCTATCAGTTTTAATTTAAATTGTTGTGAGATTAAGACAGTCTGTTTCTTCCCTCAGACCTCTTTAGTTATGTGCTAACTCATTTGACTACTTAATTGGGTGTCGTGTCCTGGGGTGGGCATTGGGAATACAAAGATGAGTAGGACCTAGCCTTGCCTTCAGGAGCTTAAGGTATAAACAAGAAAACTGGCACAGAACAGAAAGTAGTAACAATAGGAAAAGTACAGTAGGATAAAGTACACGGGGCTTTATAGACATTCGGATCGGGGCACCCAAGTAGTGGAAGGGCCCCGGGTAGGGAGGGATAAGAAAGGCTTCCAGAGAAGTGACTTGGACTCTCAAAGGATCCATAGAGTTCCAGCTGGCTGAGACAGGAAGGCGTTCTAGACAAAGGCACAGAGGCAAGGGACAGAATAGTGATTTCAAGGAGCAGGAAGTGTTCTAATCAATAGACTGGAGACTTTGAATGTGACCAGCTGAGGAAGGAATATGCAGGGGCCGGACGTGATTGTAGGACCCCACGGGGGCTTTATCAAGGAACTCCTGCCATGTCTGGTCTATGGGAGGCACTCAGTAGATGGGACTGAGATGGCACTCAGTAGATGTTCGTGAAGGAGTTGGGGACAGGCGATGGGGTGCCACTGAAGCAGCAGTCTATTTTTCCGTGTATAAGCAAGTTTGGATCAGTGAGGGTCAGGCTGATGCAGTAATCCAAGCAAGAGGTGACAGTGGCACCCCGAAGTCAGGAGGAATTCGGGTGGCAGCTCATGATGGGGGATCTGAAGAAGCAGCTAAAATTAGCCTGATTTGCTAATGACGGAGCACAAGGGTGTGACAACGAGAGGAGAAAGCCTAACAGGCAGGTGTGATTTGAAAGATAAGTGAGACCTGCTGTCTTGCTTTCCGTTCAGAGCCAGTACCCGCAGCAAAATTCGTAATTGTCACCGTGTGATTCCAGAAATGAAAACGAAGTCTAATTTTAATTTGGTCTTCTTATCCACTCTTTTGTACTTAATGAAAAGATGGACTTCATGGAAAAGGGATTCCTTTGCCTTGAAATTTTCAAGTAAGCAGCATATCCATATCCAGCAGATATCTTTCATCATCTCACTCTAATGTTGCAAGTGATTTACTGCATTTCCCATAAAAGCTGCTCTAAAATGGCAAAGCAATGGTCAGTGGCATTAATATTTTAATGCGATTTTGTTCTATGCCATTAAAGCATCCACTGATCAATGGCAAGTTTCACATTTACGTTCCTGCTAAATGAGCCCTACGCGTAGTGAGCAGATTCTTAAGTAAAAGTGGTGAAGCAGCGAGTCTTCAAGAAAGGTTTTTTATCTTTGGCTGATAAAATGATTTCAGTGTCATTGCCCATTAGTAACCTATGGTGCTTCCCCCCCGAAAATATGCATAAAAATGTTTTGCCATTGAGACCCTTAGTTTTGACACAGAGTCTTTTGTGAACTTGGAGGAACATGGAGGAGGCACAAAGGGGGGGGATGGGGCAGTCTTCGCGGGAAGTGGCATGTTTGAGTCAAGCTTGCGGGCTGAGAGCACTCAGAAGAAGCCGATGGTGCTGGGCAAGCATAGGCTGGTAGGGGCAGGGGCAGGGGTGCTCAGGACCCACACTGTTTCCGAGGCTTTGCAGGGTATATAACCGTGAAGACTGGAAAGTGACCGGAGAGATATCCAGGCTAGAAAGGCAGACAGAAGATCAGTGGGGAAGCCTTTGTGTGCCTTACCCCCCAGGCAGCAAGAAGTCATCAAAAATCGTCACGTGGGGTCACTTGGGTGGCTCGGCGAGTTAAGCCACTGCCTTCGGCTCAGGTCATGATCTCAGGGTCCTGGGATCGAGCTCCATGTCAGGCTCTCTGCTCAGCAGAGATTCCAGAAAAGAAATTCCCCATCTGTCTCTGCCTGGCTCTCTGCCTACTTGCGATCTCTTTCTGTCAAATAAATAAATAAAATAAATAATTAAAAAAAAATAAATCAAATAAATAAATAAATAATCTTCCCATAGGGAAATGATGTGATGAGATGTGAGTTTTAGGAAGATCTCTCAGAGAAGTTTCAAAGATGAGAGCTAGACCACAGGCGGTGGGGAGGCGCGTTAGGAAGCCATAGCCCAGTGCAGGTAGTGGTCACGGGCAGAAACAGGGTAGGGACGGACTCCGTCAGGGTCTGTGTAGTGGGGTTAAATGAGATAACTAGTGTCATATTGGCTGTTCACTGGCTGGCATGATCACTCATGAGTTTTGGCCCGTGTAATTCAGTCTTGGGTTAGCCACACTTCTTTCTCTGGCCCTGGATTTGTTGGCCTCACACAGGGCACGTCGTACTGACGCAGTAACTACTGCCAGTTGATCTGATCTGATGGCGGGGGCTGATGACTGCCGTCGGGCTGGATTAAGGAGAGTCCCAGAGCCAACCCAAGAGGGAGCACGGAGTTCAGTTCGTTTTACCGTCAACTCATTTAAGGAATCGAGGGCCCTCAGAGGCTGCTGAGACAAGGCGAATGCCTCTGTTGCCCCAGACAGAAACACAAGGCCGTTTCAGAATTGGTTATTTGGAATTTGGTACATAGTGTTGTCTATAAACAAGAGGAACTTGCCTGCTGGATGGCCCCCAGGCAGCTCTGGCTTCAGATCACAAAGCAAAAAACGGGACTCCATCCCGAAGGAGTCCCGTTGTCATCGAACACTGTGTCGCACAGGCTTACGCGTTTTAGGGTCAGTGTTGGTGCAGCCCCTCAAGAAGCGAGTCTCCGTTCAGCCCCTGGAAGGATGAGAAGCAGCTGTGTTGCAGAAAGACTATCCGGCTTGATGTGGATGTGCAAATCCACCCACATTGTCGCATGTTGTCGCGTGCTGCCTTGCTCCGTGAGTGCCTGGCACGTCCTAGGTGTTCAGTGACACCAGCGTCTATACTTCCAGAGGCTAGATATTCTTGTTTCTGTGTTTCAGAGTGGCGTGTTATAGTTGCCTAACGTGGGAAGGGTCTAGAGAGAGCCAGCCAGCCAGACCCAGCTGTGGCTCCTGTCACCCTGGGGACAGCCATGGTGGGTGAGACCGCTCTGGCTGGCTGACCAGGCCTCCTTTCCACTGTGGCCCTCCCGAAGCTATGTTTTCTGTCAAAGACCGTGGCCTTCTGTGCTCTACCATGCTTTCCAGGATGTAAGATGTGCTTTGTAGACACAAAGTGCTTTAAGTCTTTTAAGTCTTAAAACTTTACATCTAAGAAAAAGCACCTGGGAATTTTTCGCTCTATGGAGCTTTGGTCACCTTCTGCAGTGGATGGTCCTGCTGCTGTCCTCTCCTGTGGCACCCCCACTTCCACCCACCACACACACCCCCAAGATTACTTTCTACACATAAAAATGAATACAGAAGTATTGTACATAGTATGTGACAAGTGGACACCTGTTGCCGAGAAAAGGAGAAAAGTATGAGGGGACGAGGGGCCCGAGGTGGGGAGCGTCGGGTGGTCAGACTCCAGGGAGGAAGCAAGATTGACTGAAACCCAGCACAAGTGAGGGGGCCCCATTGTGGGTTCTGGGAGCACCACAGGGGACACAGCCAGTGTGTTGGATGGGCGTGGGAGTGTGGGTGCATGGGGACAGGAGAACCGAAGGCTGGTGGGGAGTTGGTGCTTATTAGGGAACTGGGCTGGTGGTGATTGTTGTTGAGATTATCGTTATAATTATTCTTAGCCTTCATCCATTGCAGACTAATATTTTTTTAAATTTCATGAAATTAAATTATTGGAAAAATGAAAATTTAAAAACATAGGAGCTAAAAGCCCAGTGTTTTATTATTAGAGTCATATAAAGTATCTTACCAGACTCCTGTAGAAGCTTCTAAACATTCCTTTGCGTTTGTTTTCTGACATTACTGTGGACTGGTGACACAGCCCCTGGAACCACATGCTGAGTTGCGCTGTGGGGACCCCTTGTCAGGATGTGGCCCGTAAGCAAAAGCAGGGTCCTTTGGAGCATTTTGAACACAGCGAAGAGCTGATCTGTCTTAACAATCTGTCTTAGGTTTAAAGAAAATCATGGAGAATCACCGCCTAGAGGGTGTCGTGCGGGAGGGACAGGGGAGGCAGGGAGACCGGCTGTGAGACTTGCTTGTTTTATGGGCAAGAGAGGAAGGCAACTCAGACCAGGACAGTCACATTGGGAGAGATAGAAAGTGGTAGATTCTGGCTATATTTTTAACGTGAGTGCACAGAATTTCCTGGTGGATTGGGCAAGAATTGGAAAGGGAGAATGAAGTCAAGGATGACTTTGAACTTTCTGCTTAAAGGACACGAAAGCTGCATTGCTCTCAGCTTGGACTGGGACAGGTCCAGCAGGAACGGAACAGGCCAAGGGATCAGGGGGCCATTTTGTGTATGTTGAATTAGCCTGGTCGAGTGTGGAATGTGTGAACATCACAATGTTACCCAAAGACCCATGTCTCCAAGTGAAGCTTGACCTTTCACCATTCAAGACAACATAACCACTGTTGAAGGCCCAAGGAGGGGTTTCCATCTAGGATCCCGTTCTGACATTAGTTCTTCTTCTTCTTCTTTTTTTTTTTTTAAATCTATGTAGTCACAAGTAAAACGGTCTCCTAACTTCAAAGCCACCAAATTTGGTTGACTTCAGATTCCATGAGGCTGCGGGACTGATTAGGATTTAAGAACAGCTGGGTATGTCACCTGCCTCCCCTTTGGTGGCCGGAATTGATCTGGCTTCTCTGATCACAAATGGTTATAGCGTTTACTACCCGACACACACCAGCTCTCAATAGTCTCTTATTTGGTGGCTCAGAGACGAGGTGTCCAAGTGTATAGTGATCAGGAGTCTGGGTCTTTAAAGTAAGTGTATAATATACAGGTGCTCACCACACAACAATACCCGAAGGGAATGCATTAAAATTTTACATGTGATTATTTGCGTAGATTGTAAGTAGTCTCTTTACTTTTTGTGCTTTTTGGTGTGTTCAAAATGTGTTCTGCTTAAATAATCAGCAGTGATGTAAGCACGTGTTAGAGGTGCTGAGCACTGCAGCCACGTGACCCTGTCCTCTGTGCAACCACCCCCCAGCTCACCATCTGCTACCTGGACATGCTGATGACCAGTGAGGAGCGCCGCAAGCAGCTGAGGGACCAATACTGTTTCGAATGTGACTGTTTCCGATGCCAAACCCAAGACAAGGTACGTGGCAGGGTGTGGGGGGGGCCAGCTTGGAGCATCTCAGAGGCAGGATCCCAGTGACCTCTCAGAGAATTCTGCTTTTCTTTTATCAATCCTCAAGGAAATGACTCTCAGGGCAGAGTGGGAAACGGAGGTGGATAAAAACAATGCGTGATGGGACACGTGTTTTATCTCCTTGAACTTCTAGCACCCACGAAGCGGCGAGAGGTTTAATGTCAGGTAGGGATCTATGGAACTTGATTCTGGAGGGAATCTAGGCGTTAAACATATAACGAAAAGGACCCTGAAGGCCGGCGCGCTGTTAGAGCATACAGCGGGGTGCTGGGGTACGTTATGGCTGTTGAAGCTGCTGCTCAAATTCTAGTTTGTTATTTCCTTAAAATTTGGTCTATAAGCCTTTTTGCTATAATGCTCATAGCAGAGAGAGATCACTTATCTCTAGCAACTTTTACTCTCTGAGAAAGAAAAGCCAAAATAAAAGCTATAAAGACAATGAATGAACTTAGGTTAAAAAAAAAAACTTTTCTCCTTTTATTCATGTGCTTTCCTCACATCAAATCTATTGACTTTTAGTTTGCACACAATTGAGTTATCTGAATAAATCTTACTTTTGTAGAGTGTTTTGTGTTTGTGGGAAGTCTTTTATAATCACTGTCATTTAACTCAAGAATTGTGAATTAGGAAATGCAACTCAGAGAGGTTCAGAGGTGTGCCTGTGGGAGAGGGTGAAGAAATCGTGGCAAAACCAAGTCTCAAACTTAGATCTTGAGACGGAATCTAGTCCTCCTCCCTCGCAACCGTACAATGCCCTGCGGTCTCTGGGGTCAACATCAATGCAGAGAGGCTGCGGTTCTCACTGCGGGAGCTCAGGGACCTTGTGCTCATTCTACCGAGGCCGGAATCAGTGAACACAGTTAGTTTTTAGTGAAAAAGAAATAAATGCACGAAACGGGAAAAGTCGGACCCGCTGCTAATTCCTGCCCAAGAATTAGCCCTTTGTGCTAGCCCTTTGTGACAGCCACTTGTGCCGGGATTGTAGGGGATCCGCTGGGATTTCTCCCCAGACCGTCATTGAGCATCTTTTCATGTGCCCGTTGGCCATCGGTATCTCTTCACCCCTGTCAGCACGGCTAGACTCAGAAAGATAAATAACAGGTGTTGGTGAGGTTGTGGAGAAAAGGGGAGGCTTGTGTGGGACGTGTTGGTGGGAACGCACACTGGTGCAGCCACCGTGGGAGACATTACGGATGTCCCTCAAAAAATTAAAACTAGAACAACCGTATAATCCAGAAGTTCCGCTTCTGGGTATTTAACTAAAGGAAATGAAAACACTAATTTGAACAGATAGCCGCATCCTCACGTTCATCGCAGCGTTGTCTACAATAAACAAGACATGGAAACAATTTTCAGTGTCCAACCATAGATGAATGTTCAGGAAAACGTGGTGTATATACACTGGATGACTGTTCGGCCCTTGAAGACAATGGCATCGGGCCGTTTGCAAGAACATGGATGGACCTTGGGGGCATTATGGTAACTGAAATAAGTTGGACAGAGAAAGACAAACACGGTGTCTAACACCTGCAATTAAACTGGACGCCCTTAAAGCCCCTCCCAGTTCTGTTACCCACATTTCTCTAAATGTTTCCTAGGAGAAGCGAGTGGGGTATATACCCTGAGATGAGACTACAGATGTGATTTCAATCAGCTTGTCAGTTTTGTTTTCAAGTTTCTATTTACCCGAGAATTTTATTCTGTTTAGTGATGTAAATGTTCCTCCTGAAATCTCCGTATCACTGATTTGCTTTGACAAAGTAAGACCGGTATGAAGCCAGCTTAAGTGCATCCCCCAAAGATTACAAATTCAAAACTACTGAAGTCAAAATTGAATTCACTTTGGTTCCAAGGTTTAAAGTTTTCAACATTATTTTTCTGTTTTTTTTTGGACCCTGAGAAATTCATCTCAGCAGGGTTTCGAGTCAAGTGGTATTTATCAGGGTGCCGTCTGCATGTTGCTGGGCCCATGTGCTGTCCGGCTTCAGGAAGGCAGGAGGCCTTTCAGAGCGGCTGTAATTGGCACGTGTGGAGCTATGTGTCATTTCTAGTCATCAGCAGCTTAATTGCTGGAAGGAATAGAACTTACCTTCTAAGGGAGGTTTCAGAACCATTTGACTTCTCCTGTGGTTTGCACAAGTCAGAATCCTAGGTCACAGAAGCAGAGTAACAGACCCACAGGCACTGATGGTTTCTGTAAGTTTGTGGCTGGTATGCAGCGTGCTTCCTTGGATGTCACCTGCTTTATGGCAAAAAAAAAAAAAGCTGTGTTTCCTGCCCATGTCACTTTTTCTTTCCTAAAGCCTGTTACATCTGATCCTTCTTCTGAAACATGGTGTCTGTCCATTTACTAGTAATGCCGCTGCCTCACCTCACTCCTGGATTATTGAAATAGCCCCTGGCCCTCCATGTCCCCTCGGTCATTCGTCCTGCACCCTGTCCTACAGTAAGTTTTCTGAACCACCGCAGTTTCCATGTCACTGCTTTACTCGGAATTTTGGAAAACATTTGTCATTGGCTTTAATCTTCAGGATAAAACTTCAGACTCAGCTTGGCATTCAAGGCCATGACCCCAAAGGCCAACCTACTGTGTTTCCCTTCCTTTCTCTTCCTTCCCCAATGAGTTCTGTCTCATCACACCCTCCCACCACTCAGAAGCCTCTGATGGGCTTTCAGGCACACATCAATACACATCTCTCTGCATATCGGTGTAAATATGTAAATGTAGGCAGATGAGTGTGTATGCTAAAATGGCTGTAAATCTTACGTTAATTTGTGAAATAAGAGTGACAGGAAATGAGACAAAAGCAAGTCAGTGCCCCAAAGGCATTCTGTTGGATCCTCTAAAGTGACCAGAAACCAATCACAAATTACTCTAAATGTCCCAGCAGCCAAAGCTAAAGGACTAATTTCAGAATTTACAGTAGCCATGAGGCTGGACACACAAGGTTCCTGGGCCGAAGCCCAGTTTTTCCCAGTACTGAGGCCAGAGCCACTCCAGAGGGTCCCACACAATTCCTAAGGTAATGTCCTTAGCAGACTTCCACAATTATTTAAATAGCTGATTTTTTATTATATTCTTCAATGTGGCTGATAGACACAATTTCAAATTATAATTTAATGAAAGTAACACAAAGGGTTAAAATTGATCTACTCTTGTTTCCTATCTCCCAGATGGTTTGCTCCCTTCTGAGAATAAAATTTACACTATACAGAGGGAAGCAAGGACGGCATAACCTTCAGATGATCCTTCGTTAATGGTATTTCTTACTGTCTTTCCAGTTCTGTATTTTAGTTTTTATGTAAGTGATAGGTGCATACAATTTGAAAAATCAAAGTGCTAGAAGCCAGTTCAAAACACTTTCCCGGGGCTCCTGGGTGGCTCAGTGGGTTGAGCCTTTGCCTTCAGCTCAGGTCATGATCCCAGGGTCCTGGGATCAAGCCCCACGTTAGGGCTCTCTGCTCGGCGGGGAGGCTGCTTCCTCCTCTCTCTCTGCCTGCCTCTCTGCCTACTTGTGATCTCTCTCCCTCTGTCAAATAAATAAATAAAATCTTTAAAAAAAAAAAAAAACAAAACCACTTTCCCTCTCCTGCTCCCAAGATGACTCCCTTTCGGCTTCTGGCATTTATTTCATGTTTCTAGAGCTAAAGCTCCCTTAAATCACATGCTAGGGAACCAGTGGGCCGCAGTGGTGTCGGGGCTCTGCTGACACGGTTACGTAGGCGATGGGCATCTTGGTGCTCTGTACCTAGAAGTGTGTCTTCTGACCTTTCCAGGCCCAGAGCTTCTATATCTACTTAGCCTAAGGAAAAAGTCATCAGCCCTGTGTCTTCTGCCTCTTTCTATTAACAGATATCTCATCTGCTGGCTTAAAGCCTCTCGCCTTTCTTGCGGGAAGCCTTTCTAGTCCATTCTAACCACGGGAACGGAGGGCGCTCCTGCTGCTGCGGCCTCCAGAGCGGAGGAGGCCCCAGCATCAGCTTGGCGTCTTGCTTTGCTTTGCTGTTTGATTCTTGGTCCAGGGAGATGTTTTTTCTTGTTTTTGAATTAATAAAGCTATTTCTGGCTTCTCTTTTTCTCTTTTACTCACCGTCGCTGTGGGGTTTAGGGTAGAGGGGAGCACTTCAAAGTCTTAGAGCATCTTGATGGGATGTCTGCGATTTGCTTTTCAAGCCTGTTAAGTGTGAATTCAAAGCTTTAGAGGCAGAGAAGAGGTGAGGATAAACCATCTCACTCTGCTGGGGGCTTCCAAGTACGTGTGCGCCTTTCACCCAGGACCAGCCTGTCTGAGATCCCCAGAAGGATCCAGATCCTTTACCACAGGGCCTTCTGTGGAGAAAGACTTGAGCAGAGTCATTCTGGAAATGTATCCCTTCTGGAAGCAGTTGAATAAATGGCTCTGTTGGGGGTGGGGGCAGGAAGCCGGGGCGAAGCCCTAGTAAGCTTCTCATTCCTGATGCTTCAATGCTAACTCCATTTCCTTTGTAATCTCTTCCATAGGAATGAAGCTGTTAGTTATTGTCCTTGGTAATTATTTCAGCCCGTGTTTGCAGATCCTCATGTGTAGCATGGGATTTCCTCTCTTTGGTCCCTTCTGAGGATCCCTGATATTGTGCATTATGGAGGCCGGAAGTGGCCCAGCACCCTACATGGGGAGCGCCTTCCAGGGGTGCTGTGCTCAGGTCCTGCAGACGCTGAGCCTCGACGGGGCTATTCCGTTAGACTCTGGTAAGCGGGCAGCAGATTCAGGAGTGAGCCACGGAAGAAACGGAGATTCTCTGAAGCAGTAATCAAGGCAGTGTTAGAATTAAAGCTGTAGTCAAAGGGAAGGAGAGTTCTCTGCCCAAGAAGAAGTTGATGGTAACTTGAGTCTATTTAAAATACAAGCAATTACTTAAAGGTCATTTAGTAAACCGAGATTTTTTTCTGCTGCCTTCTTCCATTTTGCTAAATTAATTGTAAGCAGAAATGCCTTGTGGCGGGCTGATGAGCTCAACCAGCTCTGAGTTGTTTCATATTATAGGTTTTAACAGCCTAAGTGGAGCGTGGGCCCTGTGTCTGATGTTTTCATCGTAACCGGATTACCTTATCTTCAGGAAGATTTGGCAGGGATTGAAGAATGGTGTGTGTGTGTGTGAGAGAGAGAGAGAGAGAGACAGACAGACAAAGACAGATTTCACGGGGTCCAAGCCCACTCTGAGTATGTGTTTTCTCTGCCTTGCTTCTCCCAACAACAGAAGAAAGGCTGTCCCTGGGGTGAGCTCAGGGCTGGCTTGCACTGAACGCTCAAGGGAGGAAAGGAGTAGGTTGACTTCCTGACCACACGATGCCATCTGCGGTGTTGCCACGGAATGGGAGAGGCTCCTGGGCTAGGTGAGATGGTCCTGGTCTGCGGCCTACAAAGTTGGCCCGGGAGATCAACAATGCAGCTATTGTGTCTCCTTGGAACATGCTGCCGGCTCGTCACAGCCCCGCCTTCTCCCCAGACAGCAGGCAGCTGTGCTCCTGGGCTGTTTCGGGGTGCTCTGGTGCGTTCAGAATTCCACCCCAGGGCAAGAAGAGGGTGGCTCCGCAGTTTGTGGTGACAGGAATTCTCTCTTGCAGCCATTCCAGGTCTTGCACAAAAACGCTTTTCTTTCAGCTTGTGGTCTGCAAGAGGCTCTGGCTCAGGGAGCTGAGGCGGGGGCAGGTGACAGCGGCTGGGACACAGACGTCTGGGTTCCCGTGTCCCAGGCACCATATGTAGCCCACCACGGGGCGCGCAACATCCAGGAAGTGCTGGAGAAGGAGTGACCTTTCTCAGGGAATGTTCTATGTTAGGATGCCTGCTAGAGCTCTGGGGGCACGTCCCTCATGCTCGGTCCTGGGCTGAGTGATTCGTACACCTCGTCTCATCCAGTCGCCATGACTCAAGGAGGGCGGCACCCTTCTTCCTGTCTCACAGATGCAGTAACTGGGGCTCTTAGCTGCGCAGGCCATATCTTTACCCTCTCCACTATGCTGTCGCTCTCCTTTTAGGAAGAGCAAATAGACTCTTACTGTTTTTTAAAGATTTAAGTATCCCGCCCAGCACCTGGGTGGCTCAGTCGGTTGGGCATCTGCCGTCTGCTCAGGTCATGATCTCAGGGTCCACACTGGGCTCACGCTCTCTCTCACTATCTCTCTTCCTCTCAAATAAATAAATAAAATCTTTTAAAAAATAAAATAAAATTCAAGTCTCATTTTCATTCAGTAACATTCACTCTTTTCAAAACGCATGCCGTCTGCAACCACCACCACTACTCCAAGAAAAGTCGCGTTCCCCCCACCAGATTCCTTCCTCCCACCTCGTGGTCTGCCTCCTCCCCCCATGTCCAGTTCCCTCACTTCCAGCCCCTGCTGACTTCTGACGCGCTTTCTGTCGCTGCAGCTTTACTTTGTTCAGAACATCCTATGAGTGGATCCAGACAGGCATTCATTCAATTCTGGGTTCCTTCACGTAACATTACGCACTCAATATGCACCGCGTTGTTTTACACACACACACAACTCTCTAATCTCAGTAGGTGGCTCCCTCTTATTGCCATATAGTGTTCTATTATGTGGCTGTTCCGCAGTTTATCCATTCACCAGCTGAAGGACATTCGGTTTTCTCAGTGGTTGGTGGTTGTCAGTACAGCCACTGTAAACCTTCACATACAGGTTGTTGTGAGAACATAACTATTCATTTCATCTGTGTAAATACCTAGGAGTGGGCTGGTTGGGCTACATAGTGAATATATGCTTAACTTTACAAGAAACTGCCAGACTGTTCTCTAGTGTAGCTGTACCATTTTGAACTCCCACAGGCAATGAGTGAGAATTTCAGTTACCCCACATGCTTGCCACTTGATTTTGTCAGTTTTTCTTTTGTTTGTAATCATTATTGTAATCCAGTAGATGCATAGTGATGTCAAGAAAAAAATGCCATTGGTAGTTTGATAGGGACTGCATTAAATCTGTAGATTGCTTTGGATAGTATAGACATTTTGACCGTATTCTTGTTCTGCCAACCTATGAGCATGGAATGGCTTTTTCATTTGTGTGTGTCATCTTCAATTTCTTTCATCAGTGTCCTATAGTTTTCAGAACAGAGGTGTTTTAACTCTTTGGTTAAGTTTATTCCTAAGTGTTTTATTATTTTTGGTGCAATTATAAATGGGATTCTTTCCTTATTTCTCTTTCTGCGACCGCATTATTAGTGCACAGAAATGCAACAGATCTCTGTATATTGATTTTGTATCCTCCAACCTTACTGGACTCTTTTACCAGTTCTAGTAGTTTTTGGTGCAGTCTTTAGGGTCTTCTACATATAGTATCATGTCATCTGCAAATAGTGAAAGTTTTACCACTTCTTTATCAATATTTATGCCTTTTATTTCTTTTTCTTATCTGATTGCTGTGGCTAGGACCTCCTGCATACAAATGGCAAAAGTGGATATCCTTGTCTTGTTCCTCAGTTTTCCACCATTGAATATGATGTTAGCTGTGCAATTTTCATGTATGGTTTTTATTATGGTGAAGTATGTTTCCTCTAAACTTACTTTGTTGAGGGTTTTGATCATGAATGGATGTTTTACTTTGTCAAATGCTTTTGTTGCAGATAAAAGCAACAAAAGCTGTTGTCTTATTGAGATAATCATATGGTTTTTACTTTTTTTCTTGTGGATGTGATGTATCCACACTGATTGATTTGTGAATAATGAGACACACTTGCATCCCAGGAGTGAGTCCCACTTGATCATGGTGAATGATTTTTTAATGTATTGTTAGATTCAACTTGCGAGTATGCTGTTGAGAATTTTTGCATCTATGTTCATGAGAGATATTGGCCTATAGTTCTTTTTTTGTTATGTCTTTTATCTGGTTTTAGTATCAGGGTAATGCTGGCCTCATATAATGAATTTGGAAGCTTTTCTTCCTCATCTAATTTTTGGAGTACTTTGAGCAGAATAGGTATTAGCTCATCTTTAAATATTTGGTAGAATTCACATGTGAGGCTGTGGTCCTAGACCTTTGTTTGTTGGAAGTGTTTTAATTACTGATTCAATTGCATTGTTGGTAATTGGTCTATTCAAATTTTCTGCTTTTCCTGATTCAGTTTTGGCAGGTTATATGTTTCTAGGAATTTATCCATTTCTTCTAGGTTGTCCAGTTTGTTGGCACATAATTCTTCATAATATTCTCTTATAATGCTTTGTGTTTCTGTGGAGTCATTTTTATTTCTTTTCTCTCATTTCTGATTTTGTTTGTTTGAGTCCTCTCTCTGATGAGTCTGGCTACAGGTTTATCAATTTTGTTTATCTTTTCAAAAAACAGCTCCTATTTTATTGGTCTGTTTTATTCCCTTTTTTAGTTTCTATTTCATTCATTTCTGCTCTAATCTTTATGATTTCCTTACTTCTACTGGTTTGGTTTGGTTAGTTCTTTTGGGAGCTTCTTTAGGTATAAGGTCAGGTTGTGTGTTTGAGCTTTTTCTTGCTTCGTGAGGTGCGCCCGTATTGCTATAAGCTTCCCTCCCACAACAGCTTTTGCTGCATCCCTGAGTTTGCACCATTGGGCTTCATTTTCATTTGTCTCCATGTATTTTTTAAATTCTCTCTTTGATTTCTTGGTTGACCCCTTCATTGTTTAGTAGCATGTTATTTAACCTCTGTGTATTTGTTCTCTTTCCAGATTTTCCTTGTGGTTGATTTCTAACTTCATGGTGTTGTGGTTGTGGAAGATGCATGGAATGACTTCAGTCTTTCTGAATTTGTTGAGACTTGTCTTTGTGGCCTAACATGTGATCTGTTTGGGAGAATGTTCCATGTGTACTTGAAAAGAATGTGTATTCTGCTGGTTTAGGATAGAATGTTCTGAATATATCTGTTAAATCCATGTGGTCTGATGTGTCATTCAGAGCCACTATTTCCTTGATTTTCTGTTTGGATGATTTATCTGTTGATGGAAGTGAGATGTTACAGCCCCCCCGCCCCTTACTGTATTACTCTCCACTATTTCCTTCATGTTTGTTATGAACTGCTTTATGTATTGGGTGCTTCCATGTTGGGTGCATAAATGTTTACAATTGTTGTTTCTTCTTCTTGGATTATTCCCTGTATGTTTATATAGTGTCCTTCTTTGTCTCTTGTTACAGTCTTTGTTTTAAAGTCTGGGGCACCTAGGTGGCTCAGTGGGTTAAGCCTCTGCTTTCAGCTCGGGTCACGGTCCTGGGGTCCTGGGATGGAGCCCTGTATTGGGCTCCCTGCTCAGTGGAGAGCCTGCTTCTCCCTCTCTCTCTGCCTGCCTCTCTGCCTGCTTGTGATCTCTGTCTGTCAAATAAATAAATAAAATCTTTAAAGTCTGTTTTGTCTGACAGAAGTATTGCTATCTGGGCGTTCTTTTCACTTCCAATTGCATGCTAAATGCATTACTTCACTTTGAATCTGCATGTGTCTTGAGGTCTGAAATAAGTCTCTTGTAGGCAGCATATGGACGGGTCTTATTTTTTTTAATCCATTCTGTCACCCCCTTCTCTTTTGATTGGAGCACTGAGTCCATTTACATTCATAGGAATTATTGATAGGAAAGTACTTCTTGTCATTTTGTTACTTTTTTTTTTTAAAGATTTTATTTATTTGACAGAGGGAGATCACAAGGAGGCAGAGAGGCAGGCAGAGAGAGAGAGAGAGGGAAGCAGGCTCCCTGCTGAGCAGAGAGCCTGATGTGGGACTCGATCCCAGGACCCTGAGATCATGACCCCAGCTGAAGGCAGTGGCTTAACCCACTGAGCCACCCAGGTGCCCATTTTGTTACTTGTTTTATAGTTGTTTTGCAGCTTTGCTCTGCAGAACCTGGTGTTTCAGGGGTGTCTCCTGTGCGTTGCTTGTGCAGTTGAGGGGACCTCCGGCAGCCTGGGGCAACTCCTGCTGAGCCCTCCTGGTTTGAGGGGGGGTGGACCTGCAGAAGCACGCAGGGGCAGGGCGTGCTGTTGGCAAGCTCGGTGGGGAGGGTTAGTGCTGCAGCTGGTTTTTGCAGGTGTCTGTATGTCTAGGCTGGGGAGCAGGGGAGGGCAGTGGCACCAGCTCCTTTGTTCTGGGGGAAGTCTCCCAAAGGTCCCTACCCTCTGCAGCACAAGCTCCGAGATAAGTAAATAAACCTCCAGTCTCCCTCCTGTATACCCCAGGCATTTGCCGAACTGCTGCTTCTGGGCCCTATCCCCGCTGGGCCGTCTGTTCTACTTCTCCAAGGACAGGGACTCAATTCTCTGTGCCCTCTCAGCTCTCCCAGAGCCACTCCCACTGATGGTGAAATTCCAGGTGTTAAGCCCCACTGGTGGGGAGAACTTTGGATGTTAGGGCCCTCTGGTTTTCAAACCCAGGTGTTACGGGGATTCATTTTCCCCATGCGGATCACCCGTGCCCGGGGTTGCTTGTGCGGGAGCCAGCGCCTCTTGCCTCTCTGTGACCATGTGTCCCTCCCTCTCGCGAACACTCTCCTGGGTCTGTTTTGCTCCGAACCATATCTCTGCCCTTCTTACTCTCCTGGCCTCTTCTCTACATTTATTGGTGGAGAGTCTGTCCTGCCACTCTTTGGGTTGCTTTTCTCATTTACACTGATGTGGTGTTACCTACTTGGATCTGTGGACCCGTTGAGTTTAGGATCCCCCACTCTGTCGTCTTTCTGAAGTCTAGAGTTCCTTACTCTTTTGTTGTTGTTTTTTTTTTTTTAAGATATATTTATTTTTGAGAGAGAATGTGAGTGAGGCAAGTGAGCAGTGGGACAGACAAAGAGAGAATCTTAAGCAGATTCCCTGGTGGGCCTGGAGCTGACATGGGTCTCTATCTCATGACACTGAGATTATGACCTGAGCCAAAATCGAAAGTCAGACGCTTAACCCACTGAGTCATGCAGGTGACCCAGAGCTCCGTATTCTTTACACAAGTTTTTATTTTTTTGTTTCTATTAGATGTGTGCTTCATAACTTATTTTTTCTGTCTGTGGTTTATTTTTTCATTTTCTTAACAGTCTTTTGAAAAGCATAAGTTTTAAATTTTGACATAGTCTACTTTTTAGTTTTTTTTTTTTTTTTTTTATGGTTTAGTCTTTGGATGCCATATCTAGGAAGTATTTGCCTAATCTAAGAGAAGAAAGATTTTTCATCTATGTTTTCTATTAGACATTTTATAGTTTTAGGTTTTGCATTTAGGTCTTTGATCCGTTTTGAGGTAGTTTTCTTACGGTGTTCTTTTTTTTGCATATGGGTGTCCCATTTTCCCAGTACCATTTGCTCAATCAATATCTTACTTATGGCAGTAAGATATTATAGACAGTGCAGTTAGATAGAGGGGTTGGGATCTAGTCCTCAAGCCTGTACTTGTAACATCGGTGACACTAGCCAGACAGTTCAAATCAAATCTGGGTGGTGGTAACATGGCAGCTTATACAGTAGAGAGAGCACGTGCTCTGAAGTCTGACCGTCCTGGTTTTGTTGTTTCCTCACCGTTTGACTTTGGTAAATTTCCCTGTCTTCTTCTTTGTTTACTCTTGTGAAATGCTAATGATCTATCGGCAAAGCTGCTTTGTGGGTTCAGTTAGATGAAAGCTTTGGTTGGGAGATTGTGGACGCTCGGCGGTTGCCATCATTGTTAGCCAATGTTCTGGGGACAGAACAATCTATACGTGGAGCTCCAGGAATTATAGCCTCCTTAGTTCCGATCATTTGCTGGTCAGGGTTCCTAAACTTCTCATAGAATCTAATTGGTAGCTTTTTAAGTCTTCCTGTTCTAACTTTTCATACTCTCCACTTCCTCCCCCATTTTTGTTTCTAGTGCCTTCTGTGTGGTTTCTGTGGTCACTGTGTTGGATGTTGTGTCGTCCTTGGCATAGCCCCTCTCCCTAGCCTGGGCTCTCCCTCATGAGAGGGGAGCTGACCTTTGTCCAGACTTTGGGGGTCAATCACTGCCCTTCACCTCTACTCACGTGGTGCTGCTCCCTCCACCTGCTGTTGGTGCCGTTGCTCAAATGGAGGGTGTGCAGGGGCTGCAGGAAAGGCCATGGGGGCAGGTGCCCCGGGGGGCTCTCAGGCTCAGTAAGAAGGCAGCAGAGCCCGCGTGAGTGGCACCGCATAGAGTCACAGGCTAGACCGTTCCTCCTTCCCCCATCCCTGGACAAAGTAGGGGTCATCCTGGACCCTCCCTCTCCTCACTTCTCTCCCAAATGGAGATGACGCCTCTTTTAGGATTTGCCACAGAGGAAGTCTTTTCCCTTTCTGAGTGAGATCACACTTGGAATCTTCTACTTACAATGAAACAGAAGTAATGCAACACTGGGGGACAGAGACTGGACTGGGCTTCCCTTGCCGTTCATGCCCTACTCGTTACAGTGCGACAGAGCGTCACCCACACTTCTTGGGCCCTGAGCTGAAAACAGGCCTCCTCACCATCACAACAGTGACCTCGCTCTGAGGTGGGTGGACACCTGCTCACTCGGCAGAGGGAGTGGTGGCAGAGGGCTCTGCCTGAAACCGGAGCTGGCCCTGCAGCGGACCATAGGACAGATGGCCTAGAAGTCCAGAGGGGGGAATGGAATATTCCAGTCCCCTTAATTATCTTAAACTCTGTGTAGAAATTGAGGACATATGCTGCCATCCAGAAATAGCTTTTCTTTATTTTACTTGCAAATCTGTTTTCCCCTCGTCTGTTTGCTGAGCTCAACAGTGACCTTGAAGGCTGATGCTTTTGGTCTCCAGTACCTGCCCCAAGCCCCTAAGATATGACCTGCTTAACGTCACAGAACTTGGGAATCCTGCAGCTCTACCCCTGCACCTCACTGCTGAAATACCGGCGGAAGCACTTGAAGCAGCGGATCTCGTGCTAACTCTTTGGGGTCACAGTTTCCTGGGCAGAGACCACCTACCAGCAGTGACGCTGCCTCCTTGGAGGCTTCACACTGGGGGCTGGATGTCGTTGGTGACAACGGTCAGTGCAGCTCTGTGGATTGGGGACGGTGCCCCACCGAGTGTGGTTCCACGGACCTACTCCCCTGCTCTGAAAAGTAGCTATTAGGCTCCAGGTGAATATGGCCGGTTGGGCACGTGCGTTTCTCTGCACCGTCTCCCCAAGTCCTGCTGCAAAGATGGTCCGAGTGGCTCTTCCTACCTTCAGAGCCTAAAAGGTGGAAGCGAGAGCGCATGCCGCCAAGAGGTAGATCGGAAGGCTTCAGTTCAGTTCGAATAGCGGGAAGACACATTCGGTCTCTGGTCCGTCGATACCTTCCTTCTGCAGAGAGGAGTGAAGGGCCGGGGGGAGTCTGGACCGGGGAGTCCAGTTCTCCTAAGGCTGGGCAGTGCCCTTTTGATGAGGCAGCGTAGCTACTGGCCCCAGGTGCGGAGGAAAAGGAAGAGATAAAGGTAAAAGAATAAATTGATCTGGAAGGTCCCCCTTGGATGATTTTCCTGGAAAGACCATTTAAATTTGCTTATTCCTCATTTTACAGTTCTTGAAATATTATCTTTATCCAGTGTCTCAAGCCCTTTGGATAATTGAACTATAGAAATAAACCAGAAAAAATATTTTTCTTATTTTTTATTTTTTAAAATATATTTTTAAAAGATTTTATTTATTTATTTGACAGACAGAGATCACAAGGAGGCAGAGAGGCAGGCAGAGAGAGAGAGGAGGAAGCAGGCTCCCTGCTGAGCAGAGAGCCCGATGCGGGGCTCGATCCCAGGACCCTGAGATCATGACCTGAGCAGAAGGCAGAGGCTTTAACCCACTGAGCCACCCAGGCGCCCCAGAAAAAACATTTTTTTAGACTGGTTTTGCCACTGGTAAACTTAGCACATTTTAATTATAATGTCTGTGCAAGACCCTGGACGAAGATTCGCAATGCTTCCACTACCCCTCTCGGAGGGTGTGGGTAGGTTGTTCTTGTAAGAGGGGACTAACCCAGTAGCTACTGTGGGCGTCCGGCGAGCCGGGACTCACACTTCACAACAAGCGCTGGGATTTGGAGCAAGTCTGTTCTGTTGCTAGGCTGAGCATAAACCTTCTGGAAATCAGGCTCCCGGCTGTTGCTTAGAACTTGAGTAGACTCCAGTCTCCTTTGGGCTTCTTACTCATCCACCTTACTTTTACTATTTGTCCCCAGTCTTCTAGCAAGCCTGCTTGAGTGTTTTCTTCTCTCCTTTCCCCGTCTTTCCTTCTTCGTCACGTACTTAGTGAGTGGCCTACAGTGTCCCCCGACCGTGGGAATCAGTGCTTCCTGGAAGTGGCTTACGTTCTCGTGTGGAGACAGACTGCAGACCCACGGCTCAGTCCAGTGTGGCCGCTGTCTCAGTGGGAGCCTGTTTGAAGCTACAGTGGGAGCAGAGGAGAAAAAACATCTCCCTGGTCCATCCAGGAAGACTTCGCAGAGCAGGAGGCGTAGACCTGAGGTGTAATGACTTTTCAGTGCATTAGGGAGCATTGCAGACGGGGCGCACCCCGTGAAATGGCCCGGAGGTCTGGAGAGTGCCACGAATCAGGGCACAGCCTGTGGTTCAGTGTTCTAGGATACGGGCTGGCGGGCCCAGTGATCTGGGGCCGGAGCGGGGGCCGGGGCTGGGTAGGCAGCGTTTGCATTAACATCCCGGAGCGGGGACGGGAAGCCGGTGAGGAAGAGTGAGGGTGGGCTTTTGGCCAGGAACAGCCAGCGAAGTATAACAGAAACTGTAGCAGGAGGCAGGAGCATCAGAAATTCTGAAAACAGGCCAGGAATCCAAGCGTGGTTCTGCCACCATTACGTGTCCAAGAAGGACTGAAGGGCTTTCTGGGAGCTGCCATCACAGACAGGCACCGACAGGCACCCCACAACGAACGAGGTGTTACCGGGTACAGTGAGTGCCTGCGGATGTGGCAAATGGCTTGTTTCACACGTTCAACTGCTCACAGACAGTTTCGGGGACCGTCCGTTAAAGGTTAGGATGTTTACTAGTTGTGCGGAGTGTTAGTTGCTGGGGGGAGAGAGTGCGGCTCTCCAAACTGACTCGGCTTCTGTGCTTCTCCGTAAGGAGGAGATGGTCCTGCCTCATTTGCACACAAAAGCGTATCTTCTGCTTGCTTTCCTCGCGGCCTTTACCACCGGGTCATTTCCAGACCCTGAGAACTCTAAGAAGTGAAGACAGGTGTAGGTCTCCTCCGTCTCTTGTTTTGATATGTAAATGTGGACTGGAATTATTAAAGCCTTGATAATGCTTTTTATGTCTATAAAATTAAAATTTGAGGGCTGCAGCTAAATGCCCATAAAATACAGCTTCCTTCCCATTTGTTGTTAAACCTCGCCATGCAATAAATTTATTTATCCTTCATTAGAATCCTCTTGCTCTCTTTCAGCAGTTAGGACTAACTTCATGGCATTCTTTCTGTACCTTCTTATGCTAATTCCTTATTGTGCCTCTTAAAACGGAACACATGAAGTAGCAGCCGATTAATAAATTACATTTTCTACAACTGAAATAAAAACACGTTAATTATTTCTAAACAGTTAGCCCGCATGCAGCATGGGGAAATTGCTCAGGAGGATGATCGAACAGAGCTTCGGAAGGTGAGGAAAACGGTCCACCTTTAAGAGCCCATCAGTGAAGATCTACTTTTTACAGCTGCTCTCTGTTATGAATGAGGTCCCTCAAATCATGGTGAACATGGTGAATGGGCACCTCTTTCATTTCATACCATTCCCTTTTAGCTCAGCCACAGACCCTGAGCAGTGTCCCTCACAAGCTTTTCTCTGAAGCTGCCGTTCACTCTGGCCAGCAACCTCACAGCTTAAAGATGAAGAGACGGTCTGGGGTGTGGAGAGACAGCACCGGGAGGGCCCTGAGGAGAGACAGAGGGCACAGAAAGCCTCCTGCTTGCGGAAAAGGACCCAGCCAGGGAGACCTGCTGTGCGTGGCCTATGCTACGCTTGGGAAAATGCACTTAAACTGAAGGTTTTTGGACTGGATGTACTAACCTGCACTTTTTTTTTTAAAGACATAAAAAAGACGTGTTTTTAAGACATGCTTTCTCCATGGGGGTCTTCTAAGAACCGTCTTTCTCACTTGTCTGATCTCTCCAGTTCCCTAGAAGTATCCCAGTCATCGAGTTCTAGAATCCTTTGACTTGGATAAGTCCCTGGATAAGTTAGATATTTGTTTTTTTTGTTTGTTTGTTTTTTGTTTTTGTTTTAACATCATGCATTTTGGGGTGTCTGGTTGGCTCAGTTGATAGAACATGTGACTCTTGATTTCAGAGTTTTAAGTTCAAGCCCCATGTTGGGTACGGAGATTACATAAAAATCTTTAAAAATAAATAGATAAAACTAAAAATCACACATTTTGCCACTAAAAAAAGAATTTTACCTGTAAAATTAGATTTTAAAAAGATTGCCCACTCTGGGTTTGGGCCATTGGACCTTCATCTGCCGACTCTCATGACAGACAACCAGCAGGCATTTGCTGAGTGCTGTTACTCAGTGACCCAAAAGGAAGACCCTGTTGGGGCGCCTGGGTGGCTCAGTCAGTGAAGCAGCTGCCTTCCTCTCGGGTCATGATCCCAGGGTCCTGGGGTCGAGCCTTCCTCCCCTGGATCCGGCTCTCTGCTCAGCGGGGAGTTCCCCTCTTCCTCTGCCCCTTCCCCCGAGCTCTTTCCCATATCTCTCTCGCTCTCACTCAAATAAATACATAAAATCTTTAAAAGAAAAAAACAAAAAACAAAAAACGAAACCGAAGCTGTTAACTGAAGCTCCCTGAAAAGCAAGCCAAAAAAAGAGCGACAGTGAGGACAGTGTTACACCTACTAGGTTTGCCTGAAATTCTCCTTTATCAGGCACATCTGCATGTCACCATCTTCTCTTGTCTCCGTGGATAAAGACTGCTTTACCTGAGAAGGACAGAGACGGAAGGGTGTGGAATGGCCACAAAGAAGCGTTCCTCGTCCCCAGGTCCTTTAGCATTAGGACCCCGAAAAGAAACAAGGAGTCATGCTGGAAATCAAGTCGACTTCTTGACTTCAGTCCCAGTAGTTTGTCTTGTTTCGTTTTGTATTCTGTTTGTTTTCTTTTCTTATCCTTTTTTGAGAGGAGCGCATAGGCCTGAGTCGTGAGGGGCGGGGGAGAGGGGGAGGGAGAGAGTCTCAGGCAGACTCCCTGCTGAGTGCGGATCGGTTGTGGGGCTCAGTCTGATGACCCTGAGGTCATGGCCTGAGCTGAAATCAAGAGTTGGATGCTCAACCGACTGAGCTACCCAGGCACCCCAGTTCTGATCTGGTTTTTATTTATTTTATATATATGTATATATATATGTATATGTACACACATATACATATTTATATTCATATATTGATATATATTTAAGATTTTATTTATTTGTTTTATTTATTTGTTTATTATTTGAGGGAGAGAGAGTTCACATGACTGGGGGGAGCAGCAGAGGGAGAAGCAGGCTCCCCACTGAGCAAGGAGCCCAATGTGGAGAGCTCAATCCCAGGACCCCAGGATCATGACTTGAGCCAAAGGCAGATGCTTAACCACCAGTTCTATTGTTTTATAAACAAGATAAAATGGCAAACAGAGTAGTGGGGGGACAGTTTAAAGATGGAAGCAAGGTGGTGGACTCTTTTGGTTTTTGCCCCAAAATAAGCAGAAAGGAGCAAAACTGTGACACAGTGTCTTGGGTTTCAGACTTGCCTTTTGGTGGTTTCAAGGCTGACACGAGACACTCCTGTCAAGTCAGCCCTGGTGCTGGGAGCCTCCTCTCGATGTTATCTGGCTTTTTCCAAGGTAATCTAATACTGCTCTATCGTTGGGGAAAAATAAACTGTTTCCACAATGTTGTTGGTTTAGTATCTAGTTACCAAGGGTACCGTCGGTGGAGAGCAGACAGATTTTTAGTATTAATAGCAGAGCTTCAAGGGATTGTTTATACCCTTTCTGCATTTGTCATTTCAGACCTAAAGATTGAACAGACAAGTTTAAATGTAAAATCACTAATATTGTCAATTATGGGTGATTACTGGATATCCACTCGGTTTCCTTCTCTGACAGTCGCTGTGCTGCAGTATTAGCAACTGGAGAAGCCTTCCCTTTCTGTAAAGTATAGCTAGCTTCCCGAAACGGTTTGCCTACACAAGTCCCGGTATTGATGGAGCTTTTCATGCTACCATAAGCACATCTCAGTAATTTTTACCCAGGAAAATTACTGCTCCTGCCATCCAGACTTTCAATTAAGTGTGCTTTGCTATGAGATGTATCATTTCGATTTTTATTAATTTAAACATTTTGTGTCAACAGAAGGTAGATCATTATTAACTGGTGCAATGTGGTGTCTCACAAAATACATACGTGTCATAGAAAAGTAATTAACTTCCTCGTTCCATTGCTGAACAGATGTGTAATGGAATAAGATTCGGGACCCAAGGGTACCCTAGGACGCTTATTTATTTATTTTAAGTCATTAAATTGTTGCCGCAGATACCTCGTTGCAAGTTTTCCAAACTTGGTTCTCTTTGTCATTGTTGCGCGCCACCCGCCCTTCAACCTGTGTTTGAAAATAGCTTTAGAACCATCACCCACAATTATAAATTCATTTTTTGCCATATCATGGTAATTTCAAGCTCTGGATGGGCTCCCTTTGAGATGAGAAAAAGGTTTGATGACTTAGACTTAAGAATACAGAGTTTTGTTGTTGACAGCGTGGGACGGGCGCTTGGGGAAGCAGGGGCTGGTAAACCAAACCAGTGTTTACCGGCCCACACACCGGCCCAGAGGAGCTTAAGTCAAGACCTCATGATGGACACCAGACCATTGTCTCTTCCTCTCCTTCCCCTAATAGCTCTGATTCAACTGGTCTGTTTTCAGCACCATTCTCTCTTGTCTAGGCTGCTGCAAGCAGTGGTCTCTTTCTACCCTGATACTCTGGAACTTCCTTTTTGCAAAGAAGCCAGAAGGATGTTTTTGGGAGGGACCCTCTTTCTCAGTGCCCCGCTCACTTGCAAGAGGAGATCAAGCTTCATGGACTCGGCCAGCGGGCCCTGCATGGCCTGGCTCCTGCTGACTTTTCCAGCCTCGGCTCAGGTGCCTGGGACACACCAAACTCTTTCCTGCCCTGGGGTCCTTGCACTTGACTTCCCTCTGCCTGGAACAGTCTTTCTGTAGCTTGTGTTTGCCCGGCTCTTTATCGCCTCCTTAGGGAGCCGCCCTTGACCACCCTGGGCAAACAGGTGTCTCTCTCCCTGTTCCTCTCTCCACTGCAGCACAAACAATTATTACACGTCATTACTGGCCGTTGCCTGTTGGCTTACTTGCTAAAAAAGTAGGGATGACCTTCCCAGTCTCGTTTTCTGTCGTGTCTTCAGTGGCCACAAAGTGCTTCCGGAGCAATTACGGTGCTTAATAAATTTGTGTTGCGTGATTGGGTAAGTTAAGCCTAGCATCAAGTTAAGCCCTATAAGGATCTGCCAAGTAACTATATTACTGGAAGCTTGAAGATGACTTTTGTTCATAAGCAGTTTCGTAATCGTTCAAACAGGGGACCATCGGGAATATTCTTGTCTTCTCCTCCAAACAGGACCTACCCCAGCTCCCCACGCTGAGACTTACAGACCCACCTGTAAACCACCCCGTGCAAAGATGGGATGTCTAGTCCCAGTTGTCATCTTGGAAGATTCATGCTCCTAGCATTTCTCTCTCCTCCAGCGTTTGTGAACCCAGACTTGAGTCACACGGGCTTGGTCGTGTACCTAGATTGGTGAGTTTCTTGATCTGGTCAAGAGCATAAATATTATTGCCATTCTCTAGTCAGATGTCTGCATATCTCATAGGGACGCAGAGAGGTCAGAGCAGCCAGGGCAGAACCCTCCTGTCCTATCCCTGCTAGGTGGGTGTCCCTGCTCCGTGTCAACATCTCAGTGGAGAATGAAAGCTCTGGACACTCACTTTGAGTAGACCGACCATTCCGCTCTCAGGCAGCACGATTGCAAAGTTCATTAGTCTCATGAGCTAAAACTGCCTCTTTTAACTTCCTTAGAGTCTCCTTCTGTTCCGTGGAGCAACAAAAAGTAAATCGGTTCCTTATTCTGGTCTCTGGCTCTTGAGTGTTCACAGTGGCTTTTGGATTACGGAACCAGGGGCTCAAATCCGTCGCCCCCACTTTCTAGCTACTTGAACTGGAAGATGTTTGTCATCCTTCCCAGCTGCCGTCTGGTCATCTATAGAGGAGGGACTGAAATGGTTTTTACTTTCATTCGGTTTCTTTGAATCTCAGCAGTGAGATAAAGCAGTGAAAACAATTAGTACAACAAACCTTTCCTAAGTGGTGTGATTGTTCATGCCTCTCCTGGCCTGCCCTCTGAGACTCAGCCCCACCGATTCCCACCAAGCCGTGGTCCGGGCTTGACATCAGTCAGTCCCGAGAAACGCTTGGCTGTTTAGTCAGCCCCGAGTCGATACACCCTAACCAGACTGCCTTCTTTTAAACCACTTTACCGTGCTGTGACGGGCCTGCAGATGGCCGTATGTATTCAGCGTGTGTCGTGTGATGGCTTTGGAAGTTGGTACGCATGCTGGCACCATCAGCACAAGCTATGCTGGAAATCTACCCATCGCTTCCAGAAGTTTTCTTCTATGCTCTTTATTACTTCATTTTTTTGTGACGAGAATACTTAAGATCTGGTCCCAAAAATATCTGGTAAGATCTACCCTCTTAGCGTATTTTTTAAAAAGATTTTATTTATATATTTGAGAGAGATAGAGCATGAGTGTGGGGGGAGGGGCAGAGGGAGAAGAGGAAGCAGACCCCCCACTGAGCAGGGAGCCCAATGCGGCCGTCCCAGGACACTGGGATCATGACCTGAGCTGAAGGCAGACGCTTCGCGGACTGAGCCCCCCAGGAGCGCCTTAGCGAACATTTAAGTTTACAGTACACTGCTCTTAACTGTAGATCTATGTAGTCTTTTTGAAAAAATGAGCATCTGTTGCCAAGGTTTGTTCTAGATGCTGCCATGCTATCTCTAGTGGATACACTTTACCTTTTTAAGCCACAGCAAGCTTTAGCCAGAGATGGGCAGTTGGTTATCTGACGGAAGGCTGCCATTGTGCGGACCTCTGTTTTTGCTCTCTTCTTGGGACTCAGTCTGCCACCTCTTTGGGCTTCCGCTGTCGCTCCCTTTCTCCCAGTTCTGCAGAGAGGAATAATCATGGTTTCCTGGCCGCCTTGCAGAGTTCTTTGATGACCCTGGGATATAGTTCATCTGGAATTAAACCTGGGACCTTTTCTAAAATGCCGGGTTCTTCTCTGTTCTATTTTTGAATCAGTTTGGGAGAAAGAAAAAGGAACAAAAAAAAAAAAAAACCCTAAGAACCATGTATCTCTGTTCTTTCTGTTCCCCCGTGATCTCTCACTACTTCCTCCGAGCAGTAAATGCTTCCCTCCCGTGCATGCTTCCTTGCTCGAGGAGCACTAGAATTCACTAGAACAGTTTTTCCTAAGCCTTCTCACACTGTCCTGAGACTACTGCTTCTCCTTTGTGAATGTCCTTGTGTTGTCTGCTCCGGGTCTCGCCTTCTGTGACAATATAGCTCATGTGCAGCGGTTCCTATGAGCTGGCTGGTGTGCCAAGAACTTTCTATACACGCTCTCAGTCCATCTTCTCGTCTTGCTTCTGGCTGGGAAGGCTTAACAGCCCTTAACCATCCTGTTCTCCGATCTTTTTCTAAGAAGGTGGACTGGTGCCCTTGCAGTGGCTCGTCATGGATTAATGATGACTGTGTCCTCATTATCAAGACTGCAGTTGCTTTGTTACAAAGCCAAAACCAAAAATGCATTGGAAGCGGGGGCAGAGAGATGGGCAGGTTGTTCTAAAATCTGTCATGGGCTTCATAAGACCGAGACATGTGTGCGGGCTTCCTGGTGGTTCCTGCTTTTCTGTTCCAGCACCGTCACATGGAGTCGTGCCCGAGAGCATCACAGGTCCTGTAGGTGGACGCTGGGGCCGCTGCCGGCCTCCCCCGCAGCTGGCCTGCCCCCTCGCTGAGCTGCCCTGCGTGTCCTCAGGTGCCCCTTCCCGTCCCCTTCTCCCCCAGCTTTTGCAGCTTTCATGACTGCCCCCTCCTCCTGATTTCGGGAGGCACAGAAATCGTGCTCCTGTCAAACACATGGTCCCTTGGCTTCCCACCCCTCCGTAGGCCGCCTGCCTGTCGCAGAGCCCAGTGTCACTGCCACCCATGCTTATGACCCCAGCCCACTGCTCGGTGGCCTGGCTCCTCCAGCCAGCGCCCGGGCTCTCCCTCGACTCGGCGTCTTTCCCTGCAGCGTGAACACGCTCTCTTCCAGGATTTGGAAGCAGCTGCTTTTGCTTCTGCCCACTGTTTCCTTTTCTTGAATTTGTGAAAGCCCCTGAGAGAGTCATCTATGCGCATAATGTCTCCTTGTTTTCTCTTCTCTTCTCTCCCCGATGGCCTTCCCGTCACCACCTCAGAGACTGTCCCCTTCCGATGCCAGTGAGCCCGATGCCCCCATCCTAGCTCTTGCGCCTCCTCCCCTTCTCCTGCTCAGCTCCTCGAGTGCTGGCGCCGGCTCTCCTGGCCTGGGGGGGGGGGGGGGCTTCCCGAACACGCACGTCTTTAGATTCCGCGTCCCGACACTGACTCCCGAGTCCGTGCTTCTCGCCTTTGCTCGGCTGCTGGCTCTGCTTTCCCATTTCCCTCTGGCGATGGGCTGGGTGTTGGGCGCAGTTCCCAGTCAGGAACTGAAAGTGTCCTAAACACCTTCTTTGTGCCCTCTGCAGTCCTCGTCGTGCGCCCAGGCACAGAGTCTGATACTCCTCGGCACTCACTCCAGTGTCCCCCCGAAGCCGGCGCCATCTCAAGTTCTCTCAAATGGGCTTCTTCCTCCCGTCCCTGTCCCCAAGTCGTTGCCTTTTCTGGGTGCACATCCTCTTGTCTGGACTCTTGAAACATCCACCTTGCTTCCTGCCTGCAGTCCCCCCACTCTTCAGTGGATTTCCACACAGACATTTGAGCAACGCCGTTTCTACGGTTGGTTTCTACCGAAGCTCCTTCCATGTCTCCATTGCCCATCCAGGATCAAGTTCAGCCTTTCTCGGGACCTCCTCCCTGCTCCTCAACCGCATCTCAAGACCCTTGCTTTCTTCCCTGTCCCTCTCTTCATGGCTTGATTCAGCATTTTGTTTACAGGTCAGGGGGTATATTCTGAAGTAAGTCCCCAGTAGGCACCCGTGCTCCCGCCAAAAGTATCTTAGTCCAAACAGCAGTAGCTGCACACCCAGTAGGGCCACAGAGGACCGAGGGGCACCACCCACCCTCCACGTCATCACCCGCGCCCCACATAGCTTGTCCCCCTCCCCCTCACTTCTCCTGCTGTCTCCCGCCCTTTGCCTCTTGGCTAAGACTTCCAGAGTCTTCATGATGGATCCCAGACGTCATCCTTCCTGGGACACTTGGCGGAGCCCTAGCTGCCTAGGAAAGGATGCTGCCTCTGTGCTCCCTCCCAGAGCCCCAGGGCTTGTCTCTTGTCACATGTAACATCCAGAAATGATCTGTGTGGGTTGCTCTTTGAACTGTGACCGTAAGCCCCTTGAGGCCAGGCTGGTCTCACCTACATCTTTGCAGTTCCGATGCCTAGCCCCGTGTGTGTAGGGAGATGTCAGTGCACACTGGCCTGAAGACAGTCTCAAGAGCCCTGTACTAATAGCGCTGTGGACTTGATCGCTTCTTGTGTCTTAAACGAATAAACTAATTTGCGCAAACGCAGAGAGCATGGGAGTTGTAATTGTAGGTTGAGGAGACGGGAAGAAAACCTAAACCATTAAGTGCTTGTGACAAATCTTCAGGGTGTTGACATAAGAAGTGACAGTGTGATCACAGACATTAGAAGTGGTGGAAGAGGCAGGCCCTGGTCCTCATTCCGGACTGTGCGTTAGTATGACCCGGTGAGCTTGCGAAAGATCCAGATCCCCGGCCGCCCCCCAGAGCTGCTGCTGTCATTTGCCTCGATGGGATCTGGGTCCTTGTGTTTTTGGACGCTGTCCCGGTGATGGTGAAATGCACCCACTGCATCGCACCCTGACAGCAGGGAAGAGAACCAACGGGACAGAAGCTGATAGGGCTGAGTCTGAAGGGATCCCGTAGAGCACGTTCCCCATGTGGATGGGGGGACAGGTGGGTCTGTTCTTGGCAGGCTGGGAAGCAAGGCAGCACACTCTAGCCCCCTAGAGCAAACAAAAGCCTCTGAGCTCTGTGAAAAAGGGCATATCCCAAAGTAGTTCAGCGCCCACTGGTGACAAAAAACAGTCTACTCTTGCACAAAGATGGAAAGATTTTCATATTTGTTTACTTCCAGAAAAGAAATCCTTGCCTATTCTGATTGATGATAAGCATTTACTAATATTAGAATCCTATTCTCACAGAATCTAGAAAGTTAAACAGACTGTAAAACAGAAATGTTAAAGGAAGGGGCGCCTGGGGGGCTCAGTCGGTTAAGTGTCTACCTTCAGCTCAGGTCATGTTCCTGGGGTCCTGGGATCGAGTCCCATGTCGGGCTCTCTGCTTATCGGGGACCCTGCTTCTCCCCCTCCCTCTGCTGCTTCCCCCATTTGCTGTCTCGCTCTGCTCTCTCTCTCAAATAAATAAATAAAATCTTAAAAAAAAAAAAAAGAAACGTTAAAGGAAAACAGCTGGGCTTTATACTTTTGACCCACAAAGTATGACTCAAAAAGAAAATAAAACCTGATTAAGAGCTAATGATTTCATAAACCCTCCATGGCTGGCATCATAGCTTTCCCTGGGTCCAGGGGTATGAGAAGAGAGAATTATGCCCCCTCGTCTACCCAGAATGCCATTTTGGAAATGGAGATTGGATAAGGACCTTGTCAGACATTAGTGCCCAGATTGCATCTGTACTTCTACTCTTTGAGGCAGATCTGAGATTCGCTGCTGGCGGCATGCCAGGGTCTCACGGACGATGCCCATGACCCTGGCGGTTCCCTGAGCAGGAGCAGGCATATTTGGGGAACATACTTGAGCACCTCAATTCCCGGTCTCCCCGTGATTTCTAGCATGGCCTCTGTGAATTCCCTTACCCTTCTCTGTACCTCTGTCTCTTCCTGGGCAGTCGGACACCTCGGATCGTCATCTGGGGCTGTTTATGAAGCTCCCCCAGACCTTTGTCTGGAAGGCCCTGTGAGCAGTAATGCATTCTTGGTTTAGGAGATGGTTACGAGAGAATGGAGGGTAGGGCAGGGTGCCAAACGTGGCCAGTGCTTTTATCTTTGACATTATAAAGAGGTTCCCTGGCCAAGGGCCAGATTGGAGTTTCCTGGAATATAAAATGCAGACATGTGCTTTCCGTTGGGGAGACGCCAGCGTGAAAGCTCCCGGTGCGCTCCGCCAGCCGTGCATCTCCAGAGGGAGCAGAGTGGCCAGGAAAGAGCATCCGAGTCCTGGTAGTTTTGTGCGGGGGGTCTCTGATGGGGGCAGAAAAGAGCTGAGCCATGGAATCAGGTCATCTCCTCTCTCCTCCCCTATCCCCCCATCCCGGGACCTTGGAAGGAGCGCGTCCCCTGCCAGGCCCTCAGCCCGTGAGTGATTCCCCCGCCACAGTGTCCTACCCCTGACCTTCCAGGAACAGACCTTTGCACAGACTCATTCACGGACTACAGAATTATTTTGAATAATTGGAAGCACACTGGCTTTTCTCCATGGAGAGACGAATGCAATTCTGGGCTCTCTCCTTTTGAAAATATGACTGAGATACAACAGATAATTCTGCCCCTCCAATTGGAACAGATTCCTTTCTGAACTTTTTGCTTGTTTGGTTCATGGTCCGAGGATCTCCGTGCCTTACAAGGCGAGAGGAACGAGGGAGTTTGTGCAAGCCAGCTCTGAGGAGGGCCGGGGAGGTGACCGGAAATCGCATTAACTGATGAGAAGGGACAGATTCTGACGGCACATTAAATACTTTCCTTTGGTCGCCCTGAGGATTATCTCTGAAAAAACCATGTGTGGGCCTCTGTCCTGGATCCCAACTAAGCTCTTCCCTGGACTTGGGACCACCGATGAAGGGATCTGATGTGCTTGCTTTAGCAGATAAGCAAATCCCGTGTTCTTGGGAGTCTGGAATGTTGCCCACTAGAATCACCGTACATACAAGCGGTGGAGGAATGTGTGGATTCAGCAGTCGCTGTCAGAGCCTCGGCTTGGCAGAGAGCACTCGGGGCGAGGGGCCGTCTTTGTCCTGTCCTCTGCATACTCTCTGGGCTCTGACTGGTGCCCTTCCCACCAGAGAAAACTCGGCTTAAAATAGAAGGAAGGAAGGCAGACAGAGAATGAAGGTATCTGCCATTTGTTGCACGAACACAAATTCCAGAGTCTCTCTGCTTCCGAATTTCAGGTCTGTCCTCACGCACAGCAGACCCCGACTACATAGGTGACTAATGGAGTGGAATGATTAGTTTCCGTCTCCATGGTAACCGTCATCAGGTGCTCACCTGGGAGGCTGAGCCGGGAGGCGTTGTTAGTCGTGGATTGGGGGGCTCCAGCCTCCCGACTTCCATTTTCCCGGTGTTGCCTGTCACTCGTCCGCGTGTGCTGGGAACACTGAGCCCAGATCACGCTGTTGTTCATTCCTGTTTTTTAAATGTCTCAGGAGGAACCATGTGGAGGTTATCCTAACCCTTGCTATCAGAGTGTTGGCCCTCACACCTAATGGGAATCTGCTGTGCCGCCACAGAAAGCATTTTCCCGTTTGCAGGAAACGTCCTGTTTTCCTCCCAAACGAGGAAAAGCAAGAGATGGACGTGTGGCGGGTTGGAGGCCGTGAGAGCTTGGCTCACATCTCCATTAAAACAAAACCCGCCCCGGGGTGCCTGGGTGGTGCAGTCATCTGGGCATCTGACTCTGGATTTGGCTCCGGTTACGATCTCAGAGTCATGAGATCAAGCCCCGTGTCAGGCTTTGCATTTGACACAGAGTCTGCTTGAGATTTTCTCTCCCACTGCCCTTACCCCCTGTTTGTGCTCTCTTTCTCTCTCGAATGAATAAATAAAATCTTAAAAAGAAGAAAACCTGCCCTGAAATTTGTGGGTATATTTTATCTCAATGACTGTTGCTATTAGAATAATTTTTCATGTAAAATCATGGCCTTCCCCCCCACCCCCGAGGCTCAACCCTCCCACTCTGCGGTGTTTACGCTAGGCTGGCGGGGCCCTGCTAGGAGTCTGCGGGTTCACAGCCGCACAGCCGTCCCTTTGATTGTCTCTGTACAGACACGGAAAGCATTTGCTTGAATGCACTTTCCAGGCTGGAGCTCCTGCTTCACATAAGCCCCATTATGAACCCTCAGGAACACATCTTTCCAGCTGGTGAGGCGGCTGCAGGGAATGATCTCCTTCCTGTCTCTGTGTAATGTTTCACTGCATTCGCACATCGGCCCATCACGCGTGTTTTCCACAAAGTGCTGCACTATAGGCAGATTTCCGGCAAGCCCGCAGACCTGGCTGGGCTCTCCCATTGCCCCCGGTGTGTGAATGCCAACTGGTTTTTATTTGCCCTAAATTGACCTGATTTTACACACGAAGGAGCTTATTTTGCTGAGAACGAGCTTTAGTCCCTGGGATGAGCGTTGAAAAAGGCCGTTAGTGGTTCTAGACGTTCTCGCCTCACCCAGGGCTGTTGTCGCTTTCCTGGAAGCGGTGAAGGTGCCACTCCCCTTCTGGCAGTTCTGTGTACCTGAAGATTTAACCTTGAACCTGTGGTTGGTCCGGGTGGGTGGTCTGGGGGAAGTTTATCGTTGCAGTTCAGTCCTGTTTCTATCTGGGAAGCCACGTTTCGTGGGCACTGGCTGGTGTGGGCAGCTGCTGTGGGGACAGAAACCAAAACGGGGCTTCAGTGGAACACTGCTGCAAGAGGCTTGGGGTGCTCCGTGAGACCCCCTCAACAGGAGCTTATTTGGGCTGGGTTAGTGCCCCCCGTTGCCCTAGTGCTCCTCAGCTGGACCCAAGGTAGTGGCGGGAGCAGCTCTGGAGAAGGCTGGCCACCCTGGCCAGAGGACATTTGCCCCGAGCTCTGGGAGGGCTGGGAGGCTGGAGCTCCGGGCGCTGGTGAGGACACGGGATGTACAGTCCCGCTGCATCCTGCTTGTAGGCCTTGAGATCATGCCATTCCCTGAAGTCGAGGAAGAAAATAACCTTTGAAAGGTGATTTAATTTCATCTGGCGACCACTCACAGCAGCTGGACGACTCCCTGGCACCTGCATCAGCCTCTTTCCATGGCTGTAGTCGTCATGGAGCTCAGTGGAACGCGCCGGTTGGAGTCAGAGGCCATTTGGTCTGCTTCTTGGAAGAGGGGGAGGCTTGCGTAGATGGCTCCATTGAGCAAGAAGCTTCCAGGGAGAGGGAAGGGGATGTGCAGAGCTGTGGGGGCCTGGCAGAGCTGGTTCTTGATTTCGTATGCTCTGTTAGACTAAGACTGGCCTTGGGGTGCCTGCATGGCTCAGTCAATGAAGAATCCAACTCAATTTCAGGTCAGGTCTTGATCTTGGGGTCCTGGGATTGAGCCCCACATCCAGCTCTGCACTCAGCTGGAAGCTTGTTTCTTTTTCTGTCTCTCCCTCTGGCCCTCCCCCTGCTCATGCTTAACAAATTTTTTTTTAAAGATTTTATTTATTTGTCAGAGAGAGAGAGAGAGAGCGAGCACGAGCAGGGGGAATGGCAGGCAGTGAAAGGAGCAGGCTTCCCGCTGAGCAGGGATCCCGACCCAGGGCTCGATCCCAGGACCCCGAAATCACGACCTGAGCCAAAAGCAGATGGTTAACCAACTACGCCACCCAAGTGCCCCTAAATAAGCAAATCTTTATTTTTTTAAAAAAGGCTATTCTCCCTCCCACCAAGCAAGGCAGACTCCAGTCAGACCCCCAGGGACCCCCGCCCACGTAGAAATTGAGAACTCAGACTATGTATGGTGCCATTCATGATGTTAGTGCTTCTAGAGGGTGCGAAAGGAGGGTTAGGAAAAGGAGCCACTTGAAGAGTTGCTACCACCAAAGAGGCTTAGCTTCAGGAAGGATAACCATCTTGCTGAGGTCATACAACTAAGGTGCAGGAGCTCAGATCTACAGTTTATGACTCTAAAGCCAGTGTTCCTCTCACCGAGTTCTAATTATTGTGTACAGTCACTTGTTAATTGCTAATTAGAACATGCAGCAAGTTGAACGTGCTTCAAGTGGCAAACATTCCTTCCTTTGCCTTCTTCCCCAATCCGTAATGCCCATTGACTGCTTTGTGCTTGGAGAATGAATGCTCTATTTTTAACCGCTGCTTTTCTAGTTCATGAAAGAGCCACTTTCCCCCCTCAAGTTAAATCTGAATTGCTTTCAGTTGTTTTTGCCAAAGGAGTTGGAAATTGGTTACAGCAGAGATGTTTCCTGTGAATCATAAAGGTTTTGAATGATGTTGTATATTAATCTCTTAGTTCCAGTCCATTCGCCATGAACCAGAGTATCTCAGTCAGGGCTCTGCAAATGTTTGTTCCCCTCATGAGTTTAAGTCTCTCTCTTAAGTGCAGGCTCTGTATTTGAACCTCATTCTGTCTTAAAAACCAAACACAGAAAACACTTTCCTTCTTTTGAGACTCTAGAATTATTGAATTACTGGAAAAGTCTGTAAGTGTCCTGTAATTTTATTTCCCATTCTATTCTTCTCTCCCTCCCGTCCAATCTAATTAGACTTTGCAAAAGGATTGGATAACAGGAAGTCCTGGAAAGCAGCTTGCCTTTCTCCTTTTCCTTTTAATGCGAACCATCTGAAATTAGCTCAGGGCAAGAGTTTCGGCGTCCAGCGCTCGTGAGCCGAGTGAACATGTCTGTTTAAGTGTCTCAGAGACAAAGTCAATCTGGATGGCTGCGTCTGATGTTGGAACCTGATAGAGCCCGGTGGTCTTTCCCCAGGGGAGACACCTTGCCGGATCCCAAGCTTATCCTGTTAAGAAACTCAAATTTCCCATCCACCACTGGCACCTGGCAGGTACGCTTCCTACCCTGAAACCCAAAAAGGAAGCGTTTGGCCAGTTCAGTGGGATGTTTTGAGTGGGACCCTTTGATGTCATGGTGAGTTTATCTCCTGTCATCTGGCGCCTTTTTGTTTTGTTTTGTTTTTTTTAATGGGTAAGGGAACGGCACTAGGGTATTGATGGAACAGCTATGTCTGAGGGAACTTAAATGGCATCATGGGTTCACTCGGGACCTCTGGGCCAAGGGAGCAATGGGAGGCTCAGGATGAAGCCAGGAGAGTCAACACAGGACACCCCCAAATCGCTGTGATGCTGTTGTCAGGGAGCAGGGGTCCCGAGTGAGTGTGGGATTTCTTATGTGGGGGAGAGAGTTCACATCATCTTCTAAACCCACATCTGGGCATTCAGCTGGTTCGGGCAGCTGCGGTGGAAATATCGCCCCTTCCCACATGATCGTGCTGTAGAAATATCAGAAGCCAGTCGAGATACAAGCATGGAACACACAGTCTCCTTGGTTGAGGGGCTCTTTCCTGTTGTGGTGAAGTCGAGGTGTTTTATTCTTGTGATACTGTTACCCGTGGATCGTAGATCACTCCTCTCTCGTCTTTCCTTGGTCACCAAACACATACGGGATAACCTATCGTGCTGGCATGGGGGACACAGATCCGGTCGGATCATGGTCCCTCCAGAAGTTCTGAGGCTTGTTGGGGACACAGGAAAGCCGACCGTCAGGGACAGATCGGTGTCAAGAGAGGTGTGCAGAGTAGCCACGGTGGCTCAGGATGGCTGGGTTAACTCAGAGGGCAGCATAAGACATGATTTCTGGAGGGAGGACATTCAAGGCCCGTTCCAAAGGGGCAAATGGGAAGAAGATCAAAGAAGTGAACAGAAGAGGTGACCCGAGGGAAGCACAGAGCCTGCTGTCCGGGTCCTTCCAGAATCCGAGGAGAAGGATTCTAGTTCGAGAAGGAGTGTCATGGCAGTCATAGAGCCTGGGGTGTGCCAGACTTGGGGCGGGCTCTGAGAGGACGGAATGGGGGCGAGGAAGAAGGAACCAAGTATCGAGAGAACGGACTTGAACCTGGGGCAGGGGAGGCGGTGAGGAGAGGAGCCTAAGAGGCCAGAGAGGGAAGGGAGAGACTCAGGAGACTTACTCTTACCAAGGCCTGACAGCAGCGGACAGAGGTCGGCCTCAAATGAACTATTGCCATGTTTTTTGTCTAAAATGAAGCCAAGCTCTTGACAGACTTTTCTGGAGGTGCGCAAGAGAGAGGTCACCAGAGGTACAGCAAATGTGGCTCTGTGCTGCTTCCACCCCGGGAGTGGTCAAGTGGAAGGAATGGGGGTGGGCGTTGGACCAGCTGCCTTCACGGCTTGGGGAGCTGATGACAGGAGGAGGAAGGCTTGCAAAGGGACACCAGCTCGTCAGGGCAGAGGTGCTGTCGGTGCTGGAGCCCGCGTGTCCTTCTCGTCATCATTTCCTGGCTGAGTGAACGCCTCAGGAATCCCTCTGCCTCTAGTCAGAACTATTTTTATCATTGGTAGAAAACTCAACAATAGCACATCTGATTTTTTAAAAAGGAAAAAAATATAGATGTGCGTAAAATGAATGTTTCCACCTATCAGAAGCCAATTTCAAGGCTCACCCCCTGGAGCCCCATTCTCACAGTAAAGCAGAAATTCAAAAAGGAATTTTTTCCCTAAATGACTGTCCTAAATGAGAGCAAGTCTCTTTGATATGCTTGGATAAGAAATCATGAAATAAGGCTATAAATTTACTACCTTTATACCCGAGTGGCTGTAGAAAAGAACACACTATAATAAACTCTTACATTTGCAAATGGAAAAAAGGAGAAGATTTAAATTATGCTTCCCTACGTTGTTTCTCTGTTTATGAATGCGTGTCCTATATATATAGGAATGCATATGTATAGGAGCACAGACACGCAGAATCGGATGTGCCCCTTCCCGCTGAGGGGAGAGGGGAGAGAGACCCTACTGTAGGGAGAGTCCCAGAAGTCACAGAACAGAACAAGATAGTGGGTGGGAGCGAGGTGAATCTGGAACCCGAGGGTGCAGGGAATACGACCTCTCATCATAGTGAGACATTGCAGGGATTTGATGGTTTGTTGTTGTTTTATAAAGATTTATTTATTTCAGACAGAGAGGGAGAGAGGGACAGAGCACGAGCACAAGCACAAGCAACGGGGAGGAGCAGAGAGAGAAGCAGGCTCCCGGCAGAGCAGGGAGCCCGATGCGGGGCTCGATCCCTGGACTCCGGGATCATGATCTGAGTCAAAGGCAGATGCCTAACCGACTGAGCCACCCATGCACCCCTCATGTTGGAGGATCTACTGTCCTTTTCCAAATGCAGGGATTAGGAAGATCATAGAAACCATGAGTTGAAGATATTTTGAAGTCACTACTTCCCAGACCTGTCTTACCTTTTGAGCAAGCCTAGGACAGAAACAAACACAAATAAAACATAAAGTTAGGGGCACCTGGGTGGCTCAGTGGGTTAAGCCTCTGCCTTCGGCTCAGGTCATGATCTCAGGGTCCTGGGATCGAGTCCTGCATCGGGCTCTCTGCTCAGCAGGGAGCCTGCTTCCTCCTCTCTCTCTCTCTGCCTGCCTCTCTGCCTACTTGTGATCTGTCTGTCAAATAAATGAATAATATCTTTAAAAAAATTTTAAAAAACAACAAAAACAAAACAAAACAAAAAACATAAAGTTAGTGCAAAGAGCTTGAGCCGTTAAGCCAGATGGACTTGGATTTGAATCTTGCCTCTAGCAGTTACGACAGAAGGACGTTTGTGGCATATACTTAAGGAGTAGGGCAGGTATCTTGTGCCTCATTTGCCATTAGAGGTATGGATGCCCTACAAGGATGTTGTGAGGAGTAATTGAAATCCGTACAAGGGACATCCAGATTGTGACCAAAGAAATGGCAGCCTCCATTTTCCAGATCTATCCTACAGCTGTTTCACTGGGCATTTGTTCCATACAGTGCTCTGTGCTAGGTGTGCGGAGAGGCGGGATCAAAGCAGAGGACCTATATTTAGCTCTAACGTGTACACAAACAACAATGGAAGAACTCTGTCCACACCAGTCTCTTTGCTGTTTATGGAACATGGGGCAAGCTCCTGGCTCAGCACCGGGCACTGGCTGTCCTCTCTGCCTGGAGTTCCTACCTTCTACCCCTTGACCTCTCTCTGATATTATCTTCTCAGTGAGGCTTTCCCCGATCACCCTGCCTAAGACGGAACTCTCTGGGGAGTACTACTCCCTCTCCCCCTTTCCTGTTCACTTGCTTTTCCTTCTGATAAATATCTATTTCATGTGTGTATGTTTTCTGTTATACCAAGCTCCTCCTGTCTCTTCATTGTAAACCCTCTGATTTTTCTTTTTACTGCTCTATTCTCAGTGTCTAGAACATTGCCCCAGGAGGTACTCAGGAGATGCTTTGAGAATAGATGATCAGGTGACTTAATTTCAGCTGCAGGGAGGGGCACATGCCAAGGTCCAGTGACCAGAAGAACAGTGGGTGTGGTATGGGCTATAGTAGTTTCCTATGGCTGCTCTAACAGATGATCACAAACTCAGTGGCTTGAAACAACACAAATTTATTCCCTTACAGTCCTGTAGGTCAGAAGCCTGAGACAGGTCTCACTGGGTGAAAATGAGGGTCCCTGGCAGGGCTACCTTGCTTTGTAGAGGCTCCTAGTAGGGGGCAGAAGGGAAGGTTTTGTTTCCTTGACTCTGCTGGCTTCTGGAGGCCACCTATGCCCCTTGGTTTGTGGGTCCCTTCCTCCATCTTCTAAGCAGACAGAGAGGTTGGGTCCTCAAGTTACATCACTGACCTCTTCTTCCACCTCCCCCTTCTGCCCTGAAAGACACTTGTGATTCCACGGGCCCCACCTGGGGAGTTTAGGACCTGCTGCTTATTCTCAGATCAGCTGACAAGCAGTCTTAATCCCACCGGCAACCTGATTCCCCTTTGCTACGTACCCAGACGACGTATGTATAGGTTCTGGGGACTGGGACATGGACATCTGCGGGGGCCTGTTATCTGCTTCCTGTAGAGTCTAACAAGTGAGATGTCTTGCCTAGAGCTTGAGCCGCCAGGAGTAAAGCACAAACCGGGAAGATTTCATCCTAAACAGCCATGATTGTCAAGGTTTAACACACAGGCTCTTTCTGGGAGGTGCTGGGGAGTTGCTTCAGAGTGAGGCAGTGGGATGGAGGCTTTGGGAGGTGAGTGTGGACTTAGGGAAGGCACTTAGGAGATGCATATCTACCTTTTGAAAAGCAAGTAACTTTCATTTCCCTCTCTTGTGTATAGAAAGCTGGGTTCTTATTTAGAATGCCCCCCCCAAAGTAGGGTGTATTTATAGTGTCCTTTAAAAAACCACCCTGTGATGTTACTCATAGGCCAGCCTGTAAAACCCTGCTACGCACAGGCGCCCTGCCTGACACGAGTGTCCACGTTTCCTCGTGTGCACACCCACTGCCTCACCCTGTTCTTGGGATCTCTTTTCCCTGGCTCTCCGCGGCCCTCTTCTGTCTCTGCCCTGCCATGCCAGAGTGATCTGTATCTTCCTCCCAGGTCTGCCCTGGCAGTGGTTCTCACAAGAGTCATTGTATAAACGTCCCCTAGGAGGCATGTAAAAATCTTCAGGGAGATTGCTGCAGTTTAAAAAGTCCGCCCTCCCTCCCCTTGACCGTGATTTGGCCATGATTTAATACAGCTTCCTTGGATGGTTCTTCTCCCTGAAACCCACTGAGAGCTTAATGAATATTAAACACCTGGTTTTGAATGGCATCTGACGACAGTTTTTGATGCTTTGATTAGCCTCTTTCAAGCAGTGCTGTCCAGTAGAACTTTTATGATGATAGAGCTGTTCTGAATCTGGGCTACCCAGTACGGTGGTTACAGCCATGCGTGGCTATGGTGCTCTTAAAATGTGGACACACAAGAAAAAGAGAGGACCTGCTTACTAAACCAGAGGACCATGCTTAATAAATGATAACTCACAGTTTGTTGTTGTTGTTGTTGTTGTTTTATTTGACAGACAGAGATCACAAGTAGGCAGAGAGAGAGGAAGGGAAGCAGGCTCCCTGCCGAGCAGAGAGCCCGACGCGGGGCTCGATCCCAGGACTCTGGGATCACGACCCGCGCCGAAGTCAGAGGCTTAACCCACTGAGCCACCCAGGTGCCCCCACAGTTTTGTTTTGAATTGCTTTTTAAGTTGTTGGGTATTCTCTTTCTCCTCCTCGTCTCCTCCTTCTTTTACGTCTTTGCCGAAGTCACAGTACGTTTGCATGGGTGTAATTGTACTCCTCTTACTCTTTCCCAGATGCATTTTGATTGATAACTACGTTTTTGATTCAAGTACCTGTCTCCAAACAAATGGTTCTTTCTCTTGCCCCTCTTCCCCGTCCTGATATATCTCAGCTATATCGAGATACAATCCACATATGATACAAAGCCGCCAGCTGAAGTATAGTATATTCACAGAGTCGTGGAACCATGTACACACTGGATTTGATGGCATTTCCATCGGCCGGAGAAGTCGCTCCATCCCCGCCCTTCCCCTCCGTAGCCAATGAGAAACTGACTTTCTGTCTCTGTGGATTTGCCTATTCTGAACACTTCATTTCAGTGGAATCATACAGTATGTGGTCCTTTGTGACTGGCTTCTTGCACTTAGCTCGGTGTTTTTAGGGGACGTCCGTGTTTTGTTGTTTTTCACTGCCAGTAATATTCCGTTGTATGGATACATCACATTTTGTTTATCCATTTATTTGATGGGCATTTGGGCTGTTTCCACCTTATTTGCTAGAATTATGCTGCTGTGAACATTGATGTACAGGTTTTTGGGTGAACTTGTTTTTCTCTCTTGGGGATCTAAGGAGCGGAATTGTTTAATGATATGGTAACTCCATGTTTAACTTTTTAAGATGCTGCCTGACTGTTTTTGCAAAGTGCCTGCAGCATTTCACGTTGCTACCAATAACACAGGAGAGTTTGGATTCTCCACAGCCTCGCCAACACTTGTTATTCTCGGTCTTTCTGACATCTTTAAAGCCAGGCTGGGGGGTGTGAGGTGATACCTCTCTATGGTTTTGATTTGCATTTCCCTGATGGCTAATGACGTTGAGCATCTGTCCAGGTGCTTATTGGCCATTTGAATATCTTTTCTGGAGAAATGTCTGTTTAGATCCTTTGCCCGTTTTTTTCTCCTTTGCCCATTTTATTAATTGAATAATTTGTCTTCCTTTCTGTTCTCTTCATTTGGGCCTGAACAGGATGCTGATATGCTCACCGGTGATGAGCAGGTGTGGAAGGAAGTTCAAGAATCCTTGAAAAAAATTGAAGAACTGAAGGCACATTGGAGTATCCTTTTACCTGTGGATTGAACCATACTGTTGGGACTGTCGCTTCTTTATTGGTTAGAGCTTGGTGTTAATGAGGCCAAGTCCATGGTTTGACCTCTGCATGAGCCAGTGAGTTTCATTCTGTTTCACGGTCACAGGCTGCATCCCAAAGCCCAGCCCACAGTCTAGGTAATGGCTGGGCATAGTATGGCAGGATCGACATGAATACCTCACCACCCTCAGATAGTAACCGAAACTCATGCCAGTAGTAGGACAGTAAGTAGTAGTCTCTAGATGGTGTACAGGCACTGTACTAGGTAACAGGTTTCTGTATTCCTTTCCTCCCACAACCTACGTCTCTAGGAAAAAATAACTTAGACTCCTTCAAAGTTAAAATCATTGACTCTCAGATCTAGAAGTTTCATATTAAATCAACCATAACTACCATGGCAGAGGGAGTTGCTGCACAATAAATTTTCTGGGCATAAATAGTAAGGACCACAAGCAGGTCAAAGTTCAGAGTAAGGAGAGAGCACTTATGCTGCAGGTCCTCGGGGGAGGCTACACTGATGTACTGGGAGAGAGGTAGACCAAATCAGGAACAGGGTTTGAATGGGCAGAGGCTTAGAGGGAGGTCGCTTCCAGTAGGGGAGATCATTTGAGCAAAAAACATGACAAAGGTCCTTCAGATGCCTTGGGGAAAATCTGATCCCAGACAGTAAGAACATCTGCAAATGAGGTTTCTATCTACAGTGTTCCTTAAGGAGTTGTACAGAGTAGGAGAGGTGGATGGACAAACTGGTCTTGTTTTTAAAGGTGAAAAAGGGATCTTCTGAAATCTGAAGCCAGTGGGTTGTTTTTTGTCTGTCTGTTGCAGTGTGGGTAAACAATCTGTAACTGATTACTAACAGAATGGAAAGGGAGCCACGATCAGCCCCACTGCGTGGGCTCACCAGGAGCAAGTGAGTCCGGAGAGTCGTGGATTTCTTTGGTAAAGTTTGTATGTGGATTTCAGGAAGACGCCCAGTTAAGAGCAGTCAAGAAATCGATCCTGGATGCTAGCATGGCCAAACAGCTTTCTAAATGCTTGAGTGGCTCTCCTGAGAAAATGATGCCTGGGGTCGCTGTGACTCTGGAGTGCCCCGTTCCCACCTCGGTCCTTTGACTTTATGCCTTGAATGAAGATACAGAGCCCAAGGGCTTCAGATTCCCAAAGGTTGGGAATGGCAGAGGGTGGGCGGATAGAATCCAGAGCTCAAGACCCCTGAAGGCTTGAGTGACGCCTGAATCTGAACAGACGAAATTCAACAAGAATGTATATAAAATCTTCTGTTTGGGTCAGAGAGTTTAAGTGTGTAAATAGACCTCAAGCTTAGCAGCAGAACATGTGGAACGATTTTAGGGTTTTGGTACACAGCAAAATTTAATCAAGTTTAAGAGGATGATATAACCCCTCAAAAACCTCCTGCGATCTCGGGCTGCATTAATGGAGACGAGGAAATGAGAAAGGTGATCTGTGAGTCTGATCATATCCAGAGTTTTGGGCCTGGTTGGACGTAAGGCATATTAAGAAGGATCTAGAAAAACTGAAATAAATTGTGAGGCATGGGGCCAGGGTCCAAATGGAGTTTGAAACCCTGTCTGTAGGCAAGATGGGAGATACTGGGAAAACAGTCAGCTCTGGGAAGGAGAGGGGGGCCTTCTTGGGCTCAAAAAACCATTCTACTGCAGAGAAACAGGCTCATTCTCTGGGCTCCCCTACTGTGGAATTGGGGCCCTGGATGACCTAGCCACAGTCAGGTCTCAGCGGGACAAGGCTTCACTGAAAACGGACTCTGTGCCAAGTGCTCTGCCGGGTACAGCCCACCTTCTGGTCCATACCATCCTGCTCTCACAACGCTCCCAGACATCAACACCCTTTGGCACGTGCGTCCGAGAGGGACATCAGAGGCACAATGGTCAACCCTGGGAGGTTAAAGAAGGTTGTCCTTCTGTCTGCTTCAGGGAAGCTCTCCACCCTGCTTCTCTCCAGAGCTCAGCTCCCCCCCTGGAGCAGAACAACTAGTATGCAACACCCAGCAAATGCCAGGGACTGCATTTCTGAGCAAATACAATGTCAGCATCCACTTGGGGGAAAAGCCTCTTAGTTAAAATTATTCCATTTTTTTGCTCACTGGGGTGTTTTATAGGAGAGGGCTGCCTCGTTTGCCAGGAGACAGTTGCCAGGGTTGCCGAGGGAAGTTGGCATGCGGTCCCTTCCAGCGTGCCAGGGGAGAAAGTAGATGTATTCCTATCAGTGGCTGCAGAAGATCATCACATCTGGTTTTCATTTCTAAGGCTTGTCACCTCAAACCTCTTGCAGATGAGTCAGAGCATATATAAATGAGTAGACGAGTCGTCACGGAGGTCAAGCAACACAATGGTGAAATAAGGCACAGTCTTGCCCTAGAGATGTCTCGTGTTGCATAAGACGCCATCATTCCCCCTGACAGTTTGTCCAGTACCTAATCCTGGAATGAAAAGCCACAGAGGTTAGGCCGGCAATCTGTTACAGAATCAGTGCGTTGCTGGAGCTACTGCTCCCCCCAACCTCTGGGGATCATTCGGCACACTTTACCCACACATGTCAGATGAATACAAAAGAAGTCACCGACTCAATTTTTCTTCAGTAAATGCTCCTCGCCCGGGACCAGAGTCAACTCCTCAGAGACAAGACTCACCCTAAAATTACAGAGTGTGGTATACAGGAAGCATGCAATAAAGGCCCTGGGCTGTGCGTTGTGGTGCTCACGAATCTAACCAAGGAATTCCTGCCTCGGGGGTAAGGTGCTGTGCCTCCAGGCCCCCCCCCCCCCCCACTGAAAAGAAACACTTTTCTCGTGAGGTTCATAAAGACACTAGTTCCCACTGCCACAGGCAGCTTGACTGGGTTATTACAAGTGTTTGCCAACGTTCTGGAAGGCAGCACCACCGGGTGGCAGGGAGGCTAGGAGGGGGGGATGTTGACGGGGGGAGATAAAGGGGAGCCGGAGCACACTGTTGCTTCGGGGGGGGTGTGCCAAATGGGGACCAGTGAAAGACGGAGGGGCCTTTGGTTGGGGCGTGGGGGGTAGCACTGATTGGGAAGAGACTGGGTTGGGTGGTGGTGAGGGGCGTGGGTAGATGGGCGTTCAGTCCACTGGACCATTTTCCTTCCCCCTAGTGGTGCTCGGAGACCATGTGGCATTAAGGGCTCCAGGGACATCCTCAGAGCCTCAGATCTGAGCCATGACAGAAGCAGCTCCGATTGAAATCCAGCTTTAGCTCCAGCCAAAGGCTCTGCCGTTTCTGCTGCCTCTGAGATCTGCAGCCCTTTCCATGACAGAAGCAGCTCCGATTGAAATCCAGCTTTAGCTCCGGCCAAAGGCTCTGCCGTTTCTGCTGCCTCTGAGATCTGCAGCCGTTTCGCTCTGGTGCAATGTGGCAGGGTGTGGGGTGTGCAGGTTGAAGGGGGGAGGGTGGCGGATGGGCCTGCACTTCCCCCGACACAGGGCACCCCAGCAGCAGCGGCGCAGATGGGAAGTGTGTGCGCGCCACGTGCCCCCGCTCTGGCCTCCAGCTGCGCTTCCACGGTGTTCACCTGGGCGGGGGGGCGGGTGTGTTCACGGCAGGGTCCGTGCTCCCTACAGCACGTGTGCAGTCCTCCGACGGCCTCCGGAAGAGGGCAAGGAGGAGCAGCAGTTCCAAAAAAGGCAGATCACAGGGCATCTGGGTGGCTCATTCGTTAGGTGTCTGCTGTCCACTGAGGTCATGATCTCAGGGTCCTGGGATCAGCCCCCACCTTGGGCTCCCTACTCAGCGGGGAGCCTGGTTCTCCGTCTCCCTTTGTCCCTCCCCCTGCTTGTGCACTCTCTCTTTCTCAACTAAATAAATGAAATCTTTAAAACTAACTAAATAAATAAAATAAAAAAGGGCAATCGCACCAGGGCTGCGTGAGAGGAAGTTAGGGACTCACAGCGAATCAGAGTCAGAGTTGCTCATCAGTGAGTACGGGGTCTTTTTAATTTTTTCTTTGGGATTTACTTACTTAAGAGAGAAAGAGACTAGGGGGAGGGGCAGAGGGCGAGAGAGCATCTCCAGCAGACTCCATGCTGCGCGCAGAGCCCATCACGGGACTCGGGGCTTAATCTCACGACTGAGGTCATGACCTGAGCCCAAGTCCCGACTCTCACCGTTGACCAGCCCTGCCACCCAGGTGCCCCTTTTTAAAGCATCCTTTCCTCCTGCCCACCGTCGATATGCCTGAGCCCTGTTCTTAATATCATATTATCTTCCACTTCAGAGATTCAAAATAAGAATAGTTTTTTTTTTTTTTTGGTTAAGTGTAGGCCTGATCCCTTTTGCTTTACAATTAAAAAAAAAAAAAAATAGCTTCAATAGGACCCGGTGGAGATGTATTTCTTCAAGTTGCTTCCCTCATTCGTGCCTGTGCGTGGTGTACTTGGCTTCCTATATGCCCAAGATTTGGATGACCCAGGGGCAAAAACGAGCTCCTCCGTTTTAAAATGGAATCTGTCTGAAGTTTCTTCCATTCTAGATCGGTTTTGTAACAGAAGCTAACACAGTACACAGGTCAGGCTGCGCTAACCGCATCGGTCGTTCAGTTTCCTACGCAGCTGCACCATTTCACGACGGGCTTTAAGGAGAATCTGGAGAGGAGCTCGAAGAAAGCAGGGTTCTTTGGGAAGCTTAATCCCCCAAAGTACAGGCTTGCTCGGAAGACGGTTTGTTGACGTAAACAGAATTTGCTTCTCCGAGATGCCACTTAACCCGTTTTTGTTTCTCAAGTATGTTTTCAGGCAGCTCATCTGTGTGAAATAACGGGCTTCTCCTTCCCTCCTGTGCCTGGCGGCTCTTCAGGCTTGCCGAGAATCTCATTTTCCTTGTTTTCCTGGTGGAGACAATGAATCCTTAACTAAGGTTAATAACAGAGTGGGAACAGGTGCTGGCCATGTGCCAGGCCGTCATCAGCAGCAACGCCGAGCGCCTTCCCGACATCAACGTCTACCAGCTGAAGGTTCTCGACTGCGCCATGGACGCCTGCATCAACCTCGGCCTGCTGGAGGAGGCCTTGTTCTACGGCATCCGGACCATGGAGCCGTACCGGTGAGTCCTGGAGCCGGGCCGGAGTCAAGGCTGCAGGGCCTTCCTTGCGCCGGAGGACTTATGTACGTCCCAGAGTCACTGCGGGGACCGCGTCTTAGCGAGTGTCCCCGTTTTGTTCTTCGTTCCTGAGGTTCCGGCCGTGGGACAGGCCCTGTGAGGGTGCAGGGGCTGCGGAGATGCGGTCTCTGTGGAGCTGCGGGTCCCGGTGTAGTGTGTGGCTTGCGGCAATCGGGCAGAGTGCAGGGCGGGGGGAGCCTTGGGTCCACGGCCGGTCCCTCGCTGTGGGGGGGCTTGTGTCATTCGCCTCTGTGGACCTGGGTGAGGACGACCCATCTGGGGCCCTCGGTCTGGCCGACAGATGGTGGTCTCTTCCATGTGTCAGGGCTTTGTGGTGCCTGGGGTGCCTTCGCTCGAATCAAGTGACCCCCGTAACCGCCTTCTGAGGCTCGCGGGAGAGCGGGGGGGGGGGGGGTGCCCGTGCTCAAAGGTGTCGGAGTCCGGTGAAGGAGTGATTGTGGATTGTTTCTTGACCTACCGCAGCCCCTTCAGACCAGGGCTGTGTCATCCCCTGATGCTTTTGTAACTCACGGGAGCTTTGGCGGCACTGAGGTCGGGTGCTGGTGGGCGCAGGACCCGGTTTGCGCGGGGCTGAGAGCACGAGTTCGGAAGTCGAGACAGGTCATGCCGAGGGCAAGGGCTCAGAGTCGTTCGCCATCTCCCGCACAGGACAGGGTCGCTCACGGCTGGGAAGGTGCCCTGAAGCCAGGAGGACTGGGAGGGGGGCCGTTCTGGGTGGCACTGAAGACCGTGCAGGCACGATGACAGCCCTGAGGGGCTAAGCAGAGGGACAACCCAGCTCTCAGCCTACCAGCGCGGGATAACAAGCAGGGCAGGGGCTTTAGCGAAGGAGGGGGCAGGGTCCGGGCTACAGGCTGTCCCCACTTGAGGACACGCCTCAGGAGGTGATGGAGGGGAAAGTGAGCAGCATTAAGGGGAGAAGAACGGAAGCAAGCCCAGGACCCCGGTGGGAAGTGACACACGGAGCAGGAAGCCAGGCCTGGGCCAGGAGCGGGGTCCGCGCAGAGGAGCCTGAGGACCCCACCAGCCAGGTGGGCAACAGGGCTGCACAGGCCATTCCCGGTCCCACGGTGCCCCGAGGGTGTTCTCTGTGCTTCCAGAGGTGGCTTCTTCCACTGCCGCGTGGTCGGACAGCTCTGGAATCCAGACTGTGAGTCAGCTCGCACCCAACTGAGAAGCGATTGCCTTCGGGGCTGAGACCGCAGACTTTCCCATGAGCCTGAAATGTCTGCTCAGGATGATGAATCTTGTGGGTTTTCAGAAAATATGAACCGAGCACAAAGAGATAAGGCTTCGTTCTCTGAGCCTCGGTGTTGCAACGAGAGGCAGGTCTGGGAAGATTGGTGTCACCTCTCTGAACCCTGGGGCTGGGCCTCGGAAAGCCAAACCGCAGGCCGAGCGGGTGGACGGCAGCCAGGAGACACGGGTCGGGCCAGCTCTCCTTCCTGCAGGCGCTCCCCCCAGCCCCTCGCCCCACACTCTGGCTAGCCCTGGACCTGCACCTGCTGCCCCCTCCGCCCCCTCCAGGCTGCCCGCCCAGCCTGCCCCGAGCACAGACGCTCGACACGGGTCCCCCTCCTCGATAGTGCTGCTTCTGCACACAGTTTGAATCCTCTCCACACCTGTCACGGCTTCTCTGAAGCACTAATTTAGCCCTCGGTGAACCGGCTCGAGTCCCAGAGGCATTCCTTGTTGGGGGGTTGGGGGGAGGCACGCCCACCAGCCTGGACTCCGTATTGTTTGGAGTACATCTGGTTATATGTTCCTGGCGCTCGGCATGTCAGTTTCTCTGGAAGGGTACCCTCCGTGCCTACGCCGTGTGACAGGTTTCCAAGCCTCCCCCAGTTTCTCTTCCCTGGAACTTGTTAAGAAGCTGGCCTGGATCGGTCTGTGTTTCCAGAAATCCCATCTGCATTGATTGATGCACTTGAAACACATGGGATCTGAACGGTTCGCAGGCAGCAGTGTTTATTGTAGGGGAAGCAACCCAGGGAGAGGGTGGACGCTGGCGCCCTTGGACTCTCTTCCCTTTAGCTCAGCAAAAGTGAAAACAAGGAACGCATGGGTCAGATGCTCGTTGAGCCCTTTAACAATCTGGAAGCAGGAATGTGAGCGTCGGTGGTGCTTTCTGCCCTGCACGTGTTTATGGGGGTCTGTGCTGGGGTCCGTCAGCCACTGACTTGGTCTCTTGGCAGGTGCACCTTCGGTTCCCCTTTAGCCAAGGACGTGGGCAGTTAGCTTGGCAGTTAGCTCGGCATGAGTTACTGAGAGGGGACGGGACTGCCACCTGCTCTAACGGTTTTACAATGATAATATATACCGTTTGCCGCAGCCAGATTGAGGGCAAGACTCTAGGGGTGATGTTCTCCCTCCTGACCTTGGCTCAGTTTGAACTACTGACCTTAAAGGAGAAGGCGTCCACGTTCTGTTCTTACCCAAATAACCGCATTGCCCTCGGCTGCCTACTTGCTGCTCTGTCATTTATTTTGACTCGATAGAAGTAAATTCCCTTTATGATGCAACACAGTATTAAGATCTTTGTTTCCTGTGGTGCCTCCGTGGCTCAGTCAGTGAAGCGATCTTCCTTCAGTGAAGATCTGCCTTCGCTCAGATCATGATCTCAGGGTCCTGGGGTGGAGCCCCGCATTGGACTCCCTGCTCAGCAGGGGGGAGCCTGCTTCTCCCTCCCTCTGCCCCTCCCTCTGCTCCTCTGCACACTCTCCCTCTCTCTTTCTCATTCTCTTTTTCTCTCTCTTTCTTTCTTTCTCTTAAAATCTTCCAAAACAAGATCTTTCTGTTTCATAAAGTAGGTTGGCATTAATTCACACACAACAAAATCTATCATCTTTAGTTCCTACCGTTTCTTCTGAGAGCATCTGTGATTATGTATGCATGGTCATCCGTCCCGTGGCACTATGAACATTAAGCAGAAAGAAAGCAATTTAAAGGTATTTCATAAATTTTCATTAAAAAATGTAACTAAATAACACCTTAACCACAAGATGAATTGAGTTGCAAAAGTTAGTTTGCCAGTCATAATTCAGAGATCGGGAAGCATTCTCCTGCTGTAGAAGGCACCGAGATTTACAGGAGAATCACCAGACCAGCCCTTGAAACTCTGGCCCCTAATATCACTGCTGAATGCTACACATGTGTGCAGAAATAAAAAGGAGAAAGAAACCTAAAAACGGAACTGAATATAGTTTTAAACTTAAATTATTTTGAATATAAAATCAAACTTGATTCTCTTTAGGACCCAGAGGAAGATCTAGAGAAACAGAGGCTCCTTAAGGCTTTGAGGAGGACTTGGGCGTATCCCAGGTGCTCTGGTAGCACAACTTTTGTTCTAAGACTAGCACAGACTTCTAGGAAAGGATGTTTCCTAAAGGACACTAGTAAAAATCACCCTCATCTTTCAGTCTCCTGTTCCACTCCCTAAAGATAAGCACGGCAAGTTTCTTCCCTGAGGTGTTCAGTGTGAGCCCCTAAACTTCCGTTTGGAGCACACTGGCCTCACTCTTTAAAGCCCCCGTTCTTCTTCTGTCTTTTCCCAGCGGTTCTCCCTGCCCAGAGACTCTTGTCTTCCCTCCTCACTTCTCCCCTCGAAGGTGCTCACCTGGGCTCTTCCCTTTTCCTCCCTATCCTTTCTGTCCGTCCGTCCCTCCTCTCCGTGTGCCCAGGACGGTGGTGGTGCAGGCGGGAGGGAGAAGCCGAGAAGTCTCCTGCGTGGGCGGAGCAGTGAAAATCCCCTGTTCTAGAACTGGCCGTTTTCACTTCACTGCAGCGCGTGGCCATCAGTCCAGACCAGCTCCTGAAGAGCCGTCTTGTTCTTGGTAGCACATCTACAGAGTTTTGTCTTGGGAATGTACCAGAGTCTGTAGACCAGTCCCTACATTTCTATTTCCTTTTACTGTGTTGAAGGAATACGCCATTCACATCCGCTTGAATCTTTGTGCACCGATGGGACCGGATCTGTGGGGCAAACCATGTGCTAAATTCCTAAATGCCAACTCACTGCATCTTCCCTGGAGATAACGACCTGCAGGTGGTGTTCACCTTCCACTGAGATGTCACTGTCCTCAGAAGCAAAGAGAGCTGGTGACATGATGTTTGTTATACCTGATCTGAATTCCTTTCAGAACCTAGAAGGCTCCCTCCTCCCCTTTTCCTTGACCAAAGCCTGCTCTTACTGGGGGAGGTTTGCTGGTACTGACCGGCAGCACAGTATTTGGTGGCAGCTGAAAGGACATTTTGGGGATTGTCCTGGGAAAGAGCAGAAGAACGTGAACTGTGAAGGGACTTGAACAGGTGGGCCCAGATCAGAGAGCGGGGAGCCGCGTGACTCCCCCTCGTGGACTAGATGGCGTGATCTCCCCTCCCTGTGGGGCCCACTGCGTAGTCGGCAGAGTGGGAGCGGAAGGTGCTGGCCGGAGTACGTAGGGCAGAACTTCCCCTGCTGCCCGCACAGTGTGGGACCCAGAGAACACACCAGAGCTAGGCCTCTACCCGAGAGGAGGCCTGAGCGCCTGTACTCCGTGCAGTGTTCTGGTCACTTCCCTTGCCGACCACCTGTCTTTCTGGTGAGATTTACAGAGCTGTGTCCCCCCCAGTGAGTGAACGGTTGTCTTAGTCTCTGCCCGCGGATGTGGACAGTCATCCTTTGGCCACTTCATCTTTGTTTTCCCCACACTGTAAATGTCCGGCAAAGTCTCTTGGGCCAAACTCCTGTCCAAGAGGTTGCGCTGTGTGTTTGTGTAAAGTATCGAGGTACCCTACGGACCTAGCCAGGCCCTAGCCAGGCTCTCTTTTCCTTTGCTACCAGTTTTCAAAGACTGGCTTCTTAGCCATGGCCCCCGTCTGGACACTGGGAGGGGTGCCCGCCTGCCACAGTGCACAACCCGGTCCATCAAGGCCCAAGCAGTTTTCATTTGAACTTTTTAATACCAGACCTTTTAATTCAGTTCCCAAAGGCTCTCTTACTTCAGAGTCTAGAAATCCAACAAAGGAGACACGGAGGAGAGGGAGTAGAACAGCAGGAGCCAGGACCGCGGTCACCCCCACACGCAGCTGCGCACGTGGTCGTCAACCACGGACTTCCCGCGCACGCCTGATTTCCTGTGTTCCTCCGGGATGGTTGACCGCAGCTAACGCGGGGCTGTTGCTGGGGGTGAAGGAGAGCATTGTGGGCGGCTTCTTGGCCTGGACTTCTCTAGGGGCAGCGGAGAAGTGAACCTTTCTCCCCTGGGGGGACCCGCTCCTCTGAAAGCACCTGCTGCCCCGGCAGGCCAAGCCACTTTGCTCAGCACGCCGCTTGCGGGATTGGGCCAAGACGTAGGTATGGGCTGGCTGTGCCAGGGGTTCTAGCTCTTGACCCCATGATCTGCGTGGGAGTGACCCGGCTTTGTGGTCTTAGTTCTGGAAGAGGAGTCCCAGAGCCTGTGTGCTGGTGTACAGCTCTGACCCTCCAGCCCCTCCAACAAGGAGGAGGCGGGCAGCCTCGGCCATGCCCACGCTCCTGAACGCGGCCCCTCTCCGGCTCGTGGGTCAGAACCCCAGGCCTCCGGCACCTGAACAAGTGCTCTGGACTCTGACAGAACTCTGGGGGATGGCAGACGGGCTTGGGACGTCTGGCGGCCTCACAGACCAAGCTGTTGGTTCCTCCTCCTGCCCCATTTAAGTAGGCTGTGTCCTTGTCCTCCTGCCTGTCTGAATGCACGTTCCTCAGTGACACCAGTGGGGGGCAGCCCGGAGGGAATCGGACATGTGTAGGAACCTCCGCCTCGCCTGTTTCCGAGAAGCGGAAGATGGCCTTTCCGTCATGCCTGGTAGCAGGAGACAGAATGGGACAGCACGCGGACTGCAAATGCTTACCCGTCTTCCACACTTGACCAACAGCTCACTAGGCGGCCTTCTGGAGGCACAGGATCATGTCGGGACATCTCAGCGTTCTGGGTCAGGCACACACTCATTCTTGTCAACTGAAGTCTTTATTGAGACCACGACATGCTCTGTGGTAACTATTGGCGAACAAGACAGACCAAACAAAGCAGCGTCCTGACTCTGGTGGAGCTTGTGGGCAGTCCTCAGTAGCCAGCTGCGTGTCACGTTTGGGTCTCTCCAGAAAGCCAGGCACTCTGAGAACCCGAGGAGGAATTCTTGAGCCGAATCAAGGCTGGCTTGATGGGACCAGTTTGAACAAGTTTTTAACAATGCTGGAGTCAGAGTCCCTTCCGTGGATCAAATACTTGGGTCTCTTGGGGTTTACCTACTGACTTAAAGATTTTGTTGACCATTCTTCTGGGTCAGTCTCCCCATAGAAGAGTCAGTATCTCTGGTTCGTGAATCCCTCTATACCGTGTCCCCATGTTCTCCAGGCTGGCATCCCCAGTTAGCTCTGTCGTGTCGTGCTCCGGCCAAACCTGGCTGTGTTGGTTTGCCTGGGCTTCCGTAACAAAATGCCACAGGCTTGGTGGCTTAACAACAGAAATTTGTTTTCTGTCAGTTCCAGAGGCTGGAAGTCCATGTTCAGGGAGCCAGCAGGTGTGGTTTCTTGTGAGGCCTCTCTTGTTGTCTCAAAGACGGCCATCTTCTCTCTGTCCTCACATGGTCCCTCCTCAGCCCACATGCAGCCCTGGTGTCCCTGTGTATCCAGATTTCCTCTTCTTTTAAAACACCAGTCATGTTGGATTAGGGTCCACCCCAGGGACCTTATTTCACTTAATCCTCTCTTTTAAGGTCTTTACCTCCAAATATACCATCTGAGGTGCTGGGGGTCTGGACTTTCACATAGGAATTTGGGAGGGACACAGTTCGGCTCCTAACTCTGGCTTTATGCAGCTTAGCCACTGCCTCCTGATTCTTCATCCCTGGAGAATAGCAGTTCCAAGGATCACTTCCCCTACACTTATTTTCTGTGTATCTGGACCTACTGGACATCACTGTCTGGCTGAAAAAAGGCTTTTCTTGCCTCCAGAGCTTACCGTTGAGTTCAGGAGCTCTTAGTGCACCCAGGAGCCAGTGCCAGGAGGCTTGGGTCTCTAGGAGTAACTGGGGTAAACCTCCAGACTCAGCTCATGTCCAGCCCAGTGCTAGTATGAGGGTGGACACCAGTTGGTCCCCAGAAGATGACTTCTCCCAGAAGCCAGCTTTCCAGGGGACACTGAGGGGAGAATGTGGTAATTGGATTTTTTTTCATGCCACTCTTTTGACACAGCCTTAAAATCAAATTCTAAAGCTCCCAGTTACCTTTATTATAGAGTCATGTATAGAATAGAGATATATTCCTAAGAGAGAATCTGCCTAGGACACTTTCAGGTTCTTTGGCCCCATCCCAAGCTGACCAGGTAGGTTAGATCTTAACAAAAATTGCACATGGATAGGCAGTGGTGTTGCTGGGCACCCGGGACCGAGTGGGTGGTGGTGGTAAGAAGTTCGGTAGTATAGGTCATGTGGTTGGATACATTCTGGTCTGGGTGATCTGGAACACGATCATCTGTGTGATCATGTGTAACGTGATGCTATGTGCATTTTCCGTTTTCCATCTTCCTTTTCTTCCCATCCCTACTTGGAGCAAGATATCCATTCTTTGCTCCAAAACCCAATAGCCATGAGTCAGCCCTATCCATTGCTGCAGTCTTCCCTGCCTTTTGGGCCCCCAGGGTAGGCCAAGACCCAAGACGCCTATAACTTTTCTCTGTCATCATCAGAGAGTGACTATCAGAACTTCTCATTTCAAATCAGGACCAGTAATCCTGCATGACTACCACTGTCCATTGAACTTGAACCCAGGCCAACAACTGGACCAGGGTCCCATGCCTTAGACGTGTCCCCTTCTGTGCATGGCACGGTTGTGGGTTGTAGTTCCCCTTGTACAAAACATACATATACTGGAGTGGGCACGTCTCTGAATGGACACCACTCGTGTCCAGTTTATCTGACCAGAAAAATGTGTTCTGTCTCCATGGGCCACCCAGTCACCCAGCTCCCAGCTTTGGCTACCTGCTTGGATTTCTATTTTGAATTGCATTGTTAAAGGCCCTTCCAGATTTGTATTGATGCATCTGCTGGAAATTTCTGGGCAGACAGAGGTCCAAGGTCTGGGAAGTAGTTCACTGATCCGCCCTGGGTTCTAGGGGAATCACCCAGGTGGCCTTGTGATCAGACTCAGCTTTCGTCTGTGCATCTGACAGACCTCTGCTGGAAATGGAAGGATAGACCTTCTGGGTCTCTTTGAAGTGATTGGCAAACCTTCATTTGAAAGCAACATGTAAAATTTCCATCTGACAGCGCTTTTGTCCAACTGTCTTTGCCAAATCCTGCTCCTTCTCACGCTCCAAGCCTCTCCTTTATCACTCAAGTTCCCAGTCCAGGCCCCTGTCCTGTGAAGGTGCCAGACTCTTTAGAGCAGTACGATTCATTCTAGCACTTAGCCTCCTGGGAAAGGTACAGACCGGGAGAAGAGCCACCAGCACCTGCCCCCCATCTTTGGATAATTCCTCACTTAAAGCTCTTCTCCAGGGGCACCTGGGTGGCTCAGTGGGTTAAAACCTCTGCCTTCAGCTCAGATCGTGATATCAGGGTCCTGGGATCGAGCCTCGAGTCGGGCTTTCTGCGCAGCAGGAAGCCTGCTTCCCTTCCTCTCTCTCTGCTTGCCGCCTTGTGATCTCTGTCTGGCAAATAAATAAATAAAATCTTTAAAAAAAAAAAAAAAAAACTCTTCTCCAAGCAAACCTGAAGGGCCCCTAGCCCTGTGCCCCTGCCCGCCTTGGTGGCCATGTCCTCAGAAAACAAAAGTTGACAGCTTGTAGCTTTCAGCCGGTCCACACACGCTCATGCTTCGTGAGAGTCTTCCTTTTCTTCAACTCTCACACTTTAGGTAATGATTCTAGCGTCTGCATTCAAGCCCCGCTGGACCTGTCCTTCAAGGGCATCCTCATCCTGGCTCATGTGCTGTCTCTGTGCCCATTGCTAACCCTCCCTTGCCTCCCATCACACCGGGGACAAGAATGCCCATTCCTCTTTGCTCGAAACTCCCACGGCGTGGACCAACCCCATCCGTTCCCGCGCCAATGCCTACCTTGACTCTTGAGACCCTAGACCAGGCCAGGACACAGGAAATACTTTTCCTCTGTCACGTTTGTCTGATTCCCAGTAAAAGCCTCCTTGCGGAGCAGGATGAGAGCCATCGTCCACCCCTAGGGCTAGGTCACCTGCACAGGAAGAAAACATCTAGTCTTCTGTGGTCACCGGTGGGTAGGAACAAACAGCACAGGCTCTGACAAATGGCCTGTAGTCTTCCTACTTAGGAAAGCATTTCCAAAATAAAAACATTTCCCAGGGGGGTTCACTTTTTTTTTTTTTTTTAACTTGCACAACCATCACTGAGCTCTTTGACTCTCCTGACAGATAATCTTCAGTTTCTTATTACAACAGATTGTACCCTGAGCAGCAGGATATCCTATCCTAGGGAATCTTTTGGGATGCATTCAATTTGTCCTGTTGAATCAATCTCTTGCTTGGCTGCCCCTGTGGCCACATAGCTGCTCTTTTCCTTTTTCTCAGCTCTTGGAAGAGATGGTTGGAAAAAAAAAAAAAAAAAAGAAAAAAGAATCCCATTTTCCGCTGTAGGGAGCCAGCAGAAAATCAGGTGGCCCTGAGAACTGGGAAATGGTGGCTAGAACATTGAAAGGCTGAAAGAGAATGGACTAAAATCAGTTTGAATTTCACAGAAAGTATAGGTTTTATGCTTAAAAAAATAAATTGATCAGCACACACACACATGCTGTATATCTGTGTGTTTTAAGGGACTCCCATACTGAGTTTTCAGAAATTCTCCAGGGACAGATGAATGAACCCCAACCTGTAGGTAAACCGTTCGGTCCACCCTCGTAAATCCAATCACCGATAGACAGTGGTGATGGTATTTGTAAGGAACAGTAGGTGGTCCTTGAAGGAAATGAAAGATGGGGAGTAAGTGGCCCCCAAATGATGCTCCTAGCATGGGAAGTAGCCAGGTCACTCTGAGCACAACAAATACCCTTCAGGCTAGAAAGCATGCAGAGCCCCTGAACTCAGGACCGCAGACTGGCTGGAAAAAATGTCTAGTATTCTTATGGCTACATATGTTCAAGGGAGGGGGCTGCCACCAGGTCCTAATGTGGGGGACAGTGGGCTTCAGCCCCTGAAGAGGCAGAGGGCAGGGGACCTGGGGACAGGGGAGGGGCTGCAGACAACACCCTCGCTGCCAAGAGGCAATGGATGATGGAAATCTCTCTTACCACACAAAGGACACCGATCATAACATCCCGCTGCCCTTCAGAGTTAAAGAGGAACAAATCTGCTTTCACTTATAATGTGATACATCGCCGTAATATCCTCCCAGAGTAAGATAAATTGGGTCCAACAGTCCTAAAAGCATCTGCCAACCATTTATTAGCAGCATCCTTGGAGGGAAGTAGGTGAAAGGCCTTGAAACACTCGCCTCTACCTCTCCGCTCCCTTTAGCTGGGAAGGAATTGTTCTTGATTATTCAGAGCCTAGGTGGACCAGGCCCCTCGCTTGTCCTAATCTTCGCAGCCGTGGTGCAGAGGAACTTAGCCTGGGCTACTTTCTACGTGAGGAGGCAGAGGATGAGGCCAACGTGACTTGCCGCTCCGTGGCAGAGCCAGGCTTTGAACTCGTGTTCATTTATTTTTGTCATATTTACAAAAAGGCTGTTGGAGTCGGCTCGAACCCAGATTTGCTTGGTTACGAGGGTCCAGACTGTTAACTACTCTTTAGAGGGCAGGGTGGGCTTTCCAACCACGCCACCCGCCTTCCTACTCCCTGAACCAGCCAAGGTGGTTTCTGTTGTGAGTGACAGAAATCCACCTCGGACTGCCGGACCAACGAAGGGAGTTTGCTGCCCCCATGGCTGCCCAGCCAGAGACAGATCTGGGACAGAATTCAGGGGTATAAGTCTGGGTCATCAGATTGGTCTGTGCGTCTCTCTCAATCCTTCTGTCCTTCCACATAGCCTGACAGGCCCACCTGATTCTTCTGGCTCTGTGACAAAAGCAAAGGCCTGTTCTTGCAAGTTCTCAATTTGAGATGTATTTGGGATGGACTTTTGTGGCATCTTTGGGTCTGTCCACTCCTGGTCTCATGTCCACTGGTAGGTAGCCCCTACTAGTAATGCGGGTTTTGTATGGGATGAAAGTTGTACAAAAGCTTGGCAAGAGCATGGCTGATGGACAAGCCAGGTGTCCACTGTACTCGACTCTAAGTTCACTTAGAGTCGAGTAAAAGTGTCAGAAGACTCAAAGGTGGTAAAGAGAATAATAATTAAAAAAAAAAAAAATGCAGCAAGCTCTGCACTATCAAAGCTCTGTTGGGAATGAGGCTATGTAATAAGTGTGGGCTTCTAGAATCCCCGAGAGAGCAGCAGGACACAAGCCAGCAGCTTGGGAAGACGACTATGGATAGAAACCTTTGGGCTAGTGAGAGAGAGGGAGCACAAGCAGGGGGAGCAGCAGGGAGCCTCATGCGAGACTTGATCCCAAGACTCTGGGATCGTGACCTAAGCTGAAGGCAGATGGTTAACCACTTGAGCCACCCAGGCGTCCCTCAAACAGCTGTTTTTCAACAGGAGTCATTAATAAACTGATGGACCCCTTTGGGTTTGCCTCGAAGCTCCATTTTTTTGGTGGTTTTTTTTTTTTTTTTTTTTTGGTTCTAAGTCAGTGTTTTTATCAAAGACTTCATGGGATGACTAGAAGTTGTGTGCATCAAATTTGTAAGGATTACAAACCTGAGTGTGACCGCTAATGTTTTGGGGGGTGAAACAAACTTCACAATATAGCTCCTTAATTAGAAATATTCAGCTGCTACCAAAAAGACAAACTTTAAAATTTGTGATTCAAAATTCAGTAACAGGCTGGAGAATTTTCTAGTATTTTGTAGTGGTTTGTTTCTTGTTGCCCCACTAGTATTAATTCCTCCGTTCACTTTCTCCATCAAACCTCCGATGACCTAGTTGTGTAGTTTATACGTGACTGGCCACAGGGGCAGTCCACCATCAGCTTAAGCTGGAGAATCACATTTCCAAAGTCAGACCAGTCCGAGCCAGTGATAATTCATTCTTAGAATTCTGAGCTACTAAGACAGCAGATGGCCCCTTTCCCCTTTCCTGTTGCTCATAACTGAGGAAGCATGTGGCCAGAGGTCTCCAGACCTCAGAGAGAGGGAAAGGGGATCTAGTCCAGGAAGCAGAGGTGAGGAGTGGGGAGATCTCGGTCACTTTGTTCAGGTGTGCCCGAAACCGAATTTGCTCTGTACTGTGCAGCTGCAGGAACACTTAGGCTGAAGATTTTCTTTCTTTCTTTCTTTCTTTCTTTCTTTCTTTCTTTCTTTCTTTCTTTCTTTCTTTCTTTCTTTTTCTTCATTAGCCAGTCTGAATTGGATTTCTTGGTTCCTGCAACATAAAAATTCCTAACTGCTCTCTCTATCTGGGGGTGCCAAGGAGGGTAGGCTAGGGCCATGCAGTGGCCAAGGCTGCATCGTTGTAAGGATTGTAGCAACATCCGGCCGTTGGAGGCGTGCGTCCATTGCAGTGTCTAGAGTTCCCAGCTGCGAGTGACCAGGGTGAGAAGAATTTTGTAACCACATTAGATGGGAAATGGGGATGTTTTGTCACTTGGTGAAAAGATTCTGTGAAGGACAAGCAGGTGTGAGATCAGTTTTCAGATGTTTGAAGGACTGTCTTGTAGGAAGGGAATAGACCTCTCAAGACCGAGAGGGAGGAGCTGGGCCAGGGGACAGAGGGAGACACATTTCCGCTGGGATAGTAGGGTGGGCATCTTAGAACAAATTCAGGCACCCATAAATGGGCCATTTGGTTTGGAAGAGCTGTATGTGACCTGGCTTTGGAAGTGCTCATACGATAGGTGGCCATCTGCTGGATTTTTTAGAAAGAATTCCTGTATTGGGCGGGAGGGTGGTCCACATGAGCTCCGGTGGCCCTTCTGGCTGAGATTCTGAGTTCTAGTACCCTCCCAGACCTCTGCAGTTTCCGTCACAAAGAACAGATACAAGCCAGCTCAATTCGACTTGCCCATAGCTTCGATTACCGTTCCGTTCTGAACGACGCGTGCCCTTTCTTCCGCCTGGCTCTCAGAGTACATCCTCAGGACAATTACAGCTGCCGTAGCTTGTCCTTTTTCCCCCTGTGGCTTAGGAGGTGGTGGAGTAAGCTCAGTGAGGTGCAGATGGTATCGCACACACGAGCCTGGGTACCGTGGACACCAGGATATGCACACGCGGATGCGTTCATATGTATTTGAAAGTGTGTATTTCTAATCAGTTGGCTGGTATTTTTTTTAACTGAAGTAGTTGCTAATCTCTAAAAAGTAAGAGATCTTTACACTTGAAAAAAGCCTAGGTTTCTAGCTTTGCTTGGGAAATCGGAAGTCCTCGAGACAGGAAACCCATGTCCCCAAAGCAGGAGCAGTGGGACTGGGCGGCTGTCAGAGGGCAGGGTCCCCACCACTCCCCACCAGATGAGCTTCCCTGACCCGCCTTCTCTCCAGCCCTAAATGCTGCTTTCCCCCCTACTAGGCACTCTGCTGGCAGGTACCACCTTGGCCTTTGTGAGCAGGAGAATTGTAAAATGTAAAGACATTCGGCTTCTCAGATGTGAAGAACGTAGAGGGAGAAAAAATTCTCACTCATGAGTGTGTACTGTTTCAGTGTTTTAAATTAATTCAAAGTGTGGATTATTCACTCTTAGGGATGGATGAATGGAACAATCTGCAGATTTATAGGAATATAACATCTAGGTAAAACCAAAGTTCCTTTTCTCATCAGTTCCCCTGTTAATCAGTTTCTCCTTAATGTGCTCTAAGCCGGGTATTCTTCGGGACCTCCAGGGCAGGCATCCAGCTCTCTTCCTGCAAAGTAGTGCTTTCCAAAGCAGTCCGGTCCCTGGGGTAGTTGTCCCATTGATACGATAGGAGAAAAAGAAAAGGATCCTCGTCAAATGAGTTCAGGCAGAGCTAGGTTAAATAAAATAGTCTCAGGTCAATGAGCAGAAAATCAACTACTGATCGCGATTTTTTAAAAGTCAGGGGCACCTTCGTGGCTCAGTGGGTTAAAGCCTCTGCCTTCACCTCAGGTCATGATCCCAGGGACCTGGGATCAAGCCCTGCATTCGGCTCTCTGCTCAGCAGGGAGCCTGCTTCCTCCTGTCTCTCTGCCTGCTTGTGATCTCTTTTTAAAAAATTAAAAGTCAGTTCACCAAATTCCAATTCCACAAAAGACCCATTTGCCAGAGACGCCAAACTGACGAGTGGTAATTTAGGAGCTTGTTGGAAATGTTCAGTCAGGATCACTGGATCGCTGACATTGAAAGAAGCTTTTCTGAATATTAACTAACCTTGAGATGCTTCCTGAGATCACTTAAAAAACAACAACAACAACAAAAAACCCCAAACCATTCTGGATGGTTGGCAAAGCAGGATTCTGCACTATTTGAAAAATTCCTATTTGAAAGGCAATTTTTCTGTCTCCGTGTTTGGCACTTCATATGTGTTAGGATTGTTTCGGCTATATTTGGTTTCTTTTCTGTGCTTTTGAAATGTAATTTTCTTTTGGTTTTCAATTTAAGCGTTTGTAATGTTCTTTCACCAATTCCTAAATAACTTATTAGCTTTAATTTTGCATTTCAATCAATTTAGAATTTAAATTATGTTTAGATTAATTTAAACCTTTGATATTTGAGGGATGCTTTTGAATTTATGTTTAATTTAAATGTTAATTGCTAGAGATACTAAATTCAGGCTGACAGGCCACCCGAGGAATTGTGGAAAAGAAAAAATGCTTGACATTTTAAACAAAGTTAAAAAACGACGTTCAGAAACATCCAATAGAAACCAGAGTCAGCCTAAACAATCCCATTCCTAGAAAATTACCCATTTATAAAAACAAATTGCTGTACTAATTCTTCCCTGTTTCATATTCTTCTCGTGCATTCCTGTCAAAGCTTTGAAAACATTCCTGTTACAAGTCAGAAATCTGGATAGGAAAAAAGTGACAGTTGGTAAATTTATGAAAATCAGCAAAAAATTAGTCAACTTGATCTTTCAGTGAATCAACCTGCTTTCTTTCAAATGAAGTGAAACGGGTTTCTTTGCTGCAAAACTTCTCAGAGCTTTTACTAAAACTAACATATATTTCGAATCTCCAGAAGAGGCTGATGATGTTTCCGAAACTCAGAAACCTGTTAAAGGAGCTGTGAAGAAGTTATTTTGATAAAAGCTCAGGTGCCTCTGGGCTCTGTGTTGAAAAGTCCCATTAATTAGAGTTTTAAACTTTTTTTTTTTCACCTTGTAGCTCATTTTAAAAATAAAAAGCAACAGACTCCAGCTTCACTCCTTCCAACTTGCTGGCCTGCTTCGAAGCAGCAACTTCTAAAAACCTTTGTTTTCAGCCCTTCTGATAGTTATTTTTATTCCTCTCGGTATCTTTTGATCTGTGTGTCTTCCATATCGACTACAGAAATTATCCCCTAGCTCTAAGAAGATAAAGATCTAGCTTATACTATTTTTTCTTTTTTCCTTCTCTTTTGATACTATTACCTTCATCTCCTCTTCCATCAAAAATGATGCTTATTTAATTCCTTTAATGGCTCCCCGTGAAATGTCAAACAATATCCTGAAGTTTCTGTTTTTCTGTTTCATTGACTTTAGGCAGTGTCTCTTGATCTCATGTATTAGAGATTTAGCTACTCTTGTTCTTGATGGAGAATGAAAATATAAAATTCTCAGTTCAGAATCATTTTCAGTGACAATTTTAAAAGCCTGTTTCTCTGACTTCTAAGATCTGTTACTTCTGGTGTTAGTTGGATTGGGGTTTCTTTGTCAGTCACCCATTTTATATTTCTGTAAGTTTTAGGCTCTGCTCTTTGATGTTCTGAAAGTTCACACTGATGTGTCTAGGCATAGATATTATTTTATTGGTGCTAGACCCTTTTGGGTTGTTTTTTTTTTTTAAGATTTTATTTATTTATTTGTCAGAGAGAGAGAGAGTGAGAGCGAGCACAGGCAGACAGAGTGGAAGGCAGAGGCAGAGGGAGAAGCAGGCTCCCTGCAGAGCAAAGAGCCCGATGTGGGACTCGATCCCAGGATGCTGGGATCATGACCTGAGCCGAAGGCAGCTGCTTAACCAACTGAGCCACCCAGTCATCCCTGTTTTTTTGTTTTAATTTATTATATTTTTTTTATTTTAGAGACACTTTTGTTTTAAGGACTCTTGTCTCCCTTTATCTCTGGAGAATTATTTGTTGTTTCCTTTTAAATTTCATTCCCACTGTTTTCTCTCTCTCATTCTGAAAGTCCTGGCAAGTCAGATGTTCAAATTCTATGTGTCCAGTGTCTTGGGCCTTTTGCTTTATATTCTGGGAGTTATCCTTGACTTTAGCTTCCAGACATTTAATAGAATTTTTCTTTCTTTCTTTCTTTTTTTTTTTTTTAAAGATTCCTATTTATTTACAGACAGAGATCACAGTAGGCAGAGAGAGGGGGAAGCAGGCTCCCTGCCGAGCAGAGAGCCCAATATGGGGCTCAATCCCAGGACCCCAAGATCATGACCTGAGCCGAAGGCAGAGGCCTCAACCCACTGAGCCACCCAGGTGCCCCTAGAATTTTTCTATCTCAACAAATTTTTGTGTTTTAAATTGATGGGGACTCTTATTCTTGAATAGCTTCTTGTTCGTAGCTCTCTGATTTTTGGACGCATCTTCTTGAATCTCTCTAAGGGTAATTCGCCTTTAAAAAATTCTCCTCTGTTTTCCAAATGATCTCGGTTTCTTTCAAGTTCTTTATATCCCCCTTGTTTATTCTGGCCGTTTTCTTGCTGCATACTTCTCTTGAATTTTAGATGCTTCTTAGTTGTCCATTCATATTTTTAAACATCTTTATTGAGATACGATTCGTATATCTGAATAATGCCCGTTTAAAGTTTACAGTTCAGGACTTCTAATATATTCACAGAGTTGTGCACCGATCACCACAACCAACTTTAGAACACTTTTAGTATGTCCCCCTAAGAAAATCCTGTTCTCCTTACCTGTTAGCCCTAAACCCTCTCCCCCATCCCCTCTGCACTAGGCAGCCACTGTCCATTCATAGTTGAAAATAGGGGTTAGAAAGGCTGGCTTGTTCTGGGGGTTTCAAAATGGAAGTCCAGGGTGCCTGGGTGGCTCTGTCAGTTAAGCGTCTGACTCTTGATTTCTGCTCTGGTCATGATCTCAGGGTCTTGGGATCATGCCCTGCCTTGGGCTCCATGCTCTTCGTGAGTCTGCTTGTCCCTCTTTGTGCTCCTCTCCCCACTCATGTTCTGTCTCAAATACATACATAAATCTTAAAAAAAAAAAAAAAAAAAAAAAAAAAGTCAGTAAGAAGACAACGGCTGGCAGGGAGGAAAAGGCCGAGGTTGAGACTGAGAAGGAAGGACCCAAGTCCCAAAACGCCAGGTGTGGGAATCGGGACCTTGGAGAGCCCTGAGAGGGGCTGGTGTTGGGGGTGAGTGGTCAGACCACTCCGCGTCGGCGACCTTCACTTCTGCATTCAGGACAGAGGAGGATGTTCCCGCACCGGTGATGATGCAGCCCCGCTGGGCTTTAGGCCTTGTAAAGGGGGAGCTCTGCCGTCCTGTCCACAGTTGTGCCGCGCACACAGTAGGGATATGCATTTGTAGAGTAATTCAACGCCGTATGTTTGCCTAACGCCTTGCAGTTTGCGAGACGCTTTTGTATACTTTGATCTCTTCCGAGTAGGGACGGGTGCGAAAGCGGATTCACCGTGGAGCTGATGGGGCTTCCCCAGGAGTCCCCTCACTTGCAGGAGGCCCTTCCAGGACATTCTTGTCCATTCTGTATGTGTCCGCTTTGAACCCGTTTCCTCAGAGGAGATCCCCAAACAAACTGTGTCCTCTCAGGCATCAGAAAACCCGAACTTGGGTCTCTCTGGATCACAGCAGAAGATATTATTAGCCTCTGCTGAGAATTACAGAAGCCATGGCATTGTAGTGTTGGGTGCCTCGTCCAAGGTCACACGTCTGGTATGTGGCGGAACACTGCATTCCTGACAGTTTCTCCTGCTGCTTGTCCTCCCCACCCCACAGGAAGATAGTATGGCTTCTGACCGACACCTGCGCCCAGGGCACCAGCCCTGGGGAGCAGCGCAGGACCTGCCGGGTCCTCCCACAGGAGGGATCCTCCCTCAGCGCAGGACCGGGGGTGGGTCCTCCCTCAGCTCCCGGCTGCCTCTCTCACACTAACCGACTGACAAAGGCCACAGCAGCCCCCCACCCCGCCCCCACCGACACATTTCACTTGTGGTTGCGAAATATCTTTGAAAGTGTTTCCTCCGAACAAAGAAGAATACTGAATCCTCCTTTCCATTTCTATTTCTGAATGAGACTTTTCATCTCCTGTTGTTTCATGGTCTTAAAATAAAATGTAAGCTCTAAAGGGAATGAAAAAAAAAAGTCGGAGATCCTATTTTCAAGTGCCAGCTAATTCGCTGGTTCTCCCAGGTGGGGAAATCAATGTCTGCTCGGCAGAGGTGAGTCACACGTCCCCGGGTGCGGTGCCGCTGACTTTCTTCTTTGAAATTAACTCACCCTCCATGCCTCTCAACTTGCAGTGAGGTATATTTCATGCCTTTCCCCAGACACAAGCGTATGTGTTCCGAGTAGAAATCTGAGCTGCCGGTGCCTGGAGGAGATGCTCTCAGTCTTTTGGAGGGAACTGAACTCCCTGGAGATGGGCCAGACGTCTCCCCAGGCCTCGGGGCTGAGGCTTCGAAAGTCTGCCGGCTCCAGGCTAGTGTGGAAACTTGGCTCTGGGAGGAGTTTCATCCTTACTAGACTCCTTCACTCTGAAGCTATTGATCCGGTAGCAATAGAAGGGGACCAACTCTCTTGGGTATTAACAGGGTATGAGAGAGACCTTCCATCCTTGCTTCCGCTCCATGCCCAGGCCCTCACCCCGGCCCCCAGTAGGACTGAGAATCACCGAGACTCCGTGCTGACTGCCACTCGTGGTAGCGTTAGAATCCTCGCCAGAGACCCTCCGCCGGCCCCTCGGGCTCCTCTCCCGTGACTTGCCTGCAGTCGGAGCGGAGAAGGGGATGCGCTCCTGGAGACTTCTGGGGTCCTGCTCCGTCGCTCTGGCCGGCCGCTCTCCTGATGGCTCAGTGCCTGTACCATCCTGCGGGTGATTAAAAATAACTTTGACAAAATTTGACACTTTGGGGGTGTCGAAATGAACCACAGACTCCTGTTTGCCCCCAGCTCCTTGGCAGATCAGAAGCAAAGTTGTCCATTTAAAGGTCAATTCTGAGGCTCCTCTTGGGGCACCGTTGGCTTTCAGCTCTGCTCGGTCAGGGTGTCCTCAACACCAGTCACCGTAAAGACACGAAGGGAGCCACGAAGGCACCCCTGCATCCAAGTCCGGACACTGTTGTGAGCCGACCCAGTGGGCCCAGCTGTGAGTGGCAGCTCTGGGCCTTCCGCTTCCTTCTAAGAGCACGTGTACGAACTGATGAACGTCTGCCGCAAGCAAGGCCAGCTTCTGTCTGTCAGCAGCTGGAAATGTTTAGCACGGTCCACTGACTGGAAACGTGCAGCCCAGCGAGGTGCTGAGCAGCAGATGGGACATGTAGAATCTGACTGCCACAGGGCCTTTGCACCTCTTAGGGGGTCCGTGGTGGAGCCCGGAGTTAACCTTCAAAAACCCAGACACCTCCCTCAAGAAGGTGTCTTGCACGACAGCATGTTCCCCAGGGCCAGCCCGCAAAGCCAGGCAGGGAGTGGGGGAAAGCCCGGGGACTGAGGGGAAGGAGCACCCGGATTGCAAACAGCCTCTGGGGGAGCCGGCCTCCCTTCCTCCTCAGCTCAGCATAAGCCAGACCCTCCTGGCCTGACTCCCTGACTCTGGCGACCTCCCAGCTCCTCTTAAATCTCCTGCTGGTGTTTGTATCTAACCCAAATGGGGCCATCCTTGTTTTGTGGCCACGGAAGTATTTAAAACCACCCCCAGTGGGCCATAAGTTGGTTTTGCCTGACTTTATTTTCCCAGTAGCTTGAGAGATTGCTGTGAGGGTCCCACCCCACAGGGTGGGGGCCCCAGTTCTGGCTAGAAGGTGGCACCTCCCACATGCCACACGGGGGGTGCAAACCACTGGGAGTAGGCATCATCCGTGCCAAACCTGGATCCAACTACAGCTGTGCTCAGGGAGCGGGAAGAATGGAACAGGATGGAGAACCGAGGTCTGCTACCTCCCCTGAAGGTTGATGTCGCAACTAATCTCGTTTGTTCCCGTATTGGGTGAGTCTGTGGCCCGAGCTTGGTCTGTGGCATCCGTCATCTTACTTAGTGCCATTCAACCCCCCGGGGCTCAGGGCCTTGCTCTGGTCTCTCTGTAGCCCTTTCTAGACCCACTCTTAGAGCCTTCTGTCCCACTGGGGTCTCACGGCCTTTCCCAAGGACACCTGGATTTTATTAGGGATCAAAGCTGTCTGCTAACACAGTCTGCTCACGGGGCACCAACGAGACCAGTGGTCTGTGGGCCATCTTCAGCCCTGAAACCTATGAATGTAAATCTCTTGTGCTTGGTACCCATCTGGATATTGACTTTTCTTGCCGCTCAAACTCCCTCTCAGAGCCGCCTGGACATGATTACAGTGCAAAGCAAGTGTAGGCTGTCCTCTTGATTCTTACCCCTGAACAGTGTAAATGCTGATAAGCCATGAGAGCAGAAAGACCAGGGGAGGGAGGGAGAATGACCGTTCCAGGCGTGTGAAGACAGAATAAGACCCCTTAGCCTCCCGGATGGCGTTTGAATGGCTCAGATGGACTCACGTCAGGGTATTGATGTCAGTGTTTGACCGAGTGATGCAGTACAATCCAGAGACTGCTTTGAAAGGTCTCCTGCCTTTCTAGATTATTCCTTAGGCCTTCCCAAGGCTGGGGTATTAGAATACGAAGCTTATGCAGAATTAAGGCCATGCCATACGGTATCAGCCGTGAAACCGTGAGAAGGAAGCTTACAGGGAAAGGGGATTCATGTTTGTTAGTCATCATTTCTGTGCCAGGCAGTGGCTAAAAAGCTTTAGACAGATTATCTCATTTGATCCTTTACAGTATCCTTGTCAACAGATATTATTATCAGTATCTTAATGATGAGAGAACAGAAGCTCAGAGAAGTTAAGAGACGTGTCCCAGGAGCCAGGTTGGGAACGCGGGTGCGTCTAACTCCACGTCTCCTAAATTTTCTGCTTTTGCAAAAAGATGATAGAGTCTTAAAAAACCAAGTGAACAGCTTCCCTCGTTGATCTCACATCCCCCGTCATGTCATCGAAAAGGCCCGGGTCCATGGGCTGAGCTGGTGATGGCCAGACACGTCCACTGTCTTCCCAGCTGGAAGACAGCTCCACGGGGGCCCCGCCACCCTGAAATGCGCTGGGCTCGTCGCACATCTGGTGTGATCCACTTCCTAAATTCTCAGCTTGTAGCCTGCCCATCCAGGGTTCTGCAGGGGACGGCAAAGCCCTGTTTTGGAGACGGACGTCCACTGCATGAAAGCCGTGTATGTGGCCAGGGTAGAGGACGGGAGGGTCAGCCAGGGAGCTGGGGCGCAGCGCCCCCTCCTTCGTGGCGGCGCAGTGAGCAGTTCTGGCCTGGTGCTGGGATGGGGGCGGGTGTTTGAGTGCTTGCCTACAGGTCGGATGTTTTCACTCCCCAACCTGGGGACAGGGGCCAGCCATCCCCAGAGGACTGTCAGCACGTCCATCCACAGCACGTCCGTCCACAGCTCACAAACGCAGGAGTGCAGCCTTCCCCGGCTGTGTGAGAGGTCAGAGAAACCTCCTTCATTGCATCACAAAGCACGGCTAAGGAGGTCAGAGACTCTGAGAAGCATTTTTTTTTTTTTTTTTTTTTTTTTTTTTTTGAGGAAATGTGGCTGCATCACGCAGCTGGGGTGACAGGCAGGTATAGGTCCTCGGCCCAAGTGGCCGGCCCCACGACACTGCCTTCCCCTGACTCTCAGGTCCTTGGAGCGTGGTGTCTGTTCAGGGGAAGAAAGCGCTCAAAAGCCAAAGATGGGGCTCTGGGATCCAGCTGATTTGAGGAACAGTGGGTTAAATAAGGCCCAGCAGGATGTCCCAGAGCCTTGCCGGTAAACTTCGTTCGAAAATGAAGAGCAAAAAAATGAGACAAGATGGGACCCGGGAGGGAGACAAACCGTTAGAGACCCTTAATCTCAGGAAGCAAACGGGGTTGCTGAAGGGGAGGGAGGTGGGGCGGCTGGGGGCGGGGCACTGGGGACGGCGTGTGCGTGTGCTACGGGGAGCGCTGTGAATGGTGGAAGACTGATGACTCACAGACCTGCACCCCTGAAGCAAACAGTACATTATAGGTTTAAAAAAGTACATTATCGGTTAATTTAAAAAGTAAGAAAATAAAATGGAGAGCAGGGAACTGAGTGATGGGGATTAAGGAGGGCCCGTGTTGAGATGAGTGCTAGGTGTTATACGCAACTAACGAATGGTCGAACGCTCCGTTGGAAACTATTGATGTACTATATGCTTGGCTAACTGAGCATAATAAAAAAATAAATGAAGAGCGGGGCGCCTGGGTGGCTCAGTCATTAAGCATCTGCCTTTGGCTCAGGTCATGATCTCTGGGTCCTGGGATTGAGCCCCACATCAGGCTCCCTGCTCACGCTCTCTCTCTCTCTCTCTCTCTCAAATAAACAAAATCTTTAAAAATAAATAAAATGAAGAGCACATCCTTTTAACATTCCACTGTTTCCAAGCTTGGAGTCTTGGTCTGTGTGTCAGCAGCTGGGCTGGGACTGGGGTTCAGCAGGCGAGGTATACAGGGCCGCGGTTTCAGGAGGCGCTCCCTCTCAGGGTCACACAGGAAGTATGCTCCACATGTCTCTCGTCTTCCGCTCCCATCCCTGGTCAGAGTGGGGTCACCTGGCGCCCCAGCAGGGGTGTGTTCGGGCTTCCTAACACCTGCACCAGGTGCAGAGGCCCGGCCGTCCTCTGAGAGCCCTGTTCCTTTCCTCATCCCTATGGTGGGCTCTTGAAATAGAGAGCCTACCAAGTTTAAATTTTAACTTTGATCCTTTTATTGCATTTTTTAAAAGACTGTTATGTTAAAAAAGAAGAGAGATAAAGATTGTTGGGTTACAGTGGAAAAACCCGATGAAAGCCGCCATAACCACCAGTCAGGCTCAGGGCATCAGTGATGTCACATGGCTGTCATGTCCCCTCTGAGATTCTTGACAAAAACCCGTACCTTCCACTTAGTCATGAGAAGAACCCAGAGTGAGGCACGTAGTGCACAATACCTGGCCACTGTTCAAGACCGTCAGTATTAAGGAAAGGTCAAGAAGCTGCCACCAGTCAGAGGAGACCTGGAGGTTAACAACTGATGCAGTCTTGTCCCTGAATTGGATGCCCCAACAGAGAGAGGACATCGTCAGAGATGCTGGTAAAATCCATAGTCTGCAGTCTGTTGAACAGTGATCCGCCAGCACTGGTCTCTCAGTTTTCACAAATATTCCCTGGTAATAGAAGGTCTTCCTGGTGGGGGAGATCATGGAAGGGTTTATGGGAACTCGCTACGATCTTTGCAACTCTTCTGTAAATTGAAAACTGTCCCCCACAGACCGTGTATTTAAAAAGAGAAGACTGCTGTGCGGTAGCATTGTCAAGGCGAATATTGTCAGGGCCTGGCCAGGTAGTTGGAGGTGACAGAAGCTGCCAGATTTCTGGATCATAGGAACTTCAAAGTAGAAGATGGAGTGACCAGCTGTTCTTGGAACCATGATCCCATCGTTGTGAGGAACCTTCACTGTGTCTCCTCAGTGTCTGTCAGAAGCTTCCAGCTGACCCTCAGGTGAAGTCCATACCTTTCAGCCACATGTTACTCAACTAAGGAAAAGGTGGGACACGTTAAGCAGATATTCCTTGAGAGTATTCAAATTACATTGTTTGTCTTAAAGGTGAAAAAGAGATTGAGAGCATGCAGAGTTTATGGGGGACAGCTTATCACTGTGATATTTAATGTAACTAATGAAGGTCAAACTGACTCAAAACCTTTAGACTCTGAGGGCAAAGAATGACTAGCTAGAAACTAATGGAGTTAACTGAACAAGAAAGTCTTAAGCCCCTGTGTCAGTGAATGCAGGCTCTTAAAATTTAAAAACAAAATTGTGTACTTGGAGTCAGGTATTTCTCCCATCCCCCCCCCCCCCCAAAATAAAACTGCTATTAAATCAATGGGGAGCTTAAAATTGATGACGTCCTAGGTTCCCAAAATAAGACATGGGTAAATACACTTTCCACATTTACCTGCCCATGGAACCCTGGGGTTCCTTGGAACCCATGTGGATAAAAGGGTTCTACCCTGTTTACTGCCTATTTGATATGGGATGAATTCTCAGCCTGAAGTCTGCCAAGATTGTAGTATTTAAATTTGGGGATGAGTGTGCAACACACTCAGTTACTGAGAGTTTCTGAATCCAAAGGAACTCTCTGTATAAATGAGCCCTGAAGACAGAGACCCAGCCTCGTGACTGACCACGGAGTCAGGCATTGGGTTGGATGAGACCTATGGATCCTTTTCAGAGTCTTTGAATGTGGTAAGGATGCCCAAACCTGTCCCTTCATTAGAAGACATGCCTGAAAACCAGGACAGTCTACATAGTTGGCAAAAGCCTTCCCTCCCTCCCTCCTGTAAGAAAGGCAGGGAGCTTCAGGAAACATATCTGGGGTGCCTGGGTGGCTCGGTCGGTTGACCGTCTGACTTCTGATTTCTGCTCGTGATCTCAGGCTTGTGAAATCGAGCCCTTCCTTGGGCTCCTTGCTCAGCATGGAGTCTACTTAAGATTCTCTCTCTCTCTCTGTCCCTCCCCCTGCTCTCTCTCTCTCAAATCTCTTTTTAAAAGGAAAAGGAAACTCACGTCTCTCCCTAAGAGAAGAAACAAACCATTTCTTTAACATGGGCTTGGGTGTTTGGGGCAAAGTTTCCCTGATTTTGAAACAGGATTCTCCCCCCCTCCCTCCCTCTCTCTCTCTCTCTCTCTCTCTCTCTCTCTCTCACACACACACACACACACACACACACACTCTCTTTTATAATCCCTGACCTTCTCCAGAATTAGCATCTTTTAAAAAAATATTTATTTGACACAGATCACAAGTAAGCAGAGAGGCAGGCAGAGAGAGAGAGAGGAGGAGGAACCAGGCTCCCTGCCGAGCAGAGAGCCTGATGCGGGACTTGATCCCAGGACCCTGGGATCATGACTTGAGCTGAAGGCAGAGGCTTAACCCACTGAGCCACCCAGGTGACCCCAGAATTAGCATCTTTTTATTAAAGGCCAGTGTGAAGGTTGTTTACCCACAAAGCCTTGCTTGGCAGTGTTTTCTGTTCTCCAGTCAATGAGGGGTTAAAATGTCATTTCAGCAGTCACCCTCACAAGGGCTTTATTAATCCAATCCCCTGCTCCAGACTTGCCCTTTAGTCACTGGAAAACAAGAAAACATTGAAAACCACTTCAAATGAAAAATACTGTCGGACTTGATCCAAATGTTGGCAGCCTTTGCATGAGCAATGCAGTCAAGTGGGCTGCGTGACAGGTGTGTTTGGAGCTGATGGAAACTTCCAGTTATTAATGGCTCTTCTGAGAGAAGGCTGTAGGGGTCGGGTCAACCCCAGCTAAAGTGGCAGAACAGCCCATGAGAGAGAATGTTAGGGAAGCACACGCTTTCCGCAGAGCATTCCCAGGTCGTGGGTCTGGAAGGACCTGGAAGTGTTTCTCAGGTATGTGTCTTTGCCCAGTGCTAGTCCTTGCCACCGGTGGAGACCAGAAGGGAAGTTTCCTGCTTGGCATCCATCAGCGTGGAAGAATAATGCTGTTAGGGATGCCTGGGTGGCTCAGTTGGTTGAGCGGCTGCCTTCGGCTCAGGTCATGATCCCAGTGTCCTGGGATCAAGTCCCACATCGGGCTCCTTGCTCAGCAGGAAGCCTGCTTCTCCCTCTGCCTCTGCCTGCCACTCTGTCTGCCTGTGCTCACTCTCTCTGACCAAAAAAAAAAAAAAAAAAAATGCTGTTGGGGGCACCTGACTGGCTCAGTCATTTAAGCATCTGCCTTCGGCTCAGGTCATGATCCCAGTGTCCTGGGATCAAGCCCCACATGGGGTTCCCTGCTCAGTGGGGAGTCTGCTTATCCTTCTGTCAACCCCTCTGCCTGCTTGTGTGCACTTTCTCTCTCTGTCAAATAAATAAATAAAATCCTAAAAAAAAAAAAAAAAAGGAAGATGCTGTTGTTAACATTTGTGTACACCTTTTTTGTGGACATGTTTGTTTGGGGAGCTATTTTGGGGGGAATCCAAAAATGTATAACTTTATTAAAGTATTAATAAATTTATTAAAGTTGACACACACTGTTGTGTTAGTTTCGGGGGTTCAACTAGTGATTGAACAGCTCTGTACATGATGCTGGGTTTCCCACAGGTGTAGCTCCTGCCTGTCACGTACAGCCTTAGTTGTAGCTAGATTTGTAGCTTACACCATTAGTTGTATTCCCTTTGCTGTTGCCTTCGTCTGTGACTTGCTCATTCTGTAACTGGAAGCCTGCACCTTCCACTTACCTTCCCCTGTTTTGCCCCCTTTCCCCCATACCCTCTGCTCTGGCAAGTACCAGTTCTCTGTACTTCTGGTTCTGTTTCTGCTTTTTTGGTTTTTGTTTGTTTTGTTTTATAGATTCTACATGTAAGTGAAATCATTTGTCTATGACTTATTTCATTTAGCATAATACCCTCTAGGTCCATCCATGTGGTCCCAGGTGGCAAGATTTCCTTCTTTTTATGGCTGAGTAATATTTCTGTGTGTGTGTGTGTGTGTGTGTGTGTGTGTGCACACGCATGCACATGCGCGTGTGCCTGTGACACAAACACTTAGATTGGTTCTATGTCTTGGCTCTTATAGATAGTGCTGCAGTCAGCATGGGGTGCATAGATCTTTCCAAATCCATGTTTTTGTCTTCTGTGGGTAAATGCTCAGTGGTGTAATTTCTGGATCGCATGGGATTTCTGTTTTTAATTTTTCGAGAAAACTCCACACTCCAAACTCCAAACTTCATGTTTGCCACAATGACTACATCAACTTACGTTCCCAGCAAGTGTGCACCAGGGTTCCTTTTTCTCCACATCCTCGCCAACACTTACCGTGTCTGTTTGATCCTAGTCATCCTGACAGGGTGAGGTGATGGCTCCCTGTGGCTCTGATTTGCATTTCCCCAAAGATGAGTGATGTTGAGCATCTTTTCATGTATTAGAGGCATAAGTTTCCATTTCTCTCAAGCATATACCTAGGAGTGGAATTGCAGGGTCACATGGTCACACTGTATTTAATATTTTTAGGAACCGCAAAACTGTTTCCCAGAGATGTGCGTAATTTTACATTCCCTCCGGGATATAGAAGCGTTCCAGTTCCTCCATCTCCTTACCATCACCTGTTATTATCCATCTGCTCAGTTCCCCAGTTGTCCTGGTGGGTGTGCTCTGTAGTTTGATTCACCTTATTGGCCATTTGTGTTTCTTCTTTGGAGGACTGTCTGTTCAGATCTCTGCCCATATTTTAAAGGGGTTATTTGTCTTTACATTATTGAGTTGCTGTAGTTCTTCATAAATTCTGGAGACAAATCCTTTACCACATCTGTGATTTGCAAATACTTTCTCCCTTTTTGTGGGTTATCTTTTTGCCTTTTTTTTTTTTTTTTTTTTTTTTAAGCACAAAGGTGTTTAATTTTCATGGTGACTAATTATGTTTTCTTGCTTCTGTTTTTGGTGCCATATCTAAAACATCACTGCCTAACAGAAGGCTGTGAAGATTTATACACATGTTTTCCTCTCGGAGTTCTGTGGTTTGAGTTTTTACGTGAAGGTCTTTGACTAATTTGAGTTAAGTTTTGTATATTGAATGAGGTAGGGATCCAACTATCTATGTCATGCACATATCCAGCTGTTACATATCTTTTAAAAAGAAAGACCAGAGCCTTTCCTGGACAGTCACACTGGCTTGTCTGAGGGATCACCTAGTCTGCACAGCTGCTTCCCAAGTTGAGGAGCTGGTGTCAGGAGAACATAGAGACTCTTGATTTCAACAAAAATAAACACCCCTTACACAGGGGCTGAAAGAGCCAGAACTGGCATCTCAACCCCTGGCCAAAGCTACAGCCCTCCTGCTCACAGATGGAGCAGCGTGGGCAGATCACTGATGCCCTATCTAAGTAAGGCTCCGTGGTCTTCCCCATTTAAAGGGGAGCTACTTGGGATATAAACCCCAAGAGAGCAGGAACTTCGGCTTTGTTTTCATCTTGTGTCGCTGGGACCTAGAATCATGCCCAGCACATTGTAGGCTCCCAATAAACACTTGTTGATTAAGGAAATAAATAATAACCTCAATTATGTATTCCCCCAGGATTATTATATGGAAAAATTCTTTTTAAATAATGTGTTCGGGCATTTTGTAGGCTGTACAATGCTACTGAAATGTATGATTTCCTTGCTTTGTAGTGGAAAGGGAGTTGTGGTAGCAATAACCATACAGCAGACCTGCAAATGAGGTGAATATATATTTTCTAGAAGGTGTAATTTCATTTTCAAGGTACTAAGGAACCAGCGATCCTTTAATAAAGTTAATTTATTAAAGAATTTTGAGGTCATCAAACGTTAACGCCCTTCTCTGGATTTTCACACTTCATCCTGGAGAGAATTGCATTTTCTCTGGCCTTCCTAAGAGCCAGCAATATTGGAGTCGGGGGGGCGGGCAGTGGGGGAAGAGCAGGCAGAGCCTGTCTTGTCTTCCAGCCATTTAATATCGGGATAAGGACTGAGAATTTGCATTACTCTTTATTCATTTCTTTCCGTTCAATATTTCTTTTTATCTCTTTTTCCCCCTGTAGAAATAAAAAAGTAGTCCTTTCATATGCCCTTAAAATGACTGAATGTAAGATTTAACCTCTCTTTTTGTGCCTGCCCACTTAGGGCCTGAAGGCAAAATTCTGCAGAGAAATTCTAAAGAATCCTGATGAAATGGGGTCTGGCACCAGGAGCAGTGGGAGAAGACCAACCAGGAGGCAGAAGACCGGGTTCTGGACCCGAGTCTTCATTAATTAGCTCTGTAACCAAACAAGTCAGTTTCCATCTCTGGGTTCTAGTTTCTCATCTGGAGAACAGAATGTTGAGCCAGGAGCTCCTAAGGACCCATCCAGCTCTTACAGTGCATGGTTCTGTGGTGTGTCCGGCCAAGAAGCACTTCCCTGGGCCACATCCCCGTAGCTTAGTCGGGGTGGCAGGAGCACACCTCCCTTCTCGGAGGATCAGACGGCAGTGTGTAACGCCCCCTATGAGAGTGCACGTTAGCTGGGTTCAGCTGTGCAAAGTACGGGGAGCATCAGTGGGAGCATCTGATGATCGGGAGGAAGCGAGTCGTGGCCTGGGCCTTGAGGGAATCAGGGGATTGGGACTGGGTGAGAAGTCAGGTACACAGGTCCCCCAGATGGGGAATGGCTGGGGAGGCAGGAGGCGAGTGAGCAGGGCAGACAGCCCTGGGCAGGAGTGGAGAGTTTAGGGCTCCACGCCACCCCTGCAGCTCAGGGGCACTGTGTCCTCGGGTATCACCTTCTGCGTCTAGTCCTCAGCATGTGTCTCTGTGATGTCACTCAGTGGGAAGGAAGGCAAGCTACTGATGGACAGCAGCTGTTGAGTCAGAGAGGCCTGGGGGAGCGGCCTCTAGATGGCTCACTTTGAAACTGTGTGACCTTGAATGTCATTGGATGTCCCTGGGCCTCAGCTTTGTCCTCTGCAGAGCACAATAATGCCCTTCGAGGGTTGCTCCGAGGACAGGGTGAGAAGAACTGACTGGCACAGTGGGAGTTCTCAGCAGGTGGCAGTGGGAGGGGTCATGTTAGTGAGTCTGAATTGAAAGAAGCTTCTAAGACAACCATTTGTTGAAACAAGGCATCAAAACACCTGTGGGAACACGACGGAGTGTTGCGCAGCCTTGGAAAAGAAGGCGATGTTGTCGTGTGCTGCAACATGGAAGAACCTGGAGGACATGGTGTTAAGTGAAATAAGACCATCACGAAAAAAAAAATTAATGTTACAATTCCACTTAGGCGAGGTATCTGAAGTCGTCAAACTCCTGGGAACAGAAGGTAGGATGGTGTGCCCCAGGGCTGGCAGTAGGGCTACCCAGGGAGATGTTTAACAGGGATAAAGTTTTGATTTTGCAGGATGGAAAAGTTCTGCAAATTTCTTGCACAACTTTGCAAATATACCCAGCACTCCTGAACTGGGATGGGGGACAAAATCTGGCGGAGGGATGCATATTCTCTAGCTTTTATCTAATAAATATGTGATGCGGTATGTGATGCTTGGTGCTGGAAGCAGAAGCAAAGATACTGAGACACTAAAGCACAGAAAGTCCCTGCCTTCAGGGGAGAAAATAATGGAAGCCATCTTAGATTCTTCAGTTCCAATCCCAGATACACCATTGCTGGGCCTGTGACCTTGAACAAGTTCCTTGATTTCTCTAAACTTTAGATTTTTATAGATATAAGTATGCATAATTCCTGTCTAGCTCACAGACTGTCTGAGGAACTAAATAAGAATGTGTTTGGACACACGCCCTGTGAGCACACCTGTCACCCCATTCTCCTCTCCTCTCCCCACCAGGCTCGCAGTCTCGTGGGCTGCACAAACCACAAAGGCATTATGTAAAGGGGGCATTCAGGGAGTGCCAAGTAGGGCTTCATTCCACTTTATGAGCCCCTACTAGCCTGGATGGGGGGAAGCAGGCCAGATGAAGGGGCCCCTGTTACGGGCTGAGTGTATGTGTGTGCGTGTGTGCGTGCGTGTGTGCGTGCACACGTCTGAATCTCCCCAGCTCCCAGATTTCATCTGTTGAGTCCTCCTCCCAACGTGATGGTGTTTGCAGGTGGGGCCTTTGCAGGTGGTCAGGTTTAGGGCATGTCACAAGAGTGGAGTGCTCACGATGAGATTTTAAAGAGAGACCACAGAGCCAGCTCGCTCACTCGCTTTCTCTGCCACGCAAAGACCCCGCAGGCAGTGGGGCTATGTGGCCTGGGCTCTGCTTCCTTCAGACACGACTCACAAGTTGGCTGTGATGACGGCGGGCAGATCCCCCTGCTCCTGGCAGTCCTGAACGGGAGAGTAGGTGGATCTGCAACAGAGCATGTGAGGCTTCTCGGGTCCCTGCGTGTGAGCAGCCGGTGCCTTGCTGTCCCTTTGGCCGTGGCAGCCCCTGTGCACTGTTCTTCTCCGGCAGCACGCTGCCCTCCCCGGTGCAGTCGGCTGTGACAGGCTGAATCCAGGAACCTCGCCCACCCTCGGTACCCAGGGCCCTGCCAGAGTTCTCGGCATGGTGCAGCCTTATTGTGGAGCGCGTCTGCCATGGAATCAGAGCAGTTCTTCCAATTTTCTCTCCTCGGCTGGCGTTCTTGTTATTTTGCCTGTCCTCTTGACAGCAGAGTAAGAGAGCCGAATTCCCTGTCTTCTAGGCTTCTCTGAAAGATCACCCAGCAGCTGAAGTGAATGACTAGGGCAGGGGCGGGGGGAACACAGAGGAGAGGAAGTCAACAGAGGGGAAGTAGGAATAGCCAGAGCTTCTTGAATGAGCATCTATGAAAACCGTCCATATGGCCGAATTTGATCAATCCTCCCGAGACTGTTGACATGGGTGGGAGCTTTGCCTGGACGAAACAGTTGGTGCAAGAAATTGCAATAATGTGCAGCACCAAACATAGATGTTTGTATGCAAAGCTATATGTTCTTATTTCCCCTTCCTTCATTGTCTCTAAGGTATGCCTCTCTGTGCACCGATGCCTACAGCCTCTGAAAAAGGAATGCATGTGTCTGTGAGAGACAGAGTGCAGGCCTGTGCCAGGGAGTGAGGGAGAGCTCGAGCACACAAAAGTTTAAGGAAGAGGCAGAGACAGAGACAGAGGGTAAAAAAAAAAAAAAAAAAAAAAAAAAAAAGATTTTCAAATTGTCTTGGCTATTCAGGGTCTTTTGTGGCTCCATACAAATATTAGGGGTTTTTTGGTCAAGTTCTGTGATAAACACGATCGGTATTTTGATAGTGATTACATTGACTCTGTAGGTTTTGTTGAGCAGTATGGACACTTTAACAGTATTAATTCTCCCAGTCCATGAGCATGGTATATCTTTCCACTTATCTGTGTTACCTTTGATCTCTTCTATCAGTGTTTTCAGAATACAGGTCTTTAGTTAAATTTATTTCTAGCTATTATATGTGTTTTGATGGGATTGTTTTATTTATTTCCCTTTCTGCTGTTAGTGGTATATAGAAATGCAACAGATTTCTCCTTAGTGATTTTGTGTCCTGTAATTTTACTGAAGTTCTTTATTAGATCAAATAATTTTCTGGTGGAATCTTTAGAGTTTTCTGCAAACAGCATCATGTCAACATCTGCAGACAGATTAACTTCTTCCTTACCAATTTGGATGTCTTCTGTTTCTTTTTCCTCTCCCTTTGTTATGGTTACATTAAAGCTGTGGTGTCCATGTGCTATGGAATATTACTCAGCCGTAAAAAAGAATGAAGTTTTGCCATTTGAGACAATGTGGATGGACCTAGAGGGTCCTAGAGGCTAAGTGAAATAAGCCAGACAGAGAAAGACAGATACTGTATGACTTCACTCATACATGGAATCTAAAACACAAAACAAATAAACAACAACAGAGAGAAATAGACTCAAATATAGAGAACAAACTGGTAGTCGCCAAAGGAGAGGGGGTGGGGGATAGTCGAACTGGGAGAAGGGGATGAAGAGGAACAAACTTCAGTTATAAAGTAAATCGTGGGGATCCAACGTACTTTGTTGGGGATCCAGTCAATAATATCATCATACACTTACCGTGGTAAGCATTTTGTAACGTATGTAATTGGCAAATCACTCTGACGTTTACTATTATATGCCAACTGTACCTCAATTAAAAATTAAAAACATAAAATTATCCTAGAAGAGATGGGGCAAGAAAGATGATACGAACCAGGCCCTCCAAATGCTGTTCCTCCAATACGCTGTGTTCCCTTTTGTGTTGACTTATCCAGCCCCCTTCCTCGATCATTCCATACTTCACAGCACGGAACTATGCTCTCCCTCATCCGGGCCCTTATGCCTGTGGGGAGGCAGACAGAGACGATGAAGAAGGCAGGGCCCAGGGACCCCTCTGCTCTCCCAGTGTCTGAGCACCCTGGAGGGGCCGGAACCGCAGCAGGGGACCAGTTCTGTGTGTGTTAAGCCCTCACTTTGACTCAGCCCTATCCTTGTAAAGATTTGAAGACCCTTTTCTGGTGGAGGATTTTATAAAAATAGGCTTTGTGTCACATGGGTGAAAGTGCCTTCCGATGGAAGAGTCGAAGAAAGCCTCGAGGGCCCCTCGAGGGGCCAGGGAGAGGAGCCAGTGGGTGGCGATGGCCTGAAGGCCAGCGGCATGGCGATGGACAGTGACTGCTAGGGAGTCCTCGTCCTCAGCTGGGAAAGCAAGCACCAGTGTCTGGCTCTGGCTCTGGCTCTTTCTACGTAGCTGAAAGGACCTCTCATAGCAGAGGTCCCCTTGGAGGGGGGTTCTGGCTGGCTGGCAGTGGCTCAGCTGAATGCTGCGTTGCTGCCAGCTTCCTGTCCTGAAGGGTGTCCGAGGGTCCCGTGCATCTGAGCGTGGCTACGGCCGACAGCAGCACAAACCCCACTCCCTGCTCGGACATGGTGCCGGGCCCCCCGGGAGTGCTCTCCGGAGCAGGGCAGTTTCCCACTGCTGTCTGCACTCAAACAGCCTCTGTTTCCTCTTCAGTGGATGCTCCGTTGTAACGCACTGGGAGAAAATTCTGGGTTTCTCGGGGGAGAGGTTTAGCAGAGAGGCTGACAACAGGAAGGAGCCCTCGGTTCTGTTTGTTTGATCTCTGAGCGTGGATGGACACGCTGGCTCCTCCCCCCACATGCCAGGGCTTTGATCACGGTGTCCGTGAGGGGCTCTGGTCCACCTTCCTCCACGGTGTTGTGCTGCTCTTTTAAAAGAATCGCGGACTGCAACTTACCTGCTCACCCAGAGAAGGCAGATGCCGTGGGCCCATGCCTGAGTCACCGGGAGGCAGCTCGGGAGGACGGCAGACACACCAGATATGGAGTCCCAAACCCAGGTCCGAGGCCTCAGCTCTGCGCTTTCCTAGCAGGCCAGGTGGCAGTTTTCGGGCCGAGTGTGGAAAGCGAGATTTTTTTTTTTTTTTTTTTTTTTTGGAAAGCGAGATTTTGATTCCTCACTCAGAGGGGCTGATGCTGTGAGCCAGAGGCTGTGGACATGCTTTGTAGACTGTAAAGGGCCAAAGAAATTACCTTTTGTCACCATCCTCATCTCTGAACGGTGTTGAGAACCGTGTCGCAGAGGAGGGACTGTCCCCTCTCATCAGGTTGCCGTTGGCAACAGGATCAGAGTCCTTGCTCAGGTGGGATGCTCACACTTTAATATGCGTCCGGACCCCTTGGGATCAAACATAGACTCTTGAGACCTTCCCCCTTGCAGATCCCAGCTGGCCTGGGATGCATGTGTAGCTAGCGCCCCTAGTGATTTTATTTATTTGAGAGAAAGAGTGTGTGTTTGCGCATTAGTTGGGCCGGGTTGGGGTGGGGGGGCAGAAGGGGAAGGAGAAAAAGAGGGAAAGCATCCCAGGCAGACTCCGCACTGAGCGCAGAGCCCGATGTGGGGCTCAGTCTCACATCCCTGAGATCATGACCTGAGCTGAAAACAAGAATTGGACACTTAACCCAACGCCCCAACTATTCTTGTGCAGGTTATCCTTAAGTTCTACTTCGGGAAAAATTAGGGTGCACTGTGGGCCTGGGTGGCCATGGAGATTGGGTCAAGAGCCCCGCCTTGCCGTGTCCACGGGCACCCCCACTCCGGGCCACAGGCAGGGAACACTTCGTGCCGAGTTAGCCAGCAAAAGTCCCACCTCTGCCACTGAGGGGCACCCCCGTTTGTTAATGAGGCTTCCTGTGTTTTTCCGGGTGAGATGTTGGGCTTCCTGTAGTTGTGGGTAAGAAGCAACACTGGGCTCCCAGATTTCTATTGCTGAGTTTTGAATCCATTTATAATTTTGGAGGCAGGGCCGGAGCCCATCCCAAACTCCAGTTCCAGCATCTGGCAGAGTCCCTGGGAGCTCAGTGTGGGGGTCCCTGATGGGAGCGGCCCTGTGTCTCACATTGGAGGTCCCGCTACACCACAGGAATTACCTGGCTTGCCCTAACGTCCTGTTCTTTGAAGATGTAGAGAAGGAATGCAGACACTCTCCTGCTCCAGCTTCTGTCTCCCTGATGGCTCCGTGAGCTGAGTTTTACCTTCATTCATCTCAAGTGCTAGCCCAAGCCCTTTGGTGAGAAGGAAGCCTGGGGAGCAGAGAGGCGAGTGTGTCTGCAATCACATCCATGGTTGTGAGCTTGCGCGCGAAGATCTGCGTGCTGGGACATTTGCTGGGAACGTGAAAATTCTGGCCAGTGGAAGGTCCCAGACCCGTCCTCCCCGATGCCCTTGGAAAGGTGGCCAAGTGACCTCAAATCCTTAGAAAAAGCAGCCCAGATCAAATGTGTCATTTGAATGCACTCCTACGGCTCACAGGTCCCAAAAGGGACCCGCTCACGGGTCCCTGGGACCGCGGGTGTGCAGACCCAGAAGGTCAAGGCTTTAGAGTTCTCTTTCTGCCCCAGTGAATGGAGAAGATCAAGAAAGAAGCGGGGATTTTCTGTTCGTTTGTTCGTTTATTAAATCAGAGCTGTACCTGTGCGGACACTTGGTGTTGCCTCGCACGTTTTCCCACCGTAACTTCCTCACATTTCTGGGAGGACCGCGGCTTGGATCATTGGCGAGAGCTCTAGAGGGCGTGATTAAGTTGTCTCCATTCAAGGCAGGAGGGTTCCAGCAACACAAGTGCGGTCGCTCAGAGCTGCGGGGCCCACCGGAGTTCACGGTTCCCTAAGCAGCCGTGTTGCACATCCTTGCGAGACAGGATTTGCACCGACAGGGACTTCTGTCCGTTTCAGTGTCTCCCACAGTAGCACCGACAGCATCCGGCCTTCCGTGTATTATCCCTCTTTCTTCCTGATCGTAAAAGTAATGCCGTCCAAGTTGTACAGTTTCTTAAAGTGATCAAGGTAAAGCAGGGAGGAGGCCCACAGTCGTGTCCCCTAAAAGCAGCTACGATCGGTGTTTCCACTCAGCCCCCACCCGCGAGGGGCCCACCCCCAAATAGTGTCAACGCGCAGTTTGTGCCTTTCTCTTGAAGACAGCTCCTCCACCGGTCCCCGTTGTTTGTGGTTTCCAGAGCCTTCCGCCAGCTTCCTGGTCTTGCTGGGAGGGCTTCTGTGGGCCTTTTAGAAATCCCAGTAAACTCTGACTTGCTGGGCCATTACCCAGCTAGTCTCTAGCCATGCCCTCAAGGTGAGTAGGTGAATTAGGATGGGGCTTACTCTCCGAAGTCTTTGCCGGTTCTCTCTTTTCAGGTTACTTTCCCTCTGGAACCCTTTCCTGTCATCTGTAAGGGCTGCTTCTGCTGCCAGGCAGCCGTCTTCATTCATTCATGGGCTGGATTCCTTTAACTCTTACCTCAAGGCCCCTGCCGAGCTTGTGCCCTGGGGAGGGAGGTTTGCCTCTCAAGGGGTGTGGGGACCCTCATAACTCTCACCCAGGGGAACCTCGTGAAGTGAACGGAGCAGTCGGGTCAGTGGTCCCCCTCCTGCGCCCCCTCCTCCCCACCATCCCCCCCCCCCCAGCTGCGTCTCTGTTCCTTGCTCAGATTAAAGCCTGGTGTCCCCTTTGGGAGAGATCCACTCGCCCACAGCAGTTTTTACCAGAACAGGAGAGGTGTTAATGATCACGTCCTGACGAATGCGGAAGCACTGGTCTTTCCTGCCGCTCTCGGGGGTGAGCGCCCCGTCTTTCTCCTTTGTTCCTGCTGCTAGCTGGGTGGCTCATTCCCACCGAATGATGAGGAATGTTCTCTGTCCACTTACCCTGCCGAGCTTCTCTAGACTGAACCCAAGGATGTTCTCCCAGAAAAACGCGCCTCCCTCTCTCGGGTTGAGTCCTGCTGCAGGTCTCGTGTTGGTCATAACGGGAGGAGCTGGGGACGACCATGACGGCTCAGCACAGCCCCCCACAAAGCATGGGACCCACACATGTGCGACTGTGTTCCCGCCTCACCCGTCCTCATGCTCATCACACAGCAGTCGTGGCACCTGCTGGAGGGGCAAAGCTATGACACATTCCGGAACATCTACAGGAGGATGGCTGACGCATTCGGGGAACTGACCTCGTCCCAAGTCCTTGGCACAAGCCTGTCTTCATGGCCCCAGAGGATAAAGCAATCATTGACTCAGAGATAAAAAGAATTTTAGACTTAAAAAGGGATTCTGAAATTCTCTGACGCTTTCTTATGATGTTCTTAGGGTCCACAAAGGTGAACGAGTTGCCTACACATGTGACTGACTAGTGTCTTGCAGCCAAATCCTGGCCATGGGCAGATTCATGCCCCAAAGGTCCTGCCAATCTCAAGCCTCTGAAAATAGTCATCGTCTTTTCCCAGAAGGACATCCTCTATTATCCCTGTGACTAGAAAGTCAGTTTTGAGGGGTGCCTGGCGGCACAGTCGGTTAAATGCCCGACTCTTTGTTTCTGGCTCAGGTCATGAGCTCGGGGTTGGGAGATCGAGCCCCACGCTGGGCTCTGTGCTCAGCAAGGAGTCTGCTTGAGATCCTCTCCCTCTGTTCTTCTCCCCACCCCGATAAATACATTTTTAAAAATCAATTTTGAAACAACCTAGGCAAAGAAGAGAGGATGTTTTCTCAGCTAGCGTGATATAATGGAAAGAATGCGGACTTCGGAGCCTGGCCGACGCGTATGCAGATCCAGACTCTTAGACGCACTAGCTGAGTGATCTCAGGCAGTAGACTTAAGCCCTCAGCCCCCCAGTTTTCATCACATGGCAAGTGAAGTGAACAACCCAGCCTTCCAGACTTCATCCAAATAGGAATGGAGTAGCCCATAGAGCACCTGTGCCGTGCGCCGTCTAATTTTTAACATCCAGGAAGTGATGGTTATTAGTCACTTGGGGTCAGAGATCTGTTCACGCGTCACTGTTCGAGTGGGGAAGAGCGCTCTCTCCAGATACCGAGTTTGTTGTGCGTCTGGTAGAGGCTGGAAACGGCGCTGTGGTTGAAAAGGCAACACGACAGGAACAAGCAAATTGTGTCATTAACTGTTCCAGAAACCTCACATGAGGCGTTTTTCCAAATTCCAAAGATTCGAGGCTGCCGTCCTTTAAAGAAATCATGTTAAAAGCGTAGTGTTAAGAAACCCAAGACTTCCAACATTTCAAATCTGTCTGGGAGTACAGCTACTCGGAGCATAACCAATATTTAATGGATCCTGTCTTTTTGATGATAATTACAGCATTCTGAAGTAGGGTTTAAACACATCTGTATACCTGAACCACTGCTTCGAAATTACTTGCTTCAAGGGGGCATTCAGTCTCTTGCTCAACTTTCAAGTTAGGTAACTACTGTTTAAATTGATGGCAGGTGTTTGGTCTATAAATAAAGGTTGTGCTTGTTTACCCGAGGTAGTCTGTATTTGCACCCCACCAGGGAAGGGGCGAGGCCACAGGGGTAAGCCCCATTAATGTGCAGCACCTCGATGCTCCCCAAAACACGGGGCATTCATAGCCCAGCTTGGGGCGGGGGTGGGGGGACTGATCGACTTTGCATCATCCCCTCCCCCCGGCCCGGGCGGAGCTTTGGGCGTATCACAGGAGCCATAGACGGATCTCCTGTGCCCCCACTGACCATGGTCTTGGCAGTTCCGATCCTGTGCAGACAAAGATGGTTACGTTTCTGGAAATGGAGGAGGATTTGGGGAGACTCTGAATGGAAGCCCTGGCTGACTGTACCCCAGTTGTGTGCCGTCATTCCCCAGGGGAGAGCACGTCTGATGCTGGAGGAGCTCTAGAAGTGTCTGTGCTGGTCTGGCCTGCGTCCTCGTTTCAGAGTCTCCTGAAACTGTCCCCTGAAACCTGGCTGTCCTATCAGCCAGGTTTGTCCGAGCAGGCACATGCGCTGTGTCTCGTTTCCTACCGCTGCGATCTCGCAATCTTGGTAATCCGAAGAAGGGCATCCTGGTGTCGCCTCCCTGTCTCCCTAACCTGAGGACTCTGTGTCTATGGGACTGGCTGTCGTCCTGAGGAGGTCAGCAGTGGGCACCCCAAGAAGCAGACCTCTGAGTACTGGTGCGAAAAGTTAACACACTACTCTTTTCTCCTTCTGAACCCACTGGGCTCAAAAAGAAGGGGCTTGTGCTGCCCCCCTGTTGACTGGGACCTGCACTGCTGGGATGGTTGCAGCTCGACCCAGGCGTGGTGTCACTGAGAGTGATGCAGGAAGTCACCCCGAAGCCCAGTCAGCACGGCACTGGGTGTTGGAGTGGGTTTGATGGAGAGTTGGAGGTGGTCCGAGGAGGGAGATGGGTACAAAGCTGGAGAAGAGTGAAGTGACAAGTGGTTCTGCATCGTCTTTTTTTCCTCCTATTTGTCTGACAGATGGATTTGCAGTCTCACTGTCAGACGGTCACTAACACCGAGGTACATACTCGTGATGAAGCTCCTACTAGTGCGGCACCACAGCGGCAGCGCACGCGCACATGCACACACACACACACACACACACACACCCCAACACCTCAGAACCTTGAGAAGCTTAGAAGGTCCACATATGCTTGAGGAGGGGGCACTGGGGTCACCTTCAGCTGTCTCCCCACCCGCCCCGGCACCAGCTCCCAGGAGGCCCGCTCTTTGAAAGAGTTCAAAGGCTAAGCCTCGAGTCCTCACCAAGACCTTCTGAGCTCCATTTTGCTAGAGACTTGTGTGGTGGTGTGGCTTTCTTCCCATTTCCCTTTAGAACTGATGGTTTGCAAACATCGTGGAGACAGGGAGGAGAGGTGTGTAGCTCTGTGCACGGCTGAGCGTGGAGGCCTGTGTTGTGTGTCGGGAAGTGGGGACTTGGGGAACGCGTGTCCATGCTGTTGCCTAGCTCTGAGAAACAAAGCAGCAAGCCTGGCATCTCTGGACCTGATTTGTCAAAAAGAAAAAAAAAGGAAAAAAAAAAAAAAGGAAACACCCCGGCCAAGAGCCTTTATCTGTTTAATGTAGCAGAACTCAACTGCAGGAAACTCGTTTCTGTGTTAGCATATCACGAAAATGTGCCGTGCAGCTGCCTGAGAGCAGCCGGGGGCCGGCCTGGGTTATGATCTGGAAGAATTCGAATCACCCTTTACTTTTTTTTTTTTTTTTCGCCCGTTCTCATTTTGATTTTGGCAGAAGAAGAGAATCCTCCCAAGAGATTTAATTATTTCCCTTCAAAATTCTCTTGGAATCATAATGACTATTAAAAATTGAAGGCACCCATAGCTCATGCTATTCAGCTTAACTGGTAATTAAAGTGCAATTAAATTTTTCACGGTGTAGATTGTGTCTGTTTTTTTCAGGGAAATTACAAACTCCGGGCCCTTGAGAGTTATGGGATTAATCTATAGACATTTAATAATTCAGCTTTGATCAGATGCAGTCACTGATGGGTCTCTGGAAGGGAAGGGGGGGTTGTCGAGGATTGTTTTGTTATTAATGATGCATTTTAATTTTATTTGGTTTCTTAGAGACCCGGAAATCACTACCAGTCCGTGAACAAAAGGCCGTTTCCGAGTCGGCCCTTGTTGCTCTCACGACTGTGTGCCAGTCCTTACGTGTCTGCTGCCAGCGTCGCTTTCCTTGGGTAGCCTTTGTGCAGTTTAGGGTCCAATCCTGACTTGTCACCAAGAAGGGTATCCGCATTTGTCCGGAAGGCGGGCACATGGGCTGCCCCTTTCTGGCTTTGGCCCAATGCTTTTTGCTCTCGCTCTCTTCACAGCTCTCCTACCTGCTTGTCTCGGTGCTGCTGAAAATGTCTTCACATGGCGGAGCTGTGCTAGGAAGTGATTTCTTGACTTCTGATCTGAGGTAGTGGCCCCATGGGGACCTGATCAGCTATTACGTCTCTGTGCTGAGAACAGCCCCAGTCAGTTTGGTCAGAGGTGGGGGTGAGAGCAGCCTGCCGCAGTGCACCTGAGCAGGACACCCCACACCCCCGCAACCCCACACCCCAGCAGGTCCCCCACCAGTGCCAGGAAGCACTCCGTGATGCGGGCGGTGGCAGCTTCACGGGTCCGGATGGGTAGCAGAGGCCCACCTGCTTGCCCGCCTCCATCGGATTCTTTCCTCTTTACACGTTTCCCATGTTTAAAAATTCATCTTGGGAAATACTGCCTGTCCAGGTGGGCCCGGTGGACAATCAGGAGCACAGTGAGGCGCTAGAGCGCTGTGAGTGAGCACGTGTGTGCTGGGGTCCGATAGGTTTTTGCTGGAACGCCATTGCTTTGAGTTCTCTTGTTGGAGACACGGGATTTTTAACTTCCCTGAGCATCTGTTTTTCCATCTCTGAAGTGGGTTTCTTGCACCCTGCCTGTAAGGCTGTGATAAGGATTAACTGGGATAAATCTTACCCAAACGCATGGCACCGAGCAAGCGAATACTGCTGGCTGCTGTTTTGATGATTGGTCCATGGGTTAGGACGTCCGCATTCTGTGTTTGGTAGATTTTAATTCTGCATCCCCGCTTCGAGTCATTTTATAATACTTCCTGACGCCTGTCCAGGCTAGAGTGATTTCTCTTCTCTTTCCCTTCCTGAGTTTTCCTGTGAGGGGCAAAGACGTCGAACAACCTGAAAGATTATTTCTGCCTTGTCCCCATCTTCCCGGCAGCTAACCTGTCGCGGGGCCCGGAGGAGGCACTTGGTATGTAAGAGACAGCGACGGGGATAGAAGGAAGGTGCAAAACCAGCTCACTAATGGGATGGGAGAGAAGGGACCCACTGTGGTGTCTTTATCCTGTCTGAAGTCACGTGCCATACACACAAAAGCAGTAGTGAAAGGGGACGCCTTGGGGGCTCAGTCACTTGAGCGTACGACTCTTGATTCCGGCTCAGGTCACCATCTCAGGGTCCTGGGATGGAGTCCCGTGTCAGGCTCCATACTCGTTGTGGAATTTGCTTGAGATTCTCTCTCTCCATTTCCCCCTGCTCCTCCCCCCCAAAAATAAATAAATAAAATCTTTGGGCAGGAAGGGGGGGAAGCGGTATTGAGGGACTGGGGAGTATAAATTATGTTAAAGTCCCAGCTGCAGATTCTACAAGTAATGTGCCCGCGCCTGGATTCTGAAGGCATATTTGTCAGGTACGACAGCAGCTACTGAATCTCATATTAGCTCCCGGGATAATGGCACCATGCTTCATCAGTCTGAACGGGGAGCAGTGCGCAAATTTCTTTTGGTTGTCTGGAGCCACGCGGGGAGCTGAGCTCTGAGTATTGATTTTCAGATGGTGACTAATAGATGGGAAAAAGCAAAATATTTTTTGGTGCCAGCTTACCCTTTGCCCATGCCACAAACTTTGGCTATAAATGAAAATCAATCTTTATTTGCCAAAGTAAGTAAATTGTAAGGACAGGAGGTAGGCAAGAAGACCGTCCGCAAGTGTTCGGCCAGCTCAGAAAAGAGATAAAACTGATTTGGGACGTGGAATCCTATTCTAGTATATTTTTTTAAGATTTTATTTGAGGGGCACCTGGGTGGCTCAGTGGATTAAAGCCTCTGCCTTCGGCTCAGGTCATAATCCCAGGATCCTGGGATCGGGCCCCACATCGGGGCTCTCTGCTCAACAGGGAGCCTGCTTCCTCCTCTCTCTCTGCCTGTCTCTCTGCCTACTTGTGCTCTCTGCCTGTCAAATAAATAAATAAAATCTTAAAAAAAAAAAAATTTATTTGAGAGAAGCGAGAGAGGATGCATAAGAGCGGGGAAGGGCAGAGGGAGAAGCAGACTGCCCGCTGAGCGGGGAGCCTGGCGTGGAGCTCAGTCCCAGGACCCTGAGATCATGACCTGAGCTGAAGGCAGACGCTTAACAAACTGAGCCACCCAGACACCCCTCTAATCTTTTTATTATTAAAATAACATGGGAATATTCTAATAACTTTAATGACAGTTGGATAACTTTAGTCTAATCTTAGTTCTTGGCGTGTGCAATGAATGACACAGGTCACCTGACCTCCAGCTGGCTTCTATCTTGTGTTCCGGAGACTTGATTATGAAGTAGTCCTGTCTTCCCTTCTCAGCTCTGTGTCGGGCACTAGCATGCTGGCCGAATCTATGGATATGAGAAGCTTCTCTTTCATTCCCCCTGTTTTGATAGGAAACAGATTTTTTTTTTCTCATACCCAGAATCTTAGAGAAACAGTTCATCTCTGCAGCTACCTGGGCTTTGAACTCATGGATCTATCAATCAGATGAGAAGCCTAAGCTTTCCTGAATTTTTGACAGGAAGTGGGTCCTACCTCTTGTGCTTCAGCTCAGCGTTTTAAGACAGTTTGCTCTAGCATGATATGTATGTGTATAGATGTAACATAATTGCTATTGTATATATGTACATATGTATGTATGTATGTGAATGTGTGTTTCAATAGGGAGAAATTTACTGGTTCATGTAACTAGAAAGCCCAGGGTGTTGGGCTTCAGGCATAGCTGAATCCATGGTTCAAAGGATACAGCTGGGCATTTTCTCTCTCCATCCCTCTGTTTACCTCTCTGTTAGCTTCATAATCAGGCACATGACATTTTTAAAAACCTGTTTTAGCTGATGGGTTTGTGTGACTGTGTCATTTTTTTATTCATCCCTCTTAACTGTAGAAATCTAGAAATTTGGTTTTTTTTCCCTTAGGAATTCTCACCTAATTCTAGTACTCCCAGAAGGTACTTCTGTAAGTGTCCCTTTGTTCTGTAAGAAGCATCTGGCCTCCACGGGTCCAGACTTAATGGGAGGGTTGTCATATCCTTTCTGTTGTCACACTCCGAGGAAGACTGGTGCCACCAGGGATCTTTGGGAGGATGTAACTTCATGAAACTATTCATGGGCAACTGTTCTTGATCTACAGGATTGGCAAGTCTGGATGGTTCAACCTAGGCTATCAGATTTGGAGTGGGGAACGCGTCTGGAAAACCTTGCATAAATTGGTATTGTTTTGTTGATGGTTCATTGCTGACACCTCCCCTGTGCCTCGGTGTGATGTATAAACAGCTGGAGGCAAATGACAGAGCGCGCGAACATGGGGCAAGTCATTCATATTGAGCCCCGCGCCCAAGATGACCATGTTTCATGTCCCAGCCCGCGCTTCTGGCATGCCTTTCCGGAGTTCTGCCATTAAATTAGGTTCTGTGATCAGATAATGAAGAAGGATAGAAGACGTTCTTAGAAGCTATAAAGCTTCTCTGCCAGTCCTGCGAGTCTGCAATGTTCATGCTTTTTAACTCATTCTGCCACTGTTGGCGGGGTCGCCAGAAGGCCAGTCTACCTGTGTGCCAAGGCAGTGAACAGATGAGAGAATTCCAGAACTAGAGAGGGTCCTACAGATGAGCTAGCTACAGCCTCTCACTTTATAGAGAAAACTGTCAAGTCTCGGTGGGTTAAGAAAAATGCTCAGAGTCAGAAGGAGCCTAGGGTTCAAGGCCCTGTCTCCTGGTCCTGTCCTCTCTCTCCTAGTCCGTCATTTCACAGAACTATGCTGGCCTTCCCGAGTGGGGGGTGAGGCTCCTTCCCCACCCTCTTCATAGCTTGGCTTTTGTGGTTTTAAAGAAACTACAGAACTTGAGCTCACAGACAGGCCCATGAGGGAACGTTGGAAATAGGAATCATCTCAGAAGTCCGGGGCCCAGAGCCAGGTCCTGGACTATATCCGGTAGCCACTGCTCTGGGCAGCTGAAGCACGCCTGAATTCCATCTTGAGTGTAGTAGTCCTTCTTTGGGGAGGCAGAAGTCAAAAGCAAAACAAAACAACCTGGAAAACAGCTGGCCATTTTCGTATGAGATCAAGTAAATAAAATTATTTTTTTAAAACATTTTAAAAAAGATTTTATTACATGGGCACCTGGGTGGCTCGTACGTTAAGTGCCTGCCTTCAGCTCAAGTCATGATCCCAGAGTCCTAAGCTCGAGCCCTGCATAGGGCTGCCTGCTCAGTGGGAAGCCTGCTTCTCCCTCTCCCACTCCCCCTACTTGTGTTCCCTCTTTCACTGTGTCTCTCTCTGTCAAATAAATAAATAAAAATAAAAAAATAATAAATCAGTAAGTCAATAAATAAAAGATTTTGTGGGGGGGGAGAGGGAGAAAGAGAGCAGGGAGAGGCAGAGGGTGAGGGAGAAGCAGGCTCCCCTGCTAAGCAGGGAACCCAACACAGGGCTCGATCCCAAGACCCTTGGATGACGACCTGAGCTGAAATCAAGAGTCAGACATTTAACCGACTGAGCTACCCAGGCACCCCAAAGCAAAATTAGTTTTGATCTTAATACCAGGTAGCTAATTTCATAATTTACAGTAAAAGAAGACTTTCCTCATGACTTGGGGGGAAGAGAGGTTACTACTTGGCCCGACTCCAGGACTCGAACTAGCTGTGAGTGGCTGTGGCCCAACTTCTAGAACCTATCTCAGGAGCACTGCCAAGTCAGATCTCTCCCATTCTGAGTTTTCAGTAACCTTTGCTTATACGCAGGCTTACTGTGAACATATGTACAATTACTTTCAATAAGTCAAATGATTACGAGATCTAACACCGTGGGGTATGTTTGCTGCGACACTGATGCATTCCTGAAATCAGGTCTCTGGGAATTGTGCTGATGTCGTTGAACATGTCCCCCTTTCTTCAACCAATAGGATCACTTACCTGGTGCGCAGAGCCTTAATCATTATTTTAAGTTTGTTTTTTGACATTTTGTTCTTGGCTTTTGTTGTTCGTTCGTTGTCTTCATATGTCGCGGACTCTGTGTAGGTCCTTTTCTACAGACTTCCCCCCCCCCCCTTTAATTAAATGCAGGATTCCCCCTTCTATTATGGTAGAAAGATTGTTTGTTTCAACCCATTTCCCTAACTTAAGGCATTTTTAAAAATCCCGATCCCATCACTGTGTATGACAGAGGAAAACCAACTTACTGGTTCACTATACACGCTTGTACCTCATGAATTCTTCTCCGTGACTTGGGACGTGGCAGTCGCTATCCCCATTTTATAGATGAGGACACGGTAAGTCTGGTGGATTAGGTAACAGGGCCAAGCTTAGAGAGCGGTTATTCCTTCCTCTGAGCTTTGTAGCAGCTGCGGGCTTGATAAACGGGTCTCAGATTTCTTCATCTAGATCGTAGCTAAAAATGTTGACTAAATCCGGCCCCAGGACGGTCTGCTTCCAGTGCCCTCCGGGCCAGAGGGGAACAGTAATCAGCATCCTCTGGGAACAGTTTTCAACTACTTCGTAATCCACCTTGTCAAATCTGATACTCTGTTTATTGACATTATTATTGGTTTTGAAAACGCTTTTACATATAAAAGCATCACAGACATTTTTTAAAGTTTAGCTATTTTAAACATTTGTAATTGCTTCTGGTATAATGTGTAGCACACCCAGACAAAAATAAACTTCTTGAAGATCGAATTCTCTAAGTGGGGCCTTTTATTTGGTTCTTCCATCAGAAACTTGATTTTAAAAGCCCGCTCAGACTCTGCGAGTTCTGACTCTGCGAGTTCTGACTCCCCTGCATAAACTTGGGACTTTATGTGACGCACAGAGAATTTGGTGAGAATTGCTACGCCTTATGCTCTGTGATGAGAACTGCATGAAACTCACTCCAGCACAGCTGTGTACCACTGACCACAAACACGCTGTCGCTGCACTAGATTCTGTTTCTTCCCTGTAGAGAAGGCCATGCCAGTCTTGAGCTACAGTGTCTAAGAGAGGAGTCTCTACCATCGGCTAGCCCGCATCCTTCTCTCGGGGCCCCGGGGACCTGCCTCTGGGTGGCTTTCATTCTCCTACAGGTGGTGCTGGCTTGCCCACTACATGTTTTAGGGCCCTTAGTACTAACTACAAAAAACTCAGTCTTGTCTCACGCTGTTGTACAAAAAAACAGTTGGCCCTTGCACACTATGAGTTTGAATTACGCGGGTCCATTCATATGTGGATTTTTTTTTTTTGAGTACAGTATGGTTCTATAAATGTATTTTGTCTTCCTTGTGATTTTCTTAGGAACAGTTTCTTGTCTCTAGCTTAGTTAGTTTATTGTAAGAATACAGTGACTAATACACATGACAGAGTACGTGTGATCCGACTGTGACGTTATCGGGAGGGCTTCAGGGCGGTGACACGCTAGTAGGAGTTAGGATCTGGAGAGTCCAAAATCATGTACACATGGCTTTTCAGCTGTGTGGATGGGGTCGGTGCCCCTTACCCTTGTGTCATTCAAGGACCATCCATGTGGTCTGTAAGAACAAAGTTTCCGTTACTGGTTGTTTCCCATAGATTTCATGTTTCTTAGCCAGGGTGCCCTATAGAAGCCCCCTGCGTCTTTCCGTAGTTAGAGCCGCGTGATGGGGCTGTGCTCTCGGTCTCCCTGAGTCTCTCTGACCACATTTTTACTACCATAAGAGTATTAACTCTCAAGTATTTGAATATTTATTGAGTATCCCCCATGAGCCGAGCCCTGGACCAAGTGTTGTTTTTTCGGGAAAGCATCTGTGGACCCTGCCACTGTGTAGCTTACGCCTCGCACGAGGGGCACACCTTAACAGCCTGCTGATGACAGCATCACGCATAGGGATGAACGGTGTTAAGAGCTTGAAGGGAAGCAATACGAGAGCTTGAGGTGGAGGGAATTGCCCTGGTCTGGGGTGGAGATGGATGGGTTTGGGAGGGTCCATTGTTCTGGGAGAGTGATGGGGCTTAGCCGAGGGGCCAGGGCACCCTCAGAGGAAAGCTTGTTCACGGCCCCGAGGCAGGAGGTATACAGCACACTCAAGAAGTTGCACACAGGCAGTGTCGTTGGGGGGTAAGGGGGGACACAGGGAGATGGGGCAGGAGGAGTGGCTCTGGATGGGGTGGGTCAGGTGGCCATGTGTTCAGGTCAGCTGCCGCCCGGCGGGTTTCTCCTGGTTTCTGTTATTGAGTTCAGATGCCACCATGGGGTGTCTAGGGGGTGATAGGATCTGATCCCGGGGTTGGCTTGAGTTCATGCACTGCAGCACGAGATGGGCAGCTGGACAGCGGCACCTGCTGCAGGAATGTTCTCTGGTGCATTGGTGCATTCGCAGACGTCACCAAGAGCCTCACCTAGGGCAGGATGTATGCCTTCTTTGTCCGGGCCTTGCCAGGGCTTGGAGAACAATGTGGCCTGCCTTTAACTCCCATGATTAACATTATTTACGCTTTACCACAAAGCATCAAAGCGCTCATTTGCATAAACTCACTCATCATCTCCTCGGCCTCGGGCCAGCGGAATCTGCTTCTTGTCATAAATATCCCACACTCCGTGCATGCAAACTCATAAAGTTTTCATTTAATTAGAAAGGAGAGGAGAGATGGGGCACCTGGGTGCAACAGTGGGTTAAGCCTCTGCCTTTGGCTCAGGTCATGATCTCAGGGTCCTGGGATCAAGCCCTGCATCGGGCTCTCTGCTCAGTGGGGAGCCTGCTTCTCCCTCTCTCTCTGCATCTCTGCCTACTTGTGAGCTCTGTCTCTGTCAAATAAATAAATAAAATCTTTAAAAAACAAAACAAAACAAAACAAGATAAAAAGGAGAGGAGAGGGACTTCTAGAGAGGAAGGCAGGCTTTCCCACCTGTGGTAACACTCACCGGTGATTCTGACGAATGCGCTGTTTGCAGGGGCTTCACGGAAGCCAGCTCTAAGGGTCACGCCACTTGAGGTGGGTCTGGAGGCAGGAGTTAGAATTCACAGGACTGCGACTTCAGGTGTGGTGCACACAGTGGACCTTCCTGCTGAGCCGGCGAGGCCCCTCCCCAGCCTGGCCGCCGGTCCTTCCTGGTGCTCTTGACCGCCTTGCTCCGCCCCTCGTGCCCCTGGGTCCAAGGAGTGCGGACCTGGGGGGCTCAGGCCCTCCCACGGTGCTCTGTGCACTCCGTCTGGTTGGGAAGCTGTCACCCACATTTCCGAGTCCCCTGGGAACTCTAGTTGTTTCTCTGGGGAGTAGCGGGTTCTTGGAGTATGGGAAGAGCTGGGGGCTCTTCTGCGAGGAGTAGGGAGGGCGTGAGGATGCGTGAAGGGGGAAGAATGCGTATCGGGGATGGACATAGGAGTTGTGAGTAAGAAACAATAGCCAAGACATGGGAACAGCCCGCGTGTCTCATTGGATGGGTGGAGAAAGATGATGTGGTACAGAAACACAATGGAATATGTCTCCGCCATAAAAATGACGGAAACCTGACCATTTGTGACATGGATGGATTTTGGCCCAAGGCTAAGTGAACTGAGTCAGACAGAGAAAGGCAAATACTCTATGATCTCTTATATATGTGGAATCTTTAAAAAAGAAAACCCATTAAGAGGTCAGATTTGTGGCTGCCAGAGGTGGGGAGGGGATGGGAGGAAGGGGTCACAAGGCACGAACTCGTAGGCGCAGGAGCGGGAGGCACTGGGGAGGTCACGTACACAGTGACTGCTGTGTGGTGTGGAGCGATGTTGTGAGGAGGGTAGTCTGTCCGTCTGTGTGTCCGTGTGTCTCCGTGAGATGATGCATGCTGTAAATTTACCGTGGTCACCCTTCTGCGGCGTATGTAAATTAGGTCATCATGCAGCACACGGGAAACTGACACAGTGCTGGATGTCAGTTACACTCCACAAAGAAGCAAGAAGGAAGGTAACAAGGATGCAGTCAGGCTGTAGGCAGTGAGGCTGGAAGCAGAGGGAGCAGGATATGATGGGGACGCCCAGGCCAGACTGAGGACACTGGAGAGAGGACTCTGGAGAGAGGGTGCCTGTTCCTGGGAGAATGAAAGAGACACGTCCTCAGAGCGGGGAGGAATTGGGGAATTAAAATAGGAGGTTCACTTTGAAGAGGTCCAGACAGCGCGAGTGAGGGAAAACAGGGCACATGGGAATCATAGCGATGGCTGAGCAAGGATGGCCTCTCTGCTCTCCCCAGCCTCACTTGGGATGGGCCCAGCCCGGAGAGGACATTTCCAGGGGTCAGAGAGAACTTAGCCCAAGACCCCTGAGACTTCCTTCTTGTCCTTGTGCTGGAGTGGGCGGACTGAGCCGCTGGGTGACTGTTAAACCTAGAGAAGACCCAGGAGTGTGCACGTGAGTGTGGTGCGTGTGAGTGTGCATGTGTTGGTGCATGTGTGTGTGTTGAGGTGTGGAAGGGTGTGTGTGTGTGTGTGTGTGTGTGTGTGTGTGTTGAGGGTGCTCATTCTGAAGGCTCCTAGGACAGGGACCTCCCAGCTGACACTGGAACTGCCTCCAAGCACAGCACAGGCTCTACCCAGTGAGGCAATAGGCCAGGCTGGGGGGCAGGGGGCAAATATGGGGAACCTGAGGGCCACAGCTGGATGTGAGAACCCTCCATGGTTTCCTAGGATTTGAAATAGCCAGTAACAGCCAAGGGTTGTATATATTTTTTTAAAGTAGGGATGTTTCTGCATTCTAGACTGCAATGCGTTCGGGAGATACTGCACATTGAACCTATTCTTTATTTGGTTTCTGTGCCCCATGCTGCTAATCCCAGACACTGAGCGTCCTTGAACCCATGCCATGAAAAGCCTTACTGCTTTTGAAAATGCAATTCCCTAGAACACACAGAAGACAGACCACTGATAATGAGCCTTGACAATCTCTTGGTCCAGCTCTCTTGGGGAACCCAGAAGCCATCAAGGGGCCACGTCTTGGCGATCTTGAAGACCTACCTGGTAGAGGGTGTTTGCTGCAGACCTGTAATCTTCTCAGAGTTGGCTACTTCCTACACTGACACTAGAGCTCTTTGAGGTAAAGCCCTGTTCTAAAGGAAACAGGCAACAAATCTCTTGTTCTCTGTCCTGCAGCTTGGTCCTTGGATAGAAAGTTCCTGTAGTGACCGTTTTGAAAACCTCTCACCCCTCCTATCAGGGAAGTGACTTCCTCTGTTCCCAAGTGCACTGTCTGGTACAGATCTGTCTCCTCCTGTCCATCCACATTAGTCATTCTTTCTCTGGGACTTTGCACCTCATGTATTTGACAGACCAGAATTGCAATGCCTTCTGTGGAGAGAGTGAGAAAGAAACCCCGAGACTCCTCACTTCCCCAGAGACCTGCTGCATGTTTGAAACGGATAGAATGGCGCGTTGATCTGATTTAGCCCGAGAGCCATGGGGCTGAGACTGGCTGAGAGGTGGAGTGAGACACATCGCGCCCCCTTCCGAATTCAGATCCAACTATGCAAGGAGTTGCGTGCATCTCAGATCTCATTCATCTGGCCTCACTGGTTTTGAATTCATGGTAATTTAGAGAGGGCTTTGGTAATCTTCACATTTCCGCTGTGGAAGGAATAAAAAACCAAACATGTTTCCTAAGCAGATGATGAATACCTTAGGAAATTATAGGGAAACACTAACTCGTCTGTGCTGCCTCTACAGCATGCAATCCCAAATAAACATTATTTATCACAGACAGTCCCTCACTGCTCATTAAAGTAGGTCCCAGCAGAGTCTCTGTTTGGCAACGTTCCATAAGCCAATACTTGGTGTTACTGCACAGGTTTAAAAACAAATTTTTTTTAAATCAAACTCTATTTTACTGAAAGATCTGAACTTCAGATTTCCATCAAGTAAGATGTTTCATGTCCCAGTTAGTCCTAATTAGCCAGGTTGTAGTATATTTTCTTTTTGCTAAAACAGGCACCAGAACTGGTGTGTATTGGACATAATAGCAGAGAATCCCAGCATCTTGGTCCTGAAAACAAAATCAGACTTCCTTACCCAGGTGGTGAGCTTCCCTTCCCTTCAGGGCCGTTCCCACCCATACTCCTGACTTTTACATGTGTGGATAGCACTGATGTCAGAGTGAGCTGTACAGGGAGGTTTTGCCAGAAAGAAATGTGGCCTGTGGCTGCTGCTTTGAGATCTTGTGGCTGTCTGCAACTTTGCTCTGAAGAAAATGAACTGGACGCCATAATAAATGGTGGGGGGTGCCCTGCCAAGAGAGGGTGTTCACGAAAGGAGTCTCTGAAGAGATGTGTTGAAGCTGGAATTGGGAAGGCTGAGATAGGCATTTGGACAGAGGAGGAACACAGAGTTTCCTGTACTTGGCTCTTCCTCTTCCGGGAGAAGTCTCGCTTGACCAGATGACTGAGGAGATGCCACAGTAGGTGACATGTTCCAGTGGCAGGAGGCGAGAATATAAAGGTCATCAGGGCATGTCCTGGTGACACAGCGTGGGTAGATCCCCCTTTAAGCCCCAAGAGTCAGAATGTAAGGAAAGGAAACAGAGCCCAAGCAAGGTTCCAAGCAAGGGAAACATCTGTGTGGTCAGAAACAGAAGTGAAATGGGGAGCCAGGGTAAGGGGGAAGCCGCTGGCGGCCCAGCCCTGGGATGCAGCAGGCAGAGGGGTCCTGGGCGCCTGCAGTGTGCTGGGGACTAGAGAGTACTCTGTGATTCGGGAAATGGAGTCCGACTCACTGCCTAAGACCAGGGTTGTTTTGTAAGTAGAGGAGGGCACCCTCGCTTCTATCTGGAGAACAGTAAAAGTAACTACGTGACCTGCTGGCTATGAGAAGTCTGCATCTCTCTGTGTCCCAGACGGAGGGCCATGACCGGAACCTGAGCCAAACCACCTCAGCGACTGGCCCAGCAGTGACTGGACCCTGCCACTGAGGGTAGGAGCCTTGGGCCAGCACTTAAGATTCTGTTCAAGAGGGGGCCCAGGTGCTTGTGGGGACAGCACGCAGACGGAGACAGATGAGAGAGAATGTCCCGCAGGACATGAACTTGCACACCGAAATTCCAAAACACGGAAGAAAATACAGCCTCAAGGAAGAAAGCCAGCGAAGTCTGCAGTCAGGAGATAGATTCCATATGGAAGTACAGTTATAGACTAAAAGTTTTAAATATATTTTTAATCCTTAAAGAGCAAAATAATATCCCCTAGGGTGGGGAACAGACAGAAATGAAATCGGATTGGAGAATAGGAACAGAACCAATTAGAATCCTAGAAGTGAAAACTAGTCACAGAAATAAAAATAAACAATATAGCTCTATTGCCTTTAAAAATAGGACTTGGGAATTTGCTCAGAACATAGCTCAAAAAGAAAAAAAAATTGTATATGAAAAAGCAGCTAATAGGCATGAAGGGTATTTTGAGCCTCTCCAGTAAACTTCTATTAAGAGGTTCTGAACAAAAGAATAGAACCAATGGCCAGCAAATTTTTTTCATTTGCCAGAATCTTGAAAAGGGTAAGAGTCCTCAAAATACAAAGCGAACTCCCAAGTACTGAGTAGGATCAGTAGACTTCAAATCCAAATGTGGACACGTTGTAGTGAAACTTCGAAACCTGAAGGACCTCAGTGAAATCAGGCTTTCACACCCTTTGTCCTTCATGTTTTAAAGCGGCCATTGATGACGCCAGAGCACGTGAAATAATATTTTTAATGTGGTAAAGAAAATAATTATCACAAAATAATTCTGCCCGTCGTCTATTTTTCAAGAGTAAGAATGAAAGGAAGATATTTTAATGGGGCCCCTGGGTGGCTCAGTAGGTTCATCGTTGAACTCTTGATTTCAGCTCAGGTCCTGACCTTAGAGTCCTGAGATTGAGCCCTGCATCAGGCTCAGGGGGACGGCTGCTTCTCTAGTTCTCCCTCTGCCCCTCCCCCTGCTCATGCATTTTCTTGCTCGCTCACTCTCTCTCTCTCTCAAATAAATCTTTAAAAAAAAAATAAAAAGTCAAACTGCATGCTGCCCAGGGAGAAAAGGACACCAAATGATTAAAAACAGTAAGATGGTGACAGATGGACTAAGACAACATTACCCAGAAGAACGCTGGTCATCATTATTATCATTAACAAAAGCATTGGAAAGGATAAAATTCTGTGTGATTACAAAGAAGAGAGGTAGGCAGAAGCAGGTCATGTGGGGCTTGAGGAGGGGCCGTCACTTCAGGAAACAGTGGTTTGGAGGGCAGATCAAGGCTCCGCCCAGCGCAGGGCAGGACAGAACAGGGCAGGGGAGGGAGAGGTGCATCTCCGCCGTGCCTGGAGGACACATCAGGAGGAAAGAGGGGTGGCGAACCAGTGGGTAACGCTGAGGGGTGACATGGGGGGACCTCTGGGGGGTGTGCACTGCAGCGCGACAGTGTGGGGATGGGAGAGGTCCAGGAGGCACGCCCAGGTGCTACCAGTAGGGAGCCCGTTACCCCAGCCCTTTGCACGCCCACCCGGGTCTGGTCTGGAACACGTGGTCTGGGAAATGCTAATCTGCTGGGTGTCTGGCACCCCCGAGAGAGGCTTTCGATGGAAGACAGTTTCTGACTAGAAAGGCAGCCAAGGACGGAGGCTACTTGGGACTGAATCCCATGTCTTTACTGGAGGCTCTCATTTTTAACGCTGTATTGTAGAACTTCAGGGAGCACATTTTATAGTCGTTGTGATACGGATGGCAGCAGACCCGAGAAGAATGAGCGGAGTCTGTGTGGAATCCTGAGAGCATTTCCCGGTCTTTGAGCTTTGACTCCTCCCTCCCCACCCCTCCCCACCCCGCCCCGTGACCTCCCCACTTCCACTCCAGCCCTGACCTCGCAGATGGCTCCTGCACTCTCGGCTGGCTGTTAGCCCCCCATTTGTAAAGAAGCTGTGTTCACTCTAGGCAACTTCCAGGTAGTACCCAAGTCTTGGCCAGCAGACAGTTTTGATAGATTCACTGTGCTCCCGCCATGTACCCCTAATAGGAAAAAAAAAAAGTTAGAACGTCAAAATTCCTCGCTTACTGAGACATGAAGAGGGATAGACTTGTTCTCAAAGGGATCAGGATCTTGCCTGTTGGTTGTCATCATTAACAAATCATTTTTTTGGAATCTACTGTGGCATGAAGAATTAGGCATGTTAATTAACCAAATCTGATTACAAAGAAAGTCCCTGTCTGCTGGCAGCTTCTAGCCCCACAAAAACATGACAGAGACAGGCCAGTGGGCTGGGTCTTCTCATTTGGAAATTGGGAATAGTGATGTTTGCATCACACTGCTCTGGGGACTCACGGGGGGGGGGGGGGGGTGACACTTCCCTGAGGGCAGGTGCTCTAGAAATACGGAAGGAAGGAAGGAAGGCAGGGAGGGAAGAACCATGGCAGAACAGAGTCCCGCAGAGCAGCCTTTGAAGAAGAAATCTACACGTGCTGCTAACACACACACGTACATGTTTAAGATTAGCCTGTTGGAAAAGCATCGAGTGGTTGGTTCTGTGTCACTGGGCATGACCGCGAGGACTAATCAGAACCAGAGGAGAGTGGGCAGTTGCAGGGGTGGGAGGTGGACCAGGAGAGGGCAGTGGACAGCAGGTCTTTGGAGAGAACCAAGGGTTAGGGTTAGTCTGGCTGTCTCGCAGAAGCCCCTCATTGTCGCTTCCTCACTGGCTTCCAAACACATGTGACCTCTGGGTATCAGAAGCAAGCCGGCAAGAAGCCAAAAAAGGCTGGAATTTCTGTTTAATAAATTGAATTTCTGCAGAACAAATGTGCACGGATGCTCACACGAGCGGGAGCACGTCCTCTCTGCTTCTCCCTCCAGCCCTTCCTCCCGCCCTCCGGCCCTCGCTCCCCATTTCTTACCTAAGACACAGATAAACTCATTAACTAGAGAAGTTGCTAATCCGGCTGGCAGAGCCCTGCTCCACAGCCTTACTGGAGAAAAACACAGACAGTGAGCACATAAGCCCTGGTGACCTGCAGAGACGCGGTGTCACCATGGCCCACGTTGGGGACTCCTGCCGCTTCCATATGCCGCCGTGCAGCATCACAGGGTGAGCGAGATAAACGGATCGGTGACATTACTATGTGTTGCAAGGAGTACTTCGGTGCCCGAGAGGGATTTGGAAAGGCTCTCGCTGCGCTTGGCAGACCTCTCTGCCTCGGTGACATAGCAAGCTCCCTTTCCGCAGCTGATTTTACTCTCCATACAGTGCCCAAAGCAGTTTAGGAAAGACGTCCCTGGGGGATGGGGAAGAACGTGACTGGTTTGAGGATGTGGCTGAGCCTTTCCATGCTGGGGAGGAATGGAGGAATTGAGGAACTGGCTGTCTGGTCGTGGCAGTGAATTCTGAGGGCACAGCTTACTGAAGGCACATGGCCTGGCTCATGAACCCCATGGCCGCCTGCTCCTTTCTTCTCTCTGCCCTGCTTTATTTCTTCTGACAAAGACCAAGCCCACCATCCATGATTCCTTCTCAGAAGGGGCCCACCTGTAGCACCTGTCCTCATTTCTTGTGGGTTTGGGAGGTAGATAGAATATTTTTTCAACTGGAAAATGCAGTTTGCTCGGGATTAGAGAGCGCATTAAGCAAAAAATGTGTTATTTCATGGTGGAAACTAATGGGTCTGGTTGGATGGAGAAGAGAACCATCCAGAGCCTCAGATTCCAAGCAGCCCTCCCACTGAAGGTTCAGAGTCTGGTGGATGCACAAAGCTGTTTAGCTGTTTGAGCACAGACATTCAGGCGATGGTGCCAGAAAATCCTAGAGTACGCTCGTCTCCCGTTGGGGCTTGTCGGTGACAATTCCTCCTTCAGAAACTTGGCTGCTACACTTTCATGGCGTCCTTGTGGCTCTCCCTTCTTGGCAAGGATTCACCTGTAATGGGTGCTGGCCTTGTGCAGCACAAGGGGTGAAAGGTACCAGCTCCCTTCAGTCCCAGGCCCTGTCCCGAAAGAGCTTTGCTGACCCTAACGTAAGCAACTCTCCCATGCGGGGACCTGCCAGTGGAGAGGGTAGGTGAGGGCGGGTTCAGTCTGCTGACCCAGCAGGTAGATGTTTCCCCACTTCCTTCCTCACTGCAAATCAGTATTATTTGTATAACCCTCATTGTATCCTCCGGACACTCTGGGCATTTTATCAGTTCCTTGAATACTTAATGTTGCTTGATGCTCAAGGACCTTTGCACCTACTGTCCCTTCTGCTCTAGAATGTTCTTCATCGGTCAAATTTGACTCCTGTGTCAGCCCCCAGCTAAAATGTCTCCTCTTCTGGGACGTTTTTCCCGGCCGTCCAGTGTAGAGTAGGTCCCCTGGCTCTAGACTCCTGCAGAGGCCTAGCCGGTACTCACCAGACTTGTTAATGCTTCTCGGTGTCTTCTCCATGCCCAAAGAGATGTTAGCTGCACCAGGACAGGAACCATTGCCTGCCTTATTTCCCACTTCATGGCACCTGTCACATAATGGGTGCTCGGTGCAAGTGAGTGAATGAATGAATGAGTGAATGAATGAACGAACGAACAAATGAAGGAAAGAACAGATAAATGGATTCTCCTGGTGTGTCTCCCTCAAGGTGTGTGCCACATCAAAGACGGGATTTTTCCCTGATCAAGAATATCGTTGCGTCTGGGTCGTTCCATTGGCTAAGCATCTGACTCTTTATTTCAGCTCAGCTCATGATCTCAGGGTTGTGAGATCGAGCCCCACGTTGGGCTCTGCGCTCAGTGTGGAGTCTGCTTAAGGTTCCCTTTCTCCCTCTCCCTGTGCCCCTCCCCCACCCCCATTCACATTGTCTTTCTCTCTTTCTCTAAGAATAAGTAAAATATTTTTTTTTAAAAAAAGAATCTGTAAGGAACTTTGCTTTCCAGCTAGAAAGTTCAGACCCCTGAGTAAGGAAATCCACTTACCCATTGACGCTCCTTGCGCCACCGTGACGTTTTGAGAGCAGCTGGGAGATGTCAGCTGTTACTATTGAGTGGAGGAAATGGTGAGCTTATGAAATTCTCTCTACTTTGGACCTTATTTGTCTTGCACCACTGTTTAATTGGAAGGAAATTTCCAGAACACATACCACACAGTTCTACTCAAAGGTCAATAAAAATAGTATCGTAGAACCAGGAGAAAGGATTTAGGGTCATTTCCTCTTTGTATTACCTAGTCACATGTTTTCTCTCCCTTAACTGTAATAATTAGCTATTGACTACAGCTCTTTTATTGGTTTGAACTTTTTGTAAATGGAATCCTTGTTTGCTCAGTGCTTGCAATATTGCAGACTATTGATCATTCCAGATCTGTGCTAAATTGCACTGAGTTCTAGTGTCAGTCCTGCTCTGCTTCCGTTGGAAAGGCCCTCATCCTCTCTCTGCAACAGCTTTCTATTTATAGCTACTCATGATGGGGACATTTGCTTCATTGCCTATGAAGATATCTCTAGAAGGAATTATAGCCCAATAGGCATTCAGTCCCCCAAAAGATGGCATATTATCCTTTTACATGATGTCCAGGAAGTCATTGGACCTAGAACAACTTTTCTAGGCTCTTGTATCATCTTGAAATTGAAGGGGTTGAAGTAGGCAATCCCTGATTTTTTTCTAGCTCTACATGGTCTGTTACTCATTTTAACCATTGTAAGCAAAGCACTTCCCCCCCCCTTACACTAACAGGCACATAATGTACATTTCAGTAGCAAGGCTGAGAGTGTGACCAACTCATTGCTCACAGGGACTCTACCATGCTTGGTTGTCAAGTACCACTCACATGAAACTCAACTCACCGTGTTTTTCCAAAATCCTGGGAGGTACCTGTGCCTGAAAATACTTTTCCTTCCTACTGATGGAGAGTCATCCCTTAGTTACGTTCTTTTAATTTTTATCCATTAGAAATTCTTTTGAGTTAATAAGAATTTCTCCTTTGAAATGCAAATGCCTCTATGAAATTATCAATCATTCACAGCTGTAATTTAATCTAATAAGATTGCTTTCTCGTCACACCTAGATGAAATCAGACTTTTCCAAAGGCAGTGTGAGGGTTTTTGGATTGGGTGAAGAGGGATCTTTGGTGGCAGTCTTCACTGGGGAAGGCTGCATGGCTGAGGCACCACTGGGAAGTCCTCCAGCCTGGAAGAGAGAGAAGAGTTCCTAGGAAACAGAAGAGATGAAGAGAGAGAGCAGACAAATGTGCTTCCTTCAAAACTTTGATGTGCACTGGTCTAGCAGTAGGACTGGGCATGACGAATGGATTGTGGAAGACATTGCCCCCACAGGAACTTAGGAGTCTAAAGGAATGGTTGCTTCATGTAAACAAAGACTACATAGACCTTCAGAGAGAGTTGTTTTCCCCAGCATAAGTGAGCCCTTTCTAGGAAGAACAGCTATAATTTGCAATAGTGCTAAAGACCCACTTCCAACTATAAAAGGACTGAAATATCCAGGGCATAGCCGGGCTACCGTTCTGCCCTGTGATATGATGTGTGATCGTGAAAAGTAATGAAAATGGAGTAAGGCATCGTAAATATATTGCTCTAGTGAACACTGTTTGCTGTTTGCCAGCCTTTTTTCCGGATAGCAAATTACATTACTTCATCAACTTGGTAGGACATCAATAATGTCTTCAGAAAATGGCTCGTGGGAGCCGGGTTACTCAATGACAGGATTTTTGAAGACAATGTAATTTGGCATTTCCCAATTTTCTTTGATTTTGCACTGAGCAAATGGAAGACGGTGATAAGCATTTTCTACAAGTGGCATCTTAAATGGAACCCTGGCTGGTAGCAACAGTGTTCTGCCATTTATTTGGATGCTGGATTTCAGGTTTTCTGTATAAGACAACCTCTCTGGCTTCACATTTTTCCAAAACTCTTCTTTTCAGTTGTGTGATGAATCTGGTTTCACCTGTAGGCTTCTGGTGGTGAGAGGTAATGCCAGCCCACAGGCACATTTGTCCTCAGTGGAATCAGATTTGTGCACCAAGGGCTATTGGGAATTGATTAGAAATGTTTTAGCCACACCCTAAGAAGTTAACAAAGTACACAGAGCTCATCTACAGCAAAACTATTCGATTGGTGGGATTAGTGGGGTAGACTGGAAAGAGACTAGATTCAGGAAGCAGTTGCTGGGTTGTGATCTCAGCTCCTCTATTTACTGGTTGTACCACTTCAAGAAAATTCCACAGCCTCTCAGAACCTTGGGGTCTACATCTGCACATCTCTATAACCAAGATAATAAACTGCACAGTTGTAGTTATATGAATGAAATAGTAGATGTGAAATCGCTGTGTCGTGCACAAGGAGTTGTTAGTATATTCTTTGTACAGCCTTCTGTAGCTTTCTTTACATTTTAATACTCGGTGGCCACTATTGGCCCCATCACCAACACCAATCTCAACTCAATGCTTGTTCTTACAGAGCTTTGTTCTCTACGCATAAGACAGACCTTTACAGCCTCCACCTTGGTCCCTTGGAACACTTGCCATCTAGATGTTCACTCTTGGGACATTCCCTCTCAATACCCAGCTGCCGTGCTTTGAGAAGCTACATGAAGAGGCCATATAAGTACTGTTGGTCACCAGTCTCTGCTTGGGCTTATTTTTCAGCCATTCCAGTTCAGGTGCCAGATGAGAATGAGGGAACCAACTTAGTATCTTGACATCATCAAATAGATCCTCTGATCCCAGTTGTTCCTGCCTGCAGCAATTTTGAGACACGTCTAGCCATTCAAGTCATCCCAACCCCACATACCATAGAGCAGAGATGCTCACAAAACATGTGAGCATGCTCTGAGAATCAAAGAGAGTTTTGGAGGGAAGGGAGGTGGGGGGGCTGGGTAAGCCTGGGGGTGCATATTAAGGAGGGCCCGTATTGCCTGGAGCACTAGGTGTGGTGCATAAATAATGAATTTTGGAACACTGAAAATAAAATTAAAAAAAATAAAAATCTTTAAAAAAATAAAATAAAATAATAAAATTTAAAAATAAAATAAATAAAATTTTAAATTTTAAAAATAAAAAACCACAGTGGTTATTATTTTTATACCATTACATTTTGGAATGGTTTATTACACAGCAGTAGATAATTCAAATGTTGAACAAACATCTGTCATCCATAAACCTTCCCTACTAGCTTTGCCAGGGTACACTGGAAACCTGGGGATGAGGAGGAAATGTGAGAAGTGATCATGCCGAGAGCTAGGAAAAGAAACAGGGTGTGCTACCTACACCTGATTACTGTGCTTCGGTAGACATACAGGTAGTGTGAATCCTCCAGTTCTTTTTTTTTTTTTTTTTTTTTTCCCAAAACTGTGTTGTTAGCTATTCCAGTTCCTTTGCTCTCCCATATAATTTTGAGAATAAGTTTGTCTCTATTTATAAAAACCCTTACTGGGATTTTTTTTTTAAGATTTTTATTTTTTATTAGCAGAGCAAGACAGAGCATGTGTTGGGGTAAGGGGTAGAGGGAGAGGGAGAAGCAGCCTCCCCGCTGAGCAAGGAGCCTCATGGAGAGCTTGATCCCAGGACCCTGGGATCATGACCTGAGCCAAAGGCAGACACTTAACTGACTGAGCCACCCAGGTGCCCTCTTACTGAGATTTTTATAGGAATTATATTTAACCTATATATTTATTTGAGGAGAACTGACAGCTTTACTGTATTGAGGCATCTAATCCATAAACACCATATATGTATTTATTTAGATTTTGATTTCTTTCACCAGCATTTTATAATTTTCAGCTGTAGATGCTGTACATGATATTTATAGATTTATACCTAATTATTTCATTTTTTATAGAGATTGTAGGTGGTATTGTGTCTTTAATTTTGGCATGTGTTCATTGTGAGTATACACATATACAATTAATTTTTGTGTGTTTGTATCCTGTGAATTTACTGATTTTATGTATTCTGGGAATGCTTTTGTAGATTCCTTAGGATTTTCTACATAATTATGTCTCTGCAAATAGGGACAGTTTATTTTTTTTAAATCACTTTTCTTTTGTTATTCTACTGGCTAGTACTTCTAGTACTATGTTGAATAAGAATAATGACAGTGCTCTTCCTTGCCTTTTACCAATTCTAGTGAGAAGGCATTTAGTATTAGTGTTTGGCACTGGATGTGGTAAATAAATAAATTGTCCTTGGCCCAGTGCTCTTTGCATCTCCTCATCAGATCTATAACTGGACAGCAGATTGATGGGCTCAGTGTAGAGGCAGTTCTCATAATCTATGGCTTTTCTTTATTTGGGAACTGGGGGACTTAAATGGCATCTGTTCTTGTCCTGGCTCTTTGGGACATAAAACAGATAAAGTATACTGAAAACGAAACCCCTTACAATGCACTTTTTGTCAAGGTTCCTCATATCTGAGTCACCACTTACCAATTGTTATGTAGGCCACCTGTTCTTGACCATATTTGATATGACACGCCTACTCCTCCACTCTTGCCCCTTACCTCTACTCTCGACACTATTTTTGGAATGAAGGTCTGAATTGGTTAAAGAAGAAAGAGGGGTCCCAGGTGACTGAGTTTGGCTACTGCAGAAACCAGCCCCCCCCCACCCAATAATGCATGGATCGCTGCACAGATTCCTGCTTGGTCTAGGCTTGCATTTCTGGTCCATGATTCAGATAGTAGGAAGGAACCTTCCCAACACCTTGAAGCAAACAGGCTTATCAGGGTAGTGTTTCACTATGCCTTGTTCTGAGCAAAGTTGTGGCTAAGAACAATTTGTAGATCTGGCATCAGGTAGGCTATTAGTATTAGTTTTAAGTTGTATTGTGATTTTTTTTTTTAAATCTGTATTTGGGGTTTTTAAAAAAATTTTTTAAAGATATTATTTATTTAAGAGAGAGAGTGAGAGAGAGCATAAGAGAGAAGGTCGGAGGGAGAAGCAGACTCCCCATGGAACTGGGACCCTGGTGCAGGACTCAGTCCAGGGACTCTGGGATCATGACCAGAGCTGAAGGCAGTCACTCAACCAACTGAGCCACCCAGGTGCCCCTGTATTTGTGTCTTCATAGGTATATTAATAACGAGATGGGAGTGGTCTATCACAGGTAACTTTTTAGGTGCCACTTTGACTGTGAGTACCCTGCCTGATCGCAGATTTTGTCGCAGGCACTCCTACTCTCCCCTCCCCCCATTAAATGGGCAAAAGATCAAGCTCCACATTAATTATTCCCTCAGAAGAAAAGTTACTGCTAGGGGTTTCTCGAAGCCACCCAGTTAAATCCAAATGGTTTTGCTACTTCTATAGTGTGTTTGCCTTCTTGATTCACTTCCCCTTCAACGGTGGCAAAATAAACAAGTTCCCAAAGAAGAACACACGACCTTTCTTCTTGATCTCCTGGATCATCTCTCCCTTCTTCCTCCTTTTGGAAAAATACCGTGTGGGCACCGTTTCTATCTGTGTATAATGTCTGCATTACTGAAAAATGTCCAAATCTTACAAGTTGATAAGCATGAAAAAAGATTAGTCATGGCTGCTGTGCCTGTTCTGGAAATAAGATTAAAGGAACCAGAGTAATTTTGACCTCTTAAGTAGGGATTTGATAATATAATTAAGTATATAAAATGAATGCGTATTTCTGTAATTTAGAGAGAGTGATATATGTATTTGGGTTTTAGAGGGAGGGGCGGGAAACTAGTTTTCTGTGCCTATCTAGCCTTCAATAATGTGAAAGGAGGCTCGATCCATTAGCAAAGAAAGCTTTCCATACACAGGTAGCAGAAAAATGTAATTTTCTCTTATGGACATGGTTTGTGGAATGCAGGGAAACCATTAAAAAGCACACCACTTTTCGCAAAATTATGTATTTTAGTGTAAAAAGGCCAGATAATTTCTGTTACCACATGAGAGGAAATAGCTATATGTTTGAAAGAGAAATCCATTTTTGTGAGAAATCGAAACATTATACAGAGATTTTGGAGTCAGATCCTGATTTAAATTCCACTCCAACTACCTACTGGCTGTGTGATCTTAAACAAATTTTTAATTTCTTTTTTTTTTTTTTTTTTTTTTTTTTTTTTTTTAAAGATTTTATTTATTTATTTGACAGAGAGAGATCACAAGTAGACGGAGAGGCAGGCAGAGAGAGAGAGAGAGGGAAGCAGGCCCCCTGCTGAGCAGAGAGCCCGATGCGGGACTCGATCCCAGGACCCTGAGATCATGACCTGAGCTGAAGGCAGCGGCTTAACCCACTGAGCCACCCAGGCGCCCACAAATTTTTAATTTCTTTGTGCTCAGCTTCCTGATTTGTACAGACAGGATGATCTATCTGGCAGTTTGCCGTGTAGATCACAGGGAACAGAGGGAAGGAATGGTCCTCGCTGGGAGTCAGGCTTACAGGGTAACGTCCCACGTGTGATAGTTCTCTTCGTACCATGGAGAATGACTGCCTGTGGGAAGGGGGCAGGATATTCTCCGGGCTCCTGGGACTCTGCTTTTATACTTAGCAGATGACAGGGGTCTGATTTGTGGCCAAGGATGCCGCCATTTTGCCTGTGATCAGCTCCTGGTTCCGCTGTTTTCTAGCTAGTTCCTAATGTCTCTGAGCTTCAGTTTCCCCTGTGGTGAAATGGTGATGGTCGTTCCAGGGTCAGAAGGGGGTTTGATTTTCCTTTTTAACAGCTTCTTTGAAGTGTGATTTACATACCATAAAATTCAGTTGTTTTAAGTGTACAGCTTTGTGAATCGTAGACATTTTTTGCAGTTGTGCAAATGGGCTCCATCATCCATTTTTAAAATATTTCTGTCTGGGTGCCTGGGTGGCTCAGTGCTTTCGAAGCCTCTGCTTTCGTCTCGGGTCATGATCCCAGGGTCCTGGGATCAAGGATATAAGTCCTTAAGGGGGGACCTTTCCATTCCTCCTGAATGGATTCCTGGTAATGGTCCTTTCAGGATCCTGGGATCAAGCTCCACATCGGGCTCTCTGCTCAGCAGGGAGCCTGCATTCCTTCCTCTCTCTCTGCCTGCCTCTCGGCCTACTTGTGATCTCTGTCTGTCAAATTAAAAAAAAAAAAAAAATTATGTCACCCCAAAGGTTCTCTTGCATCTGTTTGTGTTGGTTCCTACCTCCATGCCCAGCCCAGGCCACCACAACTCTAGACTTTCTAGAAATTTCTAGAAACTTCACACACATGGAATCCTATGATATGTGGTCTTGTCTGGTTTCTTTCGCTTAGGCTGTTTTTGACATTTGTCCCTGATGCAGCGTGTGTCCGTTCTTTGTTCCTTTTATGGCAGAACAATATTGCATTATATGGCTCAGTCGTATCGGATTTACCCACTCATTAGTCAATTATTTGGGCTTCCACCTTTGGGGGACTATATTGAATAATACCAAAATGAACATTGACATATAAGTCCTTAAGGGGGGACGTTTCCATTCCTCCTGAATGGATTCCTGGTAATGGTCCTTTCAGGCAGCTCTCCCAAAAGCAGAGACCGGGTAGCCCCAGCCTGCTCATCACCCATCCCCATTCTCTGGAATCCATGAATCTGTTGTGTATGTTACATCTCTATGGATGTGCCTGTTTTGGACATTTCAGTAAACAGAATCAAACAATATACAGCAGAATAACATCTGCTGGCCCATTTTCCAAAGTGGCTCCACCATTTTGCATTTTCCCCAACAGTGTGTGAAAGTTCCAGTCTCTCCACATCCTCACCAGCACCAGCTGTCACAGCCCTAGTCCAGTGGGTGTGAGGGGCAACTTGCTATGGTTCTGATTTGCGTTTACCTAATGACTAATGGTGTTGAACATCTTTTCTTGTGTTTATTAACCATTTGTTTATCTTCTTGGAAATGAAATGGCATTCTTCTATTCTTCTAGGAGGAGAAATGTCTATTCACTTCCATTGTTCATTTCAATTGGGTTATTTGTGTTCTGTGTAACTTTTTAAGAAGTCACCAAAATGTTTTCCAAAGTGCTTGGACCATTTGACTTCCCCGAACGGAGTATGGGAGTTCCAGTTCCTCTGTATCTGTGCCAAGACACACAAAATAATATTGTCAGTTTCCTTTGATTCCAGCCCTTCTAGTGGGTAGAAAGTGGTAGAGTAAAACACTTCCCCAATGACTATTTTGAGCATTTCTTCAGGTACTGACTTGCCATTTATATTTTTTTTCTGAAATAATGTCAAGTATTATGCCCATTGTTCATAAGTTCCTGCCTTACTATTACTGAGTTGTAAGAGTTCTTTATATAAGTTGGTTTGGGGTCTTAGATGTATACCTGCAGATTATTTACCGCAATCTGTAGCTTGGTTTTATTCTTTGTATCTTTTGTAGAGGACATACTTTTTTAATTTTTAGGAATTCTGGTTTGTCATTTTTTACTTCTATGGATCATGTTTTTAGTGTCATATTCTTAAGAAATCTTTGCCTAACACAAGGTCATGGAGATTTTCTCCTTATCTTTTTTTTTAAAGTTGTATATTTGTATGTTTTATATTGAGATTGATAATTTATTTTAAGTTAATGAACTTATAATGGACCTTTATGTAAGGTATGAAGTTCAGGTCAAAGTTCATTTTTTCCCCCTACAGATGAGTGAAAAAACACATTGTTTTTGTGTCTTTGTCCAAAATACATTGGTCATGTCTGTGTAGCTCTCTTTTTGAAATATCTGTTGTTTCATTTATCTATATGTCTCTTTGCCAATACCACACTTGTTCAATTACTACAGATTTATAGTAAATCTTAAAATTGGGTTGAGTCCTCTTCTTTTATTTTTTTTCAAAATTGTTCAGACTCTTAAGGTGTCTTCAAATTGCCTTATTCATTTTAGAGCCAGCCTGTCTCTATCTATAGTTGTCCTGTTGGGATTTTTATTACAACTATAGATTTTTTTATTACACTAATTTTTATTGCACTGTGGATCAGTTTGAGGAGAATCAACAACTTTACCACACTCACCTTTGCTTTTGAAGAATAGTTTAAGTATAGATTTCTTGGTGGACAGCTTGCTTCTTTCAACATTGTTACTCTTTTTTCTTTTGACTCCATGGTTTCTGATGAGAAGTCCGCTGTCTGCCTGTATGTGGTGAGGTATTTTTGGTTTCGTTTTGTTGTTGTTGTTTTTTCTCCTTTCAATATTTTCTCTTTAATTTTGAACAGTTTAACTATGATGTGTCTGGGTAGATTCTCTTTGCATTTATTTTACTTGGAGATAGTGGAGCCTCTTGGGATCTATGGGCTAATATTTTTTATTTGTTAATTTTAAATTTGTATTAGTTAAATTTTGTGTTCATTAAATTTGGGAAAGTTTTGGACATAATTGCATCCATTTTCCCTAACTCTCTCTTCTCTTGTTTCAGGATATACCTGACTTCTTCTTATAGCTATTTGAGTGTTCTGTTTTTCTTCAGTTATTTTTCTTCTCTGTTCTGTAGATTCGATATTTCATATATTTCATTGATCTGGCTTCCAATTTACTGATTATTTCAGTTGACTTAACCTGAGTCCCTCCAATGAACTTTTCATTTTAACTCTAGAATTTGCATTTGGTTCTTCTTTACAGGTTTTACTTCTCTATCAACACTGGCTCCCATCGCCTTTTTAAAAAAACTGTTTACCTTTAAATGAAATGAAATCAGAGGGAGACAAATCATAAGAGACTCTTAATCTCAAGAAGCAAACTGAGGGTTGCTGGAGGTGGAGGTAGATGGGGCGGCTAGGGGATGGGCACTGGGGAGGGCGTGGGCTCTGGTGAGCACTGTGAACTGGGAAAGCCTGATGAATCACAGTCCTGAACCACTGAAACAAATAATACACTATAGGATAATTAAAAAAAAATTTCCTTTAATTCTTTGAATATAATTTAATTCCTTAGAAATATTTATCATAGTTGCTTTAATGATTCTTCATACTAAATCTAATATTTGAGTCCACCCAGAGTCCATTTCTTCTTTTTTTAAAAAAAAAAATTTATTTTGTTCAGTGTTCTAAGATTCCTTGTTTATGCACCACACCCAGTGCTCCATGCAATCCGTGCCCTCCTTAATACCCACCACCAGGCTCACCCAACTCCCTACCCCCTGCCCCTCCAAAACCCTCAGTTTGTTCCTCAGAGTCCAAAGTCTCTCATGCTTCGTCTCCTCCTCCGATTTCCCCCAACTCACTTTTCCTTTCCTTCTCCTAATCTCCTCCGTTTTACTCCTATGCTCCACAAGTAAGTGAAACCATATGATGATTAACTCTCTCTGCTTGACGTCTTCCACTCAGCAGAGTCCGTTTCTTTCGACAACTGTGTTGGGTATGATTCCTGTCTCTAATGTACATATTGCAAATTTTCTTTTGCTTCTGTCACAGATGATCACAAACTCAGTGGCTTCAAACGACACAAGTACATCATCTTACAGTTCTGTAGGTCAGAAGCCTGACCCTGGTCTCTCTGGGCTAGAATCAAGGTGTCAGTGGGGCTGGGATCCTTCCCTGGGGCTTTACGGGAAAACCTCTCTCCTTAAGGTATCCAGCCTCTGGAGGCTGCTCACATTCCTTGGTTCATGGTTGCCTTTCTGAATTTCAAGGCTAATAGGGTAACAATTGATCCTCTGACCTTGCTTTCACCCCCACATCTCTTTTGCTGACTCAGCTGGGGATGGGTCTCCGCTCTTCCGGATTTGTGAACTTAGGTGGGAGACCCCCTCCCCCCACCTGAAATGCACACCTGAGCGACCTAGGCCATTCTCCCCCCTCAAGTGTGTTGACCTTGATCTCATCTGCGGAGTTTGCTTTGCTGAGTGAGGTGACATATTCACAGGCTGTGCAGATTAGATCGTAGCTTCATCTGAGGGCCATCCCGCCCCCTACCGCAGCCTAATAATTTTTTTAATTGAAAATCGAACATGTAAAATCACATATTAAGTCCGCATTCTATTTTATTGCTCTGAAGGCTGTTGCTGGTGGTTTTGTAACTGGCCCGGGTATAAACTGGGGGGTGTGGGGTGTAGCTTATTAATGATGTCTTTGCTCGGTTTTTTGCTTTAGCCCTAGCTCCCTAGAGGTCTCCCCTGTGACTGCATAGTGTAGTGGTCAGCCAGTGCTGTGGACAGGGATGCTGCTCAGACATCTATCACCTGAAAGGTTGCCCCCCTCTGCTGTGTGTGGGACGGTGTATGCGTTCAGAGTCTGTAGTGGTCTCCTTTGGCTTCTACTTCTTGCCAGGCTTTCTTATGGCTCCCTTACAGGCATGCAAGTTCCTAGTTACTCAGATGCTATGGAGCAATTGTTTCTGTTCTTCTGTGGCTCCCTGGGGGGTGGGAGTGGATAGTGGATGGGGAGAGCCCCAGGCAAGCAGGCCATAGCCTCTTCCTTTGCTTACCCTAAGCTCTGTTTTGTTTTAAGAATGAACAACTTCCCAATTTGTTGTCCACCTTTGGTCAATTTCTCATGCCCTGAGATGGTTGCTTTTGGCAATTCTCTCCAGTTTTATACTCATTTTTGTAGAGAAGACTCTGATCACTTCATATCATCTTTACTGAAGTTTTTATGCATGGGGTTGTCTTCAGATAAATTGAACTACAGCCCGTTAAGCATCTGCCTTCAGCTTGGGGCATGATCCCAGAGTCCTGGGATCGAGTCTCATTTCAGGCTCCTTGCTCAGTGGGAGCCTGCTTCTCCCTCTGCCTCTGCTCCTGCTTGCACGTGCTCTCTCTCTGACAAATGAATAAAGAAGATCTTAAAAAAAAAATAAGAGCGAGAGAGAGATTGAGCTAAAGCAGGTAGAGTCCTTAGATCAGGGCCTGATATGTAGCAAGGGCTCTAACTGTATCTATCATAGTCATTATTATTGTTACTTGTGACAAAAACAACTAGACAGTCACATTTCCAGTACATATTCATAGTTATCCATTATAGAGCTTTTTTTTTTTTTTTTTGTATGAGGTCTTATCTCCAGCCTCTAACTTGTAGAAAGTACTTTACTATAGAGCAGGTGTCTGCCAGCTTTTTCTGTACAAAGTCAGGTAGTCAGTATGTCAGGCTTTGCAAGCCATGCAGTCAACTCCTGGGTCCTGCTGGTGTGTCGGGAAGGCAGCCATCTGCCGTCCACAAAGGAATAGGTGTGGCTGTCCACCAGTCATACTATTTGTGAAAACACGCCGCAGGTGGGATCTGGCCTTGGCACCCCATTTTCCCAACCCCTTGTTACAGACTCACTTTCTCACGATGCTGTATCTCAGCAGTGCCAACTTTTATGCCCCAATAGAATTTGTTTTTTTAATCACCAAAGAAGAAGGAATAGTTCTGCTTCCCAGCACCACATTCCAGCACCTCCCAACACCTGTGCTCTGGGAACTTAAAACTTCTTCAAGACGTATGGGCTCTTGAGTAGCTGGCATCTGTATCAGCTGATTTCAGTAAAAGTGCCAGTCATGCTTCTGGAACACATGTCAACAACAGCACTCGTAGTATTGTTAGATACAGACACACAACTTGGTAAGATTATTGATGGCAAACTGTATTTCATCTATTTAAAACTAGATTATGCAGCTTTTTTATGAGTTTTTAATTTTTTGTGAGTATCATTTTTCCCTCCAAACAAGGGTAGGATATGTCTATTTTTTAAACCACAGTGTTCCCTTCTTTATTCAATGTTCAGTCTTTGGAGATCATTCAATTTCTAGATTACCTGTTAACTTAATTGTTCCTTACACACTGGCTTTGTACCTAGAAGTTAAAACAGCATTAATCAGGTTTTAAGACTTTTTATTGTTAAATATATCATACATTCCAAAGGGTATATAATCACGCATGAGCTGTTTAAAGAATTATAAAGGAAATATGCGTGTAACTGCTCCATGGTCTTCCTGGGTAGAGAAGCACTTGAGGGTACGTGAATCCTGTTTTCTTTACTGTTGACAGGTCTGCTGTGATCATTGTATATTTTTATTTTTACCATATTTTTAACTCCCACAAAACCGCTGTTTCATTTGTCAGTATTCGTAGGTTTGCCGATATTCAGCGTTCTCTTTGTTCTTTATTCCTGCTTGTACCTTCGATGTTCCATCTTGGCTCACTTGGCTTCTTCCAAAAGTACACCCTTTAGAAACCCCTTTTGTTCAGATCTACTAGTGACAAGTTCTCAGTTTTTCTTTTTTCCAAAAATGTCTCTATTTCATCTTTTTTTTAATTAAGACTTTATTTATTTATTTTTAATTTCTGCACAGCAGAATTGAAGGTACAGAGAGTTCGCATATATTTCCTACCCCGACACATGCACAGCCTCTGGCTTTCTCCACACACCCCCCTGCCCCAGAGCAGGACATTCGTTACAACACTGACGCGTGATTATCACCAGAGTCCATAGTTTACATTAGGGGTTGCTCTCAGTGTCATGCATCTTTTGAATGTGGACAAATGTATAATGACATGTGCATCATTATGGTTTCATATGTTTTCACTCCCCTAAACATCCTTTGAACACCACCTGTTCATCCCTCCCTTGCACCTCCCAGAAGTCACTGATCTTTTTTTTTCTCCATAGTTTTACATTTTCTGGAATGTCATGCCTTTGAAATATAGCCAGTGTAGATTGGCTTCTTTCCCTTAGTAATACGCATCTAGAGCTGTTCATGTCTTCTCATGGCTTAACAGACCATTTGTTTTCTGTACCGGATAATATTCCATTGTCTGGATGGACCACAATTTGTTTATCCATTCATGTACTGAAGGACATCTTGGTTACTTCCAAGTTTTGGCAGTTATGAGTAAAGCTGCTCTAAGTTTATATGTGTGTTTGTGTGGATATAAGATGTCAACCCCTTTGGGTAAATACCAAGGAGCATGATTCCTAGATCGTATGGTTTACTTTATTTAGTATGTCTAGTTTTATAAGAAACCACCAAACTGTCTTCCAAAGTGGCGGCACCATTTCGCATCCCCAGCAGCACGGAAGGGGAGTTCCCGTTGTTCCACATCCTCAGCAACATCTGGTAGTGTGTGTGCTCTGGATTTGGGTCCTACGGGATGTGTACTGGTATCTCGTTGTTTTCATGTGCATTTCCCCATGACATCTAACGGAAGCCTGTTTTCATGTGCCTATTTGCCATCTGTATCTCTCCTTTGGTGAGATGTCTGGTCTCGTCTTTGGCCCATTTTCCTAGCTTTTCATTATTATTGCTGAGTTTTAAGAGTTCTTTGTATATTTAGGATAACAATCCTTCATCAGATGTGTCTTTTGTAAATATTTTTTCTCAGTCTATGGCTTACATTTCCTTTATCTTGACAGTGTCTTTTTACAGAGCCCAAGCTTTCAGTTTTCCAGCTTATCTGTTATTTCTCTCATGGATCATGTCTTCAGGTTGTATCTAAAAAGGCATCATTGGGATGTCATAGTGGCTCAGTCAGTTAAGTGTCTGTCTTCAGCTCAGGTCATGATCCTGGGGTCCTGGGATTGAGCACCACATTGCTCAGCAGGAAGCTTGCTTCTCCCTCTGCCCCTCCCCCTGCTTATGCATGCTCTTGCTCTCTGTGTCAAATAAATAAATAAATAATCTTAAAAATAATTTTTTTTAAAACATCACCATACCTAGGACTAATCTAGGCTTTCTGTTGGGTTTCACAGTTTGTGTTTTACATTTAGATCTATGATCTATTTTGAGTTCATTTTTTATGAAGGGCATAACACCTGGGTCTGCATTCATTTTTATTTTGTTTTTGTTTTTGTTTTTTTGCGCTGGATGTTCAGGTGCTTCAGCACCATTTGTTGAAAACACCTGACTTTGCTCCATTGTGTTACCCTTGCTCCCTCATCAAAGATCAGTCAGCTGTGCATGTGTGGAACTTTCAGAGCTCAGAGCTCCCTGTTCTGTGCCCTTGATCTGCTTGTTCTTTTGTCAATACCGCACCCTCTTGATTACTGCAGCTTTAGAGTAAGTCTTGAAGTTCGGTGTATTGATTCCTCCAACTTTGTTCTCCTACAGTGTCATGTTGGGTATTCTGGGTCTTTTTGCCTCCATGTAAACTTAGAATCAGTTTACTGATATCTGCAAAATAACTTGCTGGGACTTTGATTGGAATTGCATTGAATCCATAGACCACGTTTGGAAAAAGTGACATCTTGACAATATTGAGTCTTCTTATCAACACATAGAATACTTCTCCATTTATTTATTTCTTGGATTTCGTTCATCAAAGATTTGTAGTTATCCTTATATAGAGCTTGTACATATTTCGTTAGATATGTACCTCAGTATTTTGGTTTTGGGGGGTACTAATGTCTCATTCTTTTTTTAATAGTTTATTGAACTATAATTCATAGAGGGGCACCTAGGTGGCTCAGTGAGTTAAGCGTCTGCCTTCTGCTCCGGTCATGATCTCAGGGTCCTGGGACCGAGCCCCGTATCAGGCTCTCCACTCAGCTGGGGGTTTGCTTCTCCCTCTGCCCATCCCCCCGCTCATGCTCTCTCTTTGTCAAATAAATAAAATCTTTTAAAAAAGAAATATAATTCATAGAACCATACAATTTACCCATCAAATCATACAATTCATTATATTCAAAGATATGTGCAGCCATTGCCACATTCAATTTTAGAACATTTTCTTCACCTCAAAAAGCAACCCTGAACCCTTTAGCTGTATGCTCAGATTAATGAAAGATATTTTTGAGGATATAGAATACTAGACTAGGAATATTTTGTGCTGGGCACACTGAAGATATTATTCTACTGGCTTCTGGCTTCTTTTGGCTTTACTATGACTCTTTGTAATCTGTCTCCTGAAATTGGCAAGAAGGGAGGATTCTGTTAGACCCTGTGATGTTAGGTAGACACTGGACTTGCTCTTATGCCCCCCAAGCTTAGAAAAACAAACAATCAAACAAAAAAAAAAAAAAAACAAAAAAAGAGGAAGCCAGAGGGACCAGCATACGAGCATACCACAGTTGCCCCATTCTGCTTACTTCTCAGGGGTCCCTCTTCACTTAGATTTTGGCCTGACAATTCTATACTATCTTGCCAGCATTTTATTACATTTTAAAATATCTTTTTGTAGTTCAGTCATGCTGGCCAGCCTCTTTGAAATACTTCAAAGTATTGTTAAATATTTCACACCCTGAAAAAGAGGACTACAAGGCACAATATGGGCAAAAGCCAGATACAGGACAGCCCAGTCCCCATGGTTAGCATTATAGGAAACTATTTGCATACAACAAAGTACCACCTGCCTGGCTGGAGGATTCTGAGCAGTCCTTAGCACCGTCTTACAGGCAGCGCCAGCTCTGAGCAGCACCATTGACATCTCGCTGGCGCTGGCCAAACTGCTCAGGTCCCAGGCTGCTCGTGAGCAGGTCTGGCAAGTGGGAGAGAACATGGTGCACGAGCCCATCATTACACAGAAATAACTGAACATAATGTGCAAATTACACTTTTCTAAAGATAAGTTGAAAACACAAACTTCCAGGTTCAAAATCCAACCCCATCTGCAACAGAAGCATTTCCTTAGCAAGGCAGCCCGTGCCCCTCGTCAGTGTCCTCTCAACTACCCCGGTCCCGCCAGGCTGCTCTGCATTGCTACCCATTCAGCTTGCATTAAAAAAAAAAAAAAAAAAAAAACAAAAAAACAGGAAAACACACAGCTGATCCAAGTGGGCCCTTTGGCCATTGGAAAGAAGTTCTTTTATGCTATTGGGACACTTTTTTTAAACTTTGCAATAAAATCAGGTGATTTTTCCCTATTGTTAATTTCAGTGTGGATGTAAGTGTGTCACGTCTAATTACCATACGTTCACTAGCCCTGGGGACTTAATGATACTAGCTTGTGTTTATATTTGGCTGTGAATATTTCTAAATGTTCTCCCATCTCTTGTCTTAGGTTTCTTGTGATGTGAGGGGGTCAGTCAGGTAATTACTTGGTAGAAACAGGACTTCAGCCTAAATATCCCAATTCCTTCATTCGAATTTATCTACTATAAAACCTCTGTTTCTGAGCCTGAATTACATAAATATTTAAAATAAAAAAGCTCTTGTGTTCTTCTCTGATTTAGAGATTCTTCGTAACAATAGGTAATGTACCAGCAACTATAAATTGTTAAACTTCTGCCTTCTGGGTGCAGGACCTCTATTTAGTGGAAATTAAGAGGAGTCAAAATGTAATCTTTGCATAAGGCGATGATTCTGCTTACTCATTTTGTGGGGTAAATGAAACCCAAGAATAATCTAATTGCAGTGAGACAAAATCTCATTGTAAGGTTATAAAATGCTATGGTAATATGTGGTGGAATTATAACAGGCACATGCATTTTATTTTCTCATACTCAAGGGGTAGGTGCTGGGGGTGTGGGGCAGATCCCCTTGCCAGTGATGGGGGCCCGACAACACATATCACAGATAAAACAGGAGGTGAGGATTCAATTGAGGCAAGAATACAGGATCATCCTTTCTTGGAAACAGGTGAGCATTCATGGCTCTGATCTTCCTGTAGCCAGCAAGGCAGGCAGTGGAGGTGATGGAGGAGTAAGGATTCGTTGTGCCTGTTGCGGAAGAGCACATCTCCAGACTCTCTGTGGGATTAATTAAGGTCATGGTAAGAAATAGTTCTTGTTTTAAAGCAATTTCTAGTACAGTATATACTGGTATGTCTTTTCTTTCTTTGGTTTCATTTCCCAAAGTTAAGATCTTTGTGGGTTTTTTTCTTAAGGTTTTATTTATTTAAGACAGAGAGACACACAGCAAGAGAGGGTGCACAAGCAGGCAGAGTGGGAGAGGGAGAAGCAGGCTCTCCACTGAGCAGAGAGCCCAATGCAGGGCTGGATCCCAGGACCCTGTGATCATGACCCGAGCCAAAGGCAGATGCTTAACAACTGAGCCACCCAGGTGCCCCTCTTTTTTCTTTTTTTTTTTTTAAACTAACAACAAAAGTCTATCATATTACTAATGAAGCTACCCTACCACAAAGGCATGAGTAACTTTCATACAGCAGCTGGTTTAACTTAAGCTGCGAGGAACATCACATGACTCCATCTGCCTTTCAGGCTTCCTTGGCCCAGTCCCTCATGAGTTTCCATGTCATTTCTATATGAGGCTTAGAAATCATTAAAAATCCAAAATTTTGTGAAACATGAGGCAGTTATCTGCCAGAGTCCATAATTCCCCAAAGTGAAAAAGTAAAACTCAGTGTCCTGTTTTTCTTGCTATGAAAAATTTCAAGCATACACAAAAATAAAATATGATGAACCTTCTTATATCCATCATCCAGATTCAGTAATTTAAAATTTTGCAGCACTTATTTTATCCCCCTCCCCACTTTGTGTTGAATTATTTTATTCTATTTTGTACTTCTTAGCATTTCTGAATCTGTTAATTGCTATCTTTTATTACTTTTGGAAATTCTCAGCCATTATAGCTTCATATATTTCTTTGACCCCATTCCCTTTCTAAATCTAATTTGAAATTTGGGTTAACATATATGAGATCCCCGGGTCCTTTTCATTGCCTCTCTGTGTTTTGCAACTGATACATTCTTTTGACCTGCCTTCCAGTTTACTAATTCTTTCTTTGGCTGTGTTGCATCTGATGTCAAGCTATTGAGTTCTTGACTCTGGTTTTCTATTTTTCAGTTCCAGACATTTCACTGGTTATTTTTTATTTTATTTCTGATTTTCTGCTAAAGTTCTTTTCTATTATTTAAGTTCTCAAACATACTTTTTACATTTAAAGACCTGACTTTGAGTACCCATAGGTCTATTTCATTGTCCATGTTTTTTTTTCCCTTTGGTTTTCAGACAGTGCTTTGCTTTCTGTATGCCCGGTTAAATAATTTTACCGAGTGCCCTGCAGTTGGAGGACGTTAGAAAGGTAATTTTAGGTTCAGGATGACATTCTGCTTCAAAGAGAATTTACTTTTGCTTTGGGTAGTTTGTAGGAACACGTCACCTTAATCCCTTCAAGGTGTGAAGGATTGGGTCTGTGAGGGCTGGTCTCTTTCTGGTTTACCACTACTACTGTAGCCTTTGGGGGCCACAGATGAAAGCCAAGGATGTTTACCAGGGCTCCTTTCCATCCTTGTTGCACCCTGAGCTCTTTTCTGTATGTCCGTTTCTGAGATGGTCAAAACCTCTGCTCAGCTCTTGAGCCCATCTGCCTTTCGAGTCTGCAAAGGGGAAGGTGGCAGCAAATGTACGAATCACCGTCTTGAGCTTCTGTTCTTTCTGCAGTTTTGACTCTTCCAGATCCCTTTGCCTCAGTGGCCTGTAATATCTCCAATTATTTTGTAAATTTTGTCTGACTTTTCTTGTTTTTACCAAGGGGTTTGATGTGAAATAAACTAATCCAACATTGCTGGAGGGAGAAATTCTGCTGAAGAAATTTAAATCAGATCTCAGACATGACATCATTTTATCCATTCATACATTAGCTGGCATCTCGGAAAAATGCGGACATTTCCTTACATGCCGACACTGCCTTTTCAGGTTCAGATTTCCTAGATTTCCCAGAGATGTCTTTTAATGATTGTTTTGTTTGAGGTCAGATGCACAAGGGCTGTATGTGACATCTGGTTGTTGTATCTTTTGAGTCTCTCTTAATCTAGAGTGGTCTCCTCTGCTGCCATCTTTCTCTTTTCATGGCACTGACCTGTTGAACTTGCGCATCAAAGTCCTGTAGAATTTCCCATATCTCAGATTCAGCTGGTTGCTTCTATTTGATCCTCTATCACTTGTTTTTCCCATGAAATGAAATTTAACTGCGTGGGCTTGATTAAATTCAGTTTTGTTTGTTTAGATAGTACAGAGTGATTCCTGTTGCATGATATCAGAGAGCACCCGAGGTCTGAATCTTACACTGTAAGGATGCTAACAGTGGTTGGTGGGTTCTGATGGTAACAACATAATCCATCCATTATAAAACTCTCCATCATTCTTTGATCTGTTTGGTTACTCTGAAGTACAGTTTATAGAGACAAGTTGAGCTCTTCTTTTAATTTCAGTCATGTCTTTGACATCAGTTCTAAAAAAATCATCCCGAACAATCAATGTTTTTTTCCCTGCTTTCAATGCCAAAGCTGCTCCCTGTAGTGAAGCAGTGTGATTGGTAATTACATCATGTAGGGAAACCTCAGCGGGGCCGACAGGGCAGGTCCTGCCACTACCCGAGAGCCTTGAGCTTGAGGCATTCCTCTTTCGAGACTCGTAGCCTCCTCGCAGAGTAGGGCAGCAAAATGCAGGTGTTTATGGGTCTTAGTCAAAGCTAGCGTGTGTGCTATTTTGCTCTGCTTATTTAAGCACATTCCTTCCTAGGCACTTACTCGCCACAGAAAATAAAGGCAGTTTTTCTGTCCTGGGCTCAGCATTCTGGAGTGCGTGATCGCTAGCATCGTACCCACGGAAAGGGAATATATAACACCCAACAAGTAGGCCCGTGGAATGATTTTGTTCCTGTGTTCTATGCTTGCATTTCTGTAGCTGGCATTTCTGTTCCTGGGTCCTGCAGTCAGCTCCAGCTCTGCCGGAGCCCGACAAGCCTCTAGACCCTGCCTCATCAGCTCTATCAGATATTTCTCTTCTGTCCTGTTCACACTGTCCTGCCTGTAGTGCCTCTTCTCAGATTTTCTTTGTCTCCCATTCTGATGAAAATAATCACAGCCCCATTCAGGGGTGCCCAGCTGCAGACGAGCAGAAGTCCAAACTTCGGCTTTGCATTTCTGTCTCTGTGTGGCCTGGCCTGAGGGTGGTGTCCTGTCCCACCTTGTGTTCTGTCTCCTGACCGTCACTTGAGTTGCCCGTGTCCTCCCATGCCCCACGTGCCTGTCCTGGGAACCCATGGCCCCTTCCGGTCAGGACCACCTCAGGCTGTGTGGCTCCAGAAAGGCTCCCCTGGTCACCAAGGGCTCTCCTGCTTCTGGAGCCCCATGTCTGTGCCACAGCAGCCCTCGCACTCCTCTCCGTGTCATAATTTTATCTGCCTCACTTCTGCAGCTAGACTGGGTCCCATCCAGGGCAGGGATTCTCCTGGGACTTCTCATTCCTTACTACCCTGGGCTCAGAACACGGCCTCTCGTAGGCCCCCCTGCTCCATCCTACTCAGATTCCGGCCTTGGTCCCTGCACTCCTAGGCACCCCCTTAGTCTTTGACTAAGACCCATTGACTAAGACCCAATGGTCTGAGCCATTTCTGGGTCAGACTCTTCACTGGCCTTCCTTTTTGGCGGAGCCATGATTGAAGACAGCTGGCAGGCCCTCCTCTGTCCTCATCACGGTCACCCATGTGTCCTCGCTGGGGACCTTCTCCCAGCAGGAGGGAGCTTCCCCGGGGTTGCTCTGGGGGCAACTCCAGCAAGTAATCGTGATTGTTATTCCAGATGGCAGCTGGGAGGCTTCCAGAAACAATTCGGGCACACGGTCAGCGCTCGCCGGAGCCGCGACCCTGCTCCATAAATATTTATGTGGAAGCCCCCACTGGCAGAGGCGTCCCCTCATCCGCTCCCGACTGAACTTCACTTTGTTTTTTTCTTTAATATCTTTAGGCAGCCAGAGCAGGTACCTGTGAGGGCGTAATTACGCGCCACTTTCTCTCCCGGCACAGAACCAAGGGTTTTTCTCTCCTTCTGCTAACCGACATGACAGACATCCATTTAGTGGCATGATTTTTAGTATAAAATTACTTCTTGGCCTTTAAATTTAATTATTCCATATTCATAGCAATAAAATAAAATCCCAAATCCAGGTGTGCTTTTTGAGGAAAGCGTCCGGGGCAATTACCTCCTGATAATGGTGTTCTGTGCTGAAGCCTTTTGTCTGCGGCTCTTAGAATCTCTTCCACACAAGTAGATAATGATGTTCATCTTGTCCGGGGTGAGGGGTGAAGTGACTGATCTCCTGGCCCACTTGAGAGATGAAGAAAAATCCAGGACCCAGGTGTCGCCTTTGTCTCTTTCCTCCCCTCGCTTCACAGCTCTTTCAAAGCAGCATGGCCGACCTCCCCTCGACTGAAATACCTCCTCTCAAGGACTGCTTCCCACTTTCTGAAGAGCACGAACGAAAGGAGTTTCTGTGTCACCTTTCGTGTGGGGAAGAGTTGAGGTTCGGGGAGAGGCAGCGGCGAGGAGACTGTGTCCACTTACCAGAGGAGATGTGTCTCCTGGTGACTCGCCCTCCTGTCCGTCACACAGTGGAGCTTCACTGTGTGTCCACGAGTTCACAAGTGAGAAGCCCTCAGAGCAGAGCTCGGCACACGGCGAGCCCCATGTGAGTCACGACTCTTAGGGCAGAACCTGTCGTCTCTGGACACACAGCATTGGAGCATGTGCCCTTGCTCATGCAAGCAGTGTGAACGGGCTTCCCTGTTCCCGCCCAGCCAGGCTGGTCCCAACCCTTGGAGGCCAGTTTATATCCTGTTTCCTTCCTCCAGGAAACCATCCTGGTCCAGCCAACTGCCAGTCGCCTCTCTCTCATCAGAACTCCTGCATGATTCTCTCCGTGTAATTCACTTGGTGAGCTGAGCATGGCCATGCACTCAGGCCTCGTTTGGGCACAAAACGATGCCCTCTCCTGTCCCATTTTCTAACTGTGGAATGGATGTTTGTCTTGTGTCTGGTGGGCTGGTTGGGCCTTGAGGGGAAAGTTCATAGCTAGACATCCCCTGGCCCCAGGAACAATCCCGAACATACAGAGGAGTTCGGTAGACTAAGCTAGATGTTGTGGGGGCTGAGTGAACATTTTATTGAATCTGATAGGATATATTCTTGTTGAATCACACGGAGGTTATATCAGGTCTAGAGCATAGCCCTGAGGTTTTCATTCCTTGCTCTACTTATAACACTCTCTTCTATTCTGTTATGTGGGGAAGAGGTCAAGCTTTTATTGAGCGCCACCTGCATGCAGGACAGCATGGAGAACACAGATAGGGGGCCAGAATAAAAGCTCCGTAATGTAGTGAGATGATAAATAAATACACAGGACCTGTACGAAAGATGGGCCACGATGAACTCCAAGGGCTTGGTGGTTAAAAGGAGGGCATGGTGGCATCTCAGTGGGATCTCCATGGGGCGTCGTGAACACTTAATTTGTCGACTGAATATGTACTGAGTGGCCATCTTCTGTTCCAGAGCTGTTCTAGGTGCTGGAACCTCATAGGCAAGGCTGGAGGATAAGCTCAGCACCTGATCTCTCCACGTGTCCCCACCCGCTCCCCGAGAGAAACGCAGAGATCCACCCTTGTCTCCCTTCTCTCGTGTTGATTAGGGAGACTTTCCAGGCCCGTGATTTCCTTCCTGACACAAAGGACACCGTCCCGTCCTGACTACCCAGCTGACCCTCTCAGTAGCTCCCGAACACCCCCAGCCAGGGTCTGCCCCCGACCCTTTCATGGTCTCCTGACTGGACACTGGCCACAAAGATGAGAGCTGCTGACATGGTTTACCCTTCGGTTTCTTCCAGGATTTTCTTCCCTGGAAGCCATCCCGTCCGAGGGGTGCAGGTAATGAAAGTCGGCAAACTACAGTTGCACCAAGGCATGTTCCCCCAGGCGATGAAGAACCTCAGACTGGTGAGTGTGTCAGGACCGTGTGTCCTTCTGCGGGGTGTACTGGGTCCACCGGTCACTAGGCTGCGTCCCTGTGACTTGTAGTGACTCTATGTACATGTACACACAAACACATGCCCATCATTGTTCAACATAACGACCAGCTCTGAGAAAATCTGATTTGGGATGTTTGTGGATTTCTGCGGTCTAAATGCGTGCACCGTGGCTGATCTCAAACTACCCATGGAAAATCGACCAGCTCCTAAAATTCATGACAATGTAACAGTCAGGTCTTAATAACGGGCACGAACTGACCTTCGGGACATCACTACACCTGTGCCCTACTCCAGGGGAGCAGGTCACCCTTCCCCATGCCGCCCCCACCCACCCCCACAGACCATAGTCCCTAATCTCCACCTGAGTCTCAGGCCAGCCTCCTGACCACCCCCGCCCAGAGCCCACCTTTGCAGCCCATACCCCCTTCTAGCCTCCCCTCCCTCTCCCCATGGCCAGCATACACTGAGCCGTGCCCTGCTGCCCAGGACACCTTGAACTTGATCACACTTGGGTCTTTACCAAGACATTTTCTCTACCATAAACGCTCTTCCACCCACCCCCGGGGCCTGGCAGGTTTTCACCCTGTACTCCTGCCAGTGTGCCGACGCTGCCCACAGAGCACTGGTCACACACAACAGGCCCGGCTCACAGGGGCTGCAGGCTCGGTTCCAAACCGCTGCCATGAAGCTAGTGTCACAGTTAAGAGAGGCTAGTGAAGTTTTCGGCTTCCCAGCGTCTATGGAAATTATGTTTATATGATATGTCTCGTCTATGAAGTGTGTCACAGAATTATGTTGAAAGAAAAATATATACGTAATTTAAAAATACTTTATTGCTTAAGAATGCTAACTGTTGTCTGAGCTTTCGGGGAGTCATAATATTTTTGTTGCTGGTGGCTGCTGACTGGTCAGGGTAGTGGGCGCTGAAGGTTGGGGTGGCCGTGGCAATTTCTTAAAATCAGACCACAACGAAGTTTGGCTCATCGATGGACGCTTCCTTACGTGAGGGATTTCTCTGGAGCATGCGATGCTGCTTGGTAGCATGGGACCCGTGGGAGAAATTCTCCCAGAGCTGGAGTCAGTCCTCTCAAACCCTGCTGCTGTCTTATCAACTTAGTTTATGGGATATTCCGAACCTTGGTTGTCGTTTCAACGATCTTCACAGCATCTCCAGCAGAAGTACATTCCATCTACGAAACCACTTTCCTTGCGCCTCCATGAGAAGCCACTTCATCCGTTCGGTTCCATCGTGAGGTTGCAGCCCGTCCGTCCCGTCCTCGGGCTCCGCTCCTGATGCTCGTTCTCCTGCTCTTTCCTCCCCTTCTGCAGTGACTTCCTTCCCTGAAGTCTTGAACCCCTCAGAGTCCTCCCTGAGGGTTGCAGTCAACTGCCTCCAAACCCCCCTGTGAATGTTGATATTTTGACGACTTCCCATGAATCACGGGTGTTCATAATGGCATCTAGAGTAGATGAAACAGAAAGGTGAATCCTTTCCAGAAGGCTTTTGATTTACGTTGCCCAGATCCATCAGAGGAATCACGCTCTGTGGCAGCTGTAGCCAAATGAAATGTAGTTCTTCAGTATTAAGACTTGAAAGTGCAAATTATTTCATGATCCATGGGCTTAGATGGATGTTGTGTTAGTGGTCATGAAAACAGGCCTAATCTCATTGCCCAGCTCCGTCAGAGCTCTTGGGTGCCCAGGTCCATTATCAAGAGGCCGGAATCTTTTGAAAGGAATCATTTTTTCCCTTAAGTAGTAGGTCAGAGCTTAAAGTCACCAGCTGCCTTAGTGCCTGAGAGTCAGCCTGTCCCTTGAAGGTTTCAAGCCAGGCATTGACGTCTATTCTGTAGCTGTGAAAGTTCTAGATGACCTCTTCTTCCAGTATAAGGCCATTTTGTCTCTATTGAAAGCCTAATGCTCAGTGCAGCCATCTTCATTTATTATCTTGGCTGGATCTTATGGATAACTAGCTCCGTAAGTTAGGTTAGGCTTTGGCTTGAGGGAATGTCGTGGCTGTTTGATCTTCCATCCAGACCGCTGAAACGTCCTCCATAGCAGGCTGTTTCACTTTCTTACCATTTGTGTGTTCACAGGAATAACACTTGTGTGTTCACAGGAATAACACTTGTAACCTTCAAGAGCTTTCCCTTTGCGTTCACAGCTTGCCTCACTGTTCGGTGCCTCCGCCGCCATCCCCTCTGCCTCAGTGTAGACACAGCTTCCTCACTCGCCTTAATAATTTCTGGCTTTCGATCTAATCTTCCTTTCACCTGGACACACAGCGGCTGTTAGAAGGGTATTAATTGGCCTGACTTCAGTATCATGTCTCAGGGAACAGGGAGGCCCGAGGAGGGGTGGTGGTGAGTGGCCAGTGGTGGAGCAGTCAGAACACACACCATGTCTATTATGTACATATTTATTATATGTGTCTTATATGGGCTTGGGCCATAGTGCCCCAAAACAACTACTGTGGTAACATCAAAGATCACAGATAGAGGCACCTGGGTGGCTCAGTCGGTTAAGCATCTGCCTTCCGCTCAGGTCAGGACCCCAGGGTCCTGGAATCGAGCCCGCATCAGGCTCCTTGCTCAGCGGGAAGCCTGCTTCTCCCTCTCCCAGTCCCCCGCTTGTGTTCCCTCTCTCACTGTCTCTCTCTCTCTCTCTCTCTCTCTCTGTCAAATAAATAAATAAATAAAATCTTTTTTAAAAAAAAAAACACAGATCACCGTAACAAATATAATAATGACCAAATAGTTGAACCATCACGAGAATCACCAAAATGTGACACAGAGACACAACGTGCACCAATGCTGTTAGAAAAATGGTGCCCGTAGACCTGCTTGACACGGAGTTGCCATGAGCCTTCTTTTTTTTTTTTTTTAAAGCTTGGTATCTGGGAAGCACAGTAACACAGTAAGACGCGGTATCCCATAGTAGGGACACCTGACGCCCGGGAGACCGGGTCTTTGCGGTTATCTTGGTGACCAGTTCAGTGCTGTACAAAGACCTGACAGGAGGAGGTGTTCCCTGTGGGAGGAAGGCGGGGAGGAGTCAGAGCGGTACCTGCGCTGGGAGCGCTAAGCGCCGAGAAACCGGGAGAACTGGGTCTGTGTTGGAATACAAGAAAGATGTTTATTTTCACCCTCTTCGTGAGCCTCCACGCCCCTGGGCTCTCTGCTGCCCCCGCCTTCCTACCCCTGCCGAGCTCCCTCCCACTCAAACCGTACCTTCCAGATGGAGAGCTGGTGTCCTCACGGGGTCCAGGTGTTGGCGGGTCCCAGGGAGACCCGATGTGTGAGGCTTCACACGGAGCCCCTGATACTTGAACAGGACCCCCTGGGCCACGGGGCCCTCGTCTGCAGAAGCGCTGCAGTGGAGAGATCCAAGCCGGCCCTCAGGTTGCTCGGGGAAGGCCCGGGGCTGGCTGGTCCCATGATAGGGGCAGCTACCCACGTGTGGAGGAGAAAAATCACAAATGCCTCAAAGACCCTTAAAAATGAAATTCCCTAGTGCTGGTTTTTTGCCTTTTTTTTTTTTTTTAATGATAGCCATGTTCCCTTTCCTGATCTTTTGTTGACATAAGCCCGTGGTCACCAGGAAGAACACTGAGATTCCTGAAAGCACACGGCTCGTCCTGTTCTTACCTTGTCCGACGGCTCTTCCCAGACGGGGAGGAACGCCTCGCCATCTCTCGCAGTCTCCGGGAAAACGTCCCTTTACTGGCCTGGCTAGTAGCTGGCCTCTAGTTGAATCCGTGAGGCAGAAGATACTTCCTGGGAGGGGCAGCCGTGAGAACGTTTTGACAAAAGTAATATGGGGGAAATGTCTCAAGTGCATCGTGTATCCAACCCAGGGTCACCTGCAATTTGTTTCATTAGAGCTCAAATTAACCCTTTCTATTTCTGTAGGACTAGAAAACACTAATACTGCTCATATGTAGGGGTGCCCGGGGGCTCAGTCCATTAAGGGTCCCGACTCTCGGTTTCGTCGGCTCAGGTCGTGATCTCAGGGTCCTGAGATCGCGGCCTGCGTCAGGTCGGGGCAGAGTCTGCTCCAGATTCTCTCTCCCTCTCTGCCCTTTTCCCCGCTTTCTCTAAAATAAATAAATAAACCTTTTAAAAAATTACTGCTCCTTACTTCTCTGGTTCCCACGACAGATGAGGTCACTGGGGCAGATGGTTTTGTTCCCTTTTGAAAGATGAAGGAGCTGGAGCGTGGAGACATTCTAGAGTCTGTCCAAAGTCATCCTTTGGGTGAGGCAGAGCCAGGACTAGTTTATTCCATTTAATTCAAATTAATTCAATTTAATGTGTGGATTAAATTCTTTCTTTGTCCTTCCAGTGCAGTGGGGGAGGCAGACATGCAAACAGGACATTAAAGCGCAGCTGGAATCCCAGGCTCTGTGCTCTCCCTGCACACTGGCCCGGTTAGGCAGATGGACTCGCTGGTGAGACTGAGCGTGCAGAAATCCCTGCAGGTCTGCTGAGTCCCTGATGTCAGCTGAGTGGAGAGTTAGGTCACCTCATTCCTTGCGTGAGGCATTATCGCCTCTGTGTGCACACAACTCTTGGAAGAAGCATCAGCTGCAAAGGCAGGAAGGCAGACAGATACCTGGAAGAGGATTTACAGGATCGCGTGGGCTGGGTGGATGCTGAAGCCATCCTCGCCTGCCTCACGGCCCTCTTTCTGCCCCTCTGCCTCCCCCCGGGCCCATTCCATGCTGCCTTCTTCACGTTCTTCTAGCGATGTTACCTCACCTCCAGAAGCTTCCTTTGTTAACTCTTTTAGCACCTCCTCCTCCTGGTACCAAAGGGAGGGCCCAGCATGGACCCTGACTACTGCCAATGGAAGATTCTCCAAGCAGCATCTGCCAGGTTGCCCCGAGGCCTGGGGTTAAAGCGTGGCCTGACCCCACGCGTCCTGTTTGGCTCTGGAAGTCGCTGAGGCTCTTGCCACGTTTTGATTATCAACCGAAATGCCCGTCCATGTTGCCCGGTGGGGAGAGCCCTCAGGTTTAGAGTGACAAGGGTCGCGCGAGAGTCCCATGACTCTGAATCCCTCTGAATAGAATTTTCTTTCTTTTACAATGAAGATAATCCCTACCCAGTAGAGTGGTTTGGAGAAGCAAATGAGGTAGCGTGTGAGGGGGTTTTGCCAAGGCCCAAGGATTCTGAGACTCTAAAGGATTTCTCTTGTTCTAGGAATCATTGTTCTGATGGTTTTTCCACCCTCTGGTCCCTTCCACACTTGGGTTTGTAGTTTGGGGTGATACGGCGTGTCCCCTGTTGAACAATTATGTTCTGTAACGGCTTCCCAGCGTTTCACATGGCATGTTCTCTCTCTCCTGGCTCCACCTAACAGATACACGTGCCCCAAACACAGCAAAATCTACTAAGCACGTGCTTGAATGAATGGAGTTTTTAATGAATGGAGATCTTTAAAAAGCTCTTCCCTGGTCCTGTCCTTTCGGCTAATACGTAAATGTAATATGTCTATGGCTGGTGGACAGATCCTGGCTAGACCTTAGCTGAGCATGACTAGCAGAGCGAGGCTTCGATCGCGCTCGTTCCAGTGTGTGGCGAGGGTTTTCTCATCCAACAAGCAGTCCTGGGACACCAGCTAGGTGTGTTGTAATTCCGTTCAGTTTTGATACCTTCCGCTCAGAGATAGCATCAGATGCCGCAAGTTAAGGGCTAATAATGATAATAATAATAATAATAATAGGAATAATGGCACTGTCTGGGGACGCAGCTTCCACCCTCTCTCAGAGCTTACCAGTCTAACCAGATCTCCACGTGTTCACCAACCTGGAAGCTCTTTAAACCCCAAACCTTTAAGGTTTTCATAGAGGCTCCATTAGTACCCAGGTATGATTGATTAAGTCATTTGCTGTTGGGGATTGATTTGGCCTCTAACTCCTCTTTGTTCCTCAGAGGTCAATCACGTGGTTGGTTTTCCTAGTAACCAAACCCATTCCGCCAGGTGCTTTCCGAGTTATTAACATAACAAGAGACACTTTTATTGCTTGCTGCACTTAGGAACTTCCAAGGGTTCTAGAAGCTCTGTGTCAGAAACTAGGATGAAGACCAAAGATACATCTGTCTTGTTACAAATTATGATGTCAAACAGAGGGCCAGGCGGGACATGGCCATCATCACATACAGGGCCAGGCAGGGCATGACCACTGCTTTGCAAGCCCACAGGACCTGGGAGCCTAAGAGCAGGCTGGTTTCATCCTGCAGAAAGCCTCTCTTCCTGAGTTTTCTTAGGGCTCAGGTATTCCGAGAGGGAAAAGGGAAGATCTGTTCTCCGCCTTTTGATACTGATGTTTTCTTAGATATTCTTTACTAGAGACTCTGAAAATAATAGGATGAAAGAACTTGAAAAGGGTTTCAAAGGCTGATTTTGGAGCAGGAGTGAGAAAGGCTTCAGAAGCAGAAATTGGTTGCAGATCCCATTAGGCCAGCCTCCTCCGGGGAAGGGATCCACTTAGCCCACCGCTGGCTTGGTTTAGCCTTTCATCTCCACTGGGCTCTGCTGAAATGCTTCTGACTGCTGCCACAGGCCAGTCCTGGGGTCCCTGTGCAGTGTTTCTCTCCTCCTTTCTCTAATCTGTTTTCATTCCTTTCCATTCATTTTTGGAAGAATTTTGTTAGCCACTAACTTGACTTCTTGGAGCTCGTGGGCAACCCTCTTGGTCTGGGCTGTCTCATCAGTGAACCTGTTTGTTTCCTGGGAGCTCTGGCTGCTGACTCCCTCACCCTGGGCTAAGCTGGCCAAGCTGAAGCAGCTTGGAAAACACCAGACTTCTTCCCCTTCGGTAATCATTTTTTATTTAGATGTAAATTGTTTACATTACACTGTCATGTTCCTTTCCCTTTTCATTTCATTTTGATGACGCATTTTACATTTTGAGGATCTTTTTTAGCTTTTGTTGGGCCTGAGCAGGGGGCGCAGGCCACAAGCCCTGGACGTTTCTCTCATTCTCACAGAGCTGTTAGCTACTCAGACACATCCAGGGAAAGCTCAAAGCACAACCATATGGGTCTCTTTCTACTCCAGCTTACCCCCTAAATTTAAGGCCCCCCAAATGGCTGATTTAAAACATACGGTTCTGTGATTCCCATTCCTTCATCTGCTACAATGATTCTTAACCTCTTTGATCACATGCTTATTTTTGAATCGGATAAGAGCCACTGACTCACTGGAGAAAAATGTACATACACCCAACACTGGGTAGGGATGGGGGATTCAGGGACTCCCTAAAGCCCCTCCTTGGACTCTGGAAGTCCCCCTGGCCTCTGGATTAAACAGCTTTCTTCTAAATGTGTAATATCACACCGTAGCCTGGGAGCAGGTGGGGTGGAGAGAGGAAGGACAGAATACAGCAGGGCGTGTTGCACCATAATCATCAGGCATGTCTCGTAAGAGTTATTTGAATGCCCCAGACTCTGATACATATGAATGCCCCCTACGAATCTCCAAATAGAGAATATTAGTATCAAGTATGTTTCTGAACCAAAAAAGAAGTTAAGTAACAGAACGGTCAGTAAAATGAAAGCATAGTGATTATGTCCTATTAAAGGAAACAAACAGAAATTTACCTGCCGGAAAGTGGAAGCCCAGTACGAGTAAGAAGCCAAGTGGGGGATCTGGACTTTTATCTCCACCTGGCATAAAAGGTATTTTCTCCCGATTATTGCCTCTTCCTTCTCCTACTGGGGTACTGTCAGAGAAAGCCAGCTAAAACAGGAGGTTTAAGTAAAATTCAGAATCTCAACCAAATATACAGAATGTCCAGATTTCAACTGCAAATCACTTGTCTTACCAAGAACCAGGAAGATCTCAATCTTAATGGGCAGCGCGGGGGGCGGGGGGGGGGGTGTTGGGGGCGGAGAGAATCCACAGATCCTGACAGAGGTTTTAAAGCAGCCATTACAAAAATGCTTCAGTGAGCAATTATGAACACCCTCCAAACAAATGAAAAAAATAAGAAAGTCTCCGTAATAAGATAGAAAATATAAAGAGGATGTAGGAGCTCGGGTCATGATCCCGGTCCTGGGGTCGAGTCCTGAGTCAGGCTCTCTGCTCAGCAGCAAGTCTGCTTCTCCCTCTTCTCTCTCTCTCACCTCTCTCGCGCTCTCTCTCAAATAATTTTTTTAAAAATCTTTGAAAAAAAGAAAATATAAAGAAGATACAAATAGAAATTTAAGAATTGGTAAATACAGTTACCAAAGTAAACAGACTGGTGCTTTACAACAGAATGGAGAGGTCCGAGGAATGAGTTAGTGAACGTGAAGATAGAACAATAGAAGTAGGTCCTCAATCTTGTAAAACAGAGGAAACGACTGAATAAAAGGTAAAATGGAACAGAATTCCAGGGACCCATGGGACCAGTAACAAAGATGCAACATTGGGAGCCCCAGAAGGAAGAAAAAAGAAGGCAAGAGGAAAGAGTACATGAAGAGATAATGGTGGAAGCATTCGAATTGGAAAGAAAGAAACAAAATTATCTCTGTTCACAGAGAACATGATACTATATGGAGAAACCTCTAAACATTCCACAAAAATAACCCATTAAAACTAACAAATTCAACAAAGTAGCAGGATATAAAATCAACATGCAAAAGTCGGTTGTGTTCTTATATGACAATCCAGAAAGGAAATTAAGGAAACATTTCCATTTATAATAGCATTTAATAGAATAAAATACTTGAGAATTAACAATGGAGGTGACAGGATTATATACTGAAAACTATAAAACATTGCTGAAAAAATTGAAGACCTAAGTAAGTAACATTCTTTGTTTTTGATTGGAGGACTGAACATTGTTAGATGCCAGTATTACTCAAGGCCATTCATAGAATGAGTGCAACCTCTATCAAAATCCCAATGATTTTTTTCCCTAGGAATAGAAAACTCTATTCTAAAATTCATGTGAAACTTCAGAGACCGCCAAGAGACAAAACAGTCTTGAAAAAGAAGAAAAAAGTGGAAGGTTCACACCTCCTGATTTCAAAATTTACTACAAAGCTTACAGTAATCAGAAGAATGTGATACCAGCAAAATGATGGCCATATAGACCAATGGAAAAGGATAGGTAGCCCAGAAGCAAATTGTCACATGTATGTTCAAGTGATTTTTGACCAGAGTACCAAGACCACTTAATGGGAAAAGGACCGTCTCTTCATCAAATGATGTTGGGAAAACTGGATATCCATGTGCAGAAGAATGAAGTTGGGTCCCTGCTAATACTGTTTTTAAAAAGTAATTCAAGGGACGCCTGGGTGGCTCAGTTGGTTGGGCAGCTGCCTTCGGTTCAGGTCATGATCCCAGCGACCTGGGATCGAGTCCCACATCGGGCTACTTGCTCGGCGGGGAGCCTGCTTCTCCCTCTGCCTCTGCCTGCCATTCTGTCTGCCTGTGCTCGCTCTCTCCCCCTCTCTCTCTCTGATAAATAAATAAAATCTTTTTTTTAAAAAAAAGGTAATTCAAAATGGAGCAAATACCTAAATATAAAAACGGAAACTATAAGACTCTTAGAGGAACACATAGAGGAAAAATTTCATGAAATTGGATTTAGCAATTTCTTGTATATGACACCCAAGGCACAGGCAACCAAAGACAAAATGAACAAACTGGAGGGCTTCGGAATTTAAAAGTTTTATGCATGAAAGGGCACAATCAACAGCAACCCACAGAATAAGACATTTGTCCAAATCATGTATCTAATAAGGGATTGATATCCAAAAAAACAGCCCAATTAAAAAGTGGGCAAAGGGGGCGCCTGGGTGGCTCAGTCACCTGAGTGACTCTTGACTTCGGCTCAGGTTGTGATCTCAGGGTCATGAGATTGAGCCCAATGTCGGGCTCCGTACTCGGTGTGGGATCTGCTTGGGATTCTCTCTCCCTCTCCCCCTGCCCCTCCCCATGATCACTCTAAATAAATAGATAAATAAGTAAATATTTTAAAAGTGGGCAAGGACTCAATGAGACATTTCTTCAAAGAAGATAGATGGCCAAAAAAACAGATGAAAAGATGCTTCTCCAAAAAAGAAAAAATTTATGGTAGCTCTCAAAAAAAAAAAAAAAAAATTATAAAACCCTCCACCCAATAGTAGCAGAATACATTCGAGTGCCTGCAGACCATATACGACCACATGCTGGGCCATAAATAAGTCTCAGGGAGGATAAAAGGATTCCGGGGGCCCAGAGTAAATGCTCTGACCACGTAGAATTAAATTAGAAATCAGTAACACGGTAATTGGAACAAAGCCAAATCCACTCCACTGTCTTCTTTCCGGGACTTGGTTTGCCCCTAGAATTAATCTAGTGCAGTCTCTTCCTTATTTAATTAAGGAAACTGAGGCACAGGGAGGTGACATGACTTCTTCAGGGTCTCTCAGATGCTTGATACATACTCATTGGATTGATTAGTTAAATCTGGCAACACAGAGCAGTCCTTTTATTACCAGTGGGAGGCTCAGTCCTGAGCTCACCACCTCTGTAACCCTCCGGAGGTCCCCTTGGGCTGTGCTGGTGCTTTTCTCCCCTGGACACCCAGTGCCTCACAGCTCCCTTGATCACAGACTGTCCTGCTCCAGTTCTTTCTCCTTCTTGTGCCAGAGCTCTTCCCCGGGGAAGGCCAAGTCTTACTCAGTAGAGCTGCTTAGACAATATTTAGTGAATGAATGGAGCCACGTTTTCAGTAAGTCTCGCCTCTGGTGGAGTGGGGATGAGTTGGGCAGACGGGTCCTTCCCGTGGATCCTAGTTATTGAAGGTGTAGATCAGAGAAAAGCCAGCAGGGGCGCTGCTGAGCTGAGGCGTGTCATCAAAGGTGCTGGACTCTTCTGCTGCCCATTGGAAAGAGCTCTTGTTCTGGAACTACTGGATGTGTTGCAGGTCCGGCTTCTTACATTTCCTACTTCGGATGCCTTAGACCAATTCCCCTCCCCTTCCCCTGCTCAGCTTTCAACCTGAGACGTGCAGAGTAAGAAAACTTGCCTTTTTTCCCTCTTGTAGTGTGATTCCAGAGGTTCTTATCAGGCATCCATTTCTTCTCCCTCTGATTTTATATCCATATTTAAATCATGCTTGGGGAAGTCATTTATTGGATTCCCTCAGGCTCAGGGTAGAGAGTATATGAGATCCTTGATAAGCTTAATATATTTGTATTAAAAATTAATAAGCAAGCTATTGTTTGCAGCATTAACTCATAATTTGATTTAATGTATTTAATATAAGACCACAATTTTAAAATTACTCAAAAAGATGTGATAAGACTGCCATCAGTCCTGGGACCCTGTCTTTATCCCGGAATGAACCACGCGATCACGCAGCAGACAGGGAGTGCTGCTGTCTCCTGGTTGACATTTCGAGGCAGTACCCGTGTAGCGGTCCCCTCGGAGGCTTCAGATGTGTCCTCGGCGGAAGATGATGTGGAGGCTCTTTTTAAATGCTACTATTGAAAAAAATAGAGTATAATGGGAAGAGATAAGCTTTTCCCAGTGTGAGCCGGCTTCAAGTTTCTGTTTCTCTAATCTGTTTTACATACTGCTGCAGGAGATGAAACCCAGATTGTCCTTTCTGGAGTGTACATGTGGGGAGGGGGGGTAGGAGGGTCTGAGCGAGGGGAGCCACAGAGCTACAGGAAACCATTGCTCTGCTTGGTCAGGGGTTTACTGTAACTTTATTTTGGAGGGAAAAGCCCTCTTCTTCTTCCCATTGAGCTGAAGGGTTGCGGCCCCCCATGGAGAGCCATGCCTACAGCCACGGGGCGCTCTCGCCCTGCATCACTGAGAACTGGTACCCCAGCTCACCTGTCCGCCCGCTTGACGCCCAAGACGAGGACCACATGTGCTCCCTCAGCAGGGCTGAGTTTCCACTCCCCTCCTGTCTCTTCACCCCCCGGAGTGACACGTCACTCACACACATGTGGAAGACGGTTGCTGCCAGGCTTTGCACAGTACCGAATCCTACTTCTTTCTTTGGTTTCTCTCCTGTTCTCTTCTGCTCCATCCATCACTTATAAAATGATCAAGTCTGCTTGTTAATTGTATCTATATTTAGTTTCACCTTCTAGATGAATGATGTCAGTGTTTTTTCAGTTTCTTCAAGTCGGTCCTCTCGCCCAGCTCTACCCTTTGGGTCCTCTCTGCTTCTCGCCCCCCCGTGGATAAAATCTACTAATCTTAGTGTCTCGGATCTTGTACGTTAACGCTCAGGGGTCACCCCCTGCCCCAGCCGTTGCTTCCAAGGCTGCATTCACCACCAAATAAAGAGAACACAGAGCACCATCAAAGCATCTTGACTAGGAGGACCCTGCGATCCCTCTGGGTGTCTCAGAAGCCACGTCTAGGTTTAGGGGAGTCCTGGGTTGAGTCCTGAAGAGTCCACGTTCACCCCGCACCAACCTCTCAGACCACACTGTGAGGGCTTTGGACACCATAGCCCTTGTGGCCCCTCTGTAAGGGAGCAGGTGTGGAGGCGTGGGAGTGAGGCTGGAGACCGCTGCGCACTTCCCCTTCCTGCCTGTGGCTCCGTAATTCCAGAAGCCTCCTGCAGAGGCTCAGGCTCTGTCTTGCTGTAAGACAAGCAGGAAAATTCTGGATCTGCCACAATTTACTTCAGCTCTTGAGGAGGAGACCCGATTTCTAAAGTAGAAGAAAGTGAAACTTCTAACTGGAAAAAAAGGCCGGAAGGAAGGAAGATTGGAGACTGTACTATGTTTAAACATGTGCAAAGCAACCTCCCCTCGACAGAGCGCTAGGACAAAGACATTTGTCATTTGACGCCTGAGTCAAATGTACAGAACATCCGTGAGGGAAGGAACCTGGAGAAATATGGCCAGGAGCGCCCGGGAAGCTGGTGTGGGGGGCGGCGGTCCTGGGCAACAGGACCAGCCCACGATCCAGCAAGGGGGTCCCCAAGGCGGACAGGATGGAGGCGAGCTCTCCCAGGTCAGGCCTGACCTGTTTCCAGACTTCCTGTGTGTGAGGCCCGGTGGAGGGTTATTTTCCTTTATGCAAAGACGTTTGTAGGCTGCGCTTCCAGCCCATTCATCTTCCTCCGCCGGATCCCAGAGACGTTGGGCCCTCTGCTGAGTAGAAGGGAAGAGAACATCCAAGCGAGCTTTCAAGTAGGAGGATTTCCCACGAAGGACTCAAAGCAGCTCTCTGATCTCCAGCCATCTGCTTTCAAACAGCTCTGCGCCTCAGACCATCAGGTGTCTAGACCCTCTGAGCACCCAGAGTCGCGCCCCAGGTGGGAGGCAGGAGGCCATGAAACAGGGCCCATTTGTTCCCAGACTGGATCCAACGTTTGTTTTTGATCTCCTGTCCCGAGGGACCTCATGGAGCGGGCTGCCTGCAGGGTGGCGAACCACGCCCCCCCCACCCCCCTGCCTCGGATGTCCTTGCCGACACCGTACACCCACGGGACTGACCCACTCAAGTTCATCCGAACCTTCAGGGTTTGCCAGCTGGGATGTCCCCGGGGTTTGGGCCTGCCTGTCTGCAGGTCACATCTGGACTCCATGCACGCTGCTGCTCTCTGCTAGGTGGAGAGCAGAGCCTGAGCTGGCCCAGCTTCCTCTCCCTTTCTCTCTTCTCTCTCTCTCAGCAGCTACAGCCAGACCCTCTGCCTGCCTGTTTGCCTTCCGTCCAGCCTACAGAGGACTTTTTTAAAGAGGCAGGAGAAGGCAAGGGAAGCAGTCCTGGGTCTGACCACTTAGCTGCCCTGGGTTTCCTCCCTGCAGAATGCAGGGCTCTGAGATGTGACCATGTGGCTTTCCAGCTCCGCCGTCTCTGGCTGCAAAGCTCTTCCTACCCAGGAGTCCCTAGGAATTGAGCTTAAGCAAATATTCTGCAAAGGCAAAATATATTATAAATTGGAAGAGCTACAGTATGTCATTTTTTGTTGTTGTTGTTAAAAATCGGAAGTGATCTACATTTCTGAGAGTAGCTTAGTGAATGAATGAGCGTCTGTAAACATGATGGGATTAATTGTACATGACCATTAAAGTGGTAATTATGCTGGCTGTAAATTAACATTGAATAATAGAAAGTGGCTCTTGTTTGTTGAGAGCTACGGTGTCAGTCCTTCTCAGCCTCAAGAGCACATTTTGTGAATCACACGGGTGAGGTCTGGGCATTGGGGTCTCTTTCGAGGCTCCCTGGTTGATAGTACTGCACACCCAAGGCCAAGAGCCAGCCTGCCAGCAACTTCTCTGGGTGGGTCCTTAACGACCACCAAGCCTTGTCTTTGCACATCCAAGTTGAGACGGGGGGGGGGGGGGGGGGGGGGGGGGGGGGGGGCGCTCAGTGCTCCCTTCCTGCTCGCCCCCTAGTGGGCAGTGCGGGTGATACTGTTTGTTTCTAATTTACTGACTGGAAAAGTACCATCGCCCTGTAACAAGCCATCCCCAAACTTACCAGAGTAGAACAACCGCTGCTTTATGAGACCCGCAGATCCTTTGGGCTAGGAATTCCTACATCACCATAGGAATCTCTTGCCTCTTTCCCGCAATGTCTTGGGTTTCAGCTGGAAAAACTGGAATTTGGCTACCTTCCTGCTAGCGGCTGGAGTCATTTCGGACGCCGTGTGTGTGTGTGTGTGTGTGTGTGTGTGTTTTAAGTCATCTCTGCACCCAGCATGGGGCTCACACTCATGACCCTGAGACCAAGGATCGCGTGCTCTTCTGACTGAGCCGGCCAGGGGCCCCTGGACGCGTCTTTATGCGTATGTGTGGTGTGGAGGCCAGGATGATGGGGAAGATGCACTCCATGGGGGCCATCGGCCAGAGCCCTGCGACTGGCCTCTCCGCGGCTGGGGCTTCTCAGCACGAAAACTCACAGCTCCGGGAGCAAACATGATCGTAAGCAAGACCTTCCTAGCCTCGTCTTGGAAGTCAGTCACGCTCCTTACACTGTCCTCTGGTTATTGAAGTGGTCGCAGGCCCACCCAGATTTCAGGAATGTTAAGGAGGCAGGACTGAGAGGACTTTGTGACAGACAACGGAATGTGGCAAGTGAAGGAAGCAGTTGTCCGAATGCTTTTGCTTCATGTCGTGGGACATGAGAAGAAGACACAGAAACACGCAGCTCGCCATCCCAGCGCAGGAAGAGGAGCGCTAAATGCTTCACACAAAAACGAGATCTTGAAGTGGTGGCAATGTGGTGTTTCATCTTTGATATTAATCGTTTTTAGTAGCTCTTCTCAAACCTAACTCCCCACTGAACCTCTTCACCGACAACCCCTGAAGATCCTTGTTGGAAACCACACCCCCACGGGACTCAGGTCTTAAGCACGTTCTCCAGACACCCCGTGAAAAATTCGCCCTGTCCCTTACTGTGTGGCTTGGGGAAGCACAGTGCTGCTCTCGCTGTGGACTGCACGGTTCACCCCACTAGGATCACGGGATCCAGATGAGCAGGCAAGAGGCCCATCAAGATGTTGCCGGGTGGACCGGGGAGCCCCCCACCGCCCCGAACCGGAGGCCTCCACCCAGCCCATCCCCAGCGTGTGGCCAAAAGCTCTTGGTCTCATTGCGAGAAAGAATTCAAGGACAGACCAGACCCAGCGGTTGAGTGGTGCAAGTAGTAGGTAAGTTTACGAAAGCGAGTGTAGACTCCTGAGACTAGAGCAGGTGAGCTCCAGGGAGAGCTGCTTGCACTGGGGTGTGGGTCTCTATCTTACGACACTTCTTACCTCCAGGAGAGGATTTCTTGGGAGCAGCCTTTCTTGACTTTCCTCCCTTACTTGGTCAGGGTTTCCAGCCTTCTTTGTCTTGGGCCTGTCTGGTTTGAGCTAGCTTCTTGTGGCTCCATTTTGGACTGTTGCCAAGAGGGGTCTCAACCACCACCCCTCCCCCATAGCCGCCCCTGACGCCCCCTTGGCAGGCCTCCAGGCATCCTATTAAAACCTAACTCACTGCCTCCTCTGACATAATCTATCTTCTTTCTTCCCCCTTTAGGCTTTTGATATTATGAGAGTGACCCACGGCAGAGAGCACAGCCTGATTGAAGATTTGATCCTGCTTTTAGAAGAATGTGACGCCAACATAAGAGCATCCTAAGGGCTCTGGCAGAGGGAAGGGCAGCTTCTGCCCGTACCGGACGCCTCGCAGAGCTCACACACCCCACGCCGCCGTGTGAGCCTCCCTCCTGGCAGTGCAGTTCTCTGTTCATGTGAAAAACAAAGGAAGACATACATTGTGCAAATCACAAGAAGCGTTAGCTGTAGAGAAGCACAATTACAATAAATAGAAAAAATGTGGTTGAAAATGCCATCTGGTAACCGTGGCTTCCTCACTGGTGACTTCAGTGTTGAAGAGCTCAACATTCTCCAGGGGAAGGATAGAGAGTTCTATTAAAAGCATGACAGTACAAGCTGTAACTTTCTCTTTGGATATCTGTGGGGATAATTGGATTAAAAATCAGTGTTTTCTCAAGCAAAAGCTTATTGTCTGTTTTGTCAAGAAAGCAGAGTTTCGGATGTTTTCTTTACTTAATATAGTAAGTGACACGCATATTCCTTACTTACTCCCAAATACGTCTCTGATACAAACGTGGTGTTCCGCATCCTAGAAAGAAGTCATTTTAGGGGTTACTAGAAAAGCACTGACGTCTTAATGGAAAAGAAAAAAAAAGTCTCAAGTGTCTCACGGCTCTTTGTGTAACTCTTCTGTGCGTTTTGTACCATTTTGTACATGTCACGCTTTTTCTTTTCTTGGAGTCTGTTCCGTCATCCTTATATCTGTGGCTTGGCCATGTGACGTGCGCCCCAAAGCTCCGTTATCCTAGATCCCAGCTCAAAACAGATGTTTTTGTTTCTTTTTCCTGTCTACCTGCTTTTCTACCTTTCTGTGCTATTCAAATTTGGGGAAACTTTTCCTCTGGGGGGAGTAAAGGGGGTGATTTCTTCTATGGCTCTGTGACCCTGTGAGCAGTTTTGTCCCTCCTACGTGGATGGGTTCGGGCAATACTTAGGTAATGAGGGAGGCTCCAGCCACCCCCGCCTTATTTTACAAGCAAGGAAAGGAGGTACTTACTAGGTGTGGCGTCCTGTTCCCCAGTCCCCAGGATCCGCCCCGCCCTCACAGAAGGAGCGCCGAGGCCACGCTGGGCACGGGCCACTGTCAGAGTAATACACAGACGCCTGTTCGAGCTGGAAGGGACCAGCCTCACTTGGCAGCTAAGTCTGACTGCCAGAAGCCAGAGTCGACATGCTGAACGCCTGGCGATCGCTTCGATCGTGGAGACGGGCACGGTGTCCGGCTCCCGGGTACATTCCGCAGGCTCTCCGTCAGCCGCTTCTGCTGGCCTAGGCGTGGCTCATGGCCTGCGGTTGCCTGTGGGTCAGCCGGGGAAAAGAGGGTGATGGGGTCGTGAAGCTCACTGGGTTGCCCAGCCTCATTCATGTGGCAGCAGGGTGCCAGGAAGAGGAAGCAGGCGAGCCTCAGCAGGCAAGTACTTCCTGTGTCTGCTGGCTTTGACTTTGCCAGTATCCCATGGGCCAAAGCCAAGCCCAAGGCCAGCCCAGAACCGGGGTTGGATAGAGCCTCCTCGCAGCCATCCTATTGCAAGGGCATGAGACTGTGGAGAGGAAGATAGTGTGACCATCAAGGCAATCCACAGAGCAGTCCTGTGTTGGTGTTCCAGAACATTCCGTGAATCAGATAACATTCATAGACCTTCTTTCTGGAAAACCATATCCACCCAAACAATTTGCTCTTAGGATCAGGGACCCTTGAACTCCCGGTGGCCCATCAGTGGGCTCCCCGGAGTCCTTCACCTACCAAGAAGTAGACTTGTCACCTTTCAGAATCACTTACAGGAATTACACTGGTTCGTCATTTTAAATTCATCAGAGGAAAAGAAAAGCCCTAACAGAAGGCGTGGGTGGTCCCGCACCGGCCAGAGGAGCGGGGTTCGCCGCTGGAACCCTGTGTTCGCCGGGTTTCAGAGTGAAATTTATCAGTCGGTGATGGTCCTCGATAAAGCGATTTGCCGTCCGCCTCCTAGAGAAAGTGGGAGAGGCTTTTAAACCCCTCTGGGCCCCCTTCCCGCCATCTGAGGGAAGGTTCCCTCAGGAGGGAGGGGCTCGGCTTGTGTCGGCTTCTAATAGAAGCAGACATTCAAGCAGTGGTAACCGTGTACCCCGCATCTGTACCACAAAATAATTTGGGGGAAGGGGACGGGGAGCGAAGTGTTAAGTCTCTGTCACTGTGGCGGAGGATTTATGGTCACCCCGGCCGCCATGACCGTGATTTCATTAATCCATCGTCCCCGGAGCAGTGGGCTTTTTGCACATCAGTAACTTGACGCCATTAGTTGCTCCTCTGGGATGAGAACACATTTAAACTGAAAATGAGCACACCGGGCATGATTTATAGGCCGGCGGTGTGGATGCCAAGTGTGCACGGAGGAAGGCCGGCTCCGTCCAGCCAGGCCAGGATGCTGGGCAGCAGAGGGCGGCCAGCGCGACACGACGCCACAGGGCCATGGACCACAGAGGGCCCCCCTGGCTTTGCAGCTTCACCGCAGGGATAACAGGGAAAGGCCTTCGTGGGGGCCCACTCCGGAGTCGGGTCTTGAGAATTCTCCTCTGGCCCCGTCAGGAAATGACGGTACACTCAGTCCAAGGAGCCCATGGGGATGCCCCAGGGAGAAGGTTCTGGGCGTTATCTTTGGAGCATCATAAAATCATCTCAGGAGCAGTCCTCAGCAGAAGCTTCAGGAACGCACCGGAGCCCTCCTTTTACGTAAGGTCTGTAAGAGATGGGCCTGGTGGAGAAGGGCCAGCAACACCCCCCTTCCCCCAACCCCTCACTCCCAGTGTGGGACCGTCCCTTAACCTTTCAAGCTTTGGATGCGTCAGAATGCTGTGGTCTCGCAGTCCACCTGGTCCACGCCGATTCTGAACATCAGAGACCGGTTCTCTGCCCGCGCACTCAGCTCCGCACCACCGTCACCCCCACCAGTCTTCAGCACAGAAACTGAGGCACTGGCTCTCTCCTCTGACAAAGGTCTGTCCATGCATCCTCTGAAGGCCATTTTCATTCCTGATCTCTTCCCGGGCTCCTCACGGGTCCCAGCACCTCATCCCTCACCCCTGCAAAGACCTCCTTATCTGTCTCACCCCTCCTTTCTCTGTTCTCCATCAGAGCTGCCAGAGGCACCTTCCAGAAATGCCCACTTCCTCAACTCTTAGAGCCCCTCCGCTCTAAAGCTGGCAGTGGTTCCCGATTGCCACTAGGCTCAAAGTTCAGTCTTCAGACTGGCATCTGTGGTCCCAAATCACTGAATCTTAGACTTCTTGGTACCCCCATGCATCTGCCACTCTAGCTGGACCAGTACGTGGCCCCCACCCGGCTTCAGTCTCCTGAATCGTGTCCTCTTGTTGGACAGGCCCTCGTTTGTTCGAACTGACCTAATCCCTTTTCTTCTCCGTCTCTCTCTCGATCTTATCAGTCCTCAGAGACTTAGCCTGGGCCTCCGTCCTCCTGTTTCTTTCTTTCTCTCTAATTGAAATACAGTTGAGTCCGTAACCATAATTCTTCTATGTGACACTCAAGTCCTATCAGCTTTGGCTATTGGGATTTTCTTCAGGTTAAATGTCTTGTGTGTTCCTATCATTTTGGAAACACTTTTCTACTCTGAGGTACAGTGAAATGTTTAGGGCTCACATTATACTTTCCCACTCTGGACTGGTAATTAGCCATTCTTTACGAAGCCCTGGTCTTGTTTGGTGAGGAATGGTATCCAGGAACCCTGATCCCCACACTGTGTTTGCTTGTTGCTACGCAGTGACGCTCTTTTCTAGACCTTTTAAAAAATCATGAGTTTGGGGCACGTGGGTGGCTCAGTGGGTTAAAGCCTCTGCCTTTGACTCAGGTCATGATCCCAGGGTCCTGGGATCAAGGCCCGCATTGGAGCCTGCTTCCTCCTCTCTCTGCCTGCCTCTCTGCCTACTTGTGATAGCTTTCTGTTAAATAAATAAATAAATGAAAAGTCTTAAAAAAAAAAATCATGAATTCACACTGAACCTGTCGGTTAAAATCCAGCACCTGGGGTGGTTCCTCATTTCCCGCCTTCGTATTGGTACCTCTCTCATAAACACAAAATAGGCTGGAAATTATTAAACCACAACCACTACCAACAGCAGACCGATGGAGTAAAATCTTTTACTTTTTTTTCTAAGATTTTATGCCCTTAGCAAAAATGTATTGTCACAACACTATGTTTGAAAGTTTAAAAGTTTAATTATTCTTTTCATTGTGGTTATGTCATCAGTTTGATACCCAATTAGATTTTTTCTATCCAACTTTAAGGTTTTCCCCTCTTACTGCTTTATGTTGGTATGTAAAAATCAATATAAATACACAATATATATTAACATACATTTTCCAATTACTAATAACACCACAATGAATAACCTTGTGCATATGGGGGTTTTTTTGTGTGTGTTGGTGGAGATGACTCGTTAGGGTAATTTCCCAGAAGTGGAATGACTGATCCAAGGGTAAGCGCATATGCCATTTTATTAGGTACTGTCAGTTTACCTTGGGAGGGGTTATGTAACAATGCCTGCTTCCCCTCAGTCTTGCCACTAAGGTGGGTTTTTCTGCTTTTGAATTTTTTGCCAAGCTGATGCATATCTCATTGTACTTTTAATTTCCTTATTGGTGAAGTTCGATGTCTTCAAACATTTAAAACCTTTTTGTCTAATTTCTTTAGATGAACCCTACAGGTCTCTTATCATCTTTCTATCCGATTCTTTGGTCTTTTTTTTTTTTCCTTATCTTTAGTTGTCTCTAGATTAGGAAGATTTTCCTAATTTTCTGTAAAATTTAGTCTCTCAGTTTGCCACTCATTTTTTGACTTTGCTTTAATATTTTGCCCTGAGTTTCTTTGAAGAGCGTTTTCCAAAAACACTCTGTAAGAAATCTACTCCAGGGTAAACCAGGGTCCTATTGGAAAGTTACAGTAGCATCACCAACCTTCCCAGCTGGTCCTTGGCTCTTTTTAATTACTATTATTTATTTAAATTCAATTAGCCAACATATCATTAGTTTTTGATGTCATGTTCTGTGATTCCTTAGTTATGTATAACGTCACGTGATGTGATGAGCACTGGATGGCCCTTAATTCTTAGCTGCTCCTGAATTGAGTGGATATTTTAAAAAACCGTTTTTCTGCTGCCCATCCTATGATCTCCCTATCTTCAGCCAGCACCTTGCCTACTCGAGGCTCTTTACCTGGCGGGTGATTCAGTGTACTGTTCCTGAGCCGTCTGGGTCCTTCGTGGTCTTGCATTTTGGGGTTGCCTTAATGTTCCCTTAAACTAATTTCCATGTTAAAGCAGCCCCTGGCTGAGACGTGGTCCTCCTTACCCACTATATGACAGCAGTTGGATCCTGGGATTCAGTCTTTCCAACAAGAACAGTAGCGCGCTGCTTTGCCTGTTGATTCAGAGGCATGATGAGTCCCAAATGGCTGTAAGGTCATGTCAGTTTTCACAACGATGGAGCCATTGTTGTGTTCCCTGGAGGAATCCTGTCTCCTTTAGAAACGAAGACATATAAACTAGAAGATCTCAAGGGCACAGGAATAGGAAGCAAAAATTGCACAAATGCATCATTAGCTGTGATTGTGAGAGAAAAGTATTTATAGCTCCATTTAAAGATAAATGCCAACCTAGCATATTAAAAGTAACTGTAGAATAAAGACAGTAAGCATCCCAATTGTGCTTCCCACAAGTACTTTCCTAGGACCTAGTAGATGAATTTCATTCTCTAATCATCTTTTAAAAAATATGTTTATTATGTTTTTTATTGAAATATAGTTGCAGGGTGCCTGAGTGGCTCAGTGGGTTAAAGCCTCTGCCTTTGGCTCAGGTCATGATCCCAGGGTCCTGGGATCGAGCCCCGCATCGGGCTCTCTGCTCCATGGAGGGCCGGCTTCCTCCTCTCTCTCTGCCTGCTCATCCTACTTGTGATCTCTGTCTGTCAAATGAATAAATAAAATCGTTAAATATATATATATAGTTGACACACAATATTACATTAATTTTAGATGTACACCTCGTGATTCAACAATTCTATACAGCTGCTCTGCTCACCACAACTGTAGCTACCATCTGTCACCATATGCTATAATAACAATACCACTGACTATATTATGCCAGACCTTCCATTCCTGAGCCACCTTCATTCCGTCACTGGAAGCCTGCATCCCCACCCCCTCTTCACCATTTTGCCCATCTCCTCATCTGCCTCCTCTCTGATCGCGACCCATTTATTGCCTGTATTTATGGGCATTTCTGCTTTTTATTCATTTGTGTTTTAGATTCCACATATAAGTGAAATTATATGGTATTTGGGGTCTTTTGTCTGAATTATTTCACTTATAATAATACCCTCTAGGTCCATCTATGTTATAGCAAATGGCAAAAGCTTATTCTTTTTCAAGACGGAGTACTATTTCATTATATATATATATCGCATCTCTATCCATTCATCTATCCCTGAATACTTACTTTGCTTCCATATCTGGGCTATTGTAAACAATGTTGCAGTAAACATGGGGGTGCATGTATCTTTTTGAAGTGTTGTGTTCATTTTCTTTGGGTAATTATCCAGCAGTTATTTTCCATCAGTACCAATTTACTTCCCGTCAGTAGTGTACAGGGGTTCCCTCTTACCATATCTTCATATCATTATCTTATTATTTCTTGCCTTTTTGTTAATAGCCGTTCTTTTTTTTTTTTTTTAAGATTTGATTTATTTATTTGACACAGAGAGAGAGATCACAAGTAGGCAGGGAGGCAGGCAGAGAGAAAGGGGGAAGCAGGCTCCCCACAGAGCAGAGAACCCGATGTGGGGTTTGATCCGACCCTGAGATCATGACTGAGCCAAGGTCAGAGGCTTAACCCACTGAGCCACCCAGGCGCCCCCAGGTAATAGCCATTCTGACAGTTTTGAGGTAACATCTCATTATGACTTTGATTTGCATTTCCCCAATGATGAGTGAAGTTGAGTGTCTTTTCATGTTTCTCTTGGCCATCTGTATGTCTTCTGGAAAAAAATGTTTCAAGTCTTCTGCTTATTTTTGATCAGATTATTTATGTGTTAGGTGTTGAGTTGTATAAATTCTTTATATAGTTTGGATGTTAACCCCTTACCAGATATGTCATTTGCAAACATCTTCTATTCATTAGATTCCTTTTTTGTCTTATTAATCATTTCCTTTATTGTACAAAGCTTTTTAGTTTGGTATAAAATGGACTTCAGTCCATTTTGAGCTTATTTTTGTGTGTGGTATTAAAAGGCGGTCCAGTTTCATTCTTCACATGTACTGTCCAGTTTTCCAGAACCATTTATTGAAGAGACTGTCTTTTCCTCTTGTATATTTTTCCTCCTTTGTGGTATATTAACTGACCATAGAAGTATCCTTTCTGGTCTCTCTATTATGTTCCATTAATCTACATATCTGTGTCTGTGGCTGTACCATATTGTTTTGATTACTATGGATTTGTAGTATATCTTGAAATCTGGGATTATGAGTCCTCCGGGTTTGTTGTTCTTTCTCAAGTTTGCTTTGGCTATTTAGGGTATTCTGTGGTTCCATATGAATTTTAGGATTATTTGTTCTAGTTCTGTGAAGACACTATTGGTGTTGTTTTTTAAGAATTTACTTATTTATTTAACAAACAGAGATCACAAGGAGGCAGAGAGGCAGGCAGAGAGAGAGGGGGAAGCAGGCTGTCACTGAGCAAAGAGCGAAACATGGGGCTTAATCCCAGGACCTTGGGATCATGACCTGAGCCGAAGGCAGAGGCTTTAACCCACTGAGCCATCCAGGTGCCCCAACACTATTGGTGTTTTGATAGGGATTTCATTGAATGTGTAGATTGCTTTGGGTAGTATGGACATTTTAACAATATTAATTCCAATACATGCACATGGTATATCTCTCCATTTGTGTTGTCTTCAACTGCTTTCATCAGTGTTTTTAGTTTTCAGAGTACAGGTCTTTTACCTCCTTGGTTAAGTTTATTACTAGATATTATTTGGAGTACAATTATAAGTGGATTTTTTCTTAATGTCTCTGCTACTTTTTTATTAATGTATAAAGACACAGCAGATTTCTGTATATTAATTTTGTAATCTGCAACTTTACTGAACTCATTTATTCTAATAGTTTTTTGTTGGAATCTTTAAGGTTTTCTATATATAGTATCATGTTTGTAAATAGTGACAGTTTTACTTCTTTCTTACCATTTTGCATGCTTTTTTGTCTTTTTGTTGTCTGATTGCTGTGGCTATGACTTCCAATACTATGTTGAATAAAAGTCGTAAGAGTAGACCTCCTCGTCTTGTTCCTGATCTTAGAGGAAAAGCTCCCAGTTTTTCACCATTGAATATGTTAGCTGCATGTTAATCATATGTGGTCTTTTTATGTTGAGGTTATTCCCTCTAAACCCACTTGGTTGAGAGTTTTTCAAACAGTTTTTCTGCATCTGTTGAGATGGTCAATATCAAACATACCAACATTCACATTATAAGGGCTCCAGAAGAAGAAGAGAGAATGAAAGGGGTGTAAAACAGAATTTAAGAAATAATAGCTGAAAATACCCTGAACCTGGGGAAGGAAGCAGGCATCCAGGTTCAGGAAACAAAAAGTTCCAAACAAGATGAACTCAAGGAAGTCCTCATCAAGATATATAATAATCATAATATATATATTATGTAAGTAATAATCAAAATGTCAAAGATGAAATATAAAAAGAGAATTTTAAGAGGAGCAAGAGAGAAGTAACTACTTACATACATGGGACGCCACATAAGGCTATACACTGATTTTTCAGCAGAAATTTGGCAGGCCAGAAGAGAGTGGCATGATATATTCAAAGTACTGAAAGTAAAAAAACCTACAACCCAGATTGCCTGGCAAGTTTATTGTTCAGAGTTAAAGAGAGATGAAGAGTTTCCCAAACAAACAACACTTAGAAGTGTTTATCACCACTAAATTAGATAAAACAACTAAAACCCTCTTCTCCTGAAAACAAAAACATACTCCTTAGAGAAAACTGGAAAAATACTATCACAAAGCAGAAAGTAAAAATTACATTTCCTTCATATGTGCAGAGATCTACCCTATTTGCAGTCTGGCATGTTTCCCTCAAGTCTTTTTTAAATTTTTTTTAGTTGAAGTATAGATAACAGACAATGTTGTATTACTTTCGGGTGTACAACACAGTGATTCTACACTGTACATTACACTGTGCTCACCACAGTAAGAGTAGTCACTATCTGTCAGTATATGATGTTATTACATTATTTTTCACCCATGGAGTTTTGTTTTCCTTCAAATTCAATTTAGTTAACATATAGTGTATTTTAGTTTCAGAGGTAGAGTTCAGTAATTGGTCAGTTGCGTATAACACCTGTGCTCATTACAGCAAGTGCCCTCCTTCATACCCATTACCCAAATACCCCCTTCCTGTACTTACCTCCCCTCCAGCAACCATTTGTTCCCTATTGGTAAGAGGCTCTTATGGCTTGCCTCACCCTCTGTTTTTATCTTATTTTATTTTTCCTTTACTTCCCCTATATTCATCTGTTTTGTTTCTTAAATTCCACATATGAGTAAAATCACATGTCATTTATCTTTCTCTGACTTATTTCACTTAGCATAATACCCTCTAGTTCAATCCTATCATGCAAATAGCACTATTTCAATTATTTTTGATGGCTGAGTAACAGTCCCTTGTCTATATGCAACGCATCTTCTTTATCCATTCATCTGTCAGTGGACATCTGGGCTCTTTCCATAGTTTGGCTATTGTGGACATTGCTGCTATAAACATTCAGGTGCACATGCCCCTTTAGATCACCACATTTGTATCTTTGGGGTAAATAAGGTAGTGCAATTGCTGGGTCGTGGGGTAGCTCTATTTTCAACTTTTTAAGGAATCTCCATACTGTTTTCCAGAGTGGCTGCACCAGCTTGCATTCCCACCAACAAAGTAAGATGGTTCCCTTTTCTCTGCATCCTCGCCAACACTGTTGTTTTCTGAGCTAATTTTAGCCATTCTGACAGGTGTGAGGTGATATTACATGGTGGTTCTGATTTGTATGTAAGACCAGCCTTTATATGGATTTGCAATCCAGGTAGTTGAAGCCTAGGCTGACTAAGGAACATCTAGTTGCAAACTGACTTGAGGTGGTTCTCAGCTGGTAGTTCCTATAAATCTATGGCAGAAACAAATGAAAAAAGCTCACTGGAGAAGGAGATATTCATCTTAGGTCTCTAGGAAAGCCCACAAGTCCTTTTTGAAGGTCAGTGAATGACCAGCCAATGGTAATCAGGAACTCAAGAACAAAAACAACATGAGTTCTAGAAAAACAATAAGCAACAGCAATACACTTACTCACATTCTGAGTACTGGAAATGCCATATCCATATTTTAAAACTGTTAAGTTCACTATTTTAATAAATTACAAATAATAGACTTTTTAAACTACAAAAAATAAGGAATTATTAAAAGTGACATATCTGACAGGAATCATAGTGATGCTAGAGATGAAAAATACAGTAATTGAAATGAAAGCTGCTGTAGACATCTTTTACAGCAGCCTTGTCATCAAGAAGAGAGAGTTAGTGGATTGGAAGATGGGTCAGAAGAAATTATCCATAATACAACACAGAGAAAAATACAGAAGTAAATAAGTTAAGCAACAAGGAAGAAACAGTAGGAAGGTCTACTTTCCATTTCATCTAAGACCCATAGTTTAGGAGAGAGAGTATGCAGAGACTGGATCTAAGCAAACAATGGTTGAAAATTTCCAAAACCAATAAAAGCACTAATCCACAGATTTAATAAAGAGAATTGAATAAAGAATTGAATAAAGAGAATAAAGAGAAATTCACAACAGATAGAACACTGTGAATTTAAACAAAACTACAGGAAAAGAGAAAATCTTAAAAGCAACCAGAGTAAAAGGGCAAATTACCTTCAAAAGAATGTGAGTTAGAAATACAGGTGACTTTTCCTCAGCACCACTAGAAATCAGATACAATGGAATGGTGTTTTCAGTTGATGAAGGAAGGTAGCTGTTAGCTAATTTGTTATAACCTGAAAAGGAATCTTTGAATAATGAGGGTGAAGTGAAGACATTTAAAAACAAAAAGCAAGAGGTCTTCTTATTAAGAGGCCTGACTGAAAAAATGCTAAAGAAGATTCATCCTACAGAAGGAAAGTAATCATAAATGGAAGGTTATAGCTGCAAGAAGAAATGGGAAAGAAAGTGTTGAATATTTGGACAAGTATACATGAAGTTTATCTTTATAAAACCTTAATAATACATCTACTAAGGTTAAAGATAAAACATAAATTAGGTCATGATAACAGTATGTAAGGAAGGAATAAATAAAGGTAAGATGTTCTGAGGTCCTCATATTGTCCAAATTGAGGGTAAAGATTTTGATTTTTAGATTTTGATCATTTAATTATGCATGTTTTAATTTCTGGGATAGCTGCTAAAAGAGAGTCTGAGTGTATAACTTAGAAGAGAAAAGGGGAATGATTGTTTTAAAACTTTTTTTTAAAAAATTTGACAGAGAGACATCACAAGTAGGCAGAGAAGCAGGCAGAGAGAGAGAGGAGGAAGCAGGCTCTCCACCAAGCAGAGAGCCCATTGGGGGACTCGATCCCAGGACCCTGAGATCATGACCCAAGCCAAAGGCAGAGGCTTAACCCACTGAGCCACCCAGGCGCCAGGGGAATGATTTTAAAAATCCTCCACTGTCTCCTCATCAAAAAAAAAAAAAAAAAAAAATAGGGCAAGGAGGGAAAAGGGAGGAGCAGGGAGCAAAACTTAAAAAAAATGAGAAAGGGAATTTTTAAACACAAAATAAAATATTGGATTTAAATAAAAATATATCCGTAATTACACTAAATTCATTTTATTAAGAAAAGTAAATATAGGGGTGCCTCAGGTGACTCGGTTGGTTAAGTGCCTGACTTGATTTCACCTCAGGTCGTGATCTCAGAGTCATGAGGTTGAACCTTGGGTCCAGCTCTGTGCGCAGAGGGGAGTCTACTGATTCTCCCTCTCCTCACCTCTCTGCCTACTCATGCTTGTGATCAATCTCTCTCTCAAATAAATAAATAAATCCTGAAAAAAGAGGAAAGTATAAACAGAGAAGATGCTTCCAGTAAAATAGTATCAGACTGGATTTTAAAAACCCCAACTGTATGCTGTTAATAAGATACATCTAAAACATAAGGATACAGAATGTTTAAAGTAAAAGAAAAAGCATAATATGCAGATTCTAACCAACAGAAAGCTGGTGTGGCTGCTAATAATGTAATAATATAATATAATATGTGGGGTGCCTGGATGGCTCAGTCAACTAAGCATCTGCCTTTGGTTCATGTCATGATCCCAGAATCCTGGGATCAAGCCCCACTTCAGGCTCTCTGCTCAGTGGGGAACCTCCTTCTCCCTCTCCCTCTGCCTGCTGCTCTCCCTGCTTGTGCTCTCTCTCTCTCTATCAAATGAATAAATAAAATCATATATATATGTGTGTGTGTGTGTGTGTGTGTGTGTGTGAGATTATATATATGTGCATATATATGTGGTTATATATTACATACACACACAAATATATATATGGTAATACATATGCTTTAAGACAAATGATATTAGAAATATAATCACGGTAAATAGTTCATTCTACCAAGAAGATACAATTCTAAAATTTGTGGCTTGTAATAATATTACCTAAGTATAGATAAAGCAGAAATGAACAGAATTGTTAGACAAATAGAAATATCAACAATCATCACGAGATACCAAATCATGAATCAGAGAAGAAATTAAAATGGAAATATGAACATATTCTAACTGATAAAAATTGTAGGATCAGTAATAATCAGACACAGTCATAATTGTATAGGCTAGAAATGTTCTAAGTTCCTTGTATTGTACAAATAAAAAATTCACTATCTCAAATTAGCACCCATCTCAAGAGGCTGGGAACAGCTCAGCAAATGTGCCCTACAAAAAAGTACGAGCAAGGAAATGACAAACATCAGAGCAGAACTTGGGGAAATAAAAGAGGAAGCTCAGAATGAGTGTATCAACAGCAATAACCATAAAACCAAAGTGAGTTTTCTGATGACCAATAAAACTGACAAACCTCTGGCAAAATTAATGCAAAAAAAAGAAGAAGAAGATACACATATCTGGTGTCAGGAATGAAAGGGAACCTCACTCCAGATGTCTTAGCATTAAAGAAATGGTAAGAGAATAGTAATGACTTCATGCCAGAGCAAATTCCTTTAAAAAGACATAATTTATCACCAAAATTGACACTAGAAAATTTTTTTAAAAATCTGAAAAGTGATAAAACCATTAATGGAAAACAATGCAGAATTTATACTCTTTAATACTCTTTCCACAAAGAAAATGACAAGCTGATTTTGTTTCACTAGTACAGTCTATCAAAACAGCGAAAGAAGAAAAAAAAAATCAATTCTTTACCATTCCCCCCCCACCAGGGAACAGAATGATAAGGAATACTTGCCAACTAATTTATTCATTTTACCTTAATACCTAAATCTGACAGTACAGAATGGAAAAGTGCAAAACCATTTTAACTCAAGAATATAGGTGTAAGATTGCTAAGGAATAATTGCGAATGGGAGTTAGGAATGCACGGTATGTTGCTAAGCCAATGTTAGCAACATATAAACACACCTAGGAATGAGCCCACATTAGAGAGAGATTGCCATGTGAACACCTAAGTATGTGCAGAAAAAGCATTTGATAAAATTCAACATCTTTTCATGATTAAAAAGAAAACCCAGCAAACTAAGAATAAGGAAACTTTTTAAAAGGTGAAGGATACCTACAAAAATATTTGTGCTTAATAAGTGACACTTGAAGTTTGCCTTTTCTGGTAGAAGATAAGTCCTGAATGTGTAAGGCACAGGATAATGAGTATAGAAGACAGTATTATCATCATCAAACTTGCTTAGAGACTACGTCTTAATTATTCCCACCACAAAATAGAAGTAAGTGATAATTACATGATATGATGAGAGGGCTAAATGCTACAATGGCAATTATATTACAAGATATGAATTTATCAAAGCAACCTGTTGTATAGCTTAAATTTACACAATTGTTACATGTCAAATATGTTATAATTTTTAAGAAATTTGCCTTTAATATCAAGACTTTTCTCAGCATCATATGCAAGGTCCTAGTCTGTAAAAAGGTAAGGGTAAGACATAAAAGATTTAAGAATCAAAAGGGAAAAAACAAAACAATTATTTTTTTTTTTTTTCAAATGAGAAACCCCTACTACCCATTATTACCTCCAGATCCAAAGAATCAGATCTCAGGCGCCATGTGGGCATGACCTCAGGAAGAGGTTGCTCATATATCCTTAGAATATGTGTAGGAATTAGAGCAAGGAACAGAACAGAATAAAATAGAATTCTGGGTTAAGCTGCAGTTATTAATACAGGTGCACAAAGCAGAGGTTGGGGATTTAATGTTTCAACCCAAGGGGGGCTCTAACAATTTGCTTGCTTGCTTGATCGAAAACTAGATTCCGTTGGCTCACTTTATGCGGTTGGGTTCTCAGATCTTCCCGGATATGATGAAGAGGAAAGAATCCAGAGAGTTAAAGAGATCAAAATGTTGGAATGCCTCATCACGTGCTACCACATTCCCACGACTGCCCAGTCTCCGTAGTCTCTTTCAGAGGATACCCCCTTTACTAACATGTTGAAAGATGCTGTCATGTTAGAAGCATTAGCAACATCCTTGAAAGTACTCGGGTGTCTGGATTCTTAAGACCCAGCGATAAAGGGGAGAGTTGGTAGTATTGAAATGGGTTTTCCAGTTTGACTGGGAATGATGAGATAACAGAGGGGCAGAGCTTACCCTCCAGGGACAAGATTGGAGCAATGTGTATAGTGCATAGCATGGACGATATGGTGATCAGAATATTTTGACTTCAGACCCTTGTTTTTAATATCCATCTACATGGACCACCAGAGCAGTTGGCTTTCACATGGTAGAGCTGGCGGTGCCCCTTCGCCATTTTGCTTCTGGGCTGTGTCAAAACCTAGCCTTTGCTGGTCTTAATTATTCTGGCAACCCTTGGCACATCCCGTCAGTACACTATATTGATGGCATCATGCTAAATTAGTGAACAGTCAGTGGAAAAAGTACCTTCACTGATGTACTAAGTCCATACCAGCCAGAGAGAGGGAGACAAGCCCTCCCCAAAACTGAGGACCTCATCACAAAAGCCAAGTTTCTTACTTATAATAGTGTAGATAATTTTGTGTTCTCTTCAAAGCAAAAGATGAGTTGTTGAACCTTATGGTACCTACCACGAAGAGAATGGCACAGGACTTAGGAAATGTCTTTGGATTTTGATGTTGTAGGTAGGAAAAGAAATATGATGGTGTGCTCAAGTACATAGGATGCAACAGTCTTAGATACCCCATCACCCCGAATTAACTGAGCTGAGAATAGTGCTGTAGTCTAATATGCCTTCAATTAAAACGGCAGCTTAGAAACAAGTGCAGGAGGTTGAGCTCTGTCCCTATGGCTGTTTTTTGTACTTTGAATCAGTGACCAGTATATGATTCTCTGTAGAGGAACTGATGAGAGGAGTGCCTGGGTGGCTCAATCACGTAAGCGTATGCCTTCTGCTCAGGTGATGATCTCAGGTTCCTGGGACTGAGTTCTGCATCAGGCTCCCTGCTCAGCAGGGAGTCTGCTTCTCCCTCTGTCGGCCATTCCCCCCCCCCCCACTTGTGCTCTCTCCCTCTATGGCAAAGAAGTAAATAAAATCTAAAAAAAAAAAAAAAAAAGAAGTGATGAGAAAGCACACTTCAAACATATAAGCAGAAGCCATGAAATTATTAAAGACTGATATCCAGAATGTTCAATAAATTCATTTGTACAGGGGCGCCTAGGTGGCTCAGCTGGTTAAGCGGCTGCCTTCAGCTCAGGTCATGATTCCAGGGTCCTGGGATCAAGCCCCACATCGGGCTCCCTGCTTAGTGGAGAGTCTGCTTCTCTCTCTCCTGCTGCCTGCTGCTCTGCTTACTTGTGCTCTCTGTCAAATAAATAAATAAAATCTAAAAAAAAAAATTCATTTGTATATATTAATGAAGTAACTTAAAGGATAGAAAACCTGAACAGGCAAAAGAGGAAATCTAGGGACGCCTGGGTGGCTCAGTTGGTTAAGCAGCTGCCTTCGGCTCAGGTCATGATCCCAGGGTCCTGGGATCGAGTCCCAGATCGGGCTTCTTGCTCGGCAGGGAGCCTGCTTCTCCCTCTGCCTCTGCCTGCCTCTTTGTCTGCCTGTGCTCGCTCGCTCTCTCTCCTTCTGTCTCTGGCAAATAAATAAATAAAATCTTTAAAAAATTGTTAAAAAAAAGGAAATCTTAATTATATTAATTGTAATAATTTAAAATAAATGAAATAATTTATAAAATGATTTAATTATAATTAGTTATTATAATATAATTACTGATTTATTGGGGTTTAAATTTAGCTTTTTTGTTATTGCTTTCTATTTATACCAATTGATCTGTTTCTTTCTTGCCTTCTTTTAGACTTTTTTTTTTGAGAGAGAGGGAGATAGAGCATGCAAGGGGGTGGGGCAGAGGGAGAGGGGGAATTCCAGGCAGACTCTGCACTGAGTATGGAGCCTGACACAGGACTTGATCTCATGACCCTGAGATCACGACCTGAGCCTAAACCAAGAGTCAGTCACTTAACTGACTGTGTCACCAGGTGCCCTCTTCTTTTAGATTTTTTACATTTTTTTATTCTGTCCATTAATAGGAGGTGACACTCCCATACTGCTTTTTAGTGGAGAGTAAAAATTACAGCATGCATTGATGACTCCTCAAAGTCTGACATTTCTCAGTGTTTCATGCTCCTCCCCAGGAGCACAAAAATCTTAGCATTCCTTAACTTCATTCCCTGTGTCCTGATTTGCATGCTGTCTTTGCTGCATCTTTGTATTATATATAGTTTAAATCCCATGAGATTGATTGTTTCATAGAATCAACATTCATTTAGACTTGCCCTCATGTTTACCTTTTTGTTGCTTGTTTCTCCCTGTATTTCTGAATTTCCGCCTGAGGTCAATTTTCTTCCACCTAAAGAACAGTATTTTCTTTTCTAACAGCATATCTGTTAATAATGAATCCTCTCAGTTATCATTTGTCTGAAAATGGCTTCATTTCCCCCTCACCACTGGAGTATACTTTTATTGGCATTCTAGATTGGCAGATGCTAGCATTCAGCACTTTGAGGATTTCATTCTATTGCCTTTAACAGCCATAGTTTCCGTAGAGAAGTCATACGTGATTCTGTTCTTGCTCCTTTGATGACATCTGTTTTATTTCTTCACGTAGCTCTTTCTCTTTCCCCTCTCTGCAGGTTCATTGTGATGTGTCTGATTCGAGATTTCCTTTCATTTGTCCTAGTTGGAGTTTGTAGGTCTCCTTGAATGAGTGCTGGTTTGATGTTGTTCAATGTCATAGAAAATTCTTAGCAAATCTACCTGAATACTGCTCCTGGCCCATTCTTTTGCTGCTTCAGAGACTCCAATTCCATGTGTGTTAGACCTTCCTTCTGTACCCCCTTGTCCTCCCTCTCTTCTGTTTTCCTTCACTTCATATGGGGTATTTTTTTCTGAATTTCCTTCTGGTTTATTGGTTCTTTTTTCAGCTGAGTCTAATTTGCGTTAGACTTCACCACTTAGTTCTTAGTTTCAGCTACTTTATTTTTTTATATATAGAGGCTTCTTTTTTTAATAGCCCAGTTTCTACAAAAAATTCTCAATTTTGTCTTTCTTCTTACTGAATATATTACTTGTATCTGCTTGAAAATCTGTATCTGATCATGCCATTATCTGGGCCACCTTAACTAAATGAAGTGTTGTTTATTTCAGTTTTCCTTCATGTTGTTTTTATCTTTGTATGCCCAATTTTTAAAAAATTTAATAAAATATTGTATATATCCATGATATATAAAACTTTATAGAAATAATATATAGAAAAATATTCTCTTGGCTAGGCAAGCTAGCAATCTTGGATCACCTTAATCTAATTTCAAGAACTGAGATGATATGAAGTTGAGTTTCAGTCTATCCCAGCTCATCTTCTCTCTTAGAGTATAATCCTCTGTGGTCTAAAGCCTAAGCAGAGGGGATATCAGGCCCTTGTTGAGCCCTAGACTACAGTTTTTGCCCCATAGCTCTCATAAATTCTAGTCAGTTTTCTGATTCCCCACAGCCTTTTTTGAAATTGGCATAGTGGAGAGAGCCAGTCCAAAGTATATCATGCCTTCAACAATGTGATAAAGAATATTGGCATAATCTCTTTTGTCCAGAGGATCTTGCTTCATTAAAAGTACTCTTGCATTTATTAAGAGCATCATGATCATACTGTGTCTGGCCTCTCCAGGTGACCAGATGAATTATAGGATTTTTTTTTTTTTATAGTAGAAGCATGATGAACACCTTGTGTGCAGTGCCCTGTCATAAGTCCCATTACAGTCAGGGTAATATTGGCTCTGATCTCTGCTATAGAACATACACAGGAATGTTGCTGCCTGTGCCTTGTAACTGGGGGGAGAGAGGAGGGAGGACACATGTGAGAGTGAAAGCCATGTGTAGAGGGGCCCCAGTTCAGGCCATCTCATTTTGCCTGCCTAAATTCAGCATCAGGAGAGTCACCATGAAAAGAAGGAACAATAAAACATGTCCTGTAAAATAAGGCTGCAAAATAGTGGATTTAGCTGAAATTTCCAAAAGAACCAATGGCCAGATGAATGTGCTAGTGCCAACATCCCCCATAGGCAGAGACATCAGGCTGAAGGCAAGGAAAATGTCACCACCTGTCTGCCAGGGACAGAGGCAGACACGCTCTTCCTCTCTGGCTCTCTGGCTCTACTTGCATCTCCTCAGGACGTCCCATCTTTTTTTTTTTTTTTTTTTTTAAGATTTTATTTATTTATTTGACATAGAGATCACAAATAGGCAGAGAGGCAGGCAGAGAGAGAGAGGGGTGGAAGCAGGCTCCCTGCTAAGCAGAGAGCCCGATGCAGGGCTTGATCCCAGGACCCTGGGATCATGACCTGAGCTGAAGGCAGAGGCTTTAACCCATTGAGCCACCCAGGCACCTTGAGGGCATCCTGTCTCACCTACAGCAGCTACAGGATAACCACATGGATGCCTAGACTTTTCTGGCACATTCCCAGATTACACACATTCTGGGTTGTGTCCAAAGAAGAAATTATGATAAAACGTATCTAACATACAATTTACCATTTTAACAATTTTTAAATATGTACGTCCCTGGTATTGAGTATATTCACTGTTATTTTGCAACCAATCTCAAGAACTCTTTGCATCTTACTTATGAAACCAAAACTCAATACCCATTAAACAATAACCCTCCATTCCTATCTCCCCTCAACCCCCCAAAACCATCTTTCTATTTTGTTTCTGGAAATTTGATTACTCCATGTACCTCATACAGGTGGAATCATAACAATATTTGTTCTTTTGTGTGTGGCTTATTTCACTTGATATAATGTTTCCTCGAGTTTCTGCCATGTTGTGTGTACGCCACATGTAGTGTATTTTGTGTATCCATTCATCCATGGATGGAGAGTTGGGTTGTTTCCATCTTTTGGCTATCGTGAATAATGTTGCTGTGAACATTGGTATTCAGATATCTGGTCTGGTTCCTGCTTTCAGTTCTTTTGTGCACTTACCCAGATGTGGAATTGTGCACTTACCCAGCCGTCACGTACTAATTGTATGTTTAATTTTTTTGAGGACCTTCCATGTTGTTTTCCATAATGGCTGCCCCATCCTTGCCAATGCTTTCTATTCCCTGCTTTGTTTTCTTTTGTTTTTTAGTGCTACCCCTCCTAATGGGTGAGAAGTGTTATCTCATTGTGGTTTTGATCTGCATTTCCCTAGTGATGAGCCAGACTACCTTTTGTTTGGTCACACTTAACATCTAAACTGCCTTTTATATCTAGAAGCAGATCTAAAATCCTTTGCTAGACCACATAAGGGTTTTTGGTTAAAGAGAAATAAGTGCCTGGGTGCCTGAGTGGCTCAGTTGGTTGAGTGTCCAACTCTTGATTTTGGCTCAGGTCATGGTCTCAGGGTCCTGGGATTGAGCCCTGCATCAAACTCAGAGGGGAGTCTGCTTCCCCCCTCCTTCTCCCCTCCCCAATAAATAAATAAATAAAATTTAAAAGAAAAATATCATCGAAGTCAACCAGAGAGGTTCCTGGGTTGACCAGTCTGAGCCTTGGGCTATTTACTGAGGAAGGCTCTTCCCTGAGGCCCTGTAGGCCCGCTCCAGGAGTACAGGTGGGACACCCTCCTCTTAACCCCTCACTGTCTCTGAAGCACAGTGAAATTTACTTCAGATGTAATGGCTGGTGCCTTTTTACTGCTGCGAACAATGTGACATTAATTTCTAAGAGGTGCCATCTTGCAGTTCAATGTGTTTCATGGGTCACATGATCTCCGATTACTAAGGTGACACTTAGGACAATTTTATGGCAAATTGAATCCCAAATTACAGCCCCTGAAGGGGTCCACATTAATAATGGTCTGTAAGAGCACAGCAGGGGGCCTAGGCCAGGTTATGTCGCAATCAAGTACAGTTACTAAAGCAACATTGCAGTAGGACCAAGAAGAATGTGTTATTAAGACACATACGCTGATCTCCTTTCAGCAAGGGAGCGGCCAGATTGCTGTAGACATCCCTGGATTGTGGAATAATGAAGACTGCATTATGTTCACATGAATTGGAACTTCCCTGTAGCTAGCTTAAGAAGCGTGACCCACTATGAATGAATTGGAATTACTTTTTCTTTCTTTCTTTCCTTTTTTTAAACAAAAGGATCCTACACTAATCATTTAATTTCTCCTATGGGCATTTTACTTCTTCCAAGTGAGAAACCAGTGCCTCTAGCCTAACAGAGTGTGAGGAAGTCTACCTGGGTCTTCATTAAGCAAAGCCTCTAAAAATAATAAGTTTGTTTTATTAGAATAGGATAATCTCTGAGTGATTTCAGGATTTGAACGCACTTCTTCGAAGCAATGCGCTACGTTTGCGAGAGGCTAGTAAAGGAGATGGTTCTCCTCCCTTTTAAGAATCTACTGTCGTGGGTGCCCAGGTGGCTCTGGTGTTAAGTGTCTGACTCTCGATTTCGGCTTAGGTCATGATCTCAGGGTCGTGAGATCAAGTCCCGTGTTGGGCTCCTCGCTGAATGCGGAGTCTGCTTAAGATTCTCTCTCTCTCCTTCTGTCCCTCCCCACATGCCTGCTCACAGGTGCTCTCTCTTAAAAAAAAAAAATCTCCCATAGGAACCAGATACTGACATTGAAGCAAAAATAAGTGTCAGATAAGAACATTGTTTATGCTGTATTAAGCAACATCACCCTGGGGTTTAGGCTTTTTTTTTTTTTAACACGTTAAATATTAGACTATTCCTGGATTCTTGTGCCCTGGGACTTGGTTCTGTGGGTTCGTTATGTCCTACATGGGGAGTACGCATTTCTAACTAATGTAAAAGACGAGGTGTTACCCAGTTCTTTGCTCTTTCGGTTTTCTTTAAAGACTTGAGCGTCCTTGTGATATGACTAACGAATGCATTCACCCGCTAGAACTAGCTTGCATATCTATCCTATGCGAGGTGTGCTGCTAGGTCCTAGGGAACCAGATGCTGTTATGTCTTATCTGGACGTATGGTCTAGCAGTCAAGACACACTGGGCATGCAGAACAGTAAGATGTGATAAATGGGACCTTTTTCGTCACCGAGCGCCCATCCCCTGGGTGCTAAAGACAAGATGGACCTTCTAGAGACTTTCCAGCGGTGATCCCCAGCAGATAGAGCGTATTTAAGTTGAAAAAGAAAGGATAGGGGAAAGTGAAGAAATTAACTATTATGGACTGAATTCGGTCTCCCTGCATGTTAATGTGGTGAGGTCCTAAACCTTAGTACCTCAGGGTGTAACTGCATTTGGACACAGGGCTCTTCCAGAGGGGGCTCAGCTAAATGAGCTGATTAGGACAGGCTCTTATACAAGCTGACTGGTGTCCTTAGAAGAAGAGGAAATTTGGACCCATAAATTGTCTGTCTGCCCAGGAAAGGCTTCCAAGGAAACCAGCCCTGCAGGGTCCTGGTGAGACTTTCAGTGCCTCTGGAAGGGAGAGAAAATACATTTCTGTTGTCCCAGTCACCTGGTCTGTGGTTATTTTGTTGACGCAACCCAAGCAAACCAACACACTAAGTGTTATTTCTATTGGGAGATATATATATATATATATATATATATATATATATATATATATATATATATATATATATATTTATTTATTTTAAAAAACACCACACCACCAACAACAACAACAAAAACAACTAAAAAAAAATCCCAGAAAGCTTGCAAATACAGGCCAGAAAAACGTTTTTTCCCCCCTGAACACTTTGACAGTAAGTTGACCTTTTTTTCTGCTTATCCTTCCTAAACTTCCCTAGTGTTTCCTTCTCTGAAAACTTCTCCCATCAAAATAATTGCTCCTTATTTCGCCTTCTCCCCACTAAACCCCTGGAAGATGGGACCTGGGTTTCTTTCTCTTTGGAGTCTCAGCTTCTGACTGTGTATTTGGCTCACAGTAGGTCAGGGCTGGACAACTGTGCCCTGAGAGGGTCGGGCGCTCTGTCGGCTGGGCGGAGAATGTTCCTCCTTAGGGTGGGGGGCGAGGGGGAGTTCTCAGGTTGGCCGGGGAGAGAGATGATAAAGGGGCAGTCACAGTGGAGCGGGGAGACCGCTACCGTGGGAGAGGTAGGCTTGATGTAACCCGCAAGACCACAGGAGGGTGCCTTTCAGAATTGCACGGGGCTGGACGTGCCCTTGGATGTTGCCAGGGCCTTTGCCAGGGCAAGTATTGAAGAAATGTTTGCGAGACTATAAGCTCCGTAAGGGTTTGGGCCGTATCTGCCTTGTTCATGGCTGTTTCCCCAGCCCCGGGCATACCTAACACCTTGCGGTAAGCAATAAATATTTGTACAGTGAACGCATGAGCCAGCCGACAGCTAAGACCTTCCTGATTTTTTGCAGAGGCCCTTCCCACCTTCCGTGTCACTTTCTGACTCACCCTTGTCCAAAGGTGTGAGCTAACCCTTACCTCAGTAGGGCTGGTGCCGGAGATCAAAGGCGGTCACGATATGAAAGCACTTAGCATAGCACCAGGTGCTCTGTAAACACAAGTCAGTACCACCGCCTCTTCCCTTCCAAGGGATGTGTTGGATGAAGTCGTGCTGGGCTGACCTGGTTGGGGTTCAGAGGCCCTGAGGACCTATTTATGCTCCTGTCAATGCAAAACAGACCCAGGAATTCTCAATTTACCATTCTTTAGATGTTCCTTAGGTTTTAATAAGGACCTTGGAGATTCCTTCCTTTGCAACCAGGCAAGAATAATTCAGGTGCAGTAATTAGGGTTCATGCAGTCGCTGCTCTTGGGGACGGTCCTAATGAGGGTTTTTCTTTTTTTCTTATTGAGTTGTCCTCAAGGGAGCTCTTATTAGTGGAAGAAGAGACCTGCGGTCACAGCGGGAGGTGCCCTGTGTCAGTCCCGGTTCTGCAGAGAGCCGGAGTCCGGAGGGTGTGCGTGCATGTGGACGGGGGTCCTGACTCCCCGCACACCACCAGGTCTCACAGGAACATGGGGGCTGCTGACCGGCCATGAATAATGAGCTCTGTGTGTGTGTGTGTGTGTGTGTGTGTGTGTGTGTTGGTGCGGGGGTTTGAGGTGGGGCTTGAGGGGCTGTCACAGTCCTGCTGGAGCAGGTCCCTTGTCTTGTCTGTGCCTGAGAGACTGAAGACAGACCTCGCGGGGAGGAGCTTGCTTCCCGGAGTCAGAAGTTTCTCCGTCATTTGTCAGGATAGAGGAGCACAGCCCCCTGGGAGACAGGAGAAGGTCAGGGTGACCTCACTAGCCTGTGAGAGCCCTGAAGGTCATGCTGGCTCCCTTCCCTGAGCCGGATCAGCACCCTCTGTCTACACTGTGTTTTCAGGCCGCCCGCACACCCCTGCACCTGCCCACTGAAAGTCACATGGTGCTGGTGAGTTGGGAGAAGGAGCCTCCCTCCCCTGCCCCCCTGACACATGTGTATGAGGATCGGGGCCAGCTGGGGACTGGGTGTTGGAAAAGTTACTTTGGGTCCTCAGATGCCCAGAGGGCAAACCGTGGGTGTGGAAGCCTGGGGTGCAGATGTGGCGAAGATTGCAGATGTGCGCACCTGCTCCGCTCAGCTCGGGGTGGGGGTGCACTTCTCACCCCACCCCTGCTCTTCTGCATCCCCATGAGGCAGGGCTAACACGTCCTCTGCCCTGGGGGCCACACTCCCACTCCCCAAAAACCCGCAGCCTTCGGAACAGCCTGGGGCCACTCTTACCTGGGCGGATCCAGTGCTCCTGGGTCCCCCGCTTTCTGAGGGTGCACCGCCCTGGGGGAGGGTGACCAGTGAGGGCTGTCCCCTTGTGTGCGGCCTGCACAGGCGTTGGAGAGGTACCCTGGGTACTTGACCAACACCTCGCTGGGTGTGTCCCTGGCCCGTCAGCCCAGCTCTGCACTGCTGTGTGCCTGGTGTGGACATGGTGACCACCCAGAGCCAAGCATCATGCCCTCCTGTCCCTGGCCCTCAGCAACCAGGTGAGGGCGGCACATCATCCCCACAGCCCTGCACGCGGGGGTGGGGATGCAGCTTAGGCTCAGCACTAGGTATGCGAGCCTGTGCCCTGTCCCTGCAGACCTTGCCCCGGCTGCCCTCGGGCCCTCCTGGGAGTGGGGGCTGCCTTTCCTGCCAGGCCTGTGGCCACACGGCCTGTGTGGTCTCTGTCCCTGGGGCTATTGCTCAAAGAAACAGTATCAGGCAAAGACTTTCACCTGCTCCTTTGCAGGTGGAGTGGGAGGGAGCAGTGGCCTCGGCAGACTTGCTGCCGGCCACCAAGGACAGGGGTGACACGGGTTGTGTGCTGAGTAGAATGAGCTAAGGGTGCTTCCCCCAAAGCCTTGCGTGTGCGTGTGCGCACGTGTGTGTGCGCACCCTGACATTCCCCCCCGGGTGATGGAGGCAGCTTCTGCGAGACTGTGGAGCCCCTGCAGGGAGAGCTCCGCTAGCTCGGGAAGGGCTCCGGCCAGGCCTCACCCTCCGGAAGTCCCTTCAGGAGACCCTGGAAGGCGCGTGACCTCAGTCTAACCAGGATGCTCGCGAATTACCCTCTAAGACATTCAGACCTTCCATTTCCCGGTAAATGAGAGGAAGTGAAGACGTGATTGTCCCGAGAAGTGTCAGCTCCCCCATCCTTGCGGGGGGCGGTCAAGGCTCCCCTGCAGAGTGAGGCTCTGGGTCTGGCGCTGCACTCAGTTACATGTCCCCTCTGCTTGAGGAGGACCGGCTGCTCCTGCCACCAGGTCTGACCTGGGTGAGCCTTTCCTGCTAGGGTGTCCCCAGAGCTCCTGAGGACAGGGTCGTGGGTCATGGGTCTGCTATGGGCTTCTTGACTCCCAACCAGCTACGAGGGGCAGAGTCCCCCTGAGATGTCCTGTCATAAGTTACCCCTGGGAACGAGGCTTAGGGAGTGGGGGGACACACACCCCATCTGCTGCTCACAGATGGGGGCCACTGACCCTGGCCAACAAAGGGACAAGTGCTGAATGAGGAGAGCCGCCCAAGGTGGCTGTGGGCGAGATGAGCGTCTGCCTCTCCACCTCCTCGTGGTGGGTGAGCGCTTAGCAGGTCTTGACGTCCTTCTGCGCCCCGTGTTTGTCCATCCACGAGCCCGGGGGACTTGAGCGCGAGTCAGAATCCTCGGGGAAGCTTTCGGCCAACGAGCGTATTTGTGAGGTATCTAAGCCTCCCTTTCTGAGAGCGGTTAGCCAAAGGCCTTGTGATCCCCCCTTCTCTTCCCGGAACCAGGAGGTAGACCTCCCATGAGGCCCTTCCGAACCAGGAGAACAGAAGCATTCTCATCTTGGGGGGTGCGGGGGGTCGAGGCCGAGACGGACCTCGTGAGAGTAACTCCTCTTCCTCTGGCCTCTCCGTGCAATGAGTTATGTCTCTACCAAGTGCCTCTCTCTGTTCAACTGCGGATGAAAGCATTTCCGTTTTGCCCCTTCTTCGGGTTGTCCCTTAGGAAATCTTCTGTGTCGCCTAAAATGTAGCCGAAGTACGTGTGCGTGCTCTTACCCCGTTCACCTGTGTGATGCCAGTTACGTTCTCGGGCCCAACAGAGACCGAGGAGGCGGCCGAGCCAGCCCTCCGCATGCCTGTCATCTGGGGACGGGGACGCGTGTCCTCCCATAGCACCAAAGGAGTGTAGACTGAGAACTTGGGGTGCCCGACAGCAGGGGCCCCGCTCCCCCTTTGTGCTTGTGGAATAAGCCGAGTCCGTGAAATGCACGTCCAGGGAGGACGAGATGATGGTCCCGAGACGGTCCGAGAAGGCCGGTTCCGGACGCTGCTCGGGGTGCAGGGATTGACCCACGGGCCGGGGATCAAACACCTTGTGCTGTTTTTGTCCTCTTGGTACAGCTGTGTCGCTTCTGGAGATTATCCTAAGGCCCGTGTCAGAGTGTGGAACAGAGCTCTCTGTCCAGCACGTTTGTAGTGTCATTTATTAGAGCAAAAAATACAGACACAAGTGTAAGGGCAGGGACTCGTACCTCCACGCTGGTCCGTCTGATGGAATATTCTGCGGCCGTTAAGGTCCGCTGTAGGAGCACACGAGCCGGGGGCGTGAACGGCAGGCCAGGAGCACGCAGGGAAGAAAGCAGGTTCCAAAGCGTTTCTGTCCCGATGACGGAGAATGTGTAAAATTATATGCCACCGTGTGTCTATAAAATAATGGCAGTGGTTCTCTCTGCAGTGAGATTGAAGGCCATTTTTAGTTCCCATTTCCAGCTTTTCGGAAGTCCAGGGAAAGAATGAAAGGCCTTCCTCTCAGGGGCCGTGGCGGTCGGTGGATCCCTGTGGCCGGGCGGAGGCCTTCCCGGGGAGAGGCCCGGAGGATGAGCCAGTGAGGGCAACTTCATGATTCTGACATGAAAAGCACACTGTTTACCCAGCATGCGGGGACGCCGAGTACTGAAACCGTTTCTTCTGGTGGCCTCTGGGTCACCTCCCCTGCTGGAGACAGCAGGTGGCTCTGGGCGACAGCTCATGCCTTATCCTCTAAGTCCCTTGGCTTCCCAGCTCCGTCCTGGGCTGGCGGCAAGTGCAGGAAGAGGCTTCCCCAGCAAGGCAGGAAGGCTTTGGCCGAGGGGCTCTGCGGGAGGCACTGGGGACGGTCTGGCCTGGGGCCTCTCCTCGTGCCCAGCAGAGGGGGGCCGTAGGGCTGGGCCTGCCTGGGGGCTCCACAGGGAGTGAATTTCCAGAGCAGAAACGAGGTGACGGACAGGGTGACCTGTGTTTGTTCCCCCTCCCACTCTCCCCCTCTTCTTGCCCGCCCAACCCTGGGACCTAAGAAGATTCTTCTGGAAGTGAGGCCTGGCTAAGGGCCCTCGATCGAGGAAAGAGGGCATGTGTTGGGGGCTGGTGGGAGAAGCCTTCCTCCTTCATTGAGGGGGGAGCATGTTCGCCTGTTTGTAATGGGTCTGCCAGCCAGTCTTGCCAACGTGGCCGAGTCTGTCTCATGCGCCGGAGCCCACTGCATCAAAGCAAACGCTCAGGAAAGGTCTTTTCGGGGATGCCATTCTCAGTGACCAGTATGGATCCCAGTGCTTGAGCATGACTCTTTTTCGTCTCTTGGAGAGAAAGGCTTCAGGAGGCTGGAAGCCAAGGCTGGGCAGTAGTTGGCAGGTGAAGGTGATGGATCTATTGAACCCAGGGCCTGGGCTTGACCCGGTATGGACCCGGGGCTTCTCCTCCACTGGGAACCAGGGACTTAATCCCAACTGTATATTTGCAAGTGCAGACCTCAGAAACTTTTGTTAAGTCTGTTTGAAATTTCAACAGACTCCTGCCCAAGGGTTTTCTGGTCCCTCCTCTTTTCCCAAAGGTCATCCCATCCGTCTGTCCATCCATCCATCTGTCCATCCATCCATCCATCCATCCATCCATCCAATTAATGAGTAGCCCTCTATCCCAGACTCTGTTCTAGAGGCTGCAGATGAAGAACAAGAGGCCCCCACAGGTGCAGGGAGCACACCAGCCGCTGACAGGCCAAAGTGTTTACACTCAAAGGGCTCTGTGTGTTCATAAGAATTTTCTGGAAACTAAAGCCTTCACCTGGAAGAGTGAGTGAAAGTGACAGACGTGGACACACTTTCTCCATGCAGGTGCCAGGATGTCCCAGCATGCCTTGCTCATAAATGGTGTTGCCTTGCTTTGTTCTCATATCGGTCCAGGGTGCCCTGGTGGACAGGAGGTTAATGTTCTCCCTGAGATAATAATGCAGCATCGAAAGGGAAAAAGAATAAAAGTAACAATATGCAAATTGAATGGTTTGAGAGACAGATAAGATCCTAGGTTTGGATGATTTTTTCCCAATGTTAAGGGGTAGAGGGGATTGGAGTCTCTTCTAGATGCTGTCTTTCTGGCTTCTCTTCTCTTGGGGCAGTGGCGGGGGGCAGGGGTGCTCAGAGTCAGGCAAGGCCTCGGTTCACTCTAATAGTGAAGGCTTCATTTCTAGAAAACCCTCATGGTTTATAGCTTCCTAAGAACGTACGACTTATGCCTAGTGGGGCCCAAAGGAAGCCCAGGTATGTCTGGTGTGTGATTTGGGGAGATGAGCAGGGGGCCTGGGAGGTGCAGGTGTCCAAGCCAGGTCTGCAGCGTAGGGGACACAGAGTTGGAGCGTGGCCGTGTGCGGGAGTGTGGAGAGGTGCTCAGATGTTTGCACAGATGTTGTACGACTTCTTGAAAAGGGCCGGAACGGCCACTCAGGGGAGAGTGTCTGTGTGGTCGGGTTGGGAAGAGCTTGTCCTTGGTGGGCAGGGGTCCTGGGAGCCCAGTGGCTGACTCCCAGGGATGCCACATGGTGCTGGGGCTCCAGACTCGGACCCCACAGTCACCCAGCCCTGGCCATGCATCCACACTTGCTGGGCACAGGCCTTGGCCCAGGAGGTCCCTCAGGGCCCAGGAGGAAGCCCCCAGCCAGGGTGTTATTCTAGGGAGAAGAACCCACCTCCCCTGCCCTGAACCGGTCCCCCTCAGAACAGAAGAATACATTGGACAGAGAGGCATCCAGAACTCGGAATAGAATAGAAGTGAACATTTAATGCCACCATAATTTCTTCTTAAACACCAGATTCTTTTTTGACAACATTTTACACCTCATATACCACAAAAAGTCCGAGATCGTAGCCAGCAAACAACGCCTTCACCCTAGAAATGGCACAAAGCTTAATGGATTCAGGTCATCTGTTTTGGAGAACTAGAACTTTCTCTTCCAGAATGTTCTCCAGGTAGCCTGTTCATGACCAAGCCAACAGCCAACTTGTACATAGCAATGTGAGGGCCCAGACGCAAAACCCAGCCTGCTGGCCAAGAGGCTTGTTGGGACCTGCCCAAGTACAGAATGGCTGGGATTTCAGCCTTTAACACATGAACGTTATTAAGAAGTTGTAACAGCCAACCCTTGTAAGCTAAGAGCTTGATTTTCAAAACGGCACCAATCTTGGATCCAGTTAAGCAGTGAATTTAAAACCGTGACCTTAGCTACGACCATTGAAACTTAAAAGGAGATTCTGGGAACCTGTCTGTGAATAGACTGTCCGTGACACAAATGAATGACTTCGCAGGCCTGGTCTCCAACTTCCAGGCTGGCCCATTTCTACAGATAAGCATATTTACAAACACATACATACATTTCTAGAGCCGCAGGAACCATGACGCTCATGAAGTACAAGGTCCTCATTTTATAGATTCGAACATGGGAGTCCGGCCCAAGTTCCGTGTCACACCCAAGGCCGTAGGACCTCTGACACTCCGGCTTTCTGTCCCGTGCTCTCTCCGTGCTCCACACCTTCTGTGCACACACATCCTTTGACGCCCCGTGCACATGTGCGTACACGCCAGTACGTAGGCGTGACGTGTGGCCACGTGTTCATGGGAAGAGCCCACAATTCCAGATTCGGGGTCATGGACTGCCTGGAAGCAGCTCTGGACTTGGGCCTCAGTCACCCACTATTGACTTAAGCTTCTTCATCGAGACATGATGATCACCAACCCCTACACGGAGCTGTAATTTCTTCAAAGGACATCCCATCACGGATTCCATTTTCTCTCTACGTGACCCCAGAAGGGCAGCTCTTCTGAGCTCCGATCTCCCTACTGGGAAGCCCAGGGTTGCATAGCAAGGGAGGGAACTAGGCTGGGCCCCAGCCTCCTGACTCCTGGATCCAGGCTTTTTCTCCAGGGGGAGCTGTGAGACGCGGGACCCTAGCCCCTCCCCGCCTCTCAGGGTCCCAGGGCGGGTTGGGGACCAGATGCCATAGGGATTACAGGTTGTAAACCTCACTAAAGTGCTTTGGTTTCTCCAGAACAGATAGGTACAACACAAATCCAAGGGCAGGAGCTCAGGTGCTTCTCCAGACCCCTTTTCCGTAGCACCTGAGGGGTGCTTGGGGCTCTCAGGGGACCGTGGGGACCTACTGCAGTCTGTGCTTTTTGCAGAAGTTTCCCAGAAGTCCCATCCAGGCCTGTGGAGGCTGGTGTCCAAGCCCGTGGTCATCAAATTCAAAACGCAGGGAACTTCCCGCATTGGCTACTCGCTATGGAAATGGCTTAGATGTTGAATGCAGCCTGATTCTTTGAGGACTGGACCCTCATCCCTGGTCTCCTGACTGATTTGTCTTTCGCTCCCAGACCCCTGACTCCATTAGCGGAGCTCACGAGAGGGAGGGGCGAGAACAGCCACAGATGCCCCCACGCACGCGTCCGTGCACTGGCCTTGGACCACGCTGCCAGGCGTGGTGCACAAATAAATCACGAAACACAGGTGAAGCTACATGACGGTATCCTGACCTTACAAATCAATTATACTTCTTCCCGCAGTGAGCGGGAGGGACTGTGGCCTGCTGGTTCGCAGGACAGGGAACAGAGCGGGTGTGCGAGCTGGGAGCTCGGCGCCCACCCTGATGCGCCTGGACACGGGGCGTTCAGAGTGGGTTCACTGGGTGCGGTGAACGCCATCTGTCGCCTCGAGTGCCTGCTCCGTGCCCGGTGTTAGGACATCAGCGTCCGGTTCTGCAGGGGCCCTCCTGAAAGCAGAGCACATTCGTTTAGGGATGGGTAAACCAGCTTCTAAGAATGAACAGAAAACTTCTTTGAGAAGGTGGGCTTGAGTTACAAAAGCTTCCCCTGGCTTGGATTTAGGTTTTTATCTGGAAAGAAATAGTTTGTAATTATAAAATGGGTGTGTGTGTGTGTGTGTGTGTGTGTGTGTGTGAAAAATGGCTGAGTGACACAGATTGAGTTCTTACCCACAAATGTTGACAGGTATTTGCTGGAGGAAGAGAAAGATTCTAATCCAAAAGAACGTGGTATTTTCACAGCCTGTTCCGTGACACCTCCCCCCAAATACTTTGGGCCACTTATTGGCAGTGTCAGTGGAGCTGGGCAGATGGCCTGGATTCATGGGGCACAGAGTCCAGTGGGCCCTGCTGGCTGTTCTCTGTGGGGCCCGGTCTTCTGTTGGCAGTGATGCACAGCGTCCCTCTGTCGCAGAAGGCCGAGGGCCTGGGGACAGCAGAACCAGATGTTTTCAGCATCAACTAGTTGTGACAAGGCTTTCCACCTGTTTCTTACTGACACGGTTTCGAGGTTGAAAGGAGATGGCTTTAAAAGCAAGGGAATCTGTCAGCATGTGCTCAGAGCGGGCTGACATTCTGGAAGGTGGGAACACTGAGCCAACTCATGATTTCTTCTGGTTTCAGTCATGAAATGGACTTATCTTTAGTCATTTCTTTCATAGCCCAAAATCCTTTATGGAATTTTTGGAACCCTCCACTACACGTCAGCCGTGGCCGAGGCCACAGGTCGCGGTGTCTGCAGGCTCTCTCAAGCCTGGCCTTCTCTCCCAAGAAGCACAGGTCCGTCACCTGCTTTCCCACCTGGACACCTATGGAAAGGGTCACAGATCAGCCCAGATGTGCCATCAGCTTTAGAATCTGGAGCCCACAGAAGGGCTTCTTGCACTGAAGTCCAGGAACGAGCACAAGTTGTGTGTCAGATTTCTGGAAGCACCTGCCCGGATGGCGTTTGTGGCCACAGTGAGGTCACTGCCACCTTCCAGGGATGCGGACTTCAAGTGTAAGGCTAATTTAGGCCCACTGGCCAGCTTCTTGCCTGCTGAGTTCCCCACAACGGGCTGCGTGGCTTCTTGTTCCAGCTTCCACTCCTGCTCCAGCTCAGGGTCCCTTGGAGGACTACCGCCGGTGTCCACACAGACCACTCTCTGCATCTGTCACAAGTTCCCCACGTTTGGAATAGTGACTGGAGATGAAACCACATGCAGGGTGTTCTGATTTCAAAGCTGGAAGAGATGGAGGTCAGCAACAGCTTCCCTGTGGTGGACAGGGGACTTCAAGGACCACAGGGTCCAAGGCTGCAGCTCTCAGGTGGGGGCCGCAAGCCCGGGACAAGCCCACCGTCACCCGGTCACAGCACGAACCGGCCTCGTGAAGAGTGACTTGGATTCACTCCCTGGGAAGCAATATCTCCATTTTCCTCTTGTGGGTCTGAGTTGTGGGTCTGAGTTGTGGGTCTGAGTTGTATTGTACAGCTCGTGCCTCAGCTCACACTATCTGGGCAGACCTCAGACAAGGAGCTTACAGATCTAGATGCTAATTTCACACAGGAGGTTTCCAGTCCTTCTGTTTGTGGATAATGACAAGGAAACGGGTTCTCTGACCTTCTCCTTGGTCATCTGTCACCAGAACCAAACTGTGGTGCCACCTCAAATCAGGCCATTGGGCGAGGCGTTCCACAGTGATTGGGACTGCCTCGGGAGAGTTGGCCAGACCGGCTTCCCTTTGTGCCCAAAGAGCATCGCCTGCTTCCTCAACCTCTGGGAAGAGCCCGGAAGCGAGACAGCCCACAATTCATGACGTCTTCCTATGGGTAAGCCACACTTGGTACATGAAGATGTTTGCAGCTCAGTGAGGTTTCAAGGAAAGAGAGAGAAAGGAGAGAAAAAGCCAGAATGGACAATCTCTGCATGGAGTTGGCCGATAACTTCCTGAGCGACACTCATGGCACAGCATCTTGGCGAAGCCGGTCTGACCCAGTAAGAAAGCTTTAGGTTTCAGTCAACCCTTTGGCTACTCACGAAGTTGCAACCAGTGGAGAAACACAGGCCTGGGGTGTAGGAAAGCTTCCAGGGTTTGAGATTTTAAATTTTTGTAGATGTTTTGATTTGGTCTCGCTCCAGAAAAGGCACTGGGGACCCCATGGCTGGTCCGTTGAAGGCAGGCAGTGCTGCATGGTGACCTCGGGGCTGGGGGAGACGTGCCGGGGAAAAGCTAAGTACGTGGGCTCCCCCTCAAGTGGGTGTTTCCAGCACAGACTAGAATACTCATTTCTGACAATTCCCAAATTAAAGGCTTTTCATCAAGTGGTATATTTCAGGGCAGCGACCAAAACGGATGCAAACTCTGACTCAAAAGATGGGCATTCCTTGGGGTCCGGAAGCTTCCATAATGTTCAAGCCCTTTCGTACAGGTGTGGGGAGGGCAGAGACGTGCCCAGAGCCTTGTGCTTGCCCTGCCGGCTGGGGTGAAGACTGAGGAGCTGGGGGACGCCCCACTTCCCATGGTGACAGGCGACTTGTCTAGCTAAGGGGAGCATGGTCCATTCTGGAGCGACTTTCACCATGTTGGAGCCCGTTCAGTTGTCCAACGTGAGCATCTTCTCCAAGTGTGTGTCTGCCTGGGAGCAGGTGGACATGAGGCAGAGCTGGACTGGTCACCCACGAGACTGGCTTCCAGGTGCACGAGCCATCGGGCCATTGGTGTCGGTTCTGACCAGTCAAGGACCACGTGCCGTAGGCTCACGAGACCCCCCACTCCCGTGCACTGACCCAGCTGAGCTCCACTGGCTGCCTTGCCAGCTCTGCTGGGCTATGTGCCTCCAGACACATGCTCAGGTCTGATTCCTTGGGTGCGTCTGGATCAGAGGCACTGGGTAGCAGGGACTGTCGAACTGAGAAACTGGCTTACGGTAATCTCACGGTGATCTCATGGTGCACTGGAGGGCCGATCCGAAGTATACTCTGGAAGAGCCCCAGCACCCTCCCCTCCTGGCCGCAGGAGGCGGCAGGTGGCCCCTGCAGCTCCATGGCTGCTATTAGATAATCTCTTGACCCCTTGGTGCCTTGGGGTCTCATCACTAAAGTGGGTAAGAGAATCCCTAAGGGAGTCGAGGCAGGGATGAACCCCTCCCCCATCTGAGGACGAAGCCCCATGTTCCTGGGACAGCCCGTGCATGAAACTCTGGGCTCTGGCTCTCCAGGGAGTGTGGTTCCCAGCAGGAACCCTGCCTTCTGTGGCCAAGCCGGAGGGGACCAGCCTTGTTTCTTTTTGGGATGGAGGCCTCAGGACGTGGGAGGTTGGGGACATTCTGCATTTGAGCAGCACTCTGGACCCCAGAGACGTCGTGGGGTCCCAGCACCCTCCTTGTTCTAAACAAGACTGCTGCCAGTCTCTGAGCACAGACCAGCTTGAGACGGTCTCCATGCCAGGCAAGAGCCCTAGCTTCTGATAGCGTCGCAGAACCACAGAACAAAAAATATGGCTCTATTGAGTTGGTTCAAGCTTTCAATCCAGTCTTTGGAATAAAAACGACTGTGAGAAAGGTTTTTGGAGGGCCAAGAAAACCTGGGTCTGGGGGTAAAGGAACCAGTATGCACGCCAGGACTGGGAAGGAGAGGCTCCATCTGGAACAAATCTCTCTCTCAAAGCACACGGAAGGCCCGGTCATAAAGGCTCCTTCTCCCGGGAAGGTGCGGCCCCGTCTCCTCTCCCGTTCTCTCGAGCTGACGCACCTGCCCCGCGAGGCCCCGCGCCCCTGGCGAGAGGTGGTGCGGAGTGTCACCCACTGTCCCCGCCGTCTTTGGAAACACACTGGCTCGTGCCCACCGAGTCTCTCTGTTCCGTTCGAATGGCCTCACCGTTAACAACCGTAAAGGACAGTGAACATTTATTCAGAGGCAATACTGATTAGGGGATAGAGCTACAAACACTACTTATTTAGAAACAGCAAGTCAGAAATAGGATAAAACACCAAGAGAAAACGAGCTGTAAATACATTTCAAAAATGCGTCTGATTTTCTTTTTCGTAGTGGTGGCGGCGGTGGTAGTTTCCTCTGGACTAGCACCATCTGTACACAAGAAAGTCTCAACATAAACTGTGGATAATAAAGATTTGCAAGGCACTTAATCAGTCGCTCTGGGTCATCTGTTGTTGTGTGTCCGCTTCCGACAGCAGTCCTGCACGTGCCCTCGCCCCTTCTCGCCAAGCCGGAGAAGAGAGGGGTCCCTTGCCAGCAGTTCTTACGTATCAACAAGTTCTCGAAAGTTCCTCAAAGTGCTTTTTCAGTCTCATGGGGCTTCCACGTCCCTTGGGCTTCCCAACATTTCCTCCTCCCACACGTGTGGTGTTTGCATCTTTCCTACCGAAGACAAAAAACTGCTTCCGCTCAGCGCTCGCTGCAGACTTGCACCAACCTTCGTCCTCCTTCTGCTGTCTCCAAGCCGCGGGCACCAAGGGGCTGGCTGGGGCGGGGGGGGTGGGCAGGGGGGGGCGGGCAGGGGTAGCGGGGGGGGTCCCCGGGCAGTGAGGGGAGGGGCAGGCAGGCCGGGCCGGGTCCTCATCGGCGCCGGGAGGTGATGTCGAAGCAGGTGATCATCATGAGGTGGGCCTTGCAGAAGTTGACGCGGCTCTCCAGGCGCTCGGTCACGCACTCCAGCGCCTCCAGGTACTCCAGGGAATCGAGCTCCAGAACCTGCTCCAGGTCAACTGCAAAGAAGGAGAGGCCCGATGGAGACGCGCGGAGGCGTGGCTTGGGAGAGGCCCCGCCCCCGTCGCGGCCCCGCCCACTCCTGGCCCCATTGCCCAGGCCTGGGACAGCGCTGGACTGCTGCCTCCCGCGGCTGATGCAGAGAATCCCCTCCTTTTGTGCGGGTGGCCCTCACCTGAGCGACATTTATACCTCTGTCTACTTCCCTAGCGGGCTGAGAAACCTGACCCTGTCTCTGGGCACTTCCTGCCTCCACACACGCCCTGGTGCTTCGGGAAATGATGAGGCCAAGTCCATAATAACGAAGATTGCTTGCGCTCAGAAGACAAGCGGAGATTCGGGACCCAGAGGCCATCCCTCACGGTCAGGCCCGCACGGAGAGCGGTCTGTTTCCTTTGGAGCCCAAGGAGCAGTGATGTGGGAACTGGACAGCAGCCCAGTTCCCTGCTGTCCGGTGGTGACCGGCTGCAGGATGGTGGCGGGGAGTCCAGCAGGGAGGGGAGGGGGGGATGGCCCCGGAAGAGGACGCTGGCCCAGGACCCCCGGCTCAGCCATGCCTCCCCGGCGCCGGCACAGGTTCCTTCGAAGGGAGAAGCGCAACGGCTACTCTGCCTGCATTACAAGCCTTGAGTTGCCATGAGGAGTAAAGCAGCAACGAGAGGGGGTATTGAACGTGGCTCCGGAACCCGAGCATGGACGCCACGGGGGCTGTAACGCAGGCCGCCTCCGCAGGTGCCCTGGCTGAGATCCCAAGGAGGGAGGAGACTTGCTCAGGGTCCCAGACAATGAGGAGGACAGCTGGGAAGGAGACTGAGGGCTCTAAGTCTGTTTTTAAAAAAACAGAGGTAAGATCCAAGACACTGACTGAGGAGGACCCTGGACTTCCCTCCTTGCACACACAGGCCAAGCAAATCCTCTGGAAGACGGGAGGCTGAAGGCCTTCTGCACAGCCCAGGCTGGAGGCAGCACACAGAGAACCACAGGAGACATGGAGGCACAGCACTGCAGGGAGACAGCACCACCCACACACCTCGGCCAGGACACTGGCGGCTTCTGGGGGAGGATCGAGTCAAGGGGCCAGCGGAAGACACGTCAGCCCTGGGGCGCAGGAAAAGCCATGGGTTAAACGTCTCTGACAAGAGGAGAAAGAAACCAGCCCTGTGCCACCCAGCGAGGGGCTCAGCTGGGACTCTCCGGATCAGAAGTGCTGGGGAGCTCGAGCGTTTACATTCAGCCCCAGCTCGACAGCGCAGAAGCAGAGCAGGGTCCAGGTGCCGGGCCAGCCTACCGTCTCAGTGGACCCTGGGCCCCAGCCCACACCAGCTCTGGATGCCCAGGGGCTCGGAGACAACATCAAATGTACTAATATTCACATTATAGGGGTCCAGAAGCAGAAGAGAAAGAGAAATAGGCAGAAAACTTAAAAGAAATAATAACTGAAAACATCCATAGCTTGGGGAAGAAAGTGTAGAGAGCTTCAAATAAGGTGAACCAAGAAGGTCCACATCAAGACATAATAATGGAAATGTCAAAGATTAAATATAATTTTTAAAGCAAAACGAGAGAGAAGCAACTCTTCTCTCTGAAAGAGAAACCTCATAAGACCATCAGCTGATCTTTCGGCAAAAACTTGGCAGACCAGAAAGGAGTGGCAGGATATATTCAAAGTGCTAAAATGGGGGGAAAAAACCAAACAAACAACCCCTACTATCAAGAATATTCTACTTGGAGGCGCCTGGGTGGCTCAGTGGGTTAAAGCCTCTGCCTTCAGCTCAGGTTGTGATCCCGGGGTCCTAGGATCGAGCCCTACATCGGGCTCTCTGCTCCGCAGGGAGCATGCTTCCCCACCCCCCTGCCTGCCTCTCTGCCTACTTGTGATTTCTGTCAAATAAATAAATAAAATCTGTAAAAAAAAAAAAAAAAAAAAAAGAATACTCTGCTTGGCAAGATTATCATTCAGAACTGAAAGGAAATAAAGAATTTGCTTAAACAAAAGTTAAAGGAGTTCATTGCTACTAAGCGAGCCTCACAGGAAATGTTTAAAGACACTTAAGTAGAAAAGGCCTTAATTATTAGAGAATTATGAAAGGAAAAAATTCTTGAGTAAAGCGAACATACGGTGAAGGTAGGAGATCAATCAGTTAAGAAAGCTCATATGCAGGCTAAAAGAAAGAAGTAATAAAAGCAATTATATTTAACAATCAGTTAAAGGGATTCACAAAAAGATGTAAAATCAGACAACATATATGTAAAATGTGGAGAGAATAAAAAAGTTCTTTTAGAGTGTGTGTAAACTTAAGTGGCCTTCAATTTAATATAGACTGCTATGTATTTAGGGTGCCCTATGAACCACAAACCAAATAGATACACAAAAATGAAAACAAAGGAAACCAAACCAAGCATAAGACTAAAGGAAGTAATCAATCACAAGGAAAAAAAGTGAGAGAAGAAGAAAGGAACGGAGAAGAATTACAAAAACAACCAGGGAACAATTAAAAAATTGCAGTAAGTACGTACCTATTGATAATTACTTTTAGAGGAAATGGTCTAAATGATCCAATCAAAATACAGAGGGGGATAAAATGGGTAAAAAACCAAGACCCACTGATATGCTGCCTATAAGAAACTCACTTCAGACCTAAAGACATACAGAGACTGAAAGTGAAGGGATGATAAAAGATATACCGTGCAAAAAGAAGAAGAAAGGAAAAAAAGCCAGGGTGACAATACTTCTCTCAAACAAAAGAAACTTTGAAACAAGAACTGTAACTGTAACAAGAGACAAATAAGGGCATTACATAATGATAAAGAAATTGATCCAAGAGGATATAACAATTGTAAATACCTATAGAGCACCTAAATACATAAAGCAAATATTAACAGATATAAAGGGAGAAACTGACAGTCACAGAGTAATAGTAGGAGACTTTAATACCTCACTCACATCAGCAGGTAGATCATCTGACCAGAAAATTGGTAAGGAAACAGTGGCTCTGAAGAACATATTAGACCTCATGGACTTCAGATACACACGGAACAATCTATCCCAAAATGGCAAAATACACATTATTTTCAGGGGCACATGGGACATTCTCCAAGACAGATCACATGTCCAGAAACAAAAACAAGTCTCAGTAAATTTTAAGAAGGGTGAAATCATATCGAATACCTTTTCCAACCATAGTATTATGAAAGTAAAATCAATTACAAGGAAAAAAAAAAACAACAACCCTGAAAACCACAATCATGAAAAAACACTAAATAACATGCTACTAAGCAACCAGTGTGTCAATGAAGAAATCAAGATGGAAATGAAAAAATAATACATGGAGACAAATGAAAATGAAAACAAATGGTCCAAAACTGGGACAGAGCAAAAGTAGTTCTAAGTGGGAAGTTTATAGTAATACAGGTCTACCTCAAGAAACACGAACAATCTGGAACAATCTAATCGTATACACAAATGAACTAGAAAAGAAGAAAAGCCCAAACTAGTAAAGGAAATAATAAAGATCAGAGTAGAAATAAATGAAATAGAGATTAAAAAAAATAGAAAAGACTGATGAAACCAAGAGCTGTTCTTTGAAAGTAAAACAAAATTGATAAACGTTCAGCCAGACTCATCAAGAAAAAGAGGACTTAAGTAAAGAAAATTAGAAATGAAAGAAGAGAAGTACCAACCAATATCACAGGAATACAAAGGATTATAGGAGACTATAATGGAAAATATGCCAACAAATTGGGCCACCTAGAAGTAATGGATACATTCCCGGAAATACACCATTTTCCAAACTGACTCAGGAGGATGCAGAGAATCTGAACTAATTACTCATAATAAAATTGAAACAGTAATCAAAAACTCCCAACAAACAAAACTCCAGGGCCAGATGGGCTCACAGGTGAATTCTACCCAACATTTAAAGAAGAGTTAATACCTACTCTCCTCAAACTGCTTCAAAAAAGCAGAAGAGGAAGGAAGCTTCCAAATTCACACAATGAAGCCAGCATTACCTTGATACCATAGTCAGATAAAGACACTATAAAAAAGAGAAAACTACAGGCCAGTATTCCTGACCAACACAAAAAGTCTTCAACAAAATATTAGCACACCACATCCAACAATATATTAAGAGAATCATTCACCATGATGAAGTGGAATTTATTCCATGGGTGCAAAAATGGTTCAATATCCACAAATCAATCAACATGATACCCCACATGAACGAATCAAAGGATAAAAACTGTGGCATCATTTCAATAGTGGCAGAAAAGGCATTTAAAAAAGTACAACATCTGTTCATGATCAAAACTCTCAGGGTGGTTTTAGAGGAAACATACCTCAACATAAAAAGGCCCCCTCGGACAAACCCACAGCCAACATCATCCTCAGTGGTGAAAACCTGAGAGCTTTTCTTCTCAGATCAGGAATAAGATAAGGATGTCCACTCATTTTTATCCAACGTAGTACTGGAAGTCTTAGCCACAAAATTCAGACAACAGAAAGAAATTAAAGGCATCCAGATTGGTAAGGAAGAAGTAAAACTATTACTATGTGCAGATGACATATACTTTATGTAGAAGACTCTAAAGACCCTACCAAGAAACAATTAAGAGGAACGAATGAACTCAGGAAAATAGCAGGATAGGAGATTAATACACAGAAATCAGCTGCAGTTCTATATAAGAACAAAGACCTAGCAGAAAGACAAATTAACAATTTCTGATTGCGCCAAAAAGAGTGAAATACCAAGGAAAAAACTTAACCAAGGAGATAGAATATCTATACTCTGAAAACTACAAAATAATTGATGAAAGAAATTAAATATGACATAAATGCAAAAATATACCATGCTCATGGATTAGGAAGATTAATATTAAAATGTTCATACTATCTAAAACAAGCTACAGATTCAGTTCAATCCCTGTCAAAATACCAATAGTAATTTCACAAAACTCGAACAAAATGAGCTAAAATTTGTATGGCACCACAAAGGACCTCAAAAAGCAATCTTTTAGAAAGAAGAACAAAGTTGTAGGTATCCCAATCCCAGGTTTTAAGCTATACAACAAAGCTATGGTAATCAAAACAGCGTGATATGGCTCAAAGATAGACCAATGGGGCCGCCTGGGTGGCTCAGTGGGTTAAAGCCTCTGCTTTCGGCTCACGTCATGATCCCAGGATCCTGGGATTGAGCCCCGCATCAGGCTCTCTGCTCAGCAGGGAGCCTGCTTCCTCCTCTCTATCTGCCTGCCTTCTGCCTACTTGTGATCTCTGCCTGTCAAATAAATAAATAAAAAGATAGACCAATGGAATAGATGGGAGCCAAAGGAATAAACCCATGCTTATATGGTCAATTAGTCTATGGCAAAGAAGGCAAAAACATACAATGGCGGAGAGATAGTGTGTCTTCCTAAAATGGCATTGGAAAAACTGGACAGCTATATGCAAAGAATGAAACTGGACCATTTTCTTACACCACACACAAAAATAAACTCAAAATGGATGAAAGACCTAAATGTGGGACCTGAAACCACAAAACCCCTAGAAGAAAATAGGTGGTAATCTCTTGGACATTGGCCTTAGCAACATTTTTCTAGGTATGTCCCCTGAGGCAAGAGAAACATAAGCAAAAAGTAAACTACTGAGACTAGAGCAAAAGAAGCTTCTGTTCAGTGAAGGAAGCCAGTGACAAAACAAAAAGGCAACTGACTGAGTGGTAGAAAATGTTTGCAAATACACCTCATAAGGGGTTAATAGCCAAGGTATATAAAGAGCTTGTATAACTCAACACCATAACCCACAAATAATCTAGTTTAAAAAAATAGGCAGAGGATCTGAATGGACTTTTTTCCCCCAGGAAGACAGGCCAGCCAACAGACACATGAAAAGAAGCTCAACATCAGGGAAATGCAGATCAAAGCCACAGGGAGGTGTCCCCTTAAACCTGTCACACTGGCTGTTCTACACATAGCACACGTGCATATGCACACACACGTATACGTGCGCACACACAGGAATATTACTCAGCCCTGAGAAAAACCAAGCTCTTTCCAACGGTCACAGCACAGATGGACCCAGAGGGCATTATGCTAAGTGAAAAACAAATAGCATTTGGTTTTACTTATATGTGGAATTTAAAAGAGACTGAAAAATGAGCAAACCAGAAAACAAAAACAGACCCATAAATAGAGAGAACAAGCTGCCGCTGGTTGCCGGGGTTGGGGCGGGGGAGAGGGTGGCGGGATGGGCCGAGCGGGGGAAGGGGACTGGGGTCGGGGGCCGAGGCGTCCAGCTACAGACCAAGTCACAGGGACGGAAGGCACAGTGTAGGGAACAAGGCCACAGTGGTTCTGTCACGGCCTTGTGTGGTGACGGATGGTGGCCGCACTTGGGGTGAGTACAGTCTAGTGTATAGAATCCGTATGTTGTACGCCTGAAAAGAGTAACCGTGTGTGTCAACTGGACTTCAATAAAGAGAGCAATAAAATTTTTGAAAATCAAAAAAAGAACCCACCAGGACCTCACCACCTCAGGCTGTTACTGGACCACCTCAAAGGTGGCATCAGAATTAAGAATGAAAGTAAAAATGGTTGCCAGCACCTAGATTTCTCTGCCAATATCCGACTTATCACCCACACCTGGGAACAGTGTGCAGCCTTATTGGTTGGTCCCCGCCCCGCCCCCTGCCATTCTGGGTTTCATCTCGTCTTAAAGGAACAATCTGTGTTTCTCCTTCCATGCGGCCTCCTGTTCATTCCCTTTATCAGTGTCAAACGGTCGCTGATTCTTGACACACATGAAGGCATGAAGAAAGCGACTGCTTCCCGGGAGCTTGCACACGCATGTGCTGGGGCGTACACTTGCTCTCATCCCGGGAAAAAAAGTGACTTTGTGAACACCGTTCACGAGCCTGCCTTCGACATAGTTTTCAAAAAATAAAACTTGAACACAAACCGTGCAAATGAAGAGGGGCGGCTGCCCGCATGGGCCCCCGGGATGTGAACGGCCTGGGATTCACGAACGGAGGAGCCACGAGTGGGAGAGAGGGAAGGCCTGGGCCCCATGTTTGTGCCGCGGCCAGACCTTCGCTGATGTCCTCACTCGTGTCTTCTCCCCGCCAGTGCCTGGGGAAGCAGGCCTGAGCGAGCCGTCTCCCATCTGGCTCAGCTCTGGGATAACAGTAATAACACTGCTACCAGAGAGCGTGCCGTCATACGGGCCCAGCAGCGCTCACGCCTCACAACTCCCTATGAAACTGGCCCCATTATGTTTCCCTATTTGACATTCAAGGAAATCAAGGCTCAGAGAGGTTAGGCGCCTTCCCCGAGGTCCCACAGCTAGCATGTGAGAAAGCCAGCATCCAGTCAGGTCCATGTGGCCGTGGTCGTCCCACATGACCGGTGTGCAGGGGTCAGGGGTGAAGGCAGGGAGGCACAGGGAGTCTGGGGGGCTGGCGAGCATCGGACAAGGGAAGGAAAGGAATTTTAATAGCAGTCATGCATTTGATTCACGGACTAGGTCTTCCAATGCTGCGTTGCTATCAGTGAAATAGCTGGGACCTGAATGGAGCTCATGTTTTGTGATAGTATGAGACAGCTGAATCTGTCAGAGAGAGCCACATTGTTCTGGATTGTTCTGAGATGCCTGGGACTGAGACACGGGGGAGGAATTCCTGCAAGAGCATCCTGGCTACGCCTTTGCTGCCCGCCCCCGCCCCATCTTCCCGGCAGAGCGCGAGGCTGTGGGCCCCCGGAGCCCGGCACCAGCTGCACAGCACCCCCACCCCCGTGGGCCCGGTGACAGAGAGCAGCCCGGGGCCTTACACTCGCTGAGCCACTTGTTGGGGTCCAGCATCAAGTACTGCTTGGTGACCTCCAGCTCCTTCATCAGCCACTCGTACTTGGCCCGGACCTCCGCGATTCTCTGCTGGCGGTGTTCCAGAATCTTCAGTTTCGCGTTGAAGCCCGTGACCTCCTAGACGGCAGATGAGAAGGATGGAGGTGCGTGGAGAGAGGGAGGAGGGGGCCCCAGCTTGGACGCAGGCCGCCTCCCGCCCCTCGTGGGGAAGCTGGGAGGGCCCCAGGCCCTCCGGGCCGCGTCTGTGCCTTCTGCCCAAGCCCAATCACATGACCACAGGGTACGACTGTCACGGGCATTTCTTCCATTTAGGAGGTGGCTGGGGCTCCAAGCTGGAGCCAGACAAGCCCCCAGGACCAGCAGCTTTCCCAGGCTTTGAGCCTTCAGGGTACCTGGACAGAGAGGCTCAGAGCTCTGTGGCTGGGGCAGAGCCACCAACTCCTGCGCGCCCCAGAAGCCCGCGGGCAAGTCTGCGTGGGTCTGAGCACACGGCCCCGGGGTGCGGGCAGGCTGGGGACCAGACGGCTCACCTTGCTGCCGCCCCCACGTCGCCGCTGCAGCCGCTCCACGTCATCGATTTCATAGACTTTGATCTCGAAAGGTTCCACGAGGCCCCTCTGGGTGCTGCGCAGGGGGCCGTCCACCCAGCGTACCCCGCTGCTGCTGGCAGGTTTTCTTGCAGGGGACGGGGTGTCGAGGGACAGTGCTGGGATGAGCCTCCGTCTCTGAGAACCTAAGGACAGAACGAAGCCCAGAGTTTATCTCTTTAAGGATCGGTCTTTCAAGAGTATGTATTTTGTGATGTGTGTGCGGGGACGCACGGGCAGGTCTGTGGCAGGCCTGACCGTGGACTGTCTACCGCCCGGCCACGTGCTCAACAGTGACTCCCTTCACCTGCCTTTCCTGCTCCCCGGGCTTGTGCTCCCGATGCCTTGACCCACGGTGGCCTCCACCCCATCCACGTGCTCCATCCGCACCCCCCGAGGCTGGATCGTGGCGCCTTCCCCATGTCTGAACGCTGTCCAGGCTTCCACCGTGCGACCCCACTCGGGACTCGGTGGTTGGCCTCGGTCACCATCCGGCTGCACGCTTCTCCTTCTCTTTTCCCGTTAGGGGACAGGCCTCCTCAATGCCGCCCGCCCCTCCCCACCACCCTCGAGCCTGCGTGTCGGTGAGCTCCAAGAGCAGAGAAGACGGGGGCTGATCGAGATGTAATAAAAGAAATCCCCCTGACTGTGGATCGTCGTAGGGAAAGGAGGTCCTATGACCACCAACATTCCTTATATTATCTGCGTCGTCTCCTGTGACGTGAGCATTGGAGAGACGGTGCTGGTGGCGCGCTACCTAGCCCCTCGCCTGGCTTCTGGGTGAGCCCGGCCGCGTCTCCCGCTCTCCAGCTCCAACTTATCGCCGCACCACACTCTGGCTAATCCCAGGCACTTTCCACCAACGCGGGTCTCCAGGAAGGGGACCCAGAAGGTGAGTTTAATGACACTTGGCTGTTCCTCGTGCTACCCGTGCTACAAAACCCTCAGAGTTCAAGGTTACCCTCCTTGTGATCTATTTCTAATTCATTTTTCAACCAAAGCATTACAGTTCACAAGCAGGGCGATAACTGCCCATCTCCCTGGGCAGTTATAAGCGATAAACGGTAACTGCCCGTCTCCCCTGCAGGTTCAGACATCCCCAGGAACATTGGCACAACCCAGGCATCCAGCTAAGAGTTTCCTTTGTGGAGTAATACGGCTTCTCTTAAGCTGCCTTCGATATGTGCCACTCGCGTCTGACAGCCAGCATGTCTCTTAATAACCACCTAAATAAGAGGGACAAGGTCACCTAACCTGCAAAGCACTTACGTCCACTGCCACGTCCATCCTGGGGCTCCAAATCCCCGTCCGCTCCTCGCAGACACTGGATTCTGCTGGCGCTCAGTATCACACCCATCTCTGGGCCCGAGCCTGGGGCTTTCCTACACCGGGGCCTCGGACAGCCTTGCCCAACAGGAGAGCCTCCAAGGACAGCTTTATGGATGGAGGCAGCCCTAGGCAACGGCGGGTACAGAACCTGCTGGCCGCGATCCACGCAGCTCTGTACCCCAGCACAACAGCCGAGCCCCCAAACCACAAGTCTCGAAGAAAGAGGAATGGAGGAAGAGAGAAAAGACTGGACTGGTCGGTAGGAGGCTCTCGACGAGAGTGGGGGCAAACATTCTACCCTCCCCACACCCGTGAGCATGCCGCTGACATCACAGTGCCCTGGGTTCCGGGGCAGGCGGGGGTAGGTGGTAGCAAGAAGGTTGGCCAAGCAAGTACTGGAAAGACCAACGGATTCGCCCCACCCCCACCCCTGCAGACTCTGGCTGGGATACACTTTCTTGCTATTTTTAGAGACTAATATCAGTGTGTTTTAATGCCCTGGGCCCTGGAAAGACCCGCCCCATCTTTGACTTCCCAACAAGCCAGTAGCACCCGTTCAGGAGGGTCGTGGTTTCCCAGGGTTCCACAGAAGGGCCCCAGACGGTAAAGGCCAGGCTGGGGGGGCAGGACCCTGCGCCCCCCTCACGTTGGTCAAGGCACAGACTGCACGCGGGGCTCTGTGTCAGACGGCCTCAGCAAAAAATGTGCCCTTCGCTCAAGAACACGGAGGGGAAGTGTCTGTGGAGGCCCCTGGAGAGTGGAGCTGAGTCCACCATAGCTCACACTATCCTCACTCCTGTCTCCTCAGCTGGGCCTCTCCTGGTGCCAATTCCCCTCACCTGCTCCATGGCTACAGGGCCACCAGCTCTGACCTAGGGCCTCTCTCATCCTCACCCATCAGAACTCCCTGTCCCTTGTCACCCCAAAGTCAATGGCCTTTGTTATATTAATGAGTCTTTGGACTTTTTAATTACCTTTTGATAGGAGATTCCAGGAGGTGGAAGACATTCTCTGACAGCTTGCATTTGGGGCACCAGCGTACTTGCTGTGTTAGTGTGCTGTGCGTCTGTGTGTTGTGCAGGTGCACTGTGTGTGTATGCATGTGTGTGTGTCGCGCTGATGCACTGTGTGCGCGTGTGCACGCATGCGCAGGCCGGGCGCACTGCAGGCCCCGAGGTGGCGATGCGCGCCGACTCTCCACCGTTAACGACACCAGCGCGCTCCATGCCCCTGCGGGAGGGCGGCCGCAGCGTCTCCGGACCAGCAGTCCCACGTGCTGGTGTCCGCAGCCGCCAGGGCGCGAGCCTAGCGACCGTGACCCGGCCCTCGGAAGCGCGCGCGGCGGTCACCGAGCTGGGTCACCGAGCAGCACCCAGCCCCGGGCGCTGCGGGGGCGGGTGCGGGGACACGTGGAGGGCCCCGCGCCTACCTGAGTTGGAGCGCTTCTTTGGGGCTTTGAGGCTGCGGCAGCGGCCGCCCACGGAGCTGCTGTTGTCGCTGGTGGAGTCGTGCGCGGACGAGGCGCTGCCGGTGGCCTCGCTGTCACGCAGCACGCTCTCGTAGCCGCTGCTGCCGCCGCTGTGGTAGAACAGGGCGGTCTTGCCCATGGCGGGCGGCAGCTCGCCGCTCAGCACGCTGCTGTTGTCGCTGCCGTGGCCGCTGCTGCAGCGGTGCGGCCGGCGGGGCGGCGTGACCTTGCTGTAGGGCGAGGGCAGCGGGGGCGCGGCGGGCCGCTCCTCGCCCGGCGCCCCCGCACGCCCCTCGGCGCCCCGCGCGCCCGCGCCGCCCTGCAGCAGCTCCGAGATGCGCCCGTTAACGGCGCGCGGCGGGGGCTTGCAGGCGGGCCCCGCGCCCCGGCTGCGGCTCAGGGACTGCGTGGACCAGGAAGTGGGCTTGGTGCTGGCCGCCAGGCCCGGGCTCTGGCCCACCGACTGCGGCAGCGACTTGGTGGAGAAGCTGAGTGTCTTGGTGGTGGCGGTGGCCAGGCTGCGTGCCTTGGGGCTGGCCAGCAGGAGCTTGCTCACCGCCGAGATCTTGCACGGGCCGGCCTTGGGCGAGGCGGCACCGGCCGCAGAGGCCGAGGAAGCAGCGGGGGGCGGGGCGGGACCCGGCGCGGTGGGCGAGGGCCCAGGGGCAGCGGCAGCGCGGCCTGGGCTCCTGCCCGTGCGGGGCATCGTGCTGTCCTTGCCCGCGTGCGCCCGCCAGCTGCCCGCGCACAGGCTCTCCGCCCTCTCCAGCGACAGGCACTCGTAGTGGCTGACCGTGGCCCGGCCCAGGGAGTTGGTCCTGCTGGCCAGCTGCTCCAGCTTGGCACTGAAGAGTCGGCTGCTGCTGCTGGCTTCCTTCACCTTGCCGCCGGCCTCCTCCCCGAAGGGAGCCAGGAAGGGTGCTGGGGGGTGCGAGGGGCTGTTGGTGCCGCTGCTGCAGGCGCTGTGCTGGGGGCTGGCCCGGTTCTTCTGGTCCAGGCTGGACTTGCGGACCGGCGGCAGAGGGGGTGTCCCTTTGGGCCGAGCCAGGACACCGTGCTTGGGCGACGCCACCTTCCTCTCCAGGGTTGCCTTGCACGGTGGCACGCCCAGCCCGTTGGTCTCCGCGGTGCAGTGGTAGAACAGGCTGCCCAGGTCCTCCTGTCTGCTGGCCTTCTGGAAAGCCCGGGGCAGGCTGCTGGACTTCAGGCTCCTGTTGGGGTGCACTGGGCTCTGGGCGGCCCCGCCGGGCAGGGCCGTCTCACAGCCATCCACAACCCTCCTCAAGCTGTCGCTCCCGGGCGAGGCAGACACTTCCCCGCTACTGCTACTCAGCCTGTCCCCGGGGCTGGCCTTCCTGTCCTGTTCTGCCCCAGCCTCAGGCTTCGGGGGGCCTGGGACAGCCTCACCCCTGGTTCCCTCTTCACTGGGATAGGCACTCTCTCTTTTGACCTCCTCTTCCCGTTTTAGCCAAGGGTCCTCGAATTTCATCTCCACCTTTGCACCGGTCTCCCGGCTCTCCGGGGCCTGCACGGCTCCCGACACCGAGCTGAGCACGGGGGCGATGGGCGCCTCGGGCTCTTGGGCGGGCCGGGGGCTCACGGCGATGCAGGGATAGACCGTAATGTTGGTCTTCATGGGGATGTAGCCCTCACAGCCGCCCAGATTTGTGGTGTTGGAGATGGTGACCGTGGCCTTGCCCAGCGTGGAGGTCTTGCAGCCTTTGATGGGGGCCGCCTTGCCGAAAGCGTCCTCGCCCGTGTCAGACAAGATGAGCAAATTGTCGGGCCCCACCTTGGGCTTATCCCGGCACAGCGCGGTGCCGTTTTGGAGGCTGCCGACGAGCTCTGAGGCTGAGGCTGGGGGCTCGGCCATGGCCTCCCCGGGGCCAAAGCAGGTCTGGGCGACGAAGCTGTGGCAGGACTGCTCTCCGTCGCTGCCGGCGCTCATCTCGCTCAGCCAGGAGCTGATGGACGAACGTCGGCTCCCGGCCTGGCCCGCCTTCTCGTCCAGGGTCAGCTTCGGGAGGGGCAGGAACTGCGTGATGCTGACCTCGGAGACGGGCGCCACGCCGGAGTAGCACTCCAGGTCCTCGCTGATGCTGCCGATGATGCTGACGGGCCGGGAGCCCGAGGCCAGGGCCTGCACGGAGCAGTCGCTGTTGAAGCTGATGATGCTGGTGGGGCGGCCGCCGTCCAGGACGCCGCTGATGGTCAGCTCCTCCACCAGCGTGAACACCAGCTCGTCCTCGCCATTCAGCTCCAGCGGCTGCTGCACCGTCACCATCGTGGTGCTCAGGATCTCCTTCTTAGAATCCGGAGACGTGGCGGCCGGAGGCTCGTCCTCGCCAGGGCTCTCAGGGAACCCCTCGCTCCCAGCGGACATGGACTTCTTCAAAACCTGGGGGCTCATTCCGACCGGAGGGGTGCGCACCTCCGGCGGCAGCAGGGACTCGCTGGAGACCGGGCCGGGATCCTTGCTCGGCGGAGGCAGGGGCGCGGGAGCCGGCAGGACGCCCTTCTGGGTGTAGACTTTGCACCTCTGGGAGGGAGAGCTGGTCGGCTTGTACTCGGAGGTCTTGGACAGGCTGGCGACGCCCAGCCGCGGGGAGCCCATGGGTCTGGGCTTGCCTTCCACGAAGCTGCAGGAGTTCAGGCTCTCTCGGCTGCTCTGCAGGCTGGATGTGCTGCTGCCAGGGATGCTCCTGGGCGAGGCCGGGGTGGGGCTGCCGGGCAGCGCGGGGCCGGGCGCCGGGCCAGGCGAGTGCTTTCTCTGCATCTTGGAGGCGGGAGGGTCCGTGCCTTCCCGGTCGGTGGACGGGCCATCAGACCCATTATCTTCCTTATCAGACTCACAGAGCGTGTCCGCCCCGGCCGCCTGGCTGGACGGGGGCCCCTTGCCGGCCTGCTCTGCCCCGAACTGCACGGGCAGCTCTTCGAAAGGGAACTGACTGGGCTCTTCGCTGCCGTCGATGCAGCCCAGCCTCTCCTGCAGCTCCGCGAACGTGTTGCACTTCAGACAGTCCCTTTCTGACTTGCTGCCCGAGGCCCCGCTGGCCTCCGCGGGCCGGCTGTCCCCCCGGGCCTTCTGCAGGGCCGGCACGATGGGGACGAAGTCGGGGGGGCCCTCGTTGTCTGTGAGCTCCTTGTCCGAGAGGGCCGTGCCGTTGGGCCCGATGTAGATGACCGTGTCACAGGACTGCTCGCTGCTGGAGGAGTAGTCCGGCTCGCTGGGCAGCTGAGGCACGGGGAAGTCCGGGTCCGCCGCGGCCCTGGCCTGGAAGGGCCGCAGCTGCGTGGGCCTGCGCATCCGGCCCTCTTCGCAGGAGCTCTCGCCGCCAGAGGAGCTCGACGTGTACTGTGGGTGAGAGGAGGGAGGTTAGTGGTGTCGGCTCTCCGGAGACCGCCCTCCCTGCGAGACCACAGGTGGACCCCGTGCAGGCCTCCCAGGCCGCCCCGGTCGGTCTCCCTGTGCCGGGCCATTTCTCGGGGTGCACAGGCCAGTGGGCCCCGGCCTTGCACGCCATGGCCCCTCCTGGGAAGAACAGCCCCTGTGTGGCCCGCCGGACACAGAGCCTGCTCAGGAAAGGAGGTGACTGGCCAAGGCCCCGTCCGGCATCTGAAAGGCTGAGGGGTCCCTGCCTTGGCAACTCTGCCCCCCAAAACAGAGAGATACAAAACGGAGAGGAAGAGAGCTTCCCACTTCACCCGCTGGCCCGGAGACCACAACCATGATGGCTCTCTGACACACTCTCGTCACACCCCCCCGTGTTCTGGCTTTGCCTCCGAAAGCACAAGCTGGTCGTTTCCAGCAGACCCCGCGCGTCGGCCAGAGACCACCGGGTTCACACAGCAACACCCAGGAGCCTAGAAAGGATTCCCAGAAATGCAGGGGAAGTAAGTAGGGCCATGTGAGCAGGGAGCGGACAAGCCCCTTCGGGCTCAACCGCCTGAAGGACACGGCCTTGACCTACGCGGGACCAGGGTGGGGAGACAGATGCGGAGTATTTCTCAGCCGTCCCCAATTCTTCACCACCAAGGAGCAGCCATCCCTCCGACCTGTCCCAGAGCGGGCCCAGCGCGCCCGGGTGGGGACCAGGCTGGATGGCCGGCGGCCGTCGGGGGGAAGGCACGTTGCCGGCCCGACAGCCGTCCTGCTCCGAGTGGCCGCCAGGCGACGTGGGCAGCACCGCAAACCCCTGCCCCTGGGGCTCGGGGGGTTAGAAAGACTGACCCGCTCCGGGGTCAGGCTCCAAAACCGCCTTCCTCCGCTGCTCCCCTCTCCCCAGGAGCGCCTTACCTTCGTTTTCTTCTTCTTCATCCTCAAGACCCTGGAGGCGACCTGGATGGTGGACAGCGTTTCGGCGTAGCTGCCGGCGGCGGCCGAGATGTGGGCGATCATGGTGGTGCGGCAGTTGACGTTCCCCAGGGACTCGCGCAGCAGCATGGTGAGCTTGCTCTCCCTGCGGGCGGGGCGAGGAGGGCTGCATTAGCGCGCTGGGCCGTGGGGCAGGGCCTCGGCCGCCACTTGGCTCTTGTTGTTGTGGGCGGTGGGTTTTTTCCCCCCATTTTTAAAAAATGGCATATGAATGAGCCTCATCTTTCTGCACGGGGCTATTTGTAGTTCCAATCCCAAGAACAGAGTCCGTGCAGGTCACCTCTGGTCTGTGCTGTCCTGCTGCCAGGGGTAGACCCGTGTGTCCGCGTGCATGGGACATCGTGCCTAGTGGGACCTGGGGACAGGAACGAGCGGAAGGAGCAGGACAGAACGGCTCCGTGGCTGGCGGCTGGAAGGCTGCACACACGACCCCTCACGCCAGTGGTCCCCATGGCGGAAAGCAGCCTGCCAGCCACGATCCCGTGCCGGGGAGCCGAGGGCTTACAATGTACGCGGCTGGTCTGACAGAGTTGCAGGCCCCGTCTTACCGTGGCCTCTCACTCTCGTGTTTGCACATGGCAGGAATGCAGGAAAAGGTGTACGTAGTCCTGATCACAACACAGACGTGGCCCCACGCACTTAGCCGGCCAGCCACGGAATGCGGAACTTTCTAGAAAGCCGTCCTCTGGATGACTCTGCCGGTGCCATGTGGGGCCAGGGCCCCGAGGGGTGATAATGAGGCCCGGGAGTTCACAGATGGGGTTTCCAGGCTCTTCAAAAACTGACCTGGGGGAATGGCTCCTGTTTTCCCATTCCTGCCCTCGGCCCAGCTCTCTCCCTGC